>NC_053392.1:348857589-349457589 GCF_905171765.1 Bufo bufo
ACAGTGATGTGAACATGTACACAGAGCGGCAGAATAATGACTTATTTATCTTCCTTCTAAGGGATCTTCAAGCAAAACAGCTCCCGACTTCTGGATGAAGTACTGAAGCAGCAGAAGGAGGAGCGCTCCCCGTATCCACTCAAATATGCGAATGGCAGCACCGACAGGACGGATAAAGGTGATCTACCTGGCCTTGCACAGTCTGAGATCTGATATACACAGTAGCTTTTGTACTCGGATTAGAGGTGTACATTTCTATGCGCTGATAGTCTAATATATAAAGCGGAGTGTATTTGCGTCCGCTAAAGGAATCTGCACCGTCGCACAGGTACATCAGGTGTCTGGGAAGGTTTTACACCAGGTCTGAGCTCTCTAGGACGTACCGTTCCTGAGATATTCACAAAAAATGCATTAGCCAATAGAAGCTTGCAGGTCTTTCTTTTCATATCCCAACTGCCATACGCACAGTCACATGACCCTTATGAGCCAATAGAAGCTTGCAGGCCCATTTTTCTTCACTGCTGTAGGTCGGCTTTAAAGGGGCAGGGCGCTGTGGATGACATTGTTAAGGGAGCGGAGTGCTGTGGAGGTCACAGTTAAGGGGATGGTCCACTATGGAGGTCACTGTTAAAGGGGCGGCCCGCTGTGGAGGTCACTGTTAAGGGGGCGTTGAAAGGTGGAGGTCACTGTTAAGGGGGGGCGTTGAAAGGTGGAGGTCACTGTTAAGGGGGGGCGTTGAAAGGTGGAGGTCACTGTTAAGGGGGGGCGTTGAAAGGTGGAGGTCACTGTTAAGGGGGGGCGTTGAAAGGTGGAGGTCACTGTTAAGGGGGGGCGTTGAAAGGTGGAGGTCACTGTTAAGGGGGGGCGTTGAAAGGTGGAGGTCACTGTTAAGGGGGGGCGTTGAAAGGTGGAGGTCACTGTTAAGGGGGGGCGTTGAAAGGTGGAGGTCACTGTTAAGGGGGGGCGTTGAAAGGTGGAGGTCACTGTTAAGGGGGGGCGTTGAAAGGTGGAGGTCACTGTTAAGGGGGGGCGTTGAAAGGTGGAGGTCACTGTTAAGGGGGGGCGTTGAAAGGTGGAGGTCACTGTTAAGGGGGGGCGTTGAAAGGTGGAGGTCACTGTTAAGGGGGGGCGTTGAAAGGTGGAGGTCACTGTTAAGGGGGGGCGTTGAAAGGTGGAGGTCACTGTTAAGGGGGGGCGTTGAAAGGTGGAGGTCACTGTTAAGGGGGGGCGTTGAAAGGTGGAGGTCACTGTTAAGGGGGGGCGTTGAAAGGTGGAGGTCACTGTTAAGGGGGGGCGTTGAAAGGTGGAGGTCACTGTTAAGGGGGGGCGTTGAAAGGTGGAGGTCACTGTTAAGGGGGGGCGTTGAAAGGTGGAGGTCACTGTTAAGGGGGGGCGTTGAAAGGTGGAGGTCACTGTTAAGGGGGGGCGTTGAAAGGTGGAGGTCACTGTTAAGGGGGGGCGTTGAAAGGTGGAGGTCACTGTTAAGGGGGGGCGTTGAAAGGTGGAGGTCACTGTTAAGGGGGGGCGTTGAAAGGTGGAGGTCACTGTTAAGGGGGGGCGTTGAAAGGTGGAGGTCACTGTTAAGGGGGGGCGTTGAAAGGTGGAGGTCACTGTTAAGGGGGGGCGTTGAAAGGTGGAGGTCACTGTTAAGGGGGGGCGTTGAAAGGTGGAGGTCACTGTTAAGGGGGGGCGTTGAAAGGTGGAGGTCACTGTTAAGGGGGGGCGTTGAAAGGTGGAGGTCACTGTTAAGGGGGGGCGTTGAAAGGTGGAGGTCACTGTTAAGGGGGGGCGTTGAAAGGTGGAGGTCACTGTTAAGGGGGGGCGTTGAAAGGTGGAGGTCACTGTTAAGGGGGGGCGTTGAAAGGTGGAGGTCACTGTTAAGGGGGGGCGTTGAAAGGTGGAGGTCACTGTTAAGGGGGGGCGTTGAAAGGTGGAGGTCACTGTTAAGGGGGAAATAGATGAAATATACCCATGCAAAGCCGTGTCCTTCTGCTAGTACTTTATAAGGGTCAGTCTGGGTCATGTGCAGATGTTAAACCTATAGAAAGTACTCAGCATATAGTAAATATTATATACCAAATGAAAGTGGTTGTCCAGCCTTGGAGCCAACAACACCTGGATTCTAAACCTGTGTCCATGGACATAACAAACCCCACTCACCAGTCCGTAGACCCGTCTAGGGTTGCACCAGGTATCAAACTATCGATACCCAATCGATACTTTTGTACTCGGATTGATACGATACCGGGATTTGCTATTTTCTAATACTCAGCGCCCACTATGTTCTCCTGAGCCGGCACACTGGAGAAGGAGGAAGGGGCTGTGAAGCTGGCGCTGCCACCAATGAAGATAATTAACATGATTAAAATACTGAGGTGCGGGGAGGCCACTGCGCCACCAATGCATACGATTAACCCTTAAATACAAATTTTAGGCTGTGGGTGTTAGCCGTGTCACAAATTTCACGGGGATCGCAGTGTCCTGTCATAGAGGGCCAGGTATAATGCGGCCGGCACCCGCAGCCTACTTTTGTATTTAAGGGTTAATCATATGCATTGGTGGCGCAGTGGCCTCCCCCTCAGTATTATAATCATGTTGATTATCTTCATTGGTGGCGCGGTGACCACAGGCGCAGCCCCCCCCTCCTCATTGTTATATTCATTGGTGGTGCAGTGGCAGTTCTGATTGGAGCCCCAGCAGTAAAATGGCGGGGCTCTCATTAGTTACCATGGCAGCCCAGACGCTACTGAAGCCTTCCATGGCTGCCATGGTAAGCTCCTTGGTGCTGTGTGCACAAGGCAGCAGGGAGAGTGTAAAGTCCTATTTACCCTACTAGAGCTCTAGTAGGGTGAATAGGACACTGGATTAAAATATACCAGGTTCTACACCCTTAAGGGGGCTAATAGTTATAAAAAATAAAATAAAAGTTTTAAAAAAAACACCAAAATATTAATATTTTTAATCATCCCTTTCCAAATTATAAATTTTTAAAAAAAATAGGATAGGACTGTTCTATTATGGGCTGGACGTTCCATAAAATATGGATTGCACACAGCTTTTTTGGTGTTTTTTTTTTTTTTGGCATGGTATCTAGTATCTCAATACTTTTTTATGGTATTAAAATTGAATTTTGGTATTGTGACAACCCTAGTCCCATCCCACCTCTGCTTCCAGTCCACGCAGGACCAGCGATCCTCTCAGCTGGGCATGCTCAGCAGCTGTGACTTGCCCATACACCACACGTGAACACTGCAGTCAGTAAGTGATCTTGTGCTGTATACCATTGAGGCCAGTGATTTGGCTGGAGTGGTCACATGCTGTATACCGAATCCGCTTTTCTTAGACCCCTTGCAGACGAGCTTGTCCGGATGCGTTGCGAATGCGTTCAGTGAAAAATGTGCGATTTTCGCAGGCAAAGTCATTCAGTTTTGCCTGCGATCGCGTTCAGTTTTTATCGCGTGGGTGCAATGCGATTTGATGCGTTTTGCACGCACGTGATAAAAAAACTGAATGTATACAAACAGCATATCTTAGCAACTATCCATCTAAAACTCATCGCATCCACACTTGCTGGCGAATGTGATGCAATTTTCACGCAGCTCCATTCACTTCTATGGGGCCAGCATTGCGTGAAAATCGCAGAATATAGAACATGCTGCGATTTTTCACGCAACGCACAAGTGATGTGTGAAAACCAACGCACATGTACACAGCCCCATTGAAATGAACGGGTCCGGGTGCAATCCACCCTCGCAGAAAACTCTCTCGTGTGAAAGGGGCTTTACAGCTCTTCTTTGTTCTGTTCCTCTTTTATTGCTACTAGAAGTTTATTAATAAAGGTACGACTGGGTATTATCAGTAGCAGACCATGCAAACACACGATTCTAGCTGGTAACACTCAGAGACATGTCTGGACAAATCATGTTTTATGTCAAACATATAAACTTTTTTTATTTTTATTTCTAACATTCCATGTCACTATATTTTAAAAAAATAATAATCATAAAATCTAGCCAGTGTGAAATGTTGATACTTCCTGTTATGTACAAATCACTTTTAATCAGTCATCTCATTATCATTACAGTGACATGTAACACATATAGATAACAGAGGATCCGCCCGTCACGCTAAGTAATGGTCACAACTTAAAAAAGGCCTCCTAACCTCTGCCTTAGACGTAATTGAACATCTCCTGTTTGTGTCTATGGTCCACGTGCCTGCTGTAAAATATCTAAATGCTGTTTATTACACTCCAGAAATACATCCAGGCCCCTCTTGAACTCTCTTAGTGAACTCACCATCACCTCCTCAGGCAGAGAGCTCCATAGTCTCACTGCTCTTACAGTAAAGAATCCTCTTCTATGTTTGTGTACAAACATTCTTTCCTCCAGACACAGAGGGTGTCCCCTTGTCACAGTCCTGGGGATAAATAGATGATGGGATAGATCTCTATACTGACCCCTGATACATTTATACATAGTAATTAGATCTCCCCTCAGTCGTCTTTTTTTCTAAAGTGAATAACCCTAATGTTGATGATCTTTCAGGGTACTGTAGTCCCGTCCCCCCTGTCCCCCATTTCAGTTATTACTTTAGTTGCCCTCCTCTGAACCCTCTCCAGCTCTGCTATGTCTGCCTTGTTCACAGGAGCCCAGAACTGTACACAGTACTCCATGTGTGGTCTGACTAGCGATTTGTGAAGTGGTATGACTACGTTCTCATTACACGCATCTATGCCCCTTTTGATGTAACCCATTATCTTATTGGCTTTGTCACCAGCTGCCTGACACTGGTTTCTACAGCTTAGTTTGCTGTTCACTAAAATTCCTAGGTCCTTTCCCATGTCAGTGTTACCGAATTTTTTGCCATTTAGTATGTACGGGTGACTTGCATTATTCCTTCCCATGTGCATAACTTTACATTTGTCAGTGTTAAACCTCATCTGCCACTTCTCTGCCCAAGCCTCCAATCTATCCAGATCCCTCTGTAGCAGTATACTGTCAATTACTTTACACAGTTTAGCGTCATCTGCAAACATTAATATTTTATTGTGCAAGCCTTCTACAAGATCATTAATAAATATATTAAGGAGAATAGGGCCCAATACTGACCCCTGAAGTACCCCACTAGTGACAGTGACCCAATCTGAGTGTGTACCGTTAGAAAACAGAGGGTGGTTATTATCACTGAGCCAGTTACTTACCCACATACAGACATTTTCTCCCAGTCCGAGCATTCTTATTTTATATACTAACCTTTTATGTGGTACAGTGTCAAATGCTTTGGAGAAGTCCAGATACACGACATCTATTGATTCGCCGCTGTCAAGTCTAGAACTTACCTCCTCATAGAAACTGATTAAATTAGTTTGACATGACCGATCCCTCATGAAGCCATGCTGATATGGTGTTGTTTGCTTATTTTCCTTGAGATACTCCACGATAGCATCTCCTAGAAAACCTTCTAACAGTTTACCCATGACAGATGTTAAACTTACCGGCCTATAGTTTCCAGGCTCTGTTTTTGGACCCTTTTTGAATATTGGAACCACATTTGCTATGCGCCAATCCTGTGGAACATTCCCTGTCAGTATGGAGTCCGCAAATATCAGAAATAAGGGTCTGGCTATGACATTACTTAATTCCCTTAGGATACGGGGGTGTATGCCATCCGGTCCTGGCGATTTGTCTATTTTTAACTTTTTAAGAGGCCGCTGTACTTCTTCCTGGGTCAGACAGGGCACTTTTAATGGGGAATTTACTAGGGGTGCACCGAAATTCCGGCAGCCGAAAATATCGGCCGAAAATGCACCTAATCCATTTCGGCCGATATTGTTACATATCGGCCGAAAATATGGGGTGTGGGATTTGTCACCCACCAAGTAGCTCACCATCTGCGGGCGGGCGCCGGGCGGGCGGTTTACTTTAAGCCACTGCATCTTTATTTTACCTTACAATCGTGACGCTCCAGTAACAACTCTGCAGGCAGAGCGGAGGGCGGCGTAACGTCACTTACTCACGTGATGCGCCTGCTCCGCCTCCTTCATTCATAAAGTGGGCGGAGCAGGTGCGTCACGTGAGTAAGTGACGTTACGCCGCCCTCCGCTCTGCCTGCAGAGTTGTTACTGGAGCCTCACGATTGTAAGGTAAAATAAAGATGCAGTGAGTGATGCTGTGAGCAGCAGGGCCGGGGCTGTTATGGGTAGGGGGATCGGTCTATGGCACTGCTATGGGGAGGGGGGATCTGTGCACTGTTATGCCCATAACAGTGCACATATCCCCCCCTCCATAACAGCGCCACCCACAGATCCCCCTCTCCATAACAGCGCCACCCACAGATCCCCCTCTCCATAACAGCGCCACCCACAGATCCCCCTCTCCATAACAGCGCCACCCACAGATCCCCCTCTCCATAACAGCGCCACCCACAGATTCCTCTCTCCATAACAGCGCCACCCACAGATCCCCCTCTCCATAACAGCGCCACCCACAGATCCCCCTCTCCATAACAGCGCCACCCACAGATCCCCCTCTCCATAACAGCGCCACCCACAGATCCCCCTCTCCATAACAGAGCCACCCACAGATCCCCCTCTCCATAACAGCGCCACCCACAGATCCCCCTCTCCATAACAGAGCCACCCACAGATCCCCCTCTCCATAACAGAGCCACCCACAGATCCCCCTCTCCATAACAGAGCCACCCACAGATCCCCCTCTCCATAACAGAGCCACCCACAGATCCCCCTCTCCATAACAGAGCCACCAACAGATCCCCCTCTCCATAACAGAGCCACCCACAGATCCCCCTCTCCATACCAGAGCCACCCACAGATCCCCCTCTCCATAACAGAGCCACCCACAGATCCCCCTCTCCATAACAGAGCCACCCACAGATCCCCCTCTCCATAACAGAGCCACCCACAGATCCCCCTCTCCATAACAGAGCCACCCACAGATCCCCCTCTCCATAACAGAGCCACCCACAGATCCCCCTCTCCATAACAGAGCCACCCACAGATCCCCCTCTCCATAACAGAGCCACCCACAGATCCCCCTCTCCATAACAGAGCCACCCACAGATCCCCCTCTCCATAACAGAGCCACCCACAGATCCCCCTCTCCATAACAGAGCCACCCACAGATCCCCAGAATTTTCATTTCGGTGCACCCCTAGAATTTACTTTTACATTCTGCATTTCATCTGACAGTTTATTTTCCTCAGTGAATACAGTGGAGAAATAAATATTTAATAGCTTTGCTTTCTCCTCGTCGCTCTCTGCGACTCCCCCCTCATTACTCTTTAAAGGGCCGACACCTTCAGATTTATACTTTTTACAATTTATATAATTGAAAAACATTTTAGGGTTAGTTTTGCTCTTTGGCAATTAATCTCTCGGTCTCTAGTTTGGCTGCTTTTATTTGTTTTTTACATATTCTATTTTTTCCCTTATAGTTTTTTCAGTCCCTTAAATCACTCTCCTGTTTTAGTGATTTAAATGCTTTCTTTTTGTCATTTATGCTTTCTTTACAGTTCTATTTATCCATTGTTTTTTTTCTTGTTCCTTAACCTTTTATTCCCATAAGGTATGTACCTCTCACAATTAAATTTTAGGATGCTTTTAAATTTAAAAATATCCCATTTTGTGGCTATTTTTTTTATTTTTGAGGACTTTGTCCCAGTTAGGCCTATGGCCTCTCTTAGTTGGCTAAATTTAGCTTTTTTGAAGTATGGTATTTTTGTTCCTCCCTGTAGAAACACTCTTTTGAATGATAATTGGAAGGTTATTACTTTATGGACACTTTCCCAACCTGCACATCTGTTGTTCTGTCAGGTCTATTGGTTAATACTAAGTCCAGTATGGCCGTCCTTCTAGTCAGGTCCTGAACCAGTTGGGAAAGGTAATTGTATTTGGTTATTGCCAAGAACCTGTTTCCTTTATGAGATATACAAGTTTCAGTTTCCCAGTCTATATCTGGGTAGTTGAAGTCCCCCATAATAACCACCTCATTATGATTTTCCGCCTTGTCTATCTCGTTTAGTAGTAGATTTTCTGTGGACTCTGGTATATTAGGTGGTTTATAATAAACTCCTATTAGTAATTTATTATTGTTTTTACCTCCATGTATTTCTACCCACAAAGACTCTACATGTTTATGTCCCTCACTTATATCTTCTCGGAGTGTGGGCTTTAGACAGGACTTTACATAAAGGCAGACCCCTCCCCCTCTCCGGTTTTGACGATCCTTTCTAAACAGACTGTAACCCTGTACATTAACCACCCAGTCATAGCTATCATCCAGCCATGTCTCAGTTATTCCCACTATGTCATAGTCCTCCTCACACATCACCAATTCCAGTTCCCCAGTTTTATTAGTCAGGCTTCTGGCATTAGTGTACATACAATTAAGAGGTTTATGTATATTTTTTTTACCCTACACCTTTCCTTCTGAACTGTTCTAGTCCCTCCATCCATTACTCCCCCAGTCCCTAGTTTAAACACTCCTCCAACCTTCTAGCCATCTTCTCCCCCCACAGCTGCCCCTTTCCCATTGAGGTGCAGCCCGTCCCTACGATAGAGCCTGTAGCCGATAGAGAAGTCGGCCCAGTTCTCCAGGAACCCAAACCCCTCTTTCCTACACCAGTTCTTGAGCCACTTGTTAACCTCCCTAATCTCCCGCTGCCTTTCTTGTGTGGCTCATGGTACAGGTAGTATTTCGGAAAACACTACCTTTTTGAGGTCCTTGCCCTACGCTTGTGATCTAAATCCCTAAAATCATTTTTAAGGACGCTCCACCTACCTCTATTATTGGTTCTGATATGGACCATGACCGCTGGATCTTCTCCAGCCCCTCCCAGTAATCTGTCAACCCGATCCACAATGTGTCGAACTCTAGCGCCAGGAAGACAACACACCGTTCGACAATCCCAGTCTTTGTGACAGATTGCCCTATCTGTACCCCTAATAATTGAGTCTCCGACTACCAACATCTGTCTGGCCTGCCCTGCTCTCCTGGTCCCCTGCTTACTGGAGCTGACATTCCCCTGACTGGCAGAAGAAGTGTCTGGCTGCAGCAGTGCTCTCCCTGAACTGACATCCCCTCATCTGCCAATCGTGCAAACTTGTTGGGGTGTGTCAGATCAGGGCTAGCCTCCCTGGCACTCTTCCCTCTACCCAGCTAGCTACCTCACTTTCCTGAGCCTCCTCACTACTACCCTCCCCCACATCTACCCCATAGAGTGCTTGCTCAGTGAGCAGCAAACTCTTTTCCAAATTGCAAACGCTTCTCAGTGTTGAAACTCGCCTGGTTAGATACTCTATGTGCGATTCCAAACAGGCAATTTGCTCACATTTTGAACAAAGATGAGCACCCTCAAACGGCTAATCCAGGACTGCATACATTAGACAAGATGTGCACTGGACTGCGCTGTCAATCATGGAACACCTACTAAATGGGGGTTACACAAGAAAAGAGAAAAATTACAATACAGTGCAGTGATAAGAAACTGATTTACTGTAGTCCCTGAATCTCAAGTCACGTAATCTAAAGTCACACACTGGAAAACAAACACGCGAATACTCGCAAACTCTCATTATTTGCCTGCTTGTATAAATGCGGATCTCAAACCAGACTGCTTTTTTTTTTTTTTTTTTCTCTCTTCCTCTGGATTGATAAGCATTTAGCTATAATGAGTGTTTATGAGCTGTCAGGATAAGGTCAACAAATCCAGCAAGCAGAGCAGCGGCTCTAAAACAAAAAGAATTGGTCTGCAGATACGATAAAAATGAAGTCTGTCACTTCAAGTCTGTCAGCTACTGTTGACATTTTTTAAATAAAGATCAGTTGGAAGAATTATTTATTTTTTTGGGTCCAAAATGTTTTTTGCAGCATTATCGATTGCTTTTCTATAGAACATAAAAACAACAAGAAAAAAAATGCATGTTTTAAAGGAGTTTTCCAATATTTTTCCTATAACCTATTCTCAGGATAGGTCATTGGTATGTGATTGGTGGGGATCAGCTGTTTGAGAACGCACTGGTAGTCTCAGTAGTGCCACGGCCTTCTCACAGCCTAGGTGCGGCTCAGCCCTATAGAAGTGATTAGGGCTGAGCTGCAAGACTAAGAACTGCCACTATACAATGTATGGCGCTGTGCTTAGTAAACACGGAGAAGGCCTCTAAGGGTCCATTCACACGTCCGTTGTTTCTTTCCTGATCTGTTCCGTTTTTTGCGGAACAGATCTGGACCCATTCATTTTCAATGGGTCCTGAAAAAAAAATCAGACATTGAGCTGTCCGATTTTTTTTTTCAGGACCCATTGAAAATGTATGGGTCCAGATCTGTTCCGCAAAAACGGAACAGATCAGGAAAGAAACAACGGACGTGTGAATGGACCCTAAGTGTATTACACTGTGTAATACTTACAGCCAATGCATCACAATACAGAAGTACTGTGATGCATTGTAAAGGGGCTCAGACCCCCAAAAGTTGAAGTCCCAGAGTGGGACCAAAAATGAAGTGGTAAAAAAAATAGTTTTACAAAAAAAATTATTTATAGTTTTAAGTTAAAAAAAAGAAAGCCTTTTCTCAAAAGAAAGTAAAAAAATAGGGAAAAAAAAAAAAAGTAGACATATTAGGTATCGCCACGTCCGTATCGACTGGCTCTATAAAAAAAAATATCACATGACCTAACCCCTCAGGTGAACACCGTCAAAATAAAAAACAACCTAAAAACTGCTAAAAAAAAATAATTTTTTGGTCACCTTAATCACTAAAAGTGCAACACCATGCGATCAAAAAGTCATGCGCACCCCAAAATCATACCAATCTAACCGTCACCTCATCCCGCAAAAAATGAGCCCCAACCTAAGACAATCTCCCCAACAAAAAAAAACTATGGCTCATTTTTTTTTTTTGCTTCAAAATGCTTTTATTGTGTAAAACTTAAATTTAAAAAAAAAGGAAACATATTAGTTATCGTCAGATCCGTAAGAACCTGCTGTATAAAAAATATCACATAACCTAACCCCTCAGATGAACACCGTAAAAAAGTGTCAAAACCATTTTTTTTGGTCACCTTGCATCACAAAAAGTGTAATACCAAGCGATCAAAAAGTCATATGCACCCTAAAATGGTACCAATCGAACCGTCATCTCATACCGAAAAAAATGAGCCCTTACATAAGACAGTCTCCCAAAATTTAGGAAAACTATGGCTTTCAGAACATGGAGACACCAAAAAATCTTTTTTTTTTTCCCCCAACAATGCTTTATTATGTAAAACTGAAACAAACAACCAAAAAAGTAGTCATATTTGGTATTGTCGCATCCGTAACAACCTGCTCTATAAAAATCTTGCCTCACAAAAAGTGTAATATAGAGCAACCAAAAATCATATGTACCCTAAATTAGTACCAACAAAACTGCTACCTTATCCCGAAGTTTCCAAAATGGGGATATATATATATATATAACACCGCGGCACATCCGTTTAGTGAAAAAAGTGGGACCCTTTATTCACCCATGCGACGTTTCGGTCCGCTTGCTGGGACCATTTTGCTTGAAAATGGTCCCAGCAAGCGGACCGAAACGTCGCATGGGTGAATAAAGGGTCCCACTTTTTTCACTAAACGGATGTGCCGCGGTGTCTTTCTTCATCTACATTACACACCTTGGTAAGGTGTTTTCACTGCTGGCACCCTAATATCTTATACTGAGGAGTGCTGCCTTGAACTTCTATATATATATATTGCGCCCTGTCGTGTGCCCGTACAGCAGTTTACGACCACATATGGGGTGTTTCTGTAAACTACAGAATCAGGGTAATGAATATTGTTTTGTTTGGCTATTAACCCTTTGTTACAGGAAAAAAATTGCTTAAAATGGAAAATCTGCCAAAAAAGTGAGATTCTGAAATTTCACCTCCATTTTTCCATTAAAGGGAACCTGTCACCTCCAAAAGTGATATAAAACTGCCAGCATTACCTTATAGCAGCCCTCAGTCTGTTATTGATCATGTGTGTGAGCCAGAAATTCGATAATCCATACTTGAGAAAAACGCTTTTTTAATCTCCATGAGTGCTCTGTTTCTGGTGAGCAAAGCCTGCCTCTTACCCGTCCCCTCTTGACTGATTTACATATTTTCGATTCCTTGGGATCGTGCAAGTCTAGCGCCTGCGCGGTGCGCCCCTTGTGACGGCACAAATCCAGTCTCGGTCAGCAGGGCATAATTATCTCACTGCGCATGTGCCTGCAAGAATCAGCGTGCGCGTGATCGCTGGCTTGAGTTCTCCTGCTCCTGCAGCCAGTGATAACGTTTGCGCTGTGAATATACCTCGCCGACGCGAGCGCACGCAGATTCTTGCCGGCGCATGCGCAGTGAGAAAATTATGCCCGGCTGACTGCGGGAGCCTGAGATGGGACGTGTAGTCACAAGGGGCGCACTGCACAGGCGCCAGACTTGCATGATCCCAAGGAATCGAAAATATGTAAATCAGTCAAGAGGGGATGGGTAAGAGGTGGGCTTTGCTTGATATGAAGCAAAGAGGCCGCTGCCCCCTTGACTTCAGTCTCACAGGAAACAGAGCGCTCATGGAGATTAAAAAAGCTTTTTTTCCTCAAGTATGGATTATGAAAATTTCTGGCTCACACACATGATCAATAACAGACTGGGGGCTGCTATAAGGTAATGCTGGCAGTTTTATATCACTTTTGGAGTTGACAGGTTCTTTTAATTCTTGTGGAACACCTAAAGTGGTAACAAAGTTTGTAAAATATGTTTTGAATACCTTGAGGGGTGTAGTTTCTAAAATGGGGTCATTTTTGGGTGGTTTCTATTATGTAAGCATCACAAAGTGACTTCAGACCTGAACTGGTCCTTAAAAATTGAATTTTAAAAAAAATTCAAGATTTGCTTCTAAACTTCTAAACCTTCTAACGTCCCAAAAAATAAAATGGCATTCACAAAATGATCCAAACATGAAGTAGACATATGGGGAATGTAAAGTAATAACTATTTTTGGAGTTATTACTATATATTATAAAAGTTAAGAAATTGAAATTTGCTAATTTTTCCATATTTTTGGTAAATTTGGTATTTTATTTAATTTTTTATAAATAAATAAAAATTTTGACTCAATTTTACCACTGTCATGAAGTACAATATGTGATGAGAAAACAGTCTCAGAATGGCTTGGATAAGTAAAAGCGTTTCAAAGTTATTACCACATAAATTGACACTGGTCAGATTTTCTAAAAATGTCCTGGGCAGGAAAGTGAAAACTGGACCGAGGTAGAAAGGGTCAAATACTATGAAGTAATTAAATTAAAATGCCTTTTTTTTTTTAAAACAGATGTTTAGTGTGTGTAAAGGAGGCCTGTGTTTTTAGTAGGCTACAACCCAAATGTGTAGGCTGCTGCGTGGTAACGTTGGCCTTGGTCAGAGGGTGACACTCATTGAGTACTAGGGCTGATGGCACTCATACCTGGTTCTTGAGATCCACATCTAACTGAAAAGTAGGAATGAACTTTGGCAGAAGCACAGGAGGAAATCGCTCCTAATTTCCCTTGAAGATGTTCCCTTCTGTAGGGATGAGCGAACTTAAGTTTGGTTTTCCGCTGAATTGCGTTATGGATTCTGTTACTATGGAACCTAACGCTATTCCATAACGGAATGCCTTTACAATCCATGTATGCCATATAGCGCCTGTAGCTGATGTCTGAGGAATGATGGATTGGCTGTAACACAGCTGTAGGGCGCCGATAGAGTATTGTATAAGGGCAATATTCTTTATTCTTGTCACATGCTGGCGTATGCTAGTGGATTGTGTGTTTTTACTTTTTGTAGAAATGACAGGAGAAAATATTTCCCTGTGGTGATTGTAGTCAGTTGCTGAGTAAGCAGACATCAGAGCTGTTGTGCATAACGCCTCAATCCCATGATCAACACTTTTTTTTTTTTTTTTTTTTTCTAGAACTCTACAGGCGCCGTTAGTAATTGTCAAAGCTCTTCAGTGTGAACTGGAAGAACTACAGATTTGCCATTTTGGGTGGAGGTTATCTGTCACGGACGTTCCTGTGGCAGGTACCAGGAGATCGGAGAGACTGGCAACTCGTGGGTTAAATTGACAGGTTCACTGTGAATCTTATGGTGTCTGTGTTTTGGTGAATGCCACACTCCTTGCTTCAGGTGTTGCTTGTTGGTAATTTACTTTTCCCATAAGTAGCAGCTTCTCACTCTTGGAGGTGCGGTTTATAGATTTTCTTCCTGCCCTCTAACTAGCTGGTTGGTTGTACTCTGTGGTGCTTCTGGAGTTGCCACTTTTCTACTTTTAGATAAGTCTTGTCTGTTCCTATTGTTTTGTGTTTGTTATATTCCCTGTTGTTGTATCTGGGCTTGAGACAGAGACTTCCCTTCGTCCATCTGGGGAGGAATGGGTTGTCTCTGGTCCTAACCTCATTCCAGGGCCTTATAGGGATATAAGGGCCTAGGTATACAGCATATGAATATTCCTACCTTCAAGGTCTATTCATATTGATAGGTAGTTAGGGCCTGTATTACGGTTGTTTAGGAGGTGACCTGTTTCTTCCCTAGTTTCCAGGCCCAGTTACTGTTCCCCTTCCCTCCTGTGTTTAGTGTGGAGTTTTTTCCCCACACACTGATCGTGACACAAGCCCTGCACCCCAGAATTCTGGGTTCTAAAAGTTGGGAAATAGGGAGTTTGTTGCTTTTTGAGTGTAAAGTTTGCAACAATTTTACACCACTCTAGTTTTGCTAAGTCAGCGTAAGTAGCCTGTTGAGCCAGATTACACCAGATTCTGAAAAAGTGTAGACTTCTCCAAAACTAACGAAAAATACCCTTGTGATTAATCTGCTCCTTTGTCTCTCACTGTTCGGTGTAGGCCCATGTAGGTGTCATCGCTGTAGGTTAGGCACTACTCGCCTCTTCCTGTAGCAGCTTAGGTGTGTGATTTACAGAATAGTGGACTCCTACATTAAGTATAAAGAAGATTAGTCACCTCAGAGTTCTTACGAACATCGATTTAGACGCCGGACTTGATAACCCTGTGCTGGCGCATGATGTGCCTAAGTTAGGTGGTGGGGCTTGCCTCTATGTAACTTCAGCGTATCCACCACCTAAATCCACTCCAGCTCCCCTGCTGGCGACTACGCCTAAAACAAGTGTAGAAAATGTTAAATAATATGTGCCGGCCAGTCTGACCCTTTGCCACACCCCCTTTATTTATAGACTTGGCATGAGCGGGGAAACATCCCCTTTGCGATCGAATCTGGGACAGATATACGCCACAATTACATATATCTAATAATAAATGACCCCCTTGCTTTTTAATCAGTTGGCCCCACTGAAAATGGCAATTTTCTATGGCCATCGCTGACAGAGCTATAAAAGTAAGCAGAACAGAATACCCATGCTTCTGGGAGAAAACGCCATGATTTTGTAACCCTATACAAAATGTGATAAGGCTCTTGACTAATGATATTACATATGTCTTATATATCTACAGCTTTTCTCCATTTGCCTGTGCTAAAGGTGCTGTCTCCAGAGGACGGGAAGCCAAACATGGTGAAAGCTGCACAGAATTTTTGTCAACTAGTAGCAGACGGACAGAAGACACCGGCAGACTTGGATGTAGATGCCTTCGACCACCTTTTAAGAAGTAATCCGTTCACCATAATCTTTTACTGTTTTCAGGTTATGGCTGTTTTGGCAATGTCACCAATCAACGAAAGCTGGACCGTTTTTGTAATTCTATTACCTGTAATTTTATATAGTGCCATCCTGTTGTTAAGTGCTTTGATGTGTTTTTTTTACATTGTTGGATTAGTTTGTAATCTACATAAGACATGTGGTAGAGCACCAATTTAGCTAACCAGCCACTGAATTGTAGAGTTATAGGCTCGTTCTCCATGTGAACCCCCTCCCCCTAATAAGATTAGCCGATTCACGCAGCACCTTTAGTGTGGATCGGTAGTCGGACATTCTAGTCAGTCATTCCTGTATCAGCCTCAATGTCCGACTCGTAGGGATGAATAGAAGCCTGACGTCTGGTGCACACTAAAGATACATGGGGCAATGGCAGCCATAACCAGAGATTATAATTCTAGGATACAGAAGCCGGTGAGGCCAGCCGTGGCTCTTCTATATTTCGTATATGCTTATATTTAATCAGGTTTCTTTAAAGAGAATATATTGAGGGGTTTTCCGAGTTATTTGAAAATTTGCCCATCTCAAGAATTGATAAAATAACAAAAGAGAATATACTCGCCAGTTTAATCTCACGCCGCCCCTGGTCTTTGTTCACGTGACTTCATCCATGTATACGATACATCAAGCTTGAAGTTTGGACTGGTGTGTGTATAACCTTTTACTATTTTATTACAAATTTTGAAATGGCTCCTTTAAGGACACATAGCCGAGTACGTAGACCCTGTGTGTTAGTACATGGAGCCCTCAGTAACAGATCTGCCACATGTGAATGTACCCTAAACATGGTGTAAGAATTAGGCTCAATTGTTAGGAACTCCTTAACCTTCTTATTTTTTCTTTATTTTTCTTCTTCCAGGTACACACAACTTTCCAGACCCTGATCTAATATTAAAATTTGGCTCTACCAGTAGCACATTAGGTTTTCTGCCATGGCATATAAGACTTTCAGAAATTATGTAAGTAAATAAATTCTCTCCTTTCAGCATATTTTACTATTGTTTTAAATTTAAAGGGGTTGTCCAAGATATTTAAAAACTCTAGTAATAATAATAAAAAAAAAAATTACATACTCCTTTCGGCCTCTTTTACACGAGCATTACGGATTATCTCAGGGTGCATTCAGTGAAACGCTGCAGCTGGTGTGGGGGTGACTTTACCAAAAATGGTGTAAAGGAAAACTGGCTTATTTGCCCGTAGCAACCAGTCGGATTCCACTTGTCATTTTTCTGAGGATCTGAAGTAAAGGTGGAATCAGATTGAGAGCTGTGCATAAATAAATGCAAATCAGAAAAATGATATTAATAAATGATCACTCGCATGAATCATAAGAAGTAGTGAATAGTGATCTGGATTAATTAAGACTTAACTTTTACTTTTGACACAATATAAAATAAAATGAGATATATCCCTCAAAATATACTAGAGGCTGAGTACACAATATAATTTTCCACAGTCCCACACTAAGGGGGGCTCTTTTGGAAACGAAGACAGCTGTGTCTACACTTGTACAATCAGTGTCGGCCACTAAGAGGTAACGAGAGCTGATATGCACTAGCACCTTAGGTGCACAAAAAAAAGGTAGCAGCAATCAATGTATACTGGCACCCTGTGTGCACAATTCAAGCAATAATGCAGAAAAGAGCATATAGCAGTGTATACATAATGCACAGCGACATGTAAAAAACCAGAAAACATAGTGATTAGGTGTAAAAGAAAAAAAGTGCAACAAACATGCACGGCGGCACCGTTGAAACCCAGTGTCCTACCCTACAGATGGTGGGTTCTCCAGACACCTCCGTTCCAATGTTTCTAGTCCTGTTTGTCTAACCACGGGGTATCCCACTAATTGGGCCCCCGTCCGGAACCTAACCCTGGAATTGCATTCCCTATTTAGCCCTGATAAGATCCCAACATGCACGTTTCTGAGGCAGAAACAATCCTCATCAGGGGAATATGTAGAATGGGCCAAAATATGATTCTCTTGCCGGAGACTATGTTCACCGCCAAGCAATTGCTGGGAGTAGTACTCACCAGCAAGTACAAGAACCACTAGGAGCAATGGCTCCCAGATGACGTAGAGTGCACAAATAGGTGCACAACATACAGGGAAAGAAAGAAGGGGACAGATAGAGCACCCCCTCCCTTCATTGCAGTACACAGTTTGCGGCCGCAGGCATTGATGTTACATCTTCCTGTGATTCCCCCCACATCGTACTGACTCTCTTCTGTCAAACCGGACCACCCTAACAAAAAACATCGGAACGGAGGTGTCTGGAGAACACCATCTCTAGGGTAGGACACTGGGTTTCAACGGTGCCGCCGTGCACCTTATGATATAGGTGTAGCTGTGCATGTCTGTTGCACGTTTTTTTCTTTTACACCTAATCACTGTATGTTTTCTGTTGGTTTTTCTACATGTCGCTGTGCATTATGTATACACTGCTATATGCTCTTTTCTGCATTATTGCTTGAATTGTGCACATAGGGTGCCAGTATACATTGATTGCTGCTACCTTTTTTTTTGTGCACCTAAGGTGCTAGTGCATATCAGCTTTTGTTACCTCTTAGTGGCCGACACTGTACAAGTGTAGACATAGCTGTCTTGGTTTCCAAAAGAGCCCCCCTTAGTGTGGGACTGTGGAAAATTGTATTGTGTACTCAGCCTCTAGTATATTTTGAGGGATATATCTCATTTTATTTTATATTGTATCAAAAGTAAAAGTTAAGTCTTAATTAATCCAGATCACTATTCACTACTTCGCATAAATAAATGCCCATAAGCCTCACCGAGAACTGGCCACAATGAGAGTGATGGTCATACTGAAAATGAGTACTTCATATTGCTGCTTAAGGTGGTTCTACAAGCTACTGATTCATGGAGTTTACTTAGTTTCTCACACACATGATTTTTCCATTTTGTCTTTTTTCTTGTGGATTAAATAATGAATCTTATTTTAAGATCTAAGGACCAGATGCCTTTTTTTTACGGACAGTGTCCACGTCTGTTTATGGTAAATCCAGTAGTCTGTGCCTGTCAGAGGAGCAGACTACAGGAATTGCTGTATCCAGCATATCCATACACCGCTGTTGCCCGCTGGATCCCTGTAATGGGATCTTTCAGGTTTCCAACATGAATTCTAGCTCTCTGCCGGAACAAAACGCTGCATGCAGAGGTACTTTTCTGGCACAGAGCTGACATTTATGCCGGAAAGCCAACAGATCCCATTATGGAGAAAGGGGATCCGGTGGTGTCTGGCTATGGTGGATACGATAATTCCAGTAGTCTGTTCTTCTACCAGATTTACCTAAGGCCTCTTTCACACAAGCATTACATATTATCTTAGGGTGCGTTCAGTGAAACTCGCCCCATTTCCCAAGCAAGTTCAGTCAGTTTTTTTTGTTTGCAATTGCGTTCTGTGCTTTTCACGCACGTGATAAAAAAACAAAAAAAACTTACAAACATCTCCTGGCAACCATCAGTGAAAAACGCACTGCATCCGGATTGCATCTAGGTGCAAAGCGTTTTTCACTGTGAAGCCCCTTTCACTTCGGTGGGGCCAGAACTGTGTGAAAAACGCAGAATATAGAACATGCTGCGATTCTCACGCAACGCAGAACTGATGCATGAAAAACGCTTATGCACACAGACCCACTGAAGTAAAGGGGTCAGGATTCAGTGTGGGTGCAATGCGTTCACCTCACGCATTGCACCCACGCAGAAAACTTGCCAAATGACTGTATGCCGTTGGTCCTGAAGGGTAGAATTATGGAATTACATGGCTACTGTCTAGCATTTATGCAATGTGCCTTCCTTTTTTTCAGTTGTCTACCATCCCATGTTAATATCCAATATGAAGACTTTTTCCATGCTCTCCGTTGCTACGCGGGCTGTGAGCAGCGGCTTGGGAAGTGACCTCTCTTTCTCTTGGGCCGGTTCAAGCTTCCTCTAAAAGGGACTCAATGCATCTGTTTACAAGCAATCTGTGATTCAGTCAGTCCATTTGCCATAGACCTGGTTATAATGGTGTCTCTATAGCGCAAAGTGTTCACAGCTCTTCTGGAAGAGGATCTGTAAAGATGACCGAGTCATGGACAGTGGTGCTGCTGCTGCGATGCTGTTTAGGAGTCTACTGTTCACCCTGCTCATCAACCTGACGTGCCAGTAGAATATCCAGTATGGGGTGCATTATTGGTGACCACCTGGGTCATCATCCGTCCAGCTGCTGTCGTGGTATGGACAGAATTGCGGATGCGCATTGTACAGGGGCTGCGTTTAGTTCACCTCCGTAATAACAGGATATTCTGTGTTCTGCAGCACCAAGTCTATCTCGTGTGAGAGATTTTCCTAACCTTCTCATCAAGTATATTCAAATAGAAAATTATACAAGCAAATCCCAGGTCAAATATATTAACTACTACAGGTACTGAGAACTTGAATAGGTCTTCTAAGAATTTGCACTGAAATTACATGTCAGCACACATTGTATTATTTAGTTGTTAATATATTCCAGATTTCTTTTTTTTTTTTAAGTAAGGGTTTTTAAAAAGAACTTACCGGCTTGATATATATGGATCATCTTACCCATGTATTCTAGAGCAAAACTCTTTATATTTATTTTGAGAATTAAAGGGAGTCCTTAAAAACCTTTTTTCAGGGTAAGCATACCACCATGTAGGGTGGGGCGCCCCCGAATCATGACCATACCATTCTTGTGAAAATCCAGTCCTGTAATCCTGGGAAATGCATGGTATTTCTATGCAAATTAGCTATCCAGTGCATCATGAACAGGGCTGACGCTGCCCAATCCTTAGGCAGGTGCACATTATGGAGCAGCCCTGCCCACGGTGCACTTTTAAACCGTATTTGCATAATAATCAAAATAAACATTTCCCAGGATTAGAGGACCAGAAGGTGAGGTGTGGTTATATTTTGTGGCACCTACCCTACATTGCGGTATGCTTATTTTGAATCTGAGTTTGGAGGTGACAAGCTCCTTTGTAATAATTAGTCCGATGCTGTTGTTCTGATACACGATCCTTAAAAAACCAAAACGGGAAAGGAGACAGAATATATCCTGCCATGGTGTCCAGTCTCCAGCCGTGGAGCATTACCAACCTGGGTAAGACTGAGACTTCCTTATGCCAATTGCAGGGCATGAGGGCTGGTTGCATGACTCTGTGGCGTTCTTTAAGTCCTGGTGTCATGCACTTCCCTTTCAGGCCCTGCACTTGGTATAACACAATTGTGACTAAGTGATAAAAAAAATCATCCTGCTGCGCCTCTTCTGCTGGCGCTTCATCTAAAAATATGCACTGCCAACACATGAACTGAATCTGGGAGACACATCCAGATCTGCATATGTTGCCTCCAGCCAGTGACTCTTTGCTGTACAATAGCCTGAACATATTCAAGCACTGCCTTGAACAGAGTAGGACCAAAGTATTTATTACCACACTAAGGTTATATTGGCAAACTATAGTTTTCACCAGTGACTTGGCTCTATCTTGTAATTCAGACATACTGCTGGTATTTATTAGGTTTCATTTATTTGGTGTTGGCTGCCATGTAATATGTTCCTCAAGCGCTATATTTAAGAGAGAACTCTTCCTGTAGTAGACCCCACTTGTTTCCGCAATCATTACGTTGTATCTTCCAGAGTTGGTTGTTCTGTTGCTATGGAGTATGCCAAGATGCAGTACCCTTTTTGAAAAATATCGTATGGTGACTAAGTGACGAAAAACTAAAGCTGTGCCACGTGAAGAATCTGTTTATATAAAAAAAAATAC
Source organism: Bufo bufo (assembly GCF_905171765.1). Taxonomy (NCBI): domain Eukaryota; kingdom Metazoa; phylum Chordata; class Amphibia; order Anura; family Bufonidae; genus Bufo; species Bufo bufo. Next base: position 348,879,107 of record NC_053392.1, read on the forward strand.
ATTAAAATCTCTAAAATATCAGAAATGTTTTTTTCTTACATGCATGCTGTTGCTTGTACATCTTGATACCATTGTTATACATTCTCCTGAAGCCGATTTTAAGGGTTCTTCTCAATCTAAAAAACCTTGCTGGATCTTTTACTCTTGATAGTCCTTAACCCCAGCACTTGAGGGTTTACAAACTGAGTCCATTTTAAATGTACCTTGTCTTCTGAGGGAATTTAATAATATTCCTTACTCTATTGGATTTTACAACCGTCTTTTCTGTGTGTGCGCACATCTGGAGCAGGAGTAACCTTCAGGTAGAACAGGAGACCTCTTGAGGGCCAGACTGCTTTACTGTAGCCCCTCAAGCTTCAGACTTTCTTTTTCTGGCAGTATTCAGACATCAACCAACATATATGCTGCATTCTGTAGTATGTTCATGAGCTCTATTGTCAATGACGGGAAATGTAACTTAAAATTCCCTTCTGCAGGTTGAGGCCAGTTATGTTTGCAGCAGAATGCTTGAATGACTATGTAGAACACCTTCCAGCTGGTTAGAAGATGTATATATTCATGAAGGTCAACTTCAAAAACTTTGGATTCATCATGACTTTACACAGACTATTCACAACATGTGCGATCCACCATCATAAATCCTTATAAATAGTTCTGTGCATTAAAGAGTATTCCAGTTACTACACAGTCCCGACTGCTGGGACTCTGACCGCTCCTGAGAATGTGCCTTTCCAGTGTCCTGATGGAGCGGCAGGTCGAGTGAACACTGTAGCTCTATTCATTCTGTATGAGACTGCTGTAGATAATCAAGCACTATACTCTGTTGTAATCTCTGGCAGTTCCATACAGAAAGAATGGAGCGCCAGTGCACATGCTAGACTGACGCTTCATTAGGAAGGGGGAATGGGTCCTCCAGTCTTGGGATCTGTCAGAGTCCCATTAGGTGGACCACCACTGATCAGTTAGTTATCCCCTAGTCAGTGTGTGGGGGTAACTTGTAGCAACCAGAATGTACTGTGATTAAACCAAATGTTCATTTAATCAGGCAGAAAAAGCTTTTTTGACCCAACCAAGGTGTTGTTTTTTTTTTTTTTTTTTTTTTTTTTTTATATATAATTACTCTTACGACAAGAAGTTCAACATGTACCCACTTGTGCAAAGCACTGTCCATCTCTGGGGTTTAATCTGAATGTATGTGAAAGCTTTATCATCGGTTCCACAATTTTTCCATAAAGTCTGTACAAAACGAGTATTTTTGTGCTCTGTGTCGCTGTAATGTCTGGCTACATGTAAATATGTAAAGTTTTTTTTTTGTTTCAAAAACTCAACATTGAATTTTAATATTGAGAAATGAATCCATTGTATAAGAAGAGATTGGAAATAAAGTCTGAATTCTTCATAAGTTTATCAGCTGGTCAGACAGTCTTATGATTGCTCACATATAACATGACCTGCTTTAACCTAGCGCTAGTAAAGACACAATCATGCCTGTACCAGGTCATGGGTGGAAGGAGAGTGGAATCTTACACGACTTGTGAGGGTGTCATCATGGAGATGTTGGAGAAATCTATTCTCCCACCTGTCATTATCAGATCTCCAAAGAAAGGAGTAAAACGCCCCAAAAATGGGATTGGATCCCGCAATGATATTGGAAGGATGTTTATCCCTGTCATTTTAGCAAACATTACTAACCCCTGTGTGAATATTCTACTTATATAGATATGTATTTTTTTTTTTTTTAAATAAAAATTGCTGTATGATATTCTCGATATAATTTTTGAAGGCCCTCCACTTATAGTAGTCTGTCCATAGAGTTTAAAGAGTACCTGTACTTCAGCAAAACTTTTTATATGTCAGTGACATAGCCGAGGGATCTAAGTGCTGAAGCCCCTGCCAATTGCTAAAAAAAGGGGGGGGGGTTTTCTATGGATAGAAGTGTCCCTTTTAAAGGGAGTCTTTCACCAAATATGACTATTACAGACCACTCAGATCAGGTTCTCCATTACTTTCTCCATATTACTATGGTACCTTTCATATTGCAGTCCATTGCCGATTTGCTCCAAAAAATACTTTTATACCATATGGTAATTAGGTTCTGAAGGAGCCCAGGGGTGGCGTGCATGCGGCCGGTGCCCAGGCCCCTGGGCGCTTTTCTTACCAAACCCCCTCCTCTTTCACCCCCTCTCGCCTGCCCTTGTTTAATCTGATTACCTCCTCCTCTCTGTCTGAAATCCCGCGTCCTAGCCGCTCCACACTTTCCCGGCGTGTGTGCACTCTGCATTGGCCATTATGGGTAGAGCGACAGGGACTTTCAATGTCATGCGCCAGCCTGCGCAACCCGATCCAGCCGGCGGAGGCACGGGATTTCAGACTGAGAGGAAGAGGTAATCAGATTAAACAAAGGCAGGCCAGAGGGGTGAAAGAGGAGGAGTTTGATAAGCGAAGCTCCGAGGGGCCTGGCCACCAGCCGCATAAACGCCGCCCCTGGGCACCTTCAGAACCTAATTACCATATGGTATAAAAGTGTTTTTTGGAGCAAATCGGCGATGGACTGCAATATGAGAGGTACTATAGTACCAGGCTGATCCAACTTTGATGTAATGTCCTTAAAACAAGTCAAAATGAGGCTCAGTAGTGTGTGTGGCCTCCACGTGCCTCTATGACCTCCCTACAACGCCTGTGCATGCTCCTGATGAGGTGGCGGATGGTCTCCTGAGGGATCTCCTCCCAGACCTGGACTAAAGCATCTGCCAACTAATGGACAGTCTGTGGTGCAATGTGATGGTGGATAGAGCGAGACATGATGTCCCAGATGTGCTCAATTGGATTCAGGTCTGGGTAACTGGTGGGCCAGTCCATAGCATCAATGCCTTCGTCTTGCAGGAACTGCTGACACACTACAGCCACATGAGGTCTAGCATTGTCTTGCATTAGGAGGAACCCAGGGCCAACCGCACCAGCATATGGTCTCACAAGGGGTCTGAGGATCTCATCTCGGTACGTAATGGCAGTTAGGCTACCTCTAGCGGGCACATGGAGGGCTGTGCGGCCCTCCTAAGAAATGCCACCCCACACCATTACTGACCCAATGCCAAACCGGTCATGCTGGAGGATGTTGCAGGCAGCAGAACGTTCTCCACGGAGTCTCCAGACTGTCACGTCTGTCACATATGCTCAGTGTGAACCTGCTTTCATCTGTGAAGAGCACAGGCGCCAGTGGTGAATTTGCCAATCTTGGTGTTCTCTGGCAAATGCCAAACGTCCTGCACGGTGTTGGGCTGTAAGCACAACCCCCACCTGTGGACGTTGGGCCCTCATATCACCCTCATGGAGTCTGTTTCTGACCGTTTGAGCAGACACATGCACATTTGTGGCCTGCTGGAGGTCATTTTGCAGGGCTCTGGCAGTGCTCCTCCTGTTCCTCCTTGCACAAAGGCGGAGGTAGCGGTCCTGCTTCTGGGTTGTTGCCCTCCTACGGCCTCCTCCACATCTCCTGATGTACTGGCCTGTCTCCTGGTAGCGCCTCCATGCCCTGGACACTACGCTGACAGACACAGCAAACCTTGCCACAGCTCGCATTGATGTGCCATCCTGGATAAGCTGCACTACCTGAGCCACTTGTGTGGGTTGTAGACTCCGTCTCATGCTACCACTAGAGTGAAAGCATCGCCAGCATTCAAAAGTGACCAAAACATCAGCCAGGAAGCATAGGAACTGAGAAGGGGTCACCACCTGCAGAACCACTCCTTTATTGGGGGTGTCTTGCTAATTGCCTATAATTTCCACCTGTTGTCTATCCCATTTGCACAACAGCATTTGAAATTGATTGTCACTCAGTGTTGCTTCCTAAGTGGACAGTTTGATTTCACAGAAGTGTGATTGACTTGGAGTTACATTGTGTTGTTTAAGTGTTCCCTTTATTTTTTTGAGCAGTGTATATTCATAGTTTTCCCTGGGATCGTTCTCATACATATGGCACATCACTGATGATCACAGCACCGGACAGAAAAGCACTGTATGCTACGTTTTTCTGTTCCGGGCTACCACTGGACCTGTGCACATATATAAGTTGTATCCGATTCCTGGCCTAAAACATCTGGCTGGGCACAACTGTTATACAGTCGGGGCCAAAGGTTTTGAGAATTACATAAATATTGGAAATTGGAAAAGTTGCTGCTTAAGTTTTTATAATAGCAATTTGCATATACTCCAGAATGTTATGAAGAGTGATCAGATGAATTGCATAGTCCTTCTTTGCCATGAAAATTAACTTAATCCCAAAAAAAACCTTTCTACTGCATTTCATTGCTGTCATTAAAGGACCTGCTGAGATAATTTCAGTAATCGTCTTGTTAACTCAGGTGAGAATGTTGACGAGCACAAGGCTGGAGATCATTATGTCAGGCTGATTGGGTTAAAATAGCAGACTTGACATGTTAAAAGGAGGGTGATGCTTGAAATCATTGTTCTTCCATTGTTAACCATGGTGACCTGCAAAGAAACGCGTGCAGCCATCATTGCGTTGCATAAAAATGGCTTCACAGGCAAGTATATTGTGGCTACTAAGATTGCACCTCAATCAACAATTTATAGGATCATCAAGAACTTCAAGGAAAGAGGTTCAATTCTTGTTAAGAAGGCTTCAGGGCGTCCAAGAAAGTCCAGCAAGCGCCAGGATCATCTGCTAAAGAGGATTCAGCTGCGGGATCGGAGTGCCACCAGTGCAGAGCTTGCTCAGGAATGGCAGCAGGCAGGTGTGAGCGCATCTGCACGCACAGTGAGGCGAAGACTTTTGGAAGATGGCCTGGTGTCAAGAAGGGCAGCAAAGAAGCCACTTCTCTCCAAATAAAACATCAGGGACAGATTGCTCTTCTGCAGAAAGTATGGTGAATGGACTGCTGAGGACTGGGGCAAAGTCATATTCTCCAATGAAGCCACTTTCCGATTGTTTGGGGCATCTGGAAAAAGGCTTGTCCAGAGAAGAAAAGGTGAGCGCTACCATCAGTCCTGTGTCATGCCAACAGTAAAGCAACCTGAGACCATTCATGTGTGGGGTTGCTTCTCATCCAAGGGAGTGGGCTCACTCACAATTTTGCCCCAAAACACAGCCATGAATAAAGAATGGTACCAAAACACCCTCCAACAGCAACTTCTTCCAACAATCCAACAACAGTTTGGTGAAGAACAATGCATTTTCCAGCACGATGGAGCACCGTGCCATAAGGCAAAAGTGATAACTAAGTGGCTCGGGGACCAAAACGTTGACATTTTGGGTCCATGGCCTGGAAACTCCCCAGATCTTAATCCCATTGAGAACTTGTGGTCAATCCTCAAGAGGCGGGTGGACAAACAAAAACCCATTAATTCTGACAAACTCCAAGAAGTGATCATGAAAGAATGGGTTGCTATCAGTCAGGAATTGGCCCAGAAGTTGATTGAGAGCATGCCCAGTCGAATTGCAGAGGTCCTGAAAAAGAAGGACCAACACTGCAAATACTTTGCATAAATGTCATGTAATTGTCGATAAAAGCCTTTGAAACGTATGAAGTGCGTGTAATTATATTTCACTACATCACAGAAACAACTGAAACAAAGATCTAAAAGCAGTTTAGCAGCAAACTTTGTGAAAACTAATATTTTTGTCATTCTCAAAACTTTTGGCCACGACTGTATGTGCAGCGGGCCTAACTCCTTTTGGACATTAGCAGCAGACAGAGTCTTTCACTAGCCAAATATCAGTGACGAAGTATAAGTGTTCAAAGCTGGTCAGGCTTAAAAGGAACCACATAGAAACTTAAGTCTGGCCTGGCTGCTTCTTTCAAGGCAGGACCACTGCCACATACCATACACTATAAAATTAAAATTTAATAAATTTAATTCTAAATAAATATTATATATTGAAAATGACCTAAATACACATAAGAACGAGAAGAAATAGTGATTTGATTATTACATATGTGCTTCATGAGGCAAAACATACAAATATATATCATACAAATATACAAATCTAGCTTACAAATATAAAACAATGACAATTGTGTCTTGCAGTGCTGGGTTCCTAGGTTCAAATCCAGCCAAGGACAACATCTGCATGGAGTTTGTATGTTCTCCCTGTGTTTGGGTAGGTTTCCTCCCACACTCCAAAGACATACTGACAGGGAACTTAGATTGTGAGCTCCGCTGGGGACAGTGTGATGCTAATGTCTGTAAAGTGCTGCAGAATATGTAGGCGCTATATAGGTGAGCAAAAAATAATAATATATATATATATATATATTCCATTTATCACATATCCCATCATTTTGATGGGATATGCTATAGTTTTGAATATTTGCGGTAAGATTTCCAGTAGATGGCAGTATAAGCCAATTGCTACACATATGGATTCTATCAAACAAGATCAAGCTTTACAATTAAAAGGGTTATCCAGTTCTAAAAATGCCCCCACACCCGTATCACTCCGGCTCCCTGCACACCCGCCGCTGATCAGCACGACAGGGAGATGCAGCGGCGGCTGTGCAGGGATCTGGAGTGATACGGGTGCTGGGGAGCGGAGTAAGTATGATCTATAGGAGAGGCCCGGGCATTGTGTGTGTGTGGGGAGGGGGGGTCATTTTTAGAATTGGACTACCCCTTTAAGCATGACCCACATAGGCATTTCTTAAACGTTTATTGGATTCGGTTTATATATGTAACTAGAGAAAAATGTAATAGGAATAGCTCACTCCTATGCAAATAGGGACCAGGTGCTCTAGGCCAGAAAGACTGTATCACCCATACAGACAGGTATTAAAAATAAATAGATAAATTGGGCTGGCACTCTGTATGTGTGGTAAGATATGGAAAAATTGACTAAAATGCAATATAAAGTGATCACACAATTTAATTCACAAACTCAAAATATTATAAAATACACACAATTGGATAAAATGTGTAATAAAACACTAAAAATTTATACCAGCACTAACATGTGTTAATTCATTTAGTATTTAATGATATAAGGTTCATTCCATATATAGGAAACCAAAAATAGGATATTGTCCTTTCTCTCACAAATAACTGTATGGAGGGGGCAAAAACGCTTGATTCTGTGATTGTGCATCCTGTGCACAGTTTAAACACAGACGAAATGTATCTTAGGTAGCAGTTTACTTCAATGAATAAATGAAGTGCTATGTGCTCCGAGGTAAGAAAAAATGGGTCTTACCTTAACCCGGATAATAGTTTAAAGTCAGAGTAACTCACGCTTGCTTGACTTCTATGGTGAGCGTAGTCCCGCGTTTAGTGAAAATGAACGCCGGAGTGGCGCGGTCTATGGCGTGCTTCTGATTTGGTTTGTACCAGGTTGCCTGTATCGCAGAGTGCGCCGCGTCTCACGTGGTCTATGACGTACCTCTGGTCCGAGACTGTAGCGAGGTATCGTGAGAGCTGGCGTGCTTCTGATCTGTGGTTGATGACGAAATATCTCGAGAGCTGTGCTCGGCGGATCCCATATGAAGAAAATTTTCACTGGAGCGCTCCAGATTTTAAAGCAGATTATTCGCAGACTTTATGTCATCTGTATCATCTGAAAAGGCCTTGGTCACAGTGGGAGTATATCAGCTGGTTATGCCAGACGCGTTTCGGGGACCTCTTACCCCTTCCTCAGTGGCAGCTGATCTCCCAAAATTTAGACTGACTTTCTATAGACCACACAGAGAGACCCAAAAGGCGGTTTGGATTTCAAATTCAGTTTTTTTGTTCTATTTTCTATAGATACTGCTATATGCGGTTTTGATGCGTCATTTTGAATATTTTTGCGTTTTTGTTAAATCAAATATGATATTTGGTTAAAACTTACTGGTGAGGGATAGTAAATACTGCAACTATTTTAAAATAGTGACAATAAACATATTAACAACATAAGGTGTACATATGGACAAACAAAATACATCGGCAACTAAAGTTATCAAGTGTTGCATTCAATAAATAAATAGAACATTAAAACAATCAAATATATATAAAATGTATATATAAAATTATAAATAATTAAAACATGATGCTGATACATATAATATTACTCAATATACAGGTTAGTTTCAATATTCGGCTGTTCTGAAGAGTATTGCTCGGGTATATTTAATCTATTTCATTGAATGTTTGTGTGTGTCGTTAAAAGATATCAACACTATCCACAATAACAGTGACATCTACAGCACCCCGCCCCCTTAACAGTGACCTCCACAGCCCCCCACCCCTTAACACTGCCCCGTCCCTTAAAATTGGACCCCCACAGCAGCCCACCCCCTAACTTTGACCTTTATAGCAGCCTTCCCCTTTAACAGTGAGTTTCACAGCACACCACCCCCTTGACAGTGACCTCCACAGGGGCCCGCCCCCTTAACAGTGGCCTTTACAGAAATCTGCCCCTTAACACTGACCTCCATAGCGGACCATCCCCTTAATGGTGATCTCCACAGCAGCCTGCCCCTAGGGTGGCCAGAGGTCCAGTTTTTGGCCGGACATTCCGGCTTTCAGACTCCCTGTCCCCCGTCTGGTGCAGGGCCTGGACGGACACAAGGATGTCCTTTTGAACTGCTCACAGTCCCTCCCACCCCTGCAGCTGACAGAAGTTGATTTTTACCTTAATTTTTTCAATCCACGTCAGCTGAGTAGTGGGAGGGGCGTGACCTAACTGGATCAGGGGCGTGGCTTAGCGGTACCTGGGGGTGGAGTTTTAAATTTGTCTTTTGAGGGTGGACACATTGTGGCAGGGGACGTGTCTGGGCATCTTCCTGTAAGAGTGATGCCCCTCTGGACACCTTACTGGCTCATTTGCATACCAAATAAACTGGATTTTCAGAGGATAAAAACATCTATTGCTGGAACAAAGGCACATCTGGAAATAAGGTACTAAGTGCTATTAGGCCATGGCTTTACTTCAATAGCGATTATCCTGGTGACAGATTTCCTTTAAAGCTCACCTACAGCAGTGAAGAAAAATGGGTTGTTATGGAAACCTAGTGTAAAGCTGTGTGTATGTAGAGACTGGCCTGCGAGCTTCAATTGGCTGATAAGGGTCATGTGACCAAGTTTCTATTGGCTAATGCATTTTTTGGGAATATCTCAGGAACGGTACGTCCTAGAGAGCTGAGACCTAAAACCTTCCTGGACACCTGATGTACCGGTGCGGATTGCTTTAGTGGACATACATACATACACACACACCCGGACAGCACCCAGGAATTTAGGGGGAATCCGAAAGGCAAAAAATGGGGCATGTGTAGCGTGCTGTGCCAATTATTTTGCCCGCCCATTTTTCAAAGCCCCCTTTTGCCTGGCCATTTCTAAAAGCCCTGTAGGAGTGAAAGAAGCAGCGCGCGCTGCACATTTTTTAGCCCCGCCCATTATTAAAAGCCCATCCTACATATAATAAGCCACTCCCAACAAACACTGTACAGCTGAAATGCTATTGTTGAGCCCTGTCTCTACACATCATACGGAGAGGGGAGGCCTGTCCTGGCTGCTCTGCCTGCTTCACATTATACAATAAACAGCAGGCTACAGCCAGGAAGCTCCTCCGCTCTCCTCCCTCCCCAGACCCTGCTCAAGGCCTGTGGTTCCCCCAACCATCTGCCACCCGCCCGTGGCCTGCTGCCCACCTTGGCCGTCCTCACCCAGTTCTGAATCCTCCTTCTGCAAATGGCAGTGGGAGGAGCCGGAGCATCTCCTCTCCTATATAGCACCACATACCTCTTACATCCAGTGATGTCACCTTTGTTGTAGACATTCTTTTTCCTCATCTTCTCCATTTAGACCAGACCACCATGATGATTTTTCAGCCATCTCCTGTCTCTGCAGAGATTGACAAACAGACATTAGTTTCCCACATTTCCATCATCTTCACATCTTCTGAACACCCTTTCCACACAGATAGTGCCCCCTTCAAAAATTATTGGCACACAGTGCTCTAAAACATAACTGCGCCCAAACACTAATAGTATAAAGATAATGTCCCCCAAAAATGATTGTGCTAAGCTGATACTGTGCCAGGGTGCCCCTACCAAAGTAACAGTCCTCTACAAAATCCCACCAATAGAAATAATTCTCTGCCAGAGCACACTTAGTAGTAATAATGCCCCTATAGTGCTCCTCTCCCGCATAATGTGCCAGTAAAAAAATGCCCCTTCTTAGTGCCACCAGATGCCCCAATAGTGCTCCACTCCCCCATAGACCCGCTGGACCCCCCCTGTCGGTGCGCCACTGATGCACACATACATTATATATTAGATTCAGTTGGATATTTTAATAAAATAACTAGTTAACATGTCATATGGATGTTTTTTTGCTCTTGGTTCAGTGGTCAGTGCACATCAGATTGCATGGCAGATGTCTGGCATTTATTTTTATTTTTGCAGTTACCTTTTTACTGGGGGAAGGGGTGGTATCAATTGTTCATTCTGTTTGAAATCTGGTTAAAGGAGAATTTGATACTAATGGCCAATCCTGAGGATAGGTCATCGATATCAGATCAGCAAGCAGCTTTTTGAAGAGGGCCCTGCGCTCCATGAGCACTTAGGCCTCTTCCTAGCCCAGTGACATCAGCGCACATCGGGCTTGTGGCTTAGGAGCAGGTCAGTCCCATTCAAGTGAAAGGGGCTGAGATGCAATACCAGGCACAACCACTATACAACATACGACACTGTGCTTGGAAAGCTGTGAGGAAGCCACAGCCTCTTCAAACAGCTTACGGGGGTGGGGAGTTGCATATGTGGGATGGACATAGACAGCAGAGGGCCTTTGTGAACAAACAGCATACAGGCCATTGGCTCTCTAAAACCTCATCATAGAGACTAGTGTTGAGCGCGAATATTCGAATTTCGAATTTTTATCTCGAATATCGCAACTTCGAGATTTCGCGAATATTTTGAATATAGTTCGATATATTCGCGAAATCGAATATTCGTTTTTTTTTGTTTTTTTTTCATCTGAAAATATATGATTCCTCCCTGCTTCTTGCTTGTGGGTCAATGAGCCATTGGCCCACAAGCAACTGAATTGAAGCTGGAAGGAATCACGTTTTCAGATGGACCGGAATATTCGAAATAAAGAATATATTGCTGTATATTCAATTTTAGAATATTCGTTCTATTCTAATCTAAACCAATAATCTTGATTATAATATTCGAGTTCACGAATATTACAACAGAAAAATCGTAATGGTTAATACGTGTGCCCGAGCGCATGACAAAATCGTTATTTAATCAACTTCAGCATACAACACCCCGACAAGCGTCCCCGTCACCATGGGAACGCCTGTGGGTTCGAAAATACCATCGGATCTGAGTTTTCCCTGAGATCGTAAAACCTCAGATCCGATGGTATATTCTAACCCACAGGCGTTCCCATGGTGACGGGGACGCTTGTCGGGGAGCAGTATGCCAAAGTGGAATATTATTGCTCTAACTTCGTCTTTTAGAAAATTCTTAATATTGCTCTAACTTCGTCTTTCAGAATATTCGTAATATTGCTCTAACTTCGTATTTTAGAATATTACGAATATTCTAAAAGACGAAGTTAGAGCAATATTAAGAATAATCGTAAAATACACATAGATTGTAATTTAGCTAATATAGTGCTATAATCCTTTTTTTTTTTTGTCTAATTTTTTTTGCCTCTTCTGAACTTCAGTTTTGGAAAATATGTACACTATTAAAAAAAAGAATATAGCACTATATTAGCTAAATTGCAGTCTATATGTGTATTTTACGAATATTCTTAATATTGCTCTAACTTTGTCTTTTAGAATATTCGTAATATTCTAAAAGACGAAGTTAGAGCAATATTAAGAATATTCGTAAAATACACATATAGACTGCAATTTAGCTAATATAGTGCTATATTCTTTTTTTTTAATAGTGTACATATTTTCCAAAACTGAAGTGCAGAAGAGGCAAAAAAAATTAGGCAAAGAAAAAAAAATTATAGCACTATATTAGCTAAATTACAATGTATATGTGTATTTTACGAATATTCTTAATATTGCTCTAACTTAGTCTTTTAGAATATTACGAATATTCTAAAAGACGAAGTTAGAGCAATATTAAGAATATTCGTAAAATACACATATTAGCCTAGCCATAGTCATAGGAACGTTGCCTTATACAGAAATTATTATTATTTTTTTAAAATCGTACGATTAATTTAATTGCATATTATTCGCGATAAATAAAATAATTACAAATATTCGCGAAATATCGCAAAATCGAATATGGCACCTCCTGCTCATCACTAATAGAGGCCACCAGCTATTGTAAATCACTGTCACTACCTCAGCCCCTTACATACAATATAATAGACAGTAGGAAGAGGCTTTTAAGATGGCATGAATCAGGCAAAACATTAAAACCACTTACAGGTGAAGTGATTAAGACAGATTGTCTCGTTACAACGGCTCACAAGGTAGTTCAGTTCTTGAATTTAATGTGTTGGAAACGACTCTGAAAAAGGCCAAATTGTGATAAATTTCTAAATAACTAGGTCAGAGCATCTCCAAAATACGAGTATGTCATCGATGTCAGATAGGTCTCAGGCAGGGGCGGATTGGGAACTTAAAGTGGCCCTGGAAAAAACCTAAAAGTGGCCCCATGTTATGTTATTATTGACAGAAGACGGGCCAAAACAAGTAGGCAGGGCCAAGAGAAGTAGGCGGGGCCGGCAATACTATAGTGCAGTGCAGGATACTGCAGAACTAAATACCACAGGGCAGCACAAAATACTGCCACCCTCATCAGAGTATTCAACTGTATCACCATCATGAGGACAGTAATACACAGGGCCGGCGTCATAACCCGGCATCCCCGGGCAAGTGCCGGGGCCCAATGCTCCTGGGGGGGCCCACTGAGCTGCTATGAGCACTTCCATCAATACAGATGGGAGCTCTCACTGCTGTCCTTTCACATACGCAGTACCCCTCTGGTGGGCCCTCTGAGCTGCAGAGACTCAGGACACGCCCCCTCTACACAGGACACACGCTGCCTGAGGAGACTGGAGAGAGACCGCAGGGCTGGAGCTGGAGCAGAGAAGTGTGAACACAGTCTGTGAGTGAGTCTGCACTGTGACTGTCTCTTCTCTGTGGGACAGAAGGAAAGGGGGGGAATCTTCAATCTGCTGCTGCTTCATTCTATTTAGTTGTGTTACTGTTTTATTAAGCTGATTGTCTCCATGACACCTGCCCCCCCCATATCCTGTCCTATATCACCCTTATGGAGCCCCTGCTGTCTCCTTTCCTCCCTCATGTATCCAGAGCTCCTGTTTCACCCTCCTATCTCCTATTGCTGCCCTGCACAGACCTCCTGCCACTACTTGTATGAATCCCCCTCAGAGCCCCTTCAACCTACTTGCTGTGTCCACCCCTCCTGTCCATCCAGGGCCCCGGGCCCCTGTCTCACTCCTCTGCCTCTCATTATGGTGGCATCTGAACCGCATTCACCATAAGGACCTTCTAACATCACAGGGTCAAGTGACTGTGCCCCCCACCCCGTACTGTGCCCCTTTATACCCTGCATTGTGCCCTCCTACCACACCCTGTGCAGTGCCCCTAGTCATTCCCTGTACTGTGCCCTCTTATACCCTTTTATCCGGTCACTGTATGGCGGTGTTATCACTATATGGCGGTGTTATCACTATATGGCGGTGTTATCACTATATGGCGGTGTTATCACTATATGGCGGTGTTATTACTATATGGCGGTGTTATCACTATATGGCGGTGTTATCACTATATGGCGGTGTTATTACTATATGGCGGTGTTATCACTATATGGCGGTGGTATCCAATAACTGGATGGCCATAACTGTATCCCTTTCTGCCCACACCACTTTTTTTAGACCTGGCATGAGCGGGAAAAGATACAGATTGCGGTGTTAAGGACCTTTGCGCCACATCTGTGTCAGAAATACGCCTAATATAGACGTATTTCTATATAATAAATGACCCCCTAATCGTATGATTATTCGGGAGGTGGGGCTAATATCTTTATATTATATAGATTCTAGTGTATTATACTGTGCCCTGTATTTTCCAGTAGAAAATGATCCTTGGGAAGCACAGTCCTCATGCCTGACCGCCAGGACCAGGTAGCGCTCTGTCAGTACATGGCGTCCTCCCCTCTCCTCCACGCTGCTCCGCTGTGTACTGGGGCTTATTCTGACACTAGGGCTGGGTTCACATCACATTTTTGCCATCCATTTAATGCATACTGAAAATGTATGCATTGACAGATGCCTCAGACTGATGCCGTACAGTGGCGTCCGTTCACCATACAGTTCCATGGTAAAAAAACATATACATTAACGTATGCATTTTTTACTTGACTCTGCAGGATACAAAAACGTGGAGTGCTGCACATGTGTATACATCAAACCGATAGGAAAAACGTAATGTGAACACACATTGGGGGGGAGGGGGGCGTACTAAATTTCGCTGTGGGGCCCAGTCAGTTCTAGCTCCATCACTGCACATCTCCTTCTCTCCTCCAGGCCTGGCCCACTGCTGCAGCGGGCCGGAGGAGAGAAGGAGCGCAGGGAGCTGCGGTTAGTGAATGACAGGACCACCAGCTCCCCTGCAATGATAGGTATGTGAGGGGGTCATTCATCACACTGTGAGGGCCCCTTACACAGTATAATGACTCCCAGTGCCCCCCATTTAGTATAATGATCCCCATTGACCCTCCATTTAGCATAATGACCACCAGATCCCCCCATTAAATATAATAACCCCTTCCAAAAACGAAGTTTTATAATATGTAAATTCGGTCTCTACCAGCAAGTAGGGCGGCTACTTGCTGGTAGCTGCTGCAGAAAACCGCCCCCTCGTCGTGTTGATTGACAGGGCCAGCCGGGATCTCCTTCTCCGGCCGGCCCTGTCGGCATTTCAAAAATCGCGCGCCTGTGTTCATTCGGCGCAGGCGCTCTGAGATGAGGAGGCTCGTCTCCTCAGCATTCCCTCAGTGCGCCTGCGCCGATGACGTCTTCTATTTCGGTGATGTCATCGGCGCAGGCGCACTGAGGGAGTTCTGAGGAGACGAGCCTCCTCATCTCAGAGCACCTGCGCCGAATGAACACAGGCGCGCGATTTTTGAAATGCCGACAGGGCTGGCCGGAGGAGGAGATCCCGGCTGGCCCTGTCAATCAACACGACGAGGGGGCGGTTTTCTGCAGCAGCTACCAGCAAGTAGCCGCCCTACTTGCTGGTAGAGACCGAATTTACATATTATAAAACTTCGTTTTTGGAAGAAACTGCTGGATCAAAGTAAGTAACACCATTATATTTTAATATATCGCAATATAACTAATTTAACTAGCCCAAAAAAAAAAAACACTTTAGTGGGGTGACAGAAGCCCTTTAAGTAAATAACAGTACAGTTATTGAGGACCATGAGCATCCAAATACAAGTAATATTGTCGTCCTAACATCAACAAAATTTGAAGCGGAGAACCGCAATAATCTCCAATATAACAGAACAAAATATCTTACTTGTTAACCAGTAAATTTGTGATACTTCCATATTATAGGAACATAATAACATATAGGGATGAGCGCGAATATTCTAATAGCGAAATATTCGTACGAATATTACAACTTCGTAAATTCGCCCATATTTTGAATATATTAAAATATATTCGTTATAATGAATATTTTTTTTTTTCCATCTGAACCCATTAGTCAAATTAGTAATTTACTTTAATATCACTAAATTAGTGCTAGTAATTTACGATCACAAATTTTGTGATAGTAAAAATTACTACTATCACTGATGGGTTAGCTTGGTAGAATTGTCGAATATAGCGCTGTATATTCTCTATCTTCGTCTATTCGACCAAGCCAACCCAATAGCATACAGCCCTTATGCGACGCGATTCACTCGCATATTTAATTGCCGATTTATCGCATAACATAAACTATTTTACATAAAGAGGAAAATTATAAATCAGTAACGATTCTCATTACTGATTTATAATTTTCCTCTTCATGTAAGATAGTTTATGTTATGCGATAAATCGGCAATTAAATATGCGAGTGAATCGCGTCGCACAAGGGCTGTATGCTATTGGATTGGCTTGGTTGAATAGACGAAGATAGAGAATATACAGCGCTATATTCGACATTCAACAATTCTACCAAGGCAACAGTTACTGGTAGGAACCTAGACACTGTAACCTGGGAATGTGCCATAAATTTCCAGATAGAACAAGCCCTTTAATAACAGAGGACACAGCACCCTCTAAGCAGATCCTGGAATGTCACCTTCATTATGTTGTAGGGCTGGTAGGACATACGCACGTACACTACCAGTTCTGGCTGCTATGGCATGGCCACATGGGGAAGATTGCCCAACATGGAAATTTTACTGCAGATTTTGCTGACATTCCACAGTGGATTTCGGTGCGGATTTACCAAAGATCTAACTCTACGCATTGCAAACGGTGAAATATACAGTGGAAATCTGTAGCATAAATTAAACCAATCAGATTCCATCTTTTATTTTGGACAGCTCCTTTGGAAAATAAAATGAGGAATCTGGTTGGTTGCTATGGGCAACTAAGGCCCCTTTCACACGGGCGAGTATTCCGCGCGGATGCGATGCGTGAGTTGAACGCATTGCACCCGCACTGAATACCGACTCATTCATTTCTATGGGGCTGTTCACATGAGCGGTGATTTTCACGCATCACTTGTGCGTTGCGTGAAAATCGCAGCATGCTCTATATTCTGCGTTTTTCACGCAACGCAGGCCCCATAGAAGTGAATGGGGTTGCGTGAAAATCGCAAGCATCCGCAAGCAAGTGCGGATGCGGTGCGATTTTTACGCACGGTTGCTAGGAGACGATCGGGATGGAGACCCGATCATTATTATTTTCCCTTATAACATGGTTATAAGGGAAAATAATAGCATTCTGAATATAGAATGCATAGTAAAATAGCGCTGGAGGGGTTAAAAAAAAAATAATAATAATTTAACTCACCTTAATCCACTTGCTCGCGTAGCCCGGCATCTCCTTGTGTCTCCTTTGTTGAAGGACCTATGGTGAGCATTAAATACAGTTACAGGACCTTTGATGACGTCACTCTGGTCATCACATGGTACGTCACATGATCTTTTACCATGGTGTTTCACCATGGTAAAAGATCATGTGACGTACCATGTGATGACCGGAGTGACGTCATCAAAGGTCCTTTACCCAGGTCCTAAAGAAAGAATACAGAAGCAGATGCCGGCTGCGCTATCAAGTGGACTAAGGTGAGTTAAACATTTTTTTATTTTTTTTAACCCCTCCAGCGATGTTTTACTATGCATTCTGTATTCAGAATGCTATTATTTTCCCTTATAACCATGTTATAAGGGAAAACAATACAATCTACAGAACACCGATCCCAAGCCCGAACTTCTGTGAAGAAGTTCGGGTTTGGGTACCAAACATGTGCGATTTTTCTCACGCGAGTGCAAAACGCATTACAATGTTTTGCACTCGCGCGGAAAAATCTTGGGTGTTCCCGCAACGCACCCGCATATTTTCCCGCAACGCCCGTGTGAAAGAGGCCTAAGCCAGTTCTACGTTACACCAGTTTGATAAATGACCCCCTTAATTCTTCTCTGTACCAATCATGATTCCTATTCGTTTTGAATGTGTACTCTTTGTGTAAGCTTCCATGCTGATTTTTTTTAGATGAGGTATTGGTAATTTCAAAGACAATGTATAAGAAGCTGGTTATACTAAAATCTTGATAATGTGATAGTTTGGTAGATCGCTACTTATTGGCACCAAAAGAAAAGTCCACTGGAATCTGTGTAAATTCAGATGTAGCAAATGGACTTGAGGGCATGGATGTGCATATTACACCTCAAATCTGTCATTACACTCCCTAACTTACTATTGTTAGGGCAGCTTTTAAATGCCATAGTGATTAGGGGCCTTTCTAGTGACAAGTACATTGTAGAGCAGGGCTGGCCAACCTGCGGCTCTCCAGCTGTTGTCAAACTACAACTCCCACCATTCCCTGCTGTAGGCTAATAGCTGTAGGCAGACTGGGCATGCTGGGAGTTGTAGTTTTGCAACAGCTGGAGAGCCGCAGGTTGGCCAGCCCTGTTGTAGAGTCTCCAGTCAGTCAAGAAAGGGTTAATACTTGGGACCACTGTGGCTGACTTCATAGTTAAAGTGCTTTAGGTAGGTATCAATAATAAGCCCCTGTAGTAACTATGGCAATTGTGCTGCTGATGTCATAGATGCATAAGTCTATAACATAAAGAACCCATAGATGAAGGTTCCATAACAGAAGGACAAACGGCCATTTGCAGAGCAATGCTTGATGTGTCTGGAGACCTGGAGCTTCACCATCTGTAGAGAGAGGAAGGGGACGCCCGCCTAGCCAGCCAGATCAACCCTATCGCCTAGCTAGCCAGATCAGCCCAATCCACCTAGCCAGTCAGATCAGCCCTATCCGCCTAGCCTGCCAGATCATGCAAATTAGCCCTAGCCATCAATAGGTCGACAGATGCTGCAGCCAGATCTCCCTCACATCCAGCGCCAGCTGCTGAAAATTTATGTGTAAGGCCAGGAGTGGTCGAATTTGGCTATCTCCGTAAGAGGCTGGCACAGAGTGTTTAATATTGTGTAACTGCTTACTAATCTGTTTCTTTAACTCTTTAACATGTATGACTATTTGATGTCCTTTCTGTCATATCTTTAATGAATTTCTATCATGTCTCATTGAAAATGTACACCTTCTGATAAAATATCTTGTTCCATTTTGGCATTAACCTTCTAAGCCCAAGGGAAGGGCAACCCTCCAGCCATGGTTCCCTAGAGGTTTCCTCCATAGGGGGTTTTCCTCTCCTGAGTGCGGTGGGGGTGACTCTTCGTGAGTCGGGGTTGTGCCATGTTCAGTGCCCGATTCATAGCGATTGGCCTGAGAATAAATTTGAGGCACTGAATAAAAATATTCATTTGATGTTAAATAAATTCCCTCTATTTTAACCCCAAATTAAGTGTTTTGTGCACTTCTTTCATAATCTTTGGTTTGGGTGGTATTGCTTCGGAGTGAGCGTTCATTAAATATTGCATAGCGACAAAGCCAGATATCCAGTGGTGCGTTTTTAAACCTGTGCAGCAAGAGGATGGAGCAGAGATGACAAGCTTTTCAGAGATTACAAAATTATCAAAAAGAAACTCGTGTCATGATAAAGTTGATGTTCAGCGCCCTGGCTCATAGAAAAGGCACTAGGCGAGGAGAGAGGAGAGGGTAGGAGCGGTGACTGAGGCAGTGAGGGTGGCTGTGGTCCTCAAGCTGCCTGACACTGTTAGCCTGTGGCTTAATTTTCCAGCTAAGTGCATAATCTTCAACCCTGGTAGTTGAACGGACATGGCCGCTCATTGTGTCCTGACCACAGTTC
Organism: Bufo bufo; assembly: GCF_905171765.1. Classification (NCBI taxonomy): domain Eukaryota; kingdom Metazoa; phylum Chordata; class Amphibia; order Anura; family Bufonidae; genus Bufo; species Bufo bufo. The sequence goes on from NC_053392.1 coordinate 348,898,540, forward strand.
CATGGCCCCGGGTACCGACCTGCTATTCTCTTGTTGCGTGGACCTCAGGTACTGGCGGTGTGAAAGGATGCTAGCTCCAACTCAATAGAGGTCAGTCATGCCGAGAGGACTGCTTCATCTTCCTCCCTGGGGCTTAAAGGGTTTGTGTAGGTGCTATACATTGATGAGCTATTCACAGAATAGGTCTTCAATATCTGAGCGGTGGGGGTCCGACACCAGGCACCCCGACCGATCAGCTGTTTGAAGAGGAGACAGTGCTCCACTGCCCGTGGTCTCGGAAGTGAAGTGTAATCACAAGTACTCGCTCTATTCACTTGAATGCCACCACTGCAAAGGAGTCGCCGCTGAGTGTAATGAAGAGGAAGCAGCTCTCGCATGGAGCGTCCCCTCTTCAAACCGCTGATCAGCTGGGTTCTCAGACCCCCCCCCCATCAGATATTGATGACCTGTCCTGAGGATAGGTCATTAATATATTCCTTCTGCACAAACCCTGTAATCTTCTCCTGGAAATGTAATGGGACCCTAGCAGTCGCTGAGCCCACCCCAGAGTTCCTTGTCTCCGGGAACCAGTGGTGTTTTTCCCCCCAGTGACCCCGAACGGGTGGGGATTGGAGAATGGAGGTGGACGGTGCTTGGGAACCGTCTCCTCATAGCAGGGCACATGTTGATTTTTAAAGCAAGCTCAAAGAGGTAAGGTTCTAATTTGCCATCGGAGGAGGAAATCTGAAATTGCACCCTTATGGAGCATCAGCAGACGCTGTGTCTAGGGCAGAGTTTTGCAGCCTCGGGTTCCAAACGGAGGTTTTACCAATGCCTGGATCTTGGCTCCTAGAGTTTGCGGAAGGAAAAAGCAGGCGGTAGACTGCCGATCCATCCCAGCAGGGGCAATACATCCTGGGCCAGAGGTTTAAAACTGTGTTTAAAGGGGTCTTGCAAACATTTAGTAAGCTTATCATGTCAATTAATTTGAAGACCATTGGCCGAGATACCCAACTTTCTGCCTGGCCCTCGGTAGTAGGCTTAGTTACCCCAAAGCGGGCTTCATATTCCTCCCAGAAGCTCAATCTTCCTTCCTGGGGCTTCATCTCCACCCCGGGAAGTTCACCAGTAATGACAGTAAAATCTGTCATTCTGCACAATCCACCTTTTTCCCATCCCCATGCCACATTTACGTCAGCCAGTTGTTCTCACCCAGGTGCTTTTGCTCTACAGGCACATCAGATATACCAAGTGGACTGACATGCAGGCTTTCTCCAACTGCACCCAATCATTCCAAAGAGAACCAGGATCTTTTTCATCAGCCTATCAGCGTATTCAAACTGGCCAGGTGTAGCACTTATTATCCTATTATTCATTTATGCCTTTAATAATGCCTGAGGCCATTATTATACACATTACATCCCAATTCTGTAGACACACTCACCAACTTCCGATTGCTAGTCAATCTTTTAAATGCCTAATTGATAAGGGCCTGTCTATTGACGTGTTCATATTAGAGGCTTTTGTAGACCCACAAAAACCCACACATGTTTGAATTTGTAAGGGCAAGAAGAGTTTCCTGTGAAGAGTCTGCATTTGAAAAGAAATGTGAACACATCATGATCAGATTGAGCAACCGCGGGTATAATGTCAATCATTTAAGTGGGGCCAATCACCTAGCCAGTCAGATCAGCCCTATCCGCCTAGCCTGCCAGATCATGCAAATTAGCCCTAGCCATCAATGGGTCGACAGATGCTGCAGCCAGATCTCCCTCACATCCAGCGCCAGCTGCTGAAAATTTATGTGTAAGGCCAGGAGTGGTCGAATTTGGCTATCTCCGTAAGAGGCTGGCACAGAGTGTTTAATATTGTGTAACTGCTTACTAATCTGTTTCTTTAACTCTTTAACATGTATGACTATTTGATGTCCTTTCTGTCATATCTTTAATGAATTTCTATCATGTCTCATTGAAAATGTACACCTTCTGATAAAATATCTTGTTCCATTTTGGCATTAACCTTCTAAGCCCAAGGGAAGGGCAACCCTCCAGCCATGGTTCCCTAGAGGTTTCCTCCACAGGGGGTTTTCCTCTCCTGAGTGCGGTGGGGGTGACTCTTCGTGAGTCGGGGTTGTGCCATGTTCAGTGCCCGATTCATAGCGATTGGCCTGAGAATAAATTTGAGGCACTGAATAAAAATAGTAATTTGATGTTAAATAAATTCCCTCTATTTTAACCCCAAATTAAGTGTTTTGTGCACTTCTTTCATAATCTTTGGTTTGGGTGGTATTGCTTCGGAGTGAGCGTTCATTAAATATTTCATAGCGACAAAGCCAGATATCCAGTGGTGCGTTTTTAAACCTGTGCAGCAAGAGGATGGAGCAGAGATGACAAGCTTTTCAGAGATTACAAAATTATCAAAAAGAAACTCGTGTCATGATAAAGTTGATGTTCAGCGCCCTGGCTCATAGAAAAGGCACTAGGCGAGGAGAGAGGAGAGGGTAGGAGCGGTGACTGAGGCAGTGAGGGTGGCTGTGGTCCTCAAGCTGCCTGACACTGTTAGCCTGTGGCTTAATTTTCCAGTTAAGTGCATAATCTTCAATCCTGGTAGTTGAACGGACATGGCCGCTCATTGTGTCCTGACCACAGTTCCATGGCCCCGGGTACCGACCTGCTATTCTCTTGTTGCGTGGACCTCAGGTACTGGCGGTGTGAAAGGATGCTAGCTCCAACTCAATAGAGGTCAGTCATGCCGAGAGGACTGCTTCATCTTCCTCCCTGGGGCTTAAAGGGTTTGTGTAGGTGCTATACATTGATGAGCTATTCACAGAATAGGTCTTAAATATCTGAGCGGTGGGGGTCCGACACCAGGCACCCCGACCGATCAGCTGTTTGAAGAGGAGACAGTGCTCCACTGCCCGTGGTCTCGGAAGTGAAGTGTAATCACAAGTACTCGCTCTATTCACTTGAATGCCACCACTGCAAAGGAGTCGCCGCTGAGTGTAATGAAGAGGAAGTAGCTCTCGCATGGAGCGTCCCCTCTTCAAACCGCTGATCAGCTGGGTTCTCAGACCCCCCCATCAGATATTGATGACCTGTCCTGAGGATAGGTCATTAATATATTCCTTCTGCACAAACCCTGTAATCTTCTCCTGGAAATGTAATGGGACCCTAGCAGTCGCTGAGCCCACCCCAGAGTTCCTTGTCTCCGGGAACCAGTGGTGTTTTTCCCCCCAGTGACCCCGAACGGGTGGGGATTGGAGAATGGAGGTGGACGGTGCTTGGGAACCGTCTCCTCATAGCAGGGCGCATGTTGATTTTTAAAGCAAGCTCAAAGAGGTAAGGTTCTAATTTGCCATCGGAGGAGGAAATCTGAAATTGCACCCTTATGGAGCATCAGCAGACGCTGTGTCTAGGGCAGAGTTTTGCAGCCTCGGGTTCCAAACGAAGGTTTTACCAATGCCTGGATCTTGGCTCCTAGAGTTTGCGGAAGGAAAAAGCAGGCGGTAGACTGCCGATCCATCCCAGCAGGTGTCATACATCCTGGGCCAGAGGTTTAAAACTGTGTTTAAAGGGGTCTTGCAAACATTTAGTAAGCTTATCATGTCAATTAATTTGAAGACCATTGGCCAAGATACCCAACCCTCTGCCTGGCCCTCGGTAGTGGGCTTAGTTACCCCACAGCGGGCTTCATATTCCTCCCAGAAGCTCAATCTTCCTTCCTGGGGCTTCATCTCCACCCTGGGAAGTTCACCAGTAATGACAGTAAAATCTGTCATTCTGCACAATCCACCTTTTTCCCATCCCCATGCCACATTTACATCAGCCAGTTGTTCTCACCCAGGTGCTTTTGCTCTACAGGCACATCAGATATACCAAGTGGACTGACATGCAGGCTTTCTCCAACTGCACCCAATCATTCCAAAGAGAACCAGGATCTTTTTCATCAGCCTATCAGCGTATTCAAACTGGCCAGGTGTAGCACTTATTATCCTATTATTCATTTATGCCTTTAATAATGCCTGAGGCCATTATTATACACATTACATCCCAATTCTGTAGACATTCTCACCAACTTCCGATTGCTAGTCAATCTTTTAAATGCCTAATTGATAAGGGCCTGTCTAGTGACGTGTTCATATTAGAGGCTTTTGTAGACCCACAAAAACCCACACATGTTTGAATTTGTAAGGGCAAGAAGAGTTTCCTGTGAAGAGTCTGCATTTGATAAGAAATGTGAACACATCATGATCAGATTGAGCAACCGCGGGTATAATGTCAATCATTTAAGTGGGGCCAAAGAAAGGGCTGCTGCTTGAAGAACCCGTGTACACAACAAGAAGATCATCTAAAGATAGATGTGCCTCTACATGTGACAAATTTACCATTAGTACACATTTCAGCCATATCTGAAACATTCCCCCCCCCCCCTACAGCATTTAAATGGGTTGTCTCACAGAAAATATTCTACAGTTTTCAAACCAGCCCCTGGGTCTGAATACTTTTGTATTTATATGTAATAAAAATTTTTGCATAGCCACAGAGTTATTCAATAAAATTTATCTGTGTAGCGCTACCTGCTGTTTGTTTTTTTTCTTATTTCTTTGACCTGCTCACTGAGATGGCCGCACATGCTCAGTTTCATCCTTCAACTCGCTACTGAGCTGTGATAGGGAGCATGGACACGCCCCATTAGCTGCAGCAGAAAAGACACTCCCTTTGAGCTGCCAGCTTGATATAAATCTAGCAGAGCATTGAATGGGGAGATTTCAGGATCCATGTGAGGTACAGGGCTGGTTCTAGCTTTGTTAGAAAGATGTTGTCATGTACTATATGATGTGTGATTTAGATTAGTCATGGGATAACCCCTTTAAGAATAAAACAGGGTCAGTGTCTACCTGCTTTCACCTCAGAGGATCACACAAATGTGTTTACAGTCACTCCAATAACTGTAGAATGGTAGAACATGTCCTATTCTTGTCCGTTTTGTGGGCAAGGATTGGACATTTCTACAGAAGTTAAAAAAGTAAATGGTGGCATGCACTCGGCTGGGATCTGTCTTTTGCGGATCCGCCATTTACAGACAATAAAACACTTACGACCGTGTACATGAGACCTAATATGTATATTTACTCATATTCCTATGTAGTCCTACAGCCTGTCCACATCATGCTGTGAGTAGAGACTTTATTTCTAGACCGCCATACATTTCCTTGGGATTGAGTGATTTGCTTGTGTGAAGATTGGTGCTTATCTTATTAAACAATACCACAAGGGCCCAGTTGACCCAACATCTGGTATTAGCATTATTGAATTGGATCAAACAATAGATGTTCCTATCACCACACAGCCTCCCAGATTCAGCGGAGCCGAAAGTCATCCTTTATTAAATACAGAAGGATCAGAACAATATGGGATACAACTCACACAATAAGATATATAATACACGCTACAAGATAGGCCGTCTATCTATTGCAGGTCCGATTCTACCTAACTGGTCAGAAAATTACATACTGGATGAATAAACTCAACCCGAATTCAAAGTCCTCCAACTGTCCTGAAAATTCTTAGATGACACTTAACCAGTTTTGTTTTAAAATGAAAGTCATAGCTTACTTCAGTGTAAGTGGTCATAGGGGAAAACAGCAGGACACTTTTATTTGAGCTCCTTATCAGATAGAGAAATTAACATAAGACATGGTTATCCATTTCAAAATCATTTATTGAAACAAAATCCCTGCAGAGAAAAATTATGATCCAGAAGAAGACAAAAACCTAGACACATTTGGCCAGTTTGTGTCACAGGGAAAAAAATCCTCTTGACCCTGAGAAAAGGCCATCGGTCGGAAGACCCTGGATCAGAGCCATTAATAATTCCACCTGGTTGGGGTCTACTTACCTGTATATCTCACTTACCTATTGTGAAAGATGGAAATACACTGCTAAAAAAAATAAAGGGAACACTTAAACAACACAATGTAACCCCAAGTCAATCACACTTCTGTGAAATCAAACTGTCCACTTATGAAGCAACACTGAGTGACAATCAATTTCACATGCTGTTGTGCAAATGGCATAGACAACAGGTGGAAATTATAGGCAATTAGCAAGAGCCCCAATAAAGGAGTGGTTCTGCAGGTGGTGACCACAGGCCACTTCTCAGTTCCTATGCTTCCTGGCTGATGTTTTGGTCACTTTTGAATGCTGGCGGTGCTTTCACTCTAGTGGTAGCATGAGACGGAGTCTACAACCCACACAAGTGGCTCAGGTTGTGCAGCTTATCCAGGATGGCACATCAATGCGAGCTGTGGCAAGAAAGTTTTCTGTGTCTGTCAGCGTAGTGTCCAGAGCATGGAGGCGCTACCAGGAGACAGGCCAGTACATTAGGAGACGTGGAGGAGGCCTGTAACAGTCAGAGACAGATCTGGGAGACAGATCTATGAGAGGAGCACAGTTCATGAAGGCAGTCACAGTAGCAAGTAGCACGCTGTGGGAATAACAGTGTGCAATATTAGTGAAGGGCGTTGCCGTAACAAAGGAAGCAATGAGAGACATAGCTACATGTGTATAGTGCCATCTAGTGGACAAAGTCATTAATCAGACACACTGTTGCCATTACAAATACAAGGCAGGCAGGCTTTGCTGATAATTTTAATTGTAGAGTTCGTAATAAGTCAATTTTAAGGACAAGTAATAAATGTTATATTTTAATATTATTATTAACACGTGTAAGCTCAGGGACACCTATGGTCCTAGTGGCCAAATGTAAATATAAGAATTCAAAGTCCCAACACGTGTTAGGGAGATATGTAAATCAATTTAGATTTAATAGTGGGGGTAAACCCCAATCAATGACTCCCCAGTGATAAGAATCTCAGTAGGAGTGTAATAGGGTAGACGAAGAGGGAATATGGCCAGCTTCTTGTCCAATCAGCCTGCTACAGCGGATTACCTGTCAGAGGCGAGTAGAGTGTTCTCCACGCAAAACCTACCTGTGAATGCCCTAGACATTAACTTTGCATTTAAGGAATTAAATAAAACATATAAACAATATATACGATCAATCTGGGAAATAACCAGTTTGGAAACCTATTTACAACAGAATATCGTATATAGGGGGATTAGGATTAATATCAGACCAAACTCCCATCAGGACGATTCAGAGTTCCTGAAAGGGTGGGAAGATCTACTGACTGATTGTTCTCTGCGCATGCAGACATACCTTTTTGAGTATGAAAAACAATCACTAAGTAAAATAGCAACACAACTAGAAAAGGAGATTACTGATATACAAACCTTTCGGTCCCATACGGAATTTACAAATCTAGAGACCAAACTCCAAAAAAATATAGAATATCTGCAAAGCGAGGTCAAGGAAAGGAAACATCGGAAGTATAATAAGGATAAAAAGGACTTTGAAACGGGGAAAATCTATAACAGAAATAGTCAGACCAACTATCGCAGCAATTACAATCGAGGCGAATATACTGACATTTCTGAGTCAGACATATCTGAACCTGAGAGTTACACCTCTACATACAAAAGAGGTTATCGACCTAGATATAAACGAAGAGGTAACAGTAGGTCTAACTATAAACAGACCAACAACAGAGGGTACTCGCAAGATACGCAAAAATGCCCCAATACAGTACCAACAAATATAGGTGAAGCCATGGGAGCAGGTGGAGGACAGTCAGCTGGAGTACAGTCATCATCCTATTTATCATCTACTCAACCTATAGGCAGCAACCCAGCTGGAACTACCGCCCAAGCAGGAATCACCACTCAAACACTAATGCCTAATTTTTTAGTCCCCGGAATACAGCTGAGGGACAGAGACAAGTGGGGATATCGTCAGGGGACATAGCTGCTGAATTACCTAATGAGGAAATGCGAATTATTAACCTTACAAATCTGATACTTACACCAGAACATGAAGCGCTGTTAAGTAAAGGCCTTTCGTTCACACCTTTACCCTATTTCGACTGTTTCAGTTGGGTCAAGGACGTGAATTTATTTGCGAGAAAGCTGGCCCTACATAAAGAAGACAAAAATCTAGAAAGGGACCCAACTAAACAAAGTAGGAAAGAACTAGAAGCACTACAAATCTTAGAAGATTTGCAGAGAGAACATCGAGGTGAGATGGTACCACCGAGGGCACCTCACAGTACGCTAACTCCACAATCTAGATACACTCCACCCTTTACGAAATATGGGAAAATAGAATCATTTGTGGACTTAGTTACAAAGGACCTTCAAAAAATAAAAACCAGCAAAACATCTCTGGGGTCCAACCTTACCCCACAAGAGAAAGGAGCTTTGGACAGTCTGATTAAAAATGAGGATCTAGAGATAAAGCCGTCCGATAAAGGAGGAAACATAGTGCTCCTTGAAAAAGAGTACTATGTAAATATGGTGATGACCCTCCTAGAGGACACTGATACATATTGCCCACTAGGAGAAAATCCCACAGAGAAATTCAAGTTAGACCTTAAAACTATCTTAGATAAAGCAAAAGAGAGAGACCTTATTACTAAAGAAGAGCTGAAGGTCTTATATAATCCTGTCGGTGGGTAATAATTCAATTATGAATTATTAATTATGGTCATAAAAAAAAATAATCATAAAAAAATAAAATTTATAAAATTTGTCATAAATTCTTAAAATCATGACCTGGTGAATTGTAGACAACCTAATTGATACAATTCACATCTGAGTCCGACTATTTTCTCAGATAAATAAGTTCTTTTTGACGTGAGATGATGTTAATGATAAAATGTAGTTCTACATTATACAATAATACACAGGTATTATAAAAATATGCAGATTTATTGGTTACAAGGTTATAAACATATATAAGTAATTAAACACAATGATACATGCAAATGAATATATATAGCGTTAATATAAAGCATTACAAGCTTAACAATACATGTGAGTGGAAATAACTTGTCACATTATAACCAAGCTATTATTAGGTTAGGATACCAAAATATGAACATAAGTTATATACATTACTTCTGTTCAGAGAAAACCTCATGATATCAGGATGGGCATGTCTAATCCTAGACATCATTATAGAATGCTACATACATTCTGCCCCCCCTAACCAACTAGACATCACATGACTTCAAGATGGGCAAATCCATTCAAGGATATAACTTAGAAGAGATAACTGTATCCTTCCGCCCCATCCTGGACTATTTTCACATATATAACTTTGGTAAGACTATTAAGACAAATAACAGGGATCTAGGATTTTGCTAGACCATATCTTAAATGGGAAGGATTTGAAAAAGTCCTTCCTGTGGGAATCCATCACTTAGCTTGGCGAAGAATGCTCTATCAATATATATATATATATATATATAAGCAATTATTTAATGCTTTGCTAGATTATGAGTCTAGATTCTTCTGCAGGTAGAATGAAGCCTCACAATATCCTAAGACTACATCTCAATATGGAGATGATCAATTCATTTAATTATTTATTTATTCGCCAATCTAGATGGTATAATTTCCCCCACACTATCAAATTAGTCTTAATAAAATGAAATATCATTTTCTGTGTCTCTTACCAAGTCCTAGTAGGAATCTCACTTCTGCTCCTAGGAAAGCTGGGTGGTCCATCATAGCACATCTCACCATGGCTTTCATCTTGATAGACCTCAACTTCTCTTCTCCTCTCTCTTTCTTTTCTCCTTTCTTTCTCTTCACCTTCTGTGTATGGCTTATGATCCCAAACTTATCAGTTAGACACACCTTCCTGGTTTGGAACTTTCCAATCATTGTTGGATGGGCGTGACCATTGATAAAAATGTGACACCATAACCTTACCCAGAATGCACTTTTGCTACTGTTGTAATGTCACCTACTGGTACCTAGGTGGCACTGCTGTATAAGCTATCTGCATCATAGTATAAAGGGTTAACTTATGTAAGTCTGAATATACATTTTGACCTTAGAAGCTTTAATTCAAAGCCATATGGATTAATTCTGACACGTGTAGCAATTAGAGACAGACCTCTAGGCGTCTCTTTTGAATGTTTCTCACACTTAATTTATGGATCGTAAATGGCTTGTTTTCTCACAGAGATATCAGTACCTCCTCTGTCATACCAAAGATGTGATTAATTGTTACAAAATACACATCCTCACAGACACTCTTCTAATGAGAAATATATACAATATACTGGATACATGTTGTCTTCGTACATATAACAATATAATATAAACAAATATATATATGTCCTACTGATTGTCATATGCTAAGGACTAAGGCTCATTAAATGAATATATGAATTATATATTTTGCTTCATTAATAAATGCCTAATTGTATAGGTAATTATCACCAGCTGCACAGTGCTTATCTTTATCGCCCGTCATAAATTTAAAAGTAAACAAGGAGGCATCTTCTCAGACTGGTACATTCATGGGAAGGATAACACTGAAGAGTATAAACCTTTGTGTGACCTTAATTTGGCCTACTCAAGACATACAAAATTGCAACTATAGTCGAGCATGGCTCTTAAAGGAAATGAACATCCATTTTGACAATAATGAATTGGATATCAATGCATTTACCTATGAAAAGGCACAACAATCCTCATCCAACCATGGCCACCTTTTATGCAATACCTAAGGTACATAAGAGACGGGACCCAATTCCAGGGAGGCCAATAGTATCAGGCAACCAAAGCTTATGTGAGGGCATCAGCAGCTATGTGGACCAGGCCATATCTCCATTTGTATCTAGCCTATCCTCTTACCTCAAAGATACTAAGGATACGCTGACGAAACTCCAGGACATTCAGGTCAATGAGAGCACACGAATAGCGAGTCTGGATGTAGAGGCTCTCTATACCAGCATTAAACACCATCTGGGCCTAGAAGCAATTAGATATTATTTAAACAAAAAAGGGATCCAATTTCAAGAGCACAACGAATTTGTCTTATCACTACTTCAGTTTCTACTGACACATAATTATTTCACATTTAATGGTAAGTTTTATTTACAGATCACTGGGACAGCTATGGGGACAATCTGTGCACCTAGCTTTGCCAATTTATTTTTAGGGTGGTGGGAAGAACAGGTAGTATTCACAGAAGCAAACCAACACTTCACAGATCACATACTTTATTGGGATCGTTATATATTGACGACATTTTAATTTTGTGGGATAGCACTAGCACATTATTTCTAGATTTTGTTAAAGAACTTAATGATAACCTACTAGGCCTAAAATTTACTGCGGAAATAGATCATAGAACTATCAACTTCCTGGACCTTACCATTACCCTTGAGAATGATGGCAGCATAAAAACCACTATATATAGGAAGCCCACTTCCACGAACAGCCTCCTACATTGGAAAAGTCATCATCCAACCAGCCTTAAAAAAGGAATTCCAATTGGGCAGTACCTTCGAGCGAAACAAAACTGCTCGACAACCGAAGGTTTTGAAGCTGAATGTGGGCTCCTATATGAGAAATTCCTAGTAAGAGGATACCCAAAGAAAACCCTGCATTATGCATATAATCGAGCTAGAAAAAGTAGCAGAATGGGTTTACTTGCGAGCACCGGACAATCCAGAACCCAAAATGAGAAGATTATAAAGTGTATTAGAAACTATGATGGACAACATGACAAGATACGGAAGATCCTGACACGGTATTGGCATATACTGCTCTCGGATTATGAATTAAAAGAGATCATCACCCCAAGGCCAGCTATTACATACAGAAGGGGGCAGAATATAAAAGAGAAATGAGTGCATAGCCACTTTGTTCAGAATAAGAAACAAAACAAACCCACCTGGCTTTACACGAGTGGATCATATCCGTGCGGGGACTGTAGTTTCTACAGGATGATGTCACCAAAAAGGGAATTCATTAATCCTAGTGACAATAAGAAATATCAGATTAAGGAATACATCAATTGTAAATCCATGGGAGTAGTGTATGCCATACAGTGTGAGTGTCCAAAAATCTATGTGGGTAAAACCACGCAAGAACTCAGAAGACGGATATCCAAACACCTCAGAATAATAAATACCACCAGTGACACACCCCTTGCAAGACATGTACACCAAATACATAATGGGAATGTTCAGAATTTGAAGGTGTGGGGCATACAAAAACTCAGACCAGGTCCAAGGTTGGGGAATTTAGACAAGAAGCTACAACAGGAGGAAACCCGATGGATATATCGCCTGAAAAGTCTAGCCCCATTAGGATTAAATGAGGGATATACATTTGCCTCATTCCTCTGATAGAGATTCTAGTAATAAGATTAATAAAGATACAAGATACGAACAGAACTATATTACAAGCATTAGGAGGGCAGCAAAGCACAAACCAGAAATAGACAGATAGGATTAGAAATAAGAGATCGGGCAAGATCTGGAGTATGACCAATGTGGATATATAGCTTTGCCAGAAACCACACAACCTGAGTGATACAGTATCGTGAAATTTTCTGTTCAAATAAATGCCTATTAAGAAACAGAAAATTACTAGCGAGAGAAAATAAACAAGAAAAGTATTAAAATCAATAGCCAATAGCTCAAGAGGATTGCATCCCGAGTATGAAATTATCCAAACCACACAAGGGTATAATAATATCAACACTAGATTATTACACTAAGGACATCACAATATTATAAAATTATTCACTTCAACTGTAACATTAAAAAGAAAGGGATATAAGGTTAATAAGCACTATTAATTATGAATACTAAAAAAATCTAAGAATTAAATTAAAATAAAAAATAAAAAATTATTGAGGAAAATTAAAAATAAATATAGGAAAAAAAATAAAAAAAATATATAAAAACAAAAATTCATAAAAAATATGAAAAATAATTTAGAACTAGTAACATAATAGAAATAATAATAAAATAATAAAAGAAGCATATAAGAATATGAAAACACAATTAAAGGGTGTCTAGAACACATTAAATATATATTAATTACCTTATGGATTGTGGTGGCTTTGCAGGGGAACAGGAACATCAGCAAGGCATCTGAATATATGAAATAAAAGAGTTAGTAATCATATACAGAGTCATGGACCCATTAGATGTATAGAAGTAAGATGGATAAATAGGACATATTGTCTAAGACCACCCCTAAAGTATAGTTCAGGACCTTATAAATCAAACTAGCGAGTAAGTTAGAAAGATAATAATATCAACCAGAATATGCTAATAAAATCCAGTGATAACACATATCTGGTCCCTGAATTCATGAATATGTGAATATTGAAACAATAAATCAATAATCGGGATGAACCCAAATATAAATGGTTACATACCATTAGATTAATAAATTGTATAAAGAAAAGGTTATCTCTTAGATGCAAAATGAATAATAGGGAGGTACTGATAAATATAAGTGGTCCTGATATATGACATAGAAACGACAGGACATCAAGAAAGAACTAAGTCCTGACGCATGAGCAGTGTCAACCTGTGAAACTCGCTCCATCAGTGTGAGCAGACGCAATACAACCCGAGACTACAAACAAGCCAAGTCAGCTGACATGCGCAGAGACATGAATCGTCAGGAGTCGCACCGCCCATACGTCATTAGAAACAGCAAGGTGCGCAGGAATATGACCGGTAAGAAACTAACTAAGAAATATTCAGACATGCGCAGTGACCGCACATATGAGCTAAATGGCACCAAGTACTAGCGCTTCTCGAACGGCGCAGGTCAAAGCGTACTGGTTAGTTAGGGAAAAAAAAAAGGGAGGAGCTGGTAATCGGCAGCATCATACTAGAGGCATATAGATTGGTCGATACAACAGGCCCACAGTAACAGAGATACACATTGGACAACTGCAGCATCATGCATGTAGGGAGGTTTTATAAGCTTGGCTCCGCCCCCAACACTCAGTCCAATGCCCAAACCCCTGATGACGCCTGGTTGGCGAAACATGTCGGGGGGCAGCTAGTGATATTAGTGTTTTAGCCAGCAGTAGCCTAGCCTGCAACTACGTCTGGGAGACAGATCTATGAGAGGAGCACAGTTCATGAAGGCAGTCACAGTAGCAAGTAGCACGCTGTGGGAATAACAGTGTGCAATATTAGTGAAGGGCGTTGCCGTAACAAAGGAAGCAATGAGAGACATAGCTACATGTGTATAGTGCCATCTAGTGGACAAAGTCAATAATCAGACACACTGTTGCCATTACAAATACAAGGCAGGCAGGCTTTGCTGATAATTTTAATTGGAGAGTTCGTAATAAGTCAATTTTAAGGACAAGTAATAAATGTTATATTTTAATATTATTATTAACAAGTGTAAGCTCAGGGACACCTATGGTCCTAGTGGCCAAATGTAAATATAAGCTTATCCAGGATGGCACATCAATGCGAGTTGTGGCAAGAAGGTTTGCTGTGTCTGTCAGCGTAGTGTCCAGAGCATGGAGGCGCTACCAGGAGACAGGCCAGTACATCAGGAGACGTGGAGGAGGCCGTAGGAGGGAAACAAACCAGCAGCAGGACCGCTACCTCCGCCTTTGTGCAAGGAGGAACAGGAGGAGCACTGCCAGAGCCCTGCAAAATGACCTCCAGCAGGCCACAAATGTGCATGTGTCTGCTCAAATGGTCAGAAACAGACTCCATGAGGGTGATATGAGGGCCCGACGTCCATACAGTCATGTGAAAAAATTAGGACACCCTTTGAAAGCATGTGGTTTTTTGTAACATTTTTAATAAATGGTTATTTCATCTCCGTTTCAACAATACAGAGAGATTAAAGTAATCCAACTAAACAAAGAAAACTGAAGAAAAGTCTTTTCAAGATCTTCTGTAAATGTCATTCTACAAAAATGCCTATTCTAACTGAGGAAAAAGATAGGACACCCTCACATGTATTCCCTCTTAAATTGGCTCAGATCTCACACAGGTATATCACACCAGGTGCACATAATTAGTAGATCGTTACTCTGCATGTTGAATGAGGCTTGCCCTATTTAAACCTCAGACATTTAGTTTGGTGTGCTCCTGACTGTTGAAGTGAGAGTGAGCACCATGGTGAGAGCAAAAGAGCTGTCAGAGGACTTCAGAAAAAAGATTGTAGCAGCCTATGAGTCTGGGAAGGGATTTAAAAAGATCTCAAAAGATTTTGAAATCAGCCATTCCACTGTCCGGAAGATAGTCTACAAGTGGAGGGCTTTCAAAACAACTGCCAACATGCCCAGGACTGGTCGCCCCAGCAAGTTCACCCCAAGAGCAGACCGCAAGATGCTAAAAGAGGTATCCAAAAACCCTAAAGTATCATCTCGAGAACTACAGCAGGCTCTGGCTACTGTTGATGTAGAAGTACATGCCTCTACAATCAGAAAGAGACTGTACAAGTTTAACTTGCATGGGAGGTGTGCAAGGAGGAAACCTTTGCTTTCCAAGAGAAACATCGAGGCCAGACTGACATTTGCCAGCGATAAAGTTGACAAAGACCAGGACTTCTGGGATAATGTTCTTTGGACAGATGAGTCCAAAATTGAATTATTTGGACACAACAGCAGAGGACATGTTTGGCGTAAACCAAACACAGCATTCCAAGAAAAGAACCTCATACCAACTGTGAAGCATGGAGGTAGAAGTGTCATGGTTTGGGGCTGCTTTGCTGCAGCAGGACCTGGTCAGCTCACCATCATAGAATCCACGATGAATTCTACTGTGTATCAGAAGGTGCTTGAAGAACATGTGAGACCATCAGTTAGAAAATTAAAGCTGAAGCGGAACTGGACCATGCAACATGACAATGACCCAAAACATACTAGTAAATCAACCAAAGATTGGCTGAAAAAGAAGAAATGGAGAGTCCTGGAATGGCCAAGTCAAAGTCCAGATTTGAATCCCATTGAGATGCTGTGGGGTGACTTGAAAAGGGCTGTACGTGCAAGAAACCCCTCAAACATCTCACAGCTGAAAAAGTTCTGCATTGAGGAGTGGGGTAAAATTTCCTCAGACCGATGTCGAAGACTGGTAGATGGCTACAAGAACCGTCTCACTGCAGTTATTTCAGCCAAAGGAGGTAACACTCGCTATTAGGGGCAAGGGTGTCCTATCTTTTTCCTCAGTTAGAATAGGCATTTTTGTAGAATGACATTTACAGAAGATCTTGAAAAGACTTTTCTTCAGTTTTCTTTGTTTAGTCGGATTACTTTAATCTCTCTGTATTGTTGAAACGGAGATGAAATAACCATTTATTAAAAATGTTACAAAAAACCACATGCTTTCAAAGGGTGTCCTAATTTTTTCACAAGACTGTAGGTGGGGGTTGTGCTTACAGTCCAACACCGTGCAGGACGTTTGGCATTTGCCAGAGAACACCAAGATTGGCAAATTTGCCACTGGCACCCTGTGCTCTTCACAGATGAAAGCAGGTTCACACTGAGCACATGTGACAGACGTGACAGAGTCTGGAGACGCCGTGGAGAACGTTCTGCTGCCTGCAACATCCTCCAGCATGACCGGTTTGGCATTGGGTCAGTAATGGTGTGGGGTGGCATTTCTTAGGAGGGCCGCACAGCCCTCCATGTGCTCGCCAGAGGTAGCCTGACTGCCATTAGGTACCGAGATGAGATCCTCAGACCCCTTGTGAGACCATATGCTGGTGTGGTTGGCCCTGGGTTCCTCCTAATTCAAGACAATGCTAGGCCTCATGTGGCTGGAGTGTGTCAGCAGTTCCTGCAAGACGAAGGCATTGATGCTATGGACTGGCCCGCCCGTTCCCCAGACCTGAATCCAATTGAGCACATCTGGGACATCATGTCTCGCTCTATCCACCAATGTCACGTTGCACCACAGACTGTCCAGGAGTTGGCAGATGCTTTAGTCCAGGTCTGGGAGGAGATCCCTCAGGAGACCGTCCGCCACCTCATCAGGAGCATGCACAGGCGTTGTAGGGAGGTCATACAGGCACGTGGAGGCCACACACACTACTGAGCCTCATTTTGACTTGTTTTAAGGACATTACATCAAAGTTGGATCAGCCTGTAGTGTGTTTTTCCACTTTAATTTTGAGTGTGACTCCAAATCCAGACCTCCATGGGTTGAAAAATGTGATTTCCATTATTTTTTTTTGTGTGATTTTGTTATCAGCACATTCAACTATGTAAAGAACAAAGTATTTCAGAAGAATATTTAATTAACTCAGATCTAGGATGTGTTATTTTTGTGTTCCCTTTATTTTTTTGAGCAGTGTATATTGAAATGTGCCCATCTGACGTCCATGTTGGATGCGCACACGGAGACGAATGATCTCTGTTGACTCTTGGTTTCTCCATCTGGGACGCTGGTCTGGGGCTTGTATCCTAAAAGCCTCTTGCCTTAACTATCAGCCGGGCGTCCACCGGCATGCCACACAGATAGGAAGACTGTTCTAACCGTCTCAGTGTGGTTGGTGATTGAACCTGCTTGGTCGCTGCATCATAAATTTTGGTGATGCTATGACTGCAGTGTGTTTAATCCATAAAGTCGAGTTCCTATAGAAGCACAGAAAAGCATAGTAAATATGTGGTTGGAAACCAACTGTTTTAGATTGACAGACAAAACCTGCCCTGCGGGGTAAAATATCTGCCCATTAACATCATATCCATATATAAAATGTCACATCCGAAAAGAGCGGAGCTCGCCTACTTGGCTATTTTCTTAAGCCCCACTAAAGTGAAAGGAGAGAGCAGCACAACGTCGGCCACTTCCCCCTTTCCTGGCTGTGTGTGACAGGGTCCCATTCTTGAGACAGCAGCAGGTGTCAGAGGTAGGAACCTAGACACTGTAACCTGAGAATGTGCCATAAATTTCCAGATAGAACAAGCCCTTTAATAACAGAGGACACAGCACCCTCTAAGCAGATCCTGGAATGTCACCTTCATTATGTTGTAGGGCTGGTAGGACATATGCACGTACACTACCAGTTCTGGCTGCTATGGCATGGCCACATAGGGAAGATTGCCCAACATGGAAATTTTACTGCAGATTTTGCTGACATTCTACAGTGGATTTTGGTGCGGATTTACCAAAGATCTAACTCTACGCATTGCAAACGGTGAAATATACAGTGTGTAACGGCACAGTGGAAATCTGTAGCATAAATTAAACCAATCAGATTCCATCTTTTATTTTGGACAGCTCCTTTGGAAAATGAAAGGTGGAATATGATTGGTTGCTATGGGCAACTAAGCCAGTTCTACTTTATACCAGTTTGATAAATGACCCCCTTAATTCTTCTCTGTACCAATCATGATTCCTATTCGTTTTGAATGTGTACTCTTTGTGGAAGCTTCCATGCTGATTTTTTTAGATGAGGTATTGGTCATTTTAAAGACAATGTATAAGAAACTGGTTATACTAAAATCTTGATAATGTGATAGTTTGGTAGATCGCTATTTATTGGCACCAAAAGAAAAGTCCACTGGAATCTGTGTAAATTCAGATGTAGCAAATGGACTTGAGGGCATGGATGTGCATATTACACCTCAAATCTGTCATTACACACCCTAACTTACTATTGTTAGGGCAGCTTTTAAATGCCATAGTGATTAGGGGCCTTTCTAGTGACAAGTACATTGTAGAGTCTCCAGTCAGTCAAGAAAGGGTTAATACTTGGGGCCACTGTGGCTGACTTCATAGTTAAAGTGCTTTAGGTAGGTATCAATAATAAGCCCCTGTAGTAACTATGGCAATTGTGCTGCTGATGTCATAGATGCATAAGTCTATGACATAAAGTACCCACAGATGAAGGTTCCATAACAGAAGGACAAACGGCCATTTGCAGAGCCATGCTTGATGTGTCTGGAGACCTGGAGCTTCACCATCTGTAGAGGGAGGAAGGGGACGCCCGCCTAGCCAGCCAGATCAGCCCTATCGCCTAGCTAGCCAGATCAGCCCAATCCACCTAGCCAGTCAGATCAGCCCTATCCGCCTAGCCAGCCAGATCATGCAAATTAGCCCTAGCCATCAATGGGTCGACAGATGCTGCAGCCAGATCTCCCTCACATCCAGCGCCAGCTGCCGAAAATTTACGTGTAAGGCCAGGAGTGGTCGAATTTGGCTATCTCCGTAAGAGGCTGGCACAGAGTGTTTAATATTGTGTAACTGCTTACTAATCTGTTTCTTTAACTCTTTAACATGTATGACTATTTGATGTCCTTTCTGTCATATCTATAATGAATTTCTATCATGTCTCATTGAAAATGTACACCTTCTGATAAAATATCTTAGTCCATTTTGGCATTAACCTTCTAAGCCCAAGGGACGGGCAACCCTCCAGCCATGGTTCCCTAGAGGTTTCCCCCACAGGGGGTTTTCCTCTCCTGAGTTCCGGGGGGTGACTCTTTGTAAGTCGGGGTTGTGCCATGTTCAGTGCCCTATTCATAGCGATTGGCCTGAGAATAAATTTGAGGCACTGAATAAAAATACAGTCATTTGATGTTAAAATAATTCTCTCTATTTTACACCTAAATTAAGTGTTTTGTGCACTTCTTTCATAATCTTTGGTTTGGGTGGTATTGCTTCGGAGTGAGCGTTCATTAAATATTGCATAGCGACAAAGCCAGATATCCAGTGGTGCGTTTTTTAAAACTGTGCAGCAAGAGGATGGAGCAGAGATGACAAGCTTTTCAGAGATGACAAATTTATCAAAAAGGAACTCGTGTCATGATAAAGTTGATGTTCAGCGCCCTGGCTCATAGAAAAGGCACTAGGTGAGGACAGAGGAGAGGGTAGGAGCAGTGACTGAGGCAGTGAGGGTGGCTGTGGTGCTCAAGCTGCCTGACACTGTGAGCCTGTGGCTTAATCTTCCAGCTAAGTGCATAATCTTCTACCCTGGTAGTTGAACGGACATGGCCGCACATTGTGTCCTGACCACAGTTCCATGGCCCCGGGTACCGATCTCCCATTCTCTTGTTGCGTGGACCTCAGGTACTGTGGGTGTGAAAGGATGCTAGCTCAAACTCAATAGAGGTCAGTCATGCCGAGAGGACTGCTTCATCTTCCTCCATGGGGCTTAAATGGTTTGTGTAGGTGCTATACATTGATGAGCTATTCACAGAATAGGTCTTCAATATCTGAGCGGTGGGGGTCCGACACCAGGCACCCCGACCGATCAGCTGTTTGAAGAGGAGACAGTGCTCCACTGCCCGTGGTCTCGGAAGTGAAGTGTAATCACAAGTACTCGCTCTATTCACTTGAATGCCACCACTGCAAAGGAGTCGCCGCTGAGTGTAATGAAGAGGAAGCAGCTCTCGCATGGAGCGTCACCTCTTCAAACCGCTGATCAGCTGGGTTGTCAGACCCCCGCCCATCAGATATTAATGACCTGTCCTGAGGATGTAATGGGACCCTAGCAGTCTCTGAGCCCACGCCAGAGTTCCTTGTCTCCGGGAACCAGTGGTGTTTTTCCCCCCAGTGACCCCGAACGGGTGGGGATTGGACAATGGAGGGGGACGGTGCTTGGGAACCGTCTCCTCATAGCAGGGCACATGTTGATTTTTAAAGCAAGCTCAAAGAGGTAAGGTTCTAATTTGCCATTGGAGGAGGAAATCAGAAATTGCACCCTTATGGAGCATCAGCAGACGCTGTGTCTAGGGCAGAGTTTTGCACCCTCGGGTTCCAAACAGAGGTTTTACCAATGCCTGGATCTTGGCTCCTAGAGTTTGCGGAAGGAAAAAGCAGGCGGTAGACTGCCGATCCATCCCAGCATGGGCCATACATCCTGGGTCAGAGGTTTAAAACTGTGTTTAAATGGGTCTTGCAAACATTTAGTAAGCTTATCATGTCAATTAATTTGAAGAACATTGACCGAGATACCCAACTTTCTGCCTGGCCCTCAAGGACTCGGTGGTGGGCTTAGTTACCCCACAGCGGGCTTCATATTCCTCCCAGAAGCTCAATCTTCCTTCCTGGGGCTTCATCTCCACCCCAGGAAATTCACCATTAATGACAGTAAAATCTGTCATTCTGCACAATCCACCTTTCACCATCCCCATGCCACATTTACATCAGCCAGTTGTTCTCACCCAGGTGCTTTTGCTCTACAGGCACATCAGATATACCAAGTGAACTGGCATGCAGGCTTTCTCCGACTGCACCCAATCATTCCAAAGAGAACCAGGATCTTTTTCATCAGCCTCTCAGCGTATTAGACTGGAAAGGTGTAGCCTCATTATTAGAGTTGAGCGAACCCGAACTGTAAAGTTCGAGTTCGTACTGAACTTTAGTTTTTTCGGCACCCGGACCCGAACCCGAACATTTACGTAAAAGTTCGGGTTCGGTGTTTTCGATGATTTTTATGGCGCTTTTTGAAAGGCTGCAAAGCAGCCAATCAACAAGCGTCATACTACTTGCCCCAAATGTCCATCACAGCCATGCCTACTATTGGCATGGCTGTGATTGGCCAACTGCAGCATGTGACCCAGCCTGTATTTAAGCTGGAGTCACGTAGCGCCGCCCGTCACTCTGCTCGGATTAGTGTAGGGAGAGGCTGCAGCTGCTGTGAGTGAGAGATCAGGGAGCGATCTTATCAATAACTGGTTTATGTACTCAGCGATCTATAGAAAAAGTGTTTTGTGGGTGCAGTGCACAATTCTTTTAAGCCTTCCCTGAGCCAACTACTGCTGAAAACAATCTTTTTTTTCTTCGTTTCATCAATATCAATACCGGATCGGCAGCCATTTTATGCAACGATAGTGCACCAGCATAGGCTATCTGCAAGTCCAGAAATACAGCTTTGGCATACTGGGGTGAAAAAACCCTCTAATATACTGCACATCTGGGATTAGACAAGCATAAGTGACTGTCACATTTAGGACAGAAATACAGCTTTTTGGTTAGGGTGAAAAATGCCTTTAATATACTGCACATCTGTGATTACACGTGCATAAGTGACTGTCACATTTAGGACCAAAATACAGCTTTTTGGTTACATACAGCACATCTGGGATTACACGTGCATAAGTGACTGTCACATTTAGGCCATAAATATGGCTTTGGCATACTCGGATGAAAAAAGCCTCTCATATACTGCACATCTGGGATTACACGTGCATAAGTGATTGTCACATTAAGGCCAGAAATACAGCTTTTTTCTTACTGGGGTGAAAAAACCCTCTGATATATTACACATCTGTGATTACACGTGCATAAGTGATTGTCACATTAAGGCCAGAAATACAGCTTTTTTCTTACTGGGGTGAAAAAAGCCTCTGATATACTGCACATCTGTGATTACACGTGCATAAGTGATTGTCACATTAAGGCCAGAAATCCTGCTTTGGCTTACTGGGGTGAAAAAACCCTCTGATATACTGCACATCTGTGATTACACGTGCATAAGTGAGTGTCACATTAAGGCCAGAAATACAGCTTTTTTCTTACTGGGGTGAAAAAACCCTCTGATATACTGCACATATGTGATTACACGTGCATAAGTGATTGTCAAATTAAGGCCACAAATCCTGCTTTGGCTTACTGGGGTGAAAAAATCCTCTGATATACTGCACATCTGTGATTACAGGTGCATAAGTGATTGTCACATTAAGGCCAGAAATATGCCCTTTTGGTTACTGGGGTGAAAAAAGCCTCTAATATATTGCACATCTGTGATTACATGTGCATAAGTGATTGTCACATTAAGGCCAGAAATACGCCTTTTTGGTTACTGGGGTGTAAAAAGCCTCTAATATATTGCACATCTGTGATTACACGTGCATAAGTGATTGTCACATTAAGGCCAGAAATACGCCTTTTTGGTTACTGGGGTGAAAAAAGCCTCTAATATATTGCACATCTGGGATTACACGTGCATAAGTGATTGTCACATTTAGGCCACAAATACCGCTGTCATATAGAGTTTAAAAAAAATAATATTTAGTGCAATACCATACATCAGGGTTTTTATTGGCGGTTACGTTTTTTTAACAGACTTAACCACTTTTTACTTTGCTTTGTAAACGCTAACTATGAGGCAAACATCTAATAAGGGACGCGGTCATGGCCGTGGTGGTGGTGTTGGTGCAGCCTCTGGTGCAGGGAGAGGACGTGGGCGTTCTGCCACAGCTACACGTCCTACTGAACCTACTATCTCAGGTCCCAGTAGCCGCCAGAATCTACAGCGATATTTGGTCGAGCCTAATGCCGTTCTAAGGATGGTAAGGCCTGAGCAAGTACAGGCTCTAGTCAATTGGGTGGCCGACAGTGGATCCAGCACGTTCACATTATCTCCCACCCAGTCTTCTGCAGAAAGCGCACAGGTGGCGCCTGAAACCCATGCCCATCAGTCTGTCACATCACCTCCGTGCATATCGGGGAACCTGTCTGAGCCTCAAGTCATGCAGCAGTCTCTTATGCTGTTTGAAGACTCTGCTGCCAGGGTTTCCCAAGGGCATCCACCTAGCCCTTCCCCAGGGGTGGAATACATAGAATGCACTGACGCACAACCACTTATGCTTCCTGATGAGGACACCTCAGCACGTCTCTGATGATGACGAAACACAGGTGCCAACTGCTGCGTCTTTCTGCAGTGTGCAGACCGAAAAGGAGGTCAGGGAGGAAGACTGGGTGGAAGACGATGCAGGGGACGATGAGGTCCTAGACCCCACATGGAATGAAGGTCGTGCCACTGACTTTCAGAGTTCGGAGGAAGAGGCAGTGGTGAGACTGAGCCAACAGCGTAGTAAAAGCAGGAGCAGGGTGCAAAAGCAGAGCAGCCGTTGCCAAAACAGTTCGCCTGCTACTGGCCACCGTCACCAGGGACCGAGCACACCAATGGCAGCTTCAAGGAGTTCCCTGGCATGGCACTTCTTCACACAATGTGCTGACGACAAGACCCGAGTGGTTTGCACGCTGTGCCATCAGAGCCTGAAGCGAGGCATTAACGTTCTGAACCTTAGCACAACCTGCATGACCAGGCATCTACATGCGAGACACAGGCTGCAGTGGAGTAAGCACCTTCAAAACCAAGAAAGGGCCCCTCCTGCTCCCTCTTCTGCTGCTGCCTCGGCCTCTTCCTCCGCCTCTGGAGGAACGTTGGCAACTGCCGCCCAGCAAACAGAGGATGTGCCACCAACACCACCTCCGTCACCAAGCATCTCCACAATGTCACACGGAAGCGTTCAGCTCTCCATCTCACAAACCTTTGAGAGAAAGTGTAAATTCCCACCTAGCCACCCTCGATCCCTGGCCCTGAATGCCAGCATTTCTAAACTGCTGGCCTTCGAAATGCTGTCATTCAGGCTGGTGGAGACGGACAACTTCAAATAGCTCATGTCGCTTGCTGTCCCACAGTACGTCGTTCCCAGCCGCCACTACTTCTCCAGGAGAGCCGTGCCCTCCCTGCACAACCAAGTATCGGATAAAATCAAGTGTGCACTGCGCAACGCCATCAGTGGCAAGGTTCACCTAACCACAGATACGTGGATCAGTAAGCACGGCCAGGACCGCTATATCTCCCTAACTGCACATTGGGTAAATGTAGTGGTGGCTGGGTCCCAGGCGGAGAGCTGTTTGGCGCACGTCCTTCCGCCGCCAAGGATCGCAGGGCATCATTCTTTGCTTCCTGTTGCCTCCTCTTCCTACTCGGCTTCCTCCTCCTCTTCTACCACCTCCTCATCCGGTCAGCGACAGACCTTCACCACCAACTTCAGCACAGCCAGGGGTAAACGTCAGCAGGCCATTCTGAAACTGATGTGTTTGGGGGCAGGCCCCACACCGCACAGGAGTTGTGGCGGGGTATAGAACAACAGACCTAGTCTTTGCTGCCAGTGAGCCTCAAGCCCGGCTTGGTGGTGTGCGATAATGGGCGAAATCTCGTTGCAGCTCTGGGACTAGCCGGTTTGACGCACATCCCTTGCCTGGCGCATGTGCTGAATTTGGTGGTGCAGAAGTTCATTCCCAACTACCCCGACATGTCTGAGCTGCTGCATAAAGTGCGGGCCGTCTGTGCGCGCTTTCGTCGTTCTCACCCTGCTGCTGCTCGCCTGTCAGCGCTGCAGTGTAACTTCGGCCTTCCCGCCCACCGCCTCATGTGCGACATCCCCACCAGGTGGAACTTCACCTGGCACATGCTGGAGAGACTGTGCGAGCAGCAGCAGGCCATAGTGGAGTTTCAGCTGCAGCACGCACTGGTGAGTCACACTGCGGAACAGCACCACTTCACCACCAATGACTGGGCCTCCATGCGAGACCTGTGTGCCCTGTTGCGCTGTTTCGAGTACTCCACCAACATGGTCAGTGGCTATGACGCCGTTATCAGCGTTACAATACCACTTCTATGTCTCCTTGAGGGCGATGGTGGAAGAGGATGTGGCCCAGGACGAGGGGTCATCTCTAACACTTTCAGGCCAGTCTTTTAGAAGTGGCTCAGAAAGAGGATTTTTGCAACAGCAGAGGTCAGGTACAAATTTGGCCAGCCAGGGCTTACTACCGGAGGAGATGGAGGAGGATGGGGATGAAGCATGTTCACAGCGGGGTGGCATCCAACGCAGCTCGGGCCCATCACTGGTGCGTGGCTGGGGGGATACGGAGCACGCAGACGATACGCCTCCCACAGAGGACAGCTTGTCCTTACCTCTGGGCAGCCTGGCACACACTACATGCTGCAGTGCCTGCGAAACGACTGCAGAGTTGCCCACATTTTAACGTGTGCTGACTACCGTTACAAAGACAATGTGCCATCCTTAATTCCCTCACTGGAGCGTGATCGGAAGATGTGCGACTACAGGCGCACGCTGGTAGATGTGCTCCTAAAAGCATTCCCAACTGACGCCGGTGGACAAGTGGAAGCACAAGGCGAAGGCAGGGGAGGAGGAAGAGGTCGCCAACGCAGCTGTGTCAGCGCCAGCACCTCAGAAGGCAGGGTTAGCATGGCCGACATGTGGAAAAGCTTTGTCACCTCGCCGCAACAACCGGCGCCTAACTGCTGATATGGAGCGTGTTAGCAGGAGGCAGCATTTGAACAACATGGTGGAACAGTACCTGTGCACACGACTACACGTACTGACTCATGGTTCTGCCCCATTCAACTTCTGGGTCTCCAAATTGTCCACATGGCCAGAGCTTGCCCTGTATGCCTTGGAGGTGCTGGCCTGCTCTGCAGCCAGTGTACTCTCTGAACGTGTATTTAGAACGGCAGGAGGCGTCATTACAGACAGCCGCAGCCGCCTGTCCACAGCCAACGTGGACAAGCTCACGTTCATTAAAATAAACCAGGCTTGGCTCCCACAAGACTTGTCTGTACCTTGTGCAGAATAGACATTTATACCACCATCAAACATACATTCTTGTACTCAAGTCAAGTGCAATGATTCTTTGTTTTCTTTTTTTTTTATTTGTCCCAATATTTTGGGGGCTACCTACCCAATAAAAAATTTAAAAAAACATTGTTGGCTACCTGTTCCTCCTCCATTGCTGCCTCCACCTACAACACCACATTCACCGCCTCCTCAACCTCCGACTCCATATCCACCTCCTTCTCTGAGTTGCAGGTTAATAATTTGTAATTTTTAGTTATTTTATTTCATTTTAAGTTATTTCCCTATCCACATTTGTTTGCAGAGCAGTTGCCATGGTCTTCAGCACATTTTACTGCCTTTTACATCCCTCTAGCCTTTTCAAGGACAATTTTAGAGCCATTTTAATTCTAAAAAGTGGCAATTTTAGTGTCCTAAATTGAAAAAATTCTTATTTTCAATTGTCGGGTGACATTTTACCATTTTTGGCGTATACAATCACCTGCTGTGCCTGGGTGACAGGGGCCTAAATCTCTCAAAATCCTCTGTTGTATTGCTGGGTGACATGAACCCCCTTTTGCCGTGAATGTACCCCTGCTCTGCATTGCTGACAGGGGCCTAAATCTCTCCAAATCCTCTGTTGTATTGCTGGGTGACATGTACCCCCTTTTTGCCATGAATGAACCCCTGCTCTGCATTGCTGACAGGGGCATAAATCTCTCAAAATCCTCTGTTGTATTGCTGGGTGACATGAACCCCCTTTTGCCGTGAATGTACCCCTGCTCTGCATTGCTGACAGGGGCCTAAATCTCTCCAAATCCTCTGTTGTATTGCTGGGTGACATGTACCCCCTTTTGCAGTGAATGAACCCCTGCTCTGCATTGCTGACAGGAGCCTAAATCTCTCCAAATCCTCTGTTGTATTGCTGGGTGACATGTACCCCCTTTTGCCATGAATGAACCCCTGCTCTGCATTGCTGACAGGGGCCTAAATCTCTCCAACTCCTCTGTTGTATTGCTGGGTGACATGTACCCCCTTTTGCCGTGAATGAACCCCTGCTCTGCATTGCTGACAGGGGCATAAATCTCTCAAAATCCTCTGTTGTATTGCTGGGTGACATGAACCCCCTTTTGCCATGAATGTACCCCTGCTCTGCATTGCCGAACCTGCCGAACCCGAACATCCAGTTGTCCGCTCAACTCTAAATATAATGTTATTCAGTTCACCTACGATATGTGGTTCCAATGTTGTGGCTGATTGGTGTGTAATATACTGTGCACCGCAGTTGGGCAGCCATATAGCAGAGCAAGTTTTCATTGCAACTTTAATTCTGATGCCCTTTCCTTAGGTTAGGCCATCAGTGCTTGATTTCTTGGAGTCTGCCATGTCCCTTTCATAGTATACACAGGCACAATGCACTGCCCCTTTCTGCAGACCATGCACAATTCTAATAGGCCACACATCCTTTTCATGACATGGCACTGCCAGAGCTGCATCTGATCCCACACACAGGTTCATGGAGGACTATAGTATGGGAAGTGCCAGAATGCTTCCGTGATGCCCAGGAGATTTGCCAACTCATGCAATAGATCTCTGCATTTTTCAGGAGCCTCCTGAATATTCTTCTTTTTTATTTTATTTTTTATTTTTATCCCAAATACAGAATTAAATTAAACATATCGCAAAAAAAGTTAAATACAAAAGCAGAGAAATAAAAATTTACAAAATTTAGAAAAAGAGTCTCTTAATGGCTTGGATAATTAAAGCATCCCAAAGTTACAGATTTTTAAAACTAGGCTCTGTCAGGAAGGTGAAAAATAACAGGATAAAATCCATCTAGTGGGATTAATAATAATGCTTATTTACGGCATAGTGAAATAAAAAATAAATGTTTTCCTTTAACCATATGTACCTTGCTATAAACAAAAAAGTTGAGGTATTTCAGGGGAAAAAGAGCAAAAGTATGGACACTAATGGGAAATGTAATTTGCATCAACCCTACCAACACTTTGCTATGGGGGTAATAATTGGTCCTTGAATCAGGAAAATGCAGTCCACCTCACACATCAGTTCTACTGCACTCAGGGCTCGGGCTGTTGTGTGCTCCTCCAGTCCCAGGCTGTAGAGAACAGAGAGCTGCTGATTGGTGGATTAGAATCTGATCAACCAATCAGCACTTCCCCTCAGAAACATGAATGATAATTGCTGTTACAAACTGTCGCGCCTGGTTGCCGGCTGCAGGAGGAGGAAGATGTCTCCCAGCTTTGCTGCATCACCCCCTCTGTCTGCAAGACAGAAGCATCCGTGTGTCTGTAGTAAAGTCTGCGACCCCTCTTTAGATCATGGTAAGTTCTCAGTCAGACATTGCAGGAGGGGGATCATTACTGGACCAGGGAATGTATGGGATGATTTATGTGTATGAAGAGGTTCATCTAAACCACTGCATAAGATGAGTGGAGCTGTTCATAGCAGCCAATAAGGTTCCAGTGCCTTTGGTTCATCTATTCACTGCCCCTTCATCGTACTGGTCACTTCCCATCCTAATTTACAGATCACCGCCTTATCTTACAATTCACTTCCATATATTACTGGTCACTGTCCTAACTTACTGGTTATTACCCTACCTTACTGGTCTCTATCCGCCCTATTTTACTGCTAACTGTCCTATCTTCAATTCACTGAGATTGATGATATAGAACACCAAAGAAGATATGTTGGGAATTATGGGTTATCTCAATGTCCTGTTTTTGGGTATGGTCATGAATCAGTAAAATCCGTTTTTTGATACTACAATTGGGGTTATGGATGATATTTATTGTGGGTGACTCTCACAACTTACCCATTATTAATTACTGTATCGCCCATTATCGTATGTATCAGTGGTCTTAATAGTCTGACATTTCCACTGTCCTGTCTTACTGGTCATTACCCTATCATACTGGTTATTATTCATCCTATCTTACTGGTCTCTGTCCTATCTTACTGCTTACTATCTCCCCTCTCTTCCTGGATGCTGCTCTATCTTACTGGCCAATGTTCCCCCTATTTCACTGGTCACTGTCACTGGTCACACAAAACCACAGCAACCATGATAACACCAAGGTAAGGAGAGGCGATGATTAAGGCTACTTTCAAACTGGCATTTGGCTTCCCGTTTGTGAGATCCGTTCATGGCTCTCACAAGCAGTCCAAAACTGATCAGTTTTGCCCTAATGCATTCTGAATGGAAAAGGATCCGATCAGAATGCATCAGTATGCCTCAGTTTGTCTTCGTTCCGTCTCCATTCCGCTTTGGTATCCGTCTGACGAAACTGAGCCACAATGTAAGTCAATGGGGACGGATCCGTTTTCTATGACACAATCTGGCACAATAGAAAACTCATCCGTCCTCCATTGACTTTCAATGGGGTTCAAGATGGATCCGTCTTGGCTATGTTAAAGATACGGATGCAGACGGTTGTATTATCTGAACGGATCCATTGTGCAGATCCATGACGGATCCGCACCAAACGCGAGTGTGAAAGTAGCCTAATTATTATGTCCACTGCTTTTGGTAGTCCACAGCTCAAGGAGAGATTTATCATTCTTGTACACCAGAAAACTGATAAACAAAAGTTGCAAATTCTGTTGAAAATTTTTGTAAATGGCGTTTTACTGCCAGCCTCTCCATTTTTTGAAAGGGGTGGGCTTGGACATCAGCCCCAGAAGATTTACTTAATGTATGCCAGTTTTCTGCTGTAAATGATGACCAAAATCTATGGCAGCTGTGAGCTGGCAAAGAATTAATTCAGGCCGCATACACTGTCAGAGGATGCACTTAATTTTTAACCAGGCATGTACTTCATGATAAATTAAATGCATCCACCCTGCTCTTGATAAATTTCCCCTGAGAGATGTTTGGTGAGTGGAAAACAACTCCAAACATGTTCTGACAGTTGCTGGCTATTATGGGATGATGGGAGTTGTATTTCTACAGCAGCACTTGCTGAGCCAGAGGTTGGAGACCATTGTTCTAGAAGTTGAAATAATTTCTTGCATCAATCATTATCAGGGTTTTGGTTTATTTCTAGTTTACATCAAATTTTATATTTCTCCTCTATTGCCTCCACAATTGCCTGAAAATTATTTATATGTTGTATTCTTCCTTGCAGGTGTGCACATGTCCATTTTGAAGGAAGGATGACATCACAGCTACAGAGTTGACCGTCTGATAGCCTAGCTCGACTGCCCACCTTTCCTGAAGACCTCTCAGTCAAGTGGAGGACATCATCTCTGAAAGAGGGTCCCACAGATGCATCCTAGCAGTTTGAGCACCACTCCTACAAGAGTCCATGCCCTGAGTGATTTCACTGGGGAATTACTCCAGGGTGGTACTTGTGTTGGGATGCACCTCTGGCTGACTATCATCATTCTATAAGATAATGATGTAGGTGTGTGCTGTCAATAACCCCATACAGATTTGTGAATGTTTAGATGAAATGGCTACTATCAGACAACCAGGAATGGATGTCTAACATCCCATGATCTATGCAGCTTATCTGGATACTTCATGCAGTACGGGAAGTCTAGGTGGCCATTTATTGACAGGTAGGAAAGATAGTTAGCTAACAAATGAGAAATGCATATATGAGTGATAATGTAATGCTCAAAAGAGGAGAAAATGTGGCAGGAAAGAATTAACTCTGATTTCTTGTATCAATCATTATCAGAGTTTTGGTTCATGTCTGGTTTCTTTCCACTTTCCTGCTTCTCCTCTATTGATATAACATTAAATTATTGACTGGAAATGATTAATATGTTATATTCCTAGTTGAGGGCGTGGATATGTCCATTTTGTAGGAAGGATGACATCACAGCTACAGAGTTGACCGTCTGATAGCCCAGCTCGACTGCCCACCTCTCCTGAAGACCCCTCAGCTTTTTGAGAGTTGGGTGGAGGACATCATCTTTGAAAGAGGGTCCCACAGATGCACCCTAGCAGTTTGAGCAACACTCTTACAAGAAGAGTCAATGCCCTAAAAGCGTGATTTCACCGGGGATTACTCCAGGGTGGTCCTTGTGTTGGGATGCACCTCTGGCTGGCTGTCGTCATCCTTTTAGGTAGATAATGAAGTGAGTGCTGTCAATAACCCCATAAAGAAGCGGAATGTTCAGATGAAATGGCTTCTATGAGGTGGTCAGGAAGGGTTATCCAACATCCCATGATGTATACAGCTTACCTAAATACTTCATGCAGTACATGCAGTTTAAGGGGCCTTTTTTAGACAGCTGTATGTGACTATATTGTCATATTACAATATATTGTCATATTACTTTATTGTAATCCCCTGCGGGGACCCTTAAAATGAGTGGAGAGGCAATTCTTCTTGAACTAGATGATCGTGTTAATTGTCTTCATTAAAGTGGGCAACGTTAACCAGTTGTTGACTGCCCATTTATATACATCGGGGGGGGGGGGGGGGGGGGGGGGGTTGCATTTAACTCCACAAGGACATTTCTGAGTGTCCTTGCAAAGTTAGGATACTTTCACATCTGCGCTTTCACTTTCAGCTGTTGAGATCCGTCATAGGATCTTAAAAGTGAGGAAAACGCTTCAGTTTTGTCCCCATTCATAGTCAATGGGGACAAAACTGAACTGAAGGGAACAAAGTGCACCAAAATGCATCTCGTTCCATTTCATTGTGTTCCAATGACGCACACAAAAACACTGCAATCAGAGCTTTTGAGTGCATCCTGGGATGCAGAGCAAGACGAATGGAAAATAAATGGTGGCATGCACTCGGCTGGGATCCGGCTTTTGCGGCTCGTCTTTTAAGGTTCCTGCAGGGGGTGTGCTAATGCGTGGACCGCGGGAGCAGCAAAAGAGACCAATGAAGATAAGGTGAGTAGGTTGTGGTCGGATAGGGGGAGAGGCGAATTAGAAAGGTTAGATAGGGAGCAGAGGCGGGTAAAGATAAGATCCAAAGTGTGACTAGCTCTGTGGGTGGGAGCTGAAGACCACTGTGATAGGCCGAAGGAGGAAGAGAGCGATAGGAGTTTAGAGGCGGCTGAGTGGCAGGTGTCAATAGTGATGTTGAAGTCACCCATGATGATAGTAGGGATGTCGGCAGAAAGAAAGTGTAGTAGCCAGGTGTTAAAGTAGTCAAGAAAGATGGTGGCTGGGCCTGGGGGGGGGGGGCGGTAAATGACAGCTACTTGAAGGTTGGAGAGAGAGTAGATGCGAACAGAGTGTACTTCAAATGAGGTGAGCGTAATGGAGGGTGGCAGTGGAGTTGGGCTGTAGGAGCAGATGTCTGATAGGAGAAGACCAACTCCTCCACCATGTTTGCAGCCGGGGCGGGGGGTGTGAGTGAATTGAAATCCACTATATGAGAGTGCAGCAGGGGAGGAGGTGTCAGAGGGTGTCAGCCATGTTTCTGTGAGGCCCTGAAAGGAAAGGTTTTGAGAGATGAAAAGTTCATGAATGTACGACAGTTTGTTACAGACAGATCGTGCGTTCCATAATGCTCCTGCAAGAGGAACCAAAGGAATAGGGGTCAGAGGAATGGTTATTAGGTTTAAAGGGTTGCAGAAATTTGTAGAAGGAGATTTGTACTGGGACGTAGAGGTGATAGTGGGGATTTGCTGAGGGGGGCCTGGATTGGGAGAGATATCACCAGCAGTAAGGAGAAGCAGAGAAAGTGTTAATAGGTGAGAATAGGAGAGGGCAGGAGGTATCTGTGTGTGTTTGGGAAGGAAGTGTTTTATGTTGCCAAGCAGGTTTGTGCAAGCTGTCAGATGAGAAGGTAAGATGGAGGGAGAAATAAATAGTTCCTTGCTGGGTGAATAGACGCGGGGGTATTTCAGGAGGTTGTTGAGAAGTGGGAAGAGTAAGAGGAAAAATTTAAACATTGTTTGCATTAACTATGTCTGTAATTACCTGTGGTCCCCTTCTGGTCCAATTCTGGTATAATTCAGTCTGTGCACTTAAGAGTTGCACTTGAGAGATGTTGCATTTGGAAAGACCAAGGTCTGAAAATATTAAATGGTTGCGTTGGAAACAACTTGTCCTCATACAGCTATGTAAACGGAAAAATAGGCTCTGGGAAGTCGGAGAGCACAAAACGAAAATGCAAAAGGAAAAAAAGCCTCTGGGGTAGAAGGGGTCAAAATAAAACTTTTGAGAAAAAAAAGTTTTTTCTTTGCGTCAGCATTTTCTGACAGCCATAACTTTTTCATATTTCTGTCTACAGAGCTTTATGAGATCTTTTTTGTGGGTGAACTGTAGTTTTTATTGGTACCATTTTTGGGGTGCGTGCAATTTCTTGATCATTGTTAGGGCCCATGCACACAACCGTATGCCCTCCGAGACATACAGTCCATGAGCGAGCCATATGTCCTGGAGCGGCATTGATCGTGTGCACAGGAGCGCACAGCATCATAGGTTATGTGCGCGTTGGGCTGCACGCAAGACTACTGTCCCATAATCATACGTTTTAGTAATCTATGAAGCTGTGCTCTCCCGTGCACACGATCAATGCCGCTCCAGGACATATGGCCTGCTCAAGGACCGAATGTCTCAGAGGGCATATGGTCGTTTGCATGGACCCTTATTCAATTTTTTTTTCGTTTGGTGCCTGTAGTCTTCATCATAAAAAAAAAATAATACTAAAAACACAGTTTTGCTGACCAACTCCCCCCAAGTTATTTTAATAGTGAAGACTTTTTTGTTTTCTTTATTTATCTTTGTATAAAACATTGGGAAGGGGGGTTATACTGTCTATAGCTTGCAGTACATGGCGGCCTCCCCTTTCTGCTCGCTGTTCCGCCATGTCCTAGTGCTTATTATGGCATATATAAGCGCACACCCTCTGCATATATAAGAGTAATAATCCATAGTAGATGGCAGAACAGCAAACTGGGGGGTGGGGCAGACAGGGGCCAGGGGGGGCACAGATAAGGGCCAGGGCCCAGGGGCGGAGACAGAGGCCAGTGTTGCAGACAGGGGCCAGGGGTGGCACAGAAAGGGCCAGGGGTGGCACAGAAAGAGCCAGGGTGGCGCAGACAGGGGCCAGGGGCACAGACAAAGGTCAGGGGTGCACAGATAAGGGCCAGGGCGCAGGGGCACAGACAGGGACCAGGGAGGTGCATACAGGGGCCAGGGAAGCGCAGACAGGGGCACAGACAAGGCCAAGAGGGGTGCAGATAAGGGTCAGGGGCTGTGCTAAAATAACCAGGGAGGCGCTGACAGGGGCCAGGGGCTGCGCTGACAAGTGCAAGAGGGGAAAACAGGCAGCGGGCACAGAAATTGATGGACAATGGAAGGATGATGATGGACAGGCCGGGCCCCCAATGTTGCTGGCCCTGCACTGTATATGAAGGGGCCTGACCTGAAAAACTGTATTAAAGAGGACCTTTCATGGGTCCGGACTTTGTTAATTAAGCAGCAGGACATGTAGAGTGGCACCCAAGGATCTCCCTGCACCGCTCCGTTCGCCCGCTGTGGCCCCCATTACCATCTCCCGCACTGTATGATAATTACTACTATCGGAGCTTGGTTGGAAGAGACTGCCCTTTTTCTCAATGGGCGTTCCTTCTCCCTGGTCACTGAAGGGTTAAATAGAATAAGCTATATGATCTGTATGAAGGACAGGAGGTTGGGTGACATCATACTAGAGGGTGAATATATATTTACATTGACCTTCTGTCTGTATAAGGAACTGTTCCTAGTCAGCACTATTGTAATGAGAGCTGCAGCTGTTCTTGTATGTATGGATGGATGTATAAAAGGCCCGTATGGTCAAGAATAAACTCAGAGCTGTTTCCGACATCAGACTGTGTGTCACTGATAGTTCTCCAGGCCTGTCTTCGGAGACAAAGAAAGGAATCAAGGTGCATTGAGAAGGAAAGGATACTTTCAGCTGGGGGCTCTGTCCGGGATAGAAAATACAGGAATTCGGTAAGTACGGAAGATTCCTGTCTTTAAAGACTGGGGACTACTGTCTAAGTCTAACAGATAAATTCTTTAAGGAAGGATTTAAAAGAGGAATTATTTTGGGAAGAATTCAAATAGTGTCTGCACCTTGATTTCTCTTGTCACCCAATTTCTATTGCTTCTTTTCTGTCGCTTTCTTCTGCTTTTTGTTATGTTATGACGCATTAAGTAATTTTTATGCTGAAGGTAAGCAGCAAATGATACTTTGAAAACTGTACTAACTTTATTGTGTGTGTCCTGGATAACCGTAAGACGCCCCACTTTTCTGGCGAGGTTAAACCCGCTAACCCAGAAATTAGTGAACGCAAGTGACGGTTTAAAGGGATAATACTAACAGTCCGTTGAGAAGGAAGTTGAGCATAGACATAAGTCCTCTGACCCAGTTGACAGGAATTATCGGAGCCTTTACGGTTCAGTACAGCCAGTCCTGGGGAGACACTGAAGCTTACCCATATTATGGTCCAGACCTCCAGTGGGACATGCAGTATATGAAGTCGGGAGGGGAAAATTGGCTTACTTATGCACCATATTGGTATGATAGACCAAATAAAAAGGTTAACAAACAGAAGGCAGAGAACCAGGAGGGATATAAAAAGAAACATGAGTTAGAAAAAGAATTGACAAGGGGTTCACTCCAGAAGCCCCCTCCTCCCTATTTAGGAAATATCCCACAGATATATCCATCCCTTTCAAAAGATGACTTAGATTTACTGGCTGCATATACTCCTACCAACATCAAACCACCTAGAGCTCCCCAGCTCCCGCAGCCACCTCCACAGTTACCACAACCTATGCCTGATCAGAGTGGTCAGGATCCAGCGGCTGGTGCTGTTGGTGCTGGGGATGTCATAGCTCCCATGCGCCTTAGATCACAAAATAATTTTCCCAAACCTGAACATATACCTCATCATGATGAGGACAGTGACCTTGAGGAACAGTTCCTTTTTATGACTGTAGGGGACACCTTGTTAAAGAAACCTATTGAAGTAGATGATATTAATAAGATTGTTAAACACTGCCCTAAAGCCTCTTCATCTGGGACATTTCATTATTTGAAGAGAGCTTGTAAAGGGAGATGTCTGACTCAGGAGGATATGCACCTTATAATAGATGGGATAGTTGGACGAATACGCCGGCTGAAAATTATAAATTAAATACTGAGGCAGGCATAGACACAATGTGCGACGAAATTAAGTGTGAAATGGAGAGGTGTTTTCAGATTAGGTCCTCATTGCCAACTGCTGTAGCTTGTAAACAAAAATCAGGAGAGTCTGTTATAGACTTTTGGAAGAGGTTCAATGAAGTTTGGACTCTGGAGGCAGGAATGAGTATTCAGGATAATATGCATTCTATGCTCATTCAGACTTTCCTTACCAATCTACAGCCACATCTCCAGCTTACTGTTAAACAAATGATCTCCGAATGGCCTAGTCTTAATAAAGATCAATTCCAAGATAAGTTACTGGAGAAAGATACGGCGGGTTGTTTTGAAATAGTAAGACCTAAAGAGGCCCATTACCAAACTCAGGATAGGAATTGTCCCTCAAATCAGCTCAATAGGGGAAGTCGCAGAATAAGGGGTAGAGGGCCATGCTCTGGGAGAGGAGGGAATAATAGAAATCGTCCTGCAGGTTGCTTTAATTGTGGGAAAACTCACCACTGGATCAGTCAATGCCCTTACCCACTCAGG
The DNA here is from genome assembly GCF_905171765.1 of Bufo bufo. Lineage (NCBI taxonomy): Eukaryota > Metazoa > Chordata > Amphibia > Anura > Bufonidae > Bufo > Bufo bufo. The sequence goes on from NC_053392.1 coordinate 348,935,421, forward strand.
CAATGTTAAGGGGGACTATTAATCACCAATATTTATGCAAATATCGATAATTAATATTCATAAATGGGAGGAGCCGTCTATTGATGACTCCGCCCATTTATACCTAAATAAACATAATACACTACTGATTACCTCTGATTGCCTATACACTACACTGAACTACACTACGTGCGACTTACTATCACTATACTACGGCGGCGACTAGTAAAAACACCATACACTGTATTATGAACAATAAGGAATATTTATTACACAATACAATTATACAAGTCTAACAATATGCTATATCTATATATATTCATAGATCAATGGATATGAATATATATACATACAGAAGTACACACCGCAGTATAGAAATGGTACTACAATAAACACAATACAAGCCTAACTACTCTACACAGCACAATCCCAAATTCCACCCCACACACTATCTATATAATACAATAATACATTCGCATACACACAAATATCAGTAACCCACCAGCCTGACTAATCACTGTCCCTATGGGGTACAAGGAGTTAAACACAATGATGGCTCTGCAGGGGATTAATACCTGCAGGCCAAGGGACACAGGGTTATGAGTTATCAGGGCAGTGGTAGCAGGGATCAGGCATTGAAGGGTTTAATGCTCTGCAGGGATTTATTCACACACTATATGTCACAGTCTAATATTTGCTTATAATTATATATATCTATATCAATGGAATAGATATATATATTTATAGCAGCACACAACAATATAAGTACACACGCTATAACAATACACTATTACGGTCCCAAGTCCTCCCCAACATCATACACTTTACCAGCAGCCCACCCAATCCTGACAATATACTATCCCTACGGGGAATAACCAGGGGTTATTACGGAACAGGGGATATGAGGGATCTACAATCCTGGGGGAACACAGGGGATATTAGGATTATAGGGGGACTCAGGGCAGGAGAGGATAAGGGTAACCAAGGGTTATACAGGGGGTGACTGGGCTGCTTCCAGGGTACAGGCTCATCAAGGATTAATGCTGAGACATGAAGTCAGCAGCCAGGGGTTAGGGGATGGTTGGTACTCAGCCATTTTTCAGGGCCATGTGGCCTCTCTTCAGGGTGCAGCTCCCATGTTTGTAATTGCAGTCCAGGAATCCAAGAGACAGCATGTCTGGCCTGCTGGGGGCTTTATAGCACAAAAGCAGCCCCCCTCCTCCTTCTTCAACAGGAGGGTGATGACATCATCGTGGGGTCGTGTGACGGAATGCTAGAGCTGAAACAAAGGACTTCCTGCACAAGCTGTAAGCCCGCAGCTGCCACATAACATAACATCACATCACACACTCCCACGTCATAAACGAACCAGGCTGATCTATATATATATATATATACATACATACATATATATATATACATACACATATATATATATATATATATGTACACACACACACACTACCCAACCTGGGGGCACTTAGGTATATTCATCCATATAGATGTTTGGGGCACATCTACATGCATGTCCATATACACAATATCATAAATGGGCAGTAATAAGCCCACCTGCATATGGATATATTATACATAGAGATGTATGCTGACAAGGGGGCATACATACATCTCCATGTATACACCCATACCACCTGGACCGGCCCATGCAAAAGGGCCAATATACATGCATATATGTAAGGGCATATATACATATATATTTAAATCCAAACTTCCCTCAACAATCCCCCTGTTGTCGCAATTCGACAATAAACTTTGGGGAAGTGTTGGGATATATTTGCCCCCTCAACCCCCCTCTTGGTAACAGTTCAGGAAGGACTGAAGTAATATGGCCCTTAGGTACCTAGTCATCACCCATCGTGCACTAACACCTCCGACCTGCCCTTCAACGTAACCATGCGTCTCCATCCACAGAATACACCGTCTTCTTCTCTGGAATTTACTTGCATCTTACATTATGATCCTCAGGTGTCAGCCACTCCCTATGTAGTCTATTTCTGACTCGGGAATGGCTTCACCTTCGCCGTTTTTATCACTCCACTCAGCGACCGTGTTCTTTCTCTTTGCCAGTGTTGTTCTTCTGGCGTCCGTCACCCCCAATGTCAGTGCCAGTCTTTCGGTGTCAGTCACTCCCAATGATTCCAGAATGACTTTACCCTTAATCCAAGTAGCACCTCCTCATGGGGTACGGACGGCCGTAGGCTGACCTTTTAACACAAGTACAACTTTAGACTCAGTTGTTGGAGAGGTTCTCCCATGGACAGATACGTAGGTTTTTACAAGGCAGGTCAGAATTTCTGGTAAGAGGTGATGTCATAGTACCTAAATACTAACTGCGGGAAAGAACACCGCACTCACTGACATTCAGTCCAACCCTTACAAACGTCACCGTTCTTGGGGTTAAAGTGGCAAATGAACTTGGTAAAGGAGGGGGGGGCCTGTCCCTAGGGAATCTACTCTTCCCCATTCACACAAAAACAGGTCACATCCCTCCCAACACCACCAAATTCCATTAAATGTGTGTACCCATAGAGACTCATGCAACCTGGCATATCTCTCTACCTCCAAAGACACAGGTAGGTCACAGACCCCTGTGTCAATGGGAAACGACTATAGGATGCAAATGTGTACAGCCAAATAATAACTCACCACAGTGTGTTGGGAGAGTTTCCTTGGGTGTGGGCTGTCACACATTTGTACCTAGAGTGTCTATGGGTACACCATCGAACAACAAACACAATCAATAAATGTACAATACAATGTGCTATGGGGTTTCAGGGTAGTACAAGTTATACGTCCCGAACCCTCATAGGAAACAAAGTGTGTCCATACAATATTTGGCTACAGGAACAATGTTTGAGTTATGTCCTGAGCCTTCCCCTCCGGATAGTTCTGTAAAGTTCTGTCTGGTTCTGGTGTATTTGGTCAATAAGTCCCTTGACCCTCCGATGACGATGACCAGAACCAGAAGAAGTTTCACTGGGTGAAACAAGTGATAGTAGGTTCTTCCACACGAACGTCTCCTAAGTCTTCCTCCAGAGCCTTAAATAATGCTCCCGCTGGATTGTGGCAGTCTTCCATCTCTAGAACACCTCTAGGCAGAGGTCGCTTAGTTGCCAAAATCCAGTGGGATCCTCTGGAGCTTCACAACAGTGTCAGGGGGAATAGCTGGCCTCTGTGGCGTCATCTGGGTTTTTCCTCTGCTCCATATAAACACACCTATGGCAGAAGAAAATACCAGGCGCTCCTGGGGGATTTCTCCCCTCACGGTGCAATTAAATGTCAAAAATCCCAGCACCAATACCTTTGACCCATGAGTAGAGAAAGGCATTGGGTTGCCTATTATCTCACAGGACCCCTCGTTATCCTAACACTGGTGTCTGAACACCCTACCTTCAGAGGATTGCATCCTCTGCTACACATCCCTCTGCACCAACAGATAAGGATGGCCACCCTACTAGGTTAGGATAACTGAAGTCCTGTGGACAAAGCACCATCTTGTTATTGATGGCACCGCATCCCCGTCCACCCATGTGTACCCAGGCTGATTTCCCCCTGTAATCCCGTCTTGTGGGGGCCCGCAGAACCAATGGCATAATCATGCCCTGGCTCCCCAGGACCCCACAACACAAGAACACAGTCCACACTCTGCTGCCAAACACTCTGCGTCCAATCCCTATCAGAGCTGTGCTACCTGACCGGACTAGAATTAAGTGCGCAGCACATCATTACACCAATGTTGTCTGTCCGCCCCAGTCCCCAGCGCAACACAGCCCTACCGAAAACCTTGAGCACAACAGCGTTATCTGTATCGATCCGAGACCCTGGCTGCCCAGAATAAAATCACATGATCCTTTGTGTAGGATTTCCTGTGTGAAATTATCTGCTCGCAAGCCTATACGTTCTCGATCCACAGTATAACACTGTTCCACTGCAAGGGGACACAGAATGAAACAGACAGCAGATGGGACTTACACCACTACATAAATCAGCATGGTAGAACACATCCGTAGACAAGGACTACCACCATCAACATCAAGAAAAACTCAAACAGATAACAAAAACACACAACATGGACATACACAGGGAACAAACGGTGTAACAAATAGTACAGGGGTGTCAAATGTTGCCTAGCCTAGCTTGGCCACTCTGACCCCTCAGCAGCTGGTGATGCTGCCGAGAGGTAACTCCTTTATGGCCAGGCTGACTAGACCCCACAGCACAATTTGTTACCTGGCTGATACTGTTGGACACATTGCAATTACTTGCACAAGGGCAATTCCTTGCAATGTGTCCTTTGTTCCCACACCTGAAACACGTGACTTGGTTTCCTGTCCTGTGTGTTATGTTCCTATCTGTTTTGCAGTGTCTCGCTATGTGACCTAGGCCACCACATGCAAAACATCTGTAGTTTGCTCTGCATGGCCCAGGTCCATCTACACTGCAGCCGTGCTCCCTTCTCCTGAATTGTTCCATTCTCAGGGACGCACTCTTCACCACAGTTATTTTTCCCAAAGTCAGGGAAAAATCTCTGTTAGTCTGGACCGGCTTGACCTGATGATTAGACCGGTCACAGACTACTCGCCCCCCTTTTTGCCCTGCACAAGGCAAACTTTTGGGAGATTCCAACCCTGACTTTACAGAAAAAGAAAGGGCCGGCACCAAATTGGTGATAACCTGTTGCATGCCAGACATTAGCTGGGACCTTACAGCAACCTGAGCCTTCAATCTGGCTACCGTCACATCAGTAGAGGCAGTCCGCTCCTTGAAGGCCTTGACCTCAGTATAAGACTGAGTCAACTTAGCCTCAATTTCCTCCTTCTGCCTCTGCAGCTCTACTAACTGTGACTCTATCCTAGCCACCTGCGCATCTCGGTCAACAGTAGACTGCACATTCTCTGCCAGCTGTGCCCGCAATGCCGAAACCTGGTCCGAATTACTGGCACAGCATTGGCAGTGAATGTTCGGAGGAATTGTCTCCGTTGACTGAGACACCAGCGCAACTTCCTTTGGCTTGCAGATGCTAGCCTCAAACGTATGAACGAGTTTGGCTAGCATCCGAAGCCGTTTGGTGGCCTTATTCAACACCGTCCGTTTGTTAACACATAGCTTGTCGTAACTACAAGCCTGTGTTAACAAATCGGACCACAGCATTTCTGCTGACTTGTGAGTGGTGGGGAGGATGGGGTTAAATGTGCTGTGTTTAGCTAGCTGGTGTAGTGTGGAGAAGTCCATACTCCCGTTTTGATGAGAGGTCATCTTCCTTGGTGTTGTCCTTTGTTGTCCCTTGTATGCTGCGTGGAGAAGGTCCTGTAGTATCTGGAACGCCTTCTCCCGCTCAGCCGGACTTCTCTGTTCAGCTCCAACGGCGATGGTCCTCTCTTCAGTGACGTATGCGACGACTTCTCTCCAGTGTTCAGTGGGCGTGCAAGGCAATCAGAAAATCGTTAATACACAAATCAGAAAGATTTAAATTCTCTGCTGTAGAGATTGCTCCGTGTTTGGTTCTGATTGAACAAAACGCTTTACCTGTACGAACTATCAGGCAATGGACGCTCAGAATCCACTGACCGCGTCCCTCCCGTCTGACTAGTTCACAGCGTAAGCAATTTTTTTCACCAAAAACAAACACAGAAAACAAATTCCTAGCAGTGGGCCTGGCTCGCCAATGTTATGGCGGACTATTAATCACCAATATTTATGCAAATATCGATAATTAATATTCGTAAATGGGAGGAGCCGTCTATTGATGACTCCGCCCATTTATACCTAAATAAACATAATACACTACTGATTACCTCTGATTGCCTATACACTACACTGAACTACACTACGTGCGACTTACTATCACTATACTACGGCGGCGACTAGTAAAAACACCATACACTGTATTATGAACAATAAGGAATATTTATTACACAATACAATTATACAAGTCTAACAATATGCTATATCTATATATATTCATAGATCAATGGATATGAATATATATACATACAGAAGTACACACCGCAGTATAGAAATGGTACTACAATAAACACAATACAAGCCTAACTACTCTACACAGCACAATCCCAAATTCCACCCCACACACTATCTATATAATACAATAATACATTCGCATACACACAAATATCAGTAACCCACCAGCCTGACTAATCACTGTCCCTATGGGGTACAAGGAGTTAAACACAATGATGGCTCTGCAGGGGATTAATACCTGCAGGCCAAGGGACACAGGGTTATGAGTTATCAGGGCAGTGGTAGCAGGGATCAGGCATTGAAGGGTTTAATGCTCTGCAGGGATTTATTCACACACTATATGTCACAGTCTAATATTTGCTTATAATTATATATATCTATATCAATGGAATAGATATATATATATTTATAGCAGCACACAACAATATAAGTACACACGCTATAACAATACACTATTACGGTCCCAAGTCCTCCCCAACATCATACACTTTACCAGCAGCCCACCCAATCCTGACAATATACTATCCCTACGGGGAATAACCAGGGGTTATTCCGGAACAGGGGATATGAGGGATCTACAATCCTGGGGGAACACAGGGGATATTAGGATTATAGGGGGACTCAGGGCAGGAGAGGATAAGGGTAACCAAGGGTTATACAGGGGGTGACTGGGCTGCTTCCAGGGTACAGGCTCATCAAGGATTAATGCTGAGACATGAAGTCAGCAGCCAGGGGTTAGGGGATGGTTGGTACTCAGCCATTTTTCAGGGCCATGTGGCCTCTCTTCAGGGTGCAGCTCCCATGTTTGTCATTGCAGTCCAGGAATCCAAGAGACAGCATGTCTGGCCTGCTGGGGGCTTTATAGCACAAAAGCAGCCCCCCTCCTCCTTCTTCAACAGGAGGGTGATGACATCATCGTGGGGTCGTGTGACGGAATGCTAGAGCTGAAACAAAGGACTTCCTGCACAAGCTGTAAGCCCGCAGCTGCCACATAACATAACATCACATCACACACTCCCACGTCATAAACGAACCAGGCTGATCTATATATATATATATATACATACATACATATATATATACATACATATATATATATATATATGTACACACACACACACTACCCAACCTGGGGGCACTTAGGTATATTCATCCATATAGATGTTTGGGGCACATCTACATGCATGTCCATATACACAATATCATAAATGGGCAGTAATAAGCCCACCTGCATATGGATATATTATACATAAAGATGTATGCTGACAAGGGGGCATACATACATCTCCATGTATACACCCATACCACCTGGACCGGCCCATGCAAAAGGGCCAATATACATGCATATATGTAAGGGCATATATACATATATATTTAAATCCAAACTTCCCTCAACAGGCAACATGCCCCAAATGATACCCAAGCTCAAGGCACCTAACCTTAACCACAAGCTCAGATCCGAGATCTTACCCCACCTGTGAATTTATTAGGGAGAGATTTGTTTGTTCTGTTAAAGTTGCAGTTGGGGATTAGCAAGACGGGACCTATATGTCACATCCTCAGTTATGCCCATTTATGTTCCAAAGGATAATTGTTTTTTATATTTGGAATGCCAACCTCAGGATCCGCTACTTGATCCGGTACCTCCTGAAGTTTGGTGAAATACTGACCAAGATGTTGGCCTTATCTCTTGTACACCATATAAGGCAATGCTTAAGCCCGGCGCTGCACCTGTTTACATTAAACAATACCCCCTTTCCCCAGAAAAAGAAAAGGGGATTGAGTCTATGTTGATGGAATTCCTAGAGGCAGGGGTTATTGAGGAAATTATCTCCCCCTATAATACACCTATCAAACTAGTGAGAAAGGCAGATAATACCTTTAGGTTTGTCCAGGATCTTAGAGCGGTAAATGCATAGATCATACCTATAGCCCGTGTGGTTCCAGACGTACCATCTCTGCTATCAGCTATTCCTGCCCATGCAGAGTTTTTCTCTGTTATTGATTTAAAGAATGCATTTTTTTCTATCCCAGTTGACAAAGAGACACAGCCACTTTTTGCCTTAACATTTAAATTTCGCCAGTATACTTGGTGTAGAATGCCTCAGGGATATGTAGACTCCCCAGTAGTCTACTCCATTGTCCTCCAAGTTACACTGCGCCCTTGGACTGCCCCTCATGGTTCTGTCCTTCTACAATATGTGGACGATCTCCTCATATGTAGTTCTACTCGAGAGGCCTACCAGGCAGACTGTGTTAGTTTATTACTGTGGTTATGTGAATGTGGTCACAAAGTTTCTAGGAAGAAATTACAATGGTGTATGGAAAGTGTATTTGGGCTTTGTTCTCAGTAAAGGTGAGAGGAAAATCAGCCATGCCAGAATTACCTCCGTACTGGGTCTGCCCCGCCCACAAACCAAGAACGACATGTTGACCTTTCTTGGCATGATTGGTTACTGCCGCCAATGGATTGCTGATTGTTCCTACTATGATAATATTCTGAGACAAGCCACTAATACTGAGATGCCTGACTTCATTAAATGGTCTGATGAAATGTTACAAGCTTTTAGTCATTTGAAATGTGCAATGGTTTCAAGTCCTGGTTTGGGCCTACCCGACTATGGCGTGATGTTTCACTTATTTGCCAGGGACAATTGTAAAACCATGGCGGGAGTCCTGGCGCAAGATCAAGGAGGCAAATTCCGCCCTGTTGCTTTTTTCTCAAAAGTGGTTCCCATACAGGTTCAGGGCATGCCTGCGTATCTTTGGAGTTTGGCAGCCTGTGCTATGGTCGCTGAGATGGCCACGCCTATCATCCTAGGTCATCCTACCACTCTACATACCTCACACAATGTTCAGGCCCTATTGAGGAACATACATACGCAACATATGTCAGCACAAAGACTGAGTGGATATGAAGTTTTGTTGCTATCTAATCCTCAACTTCATATCAAATACTCAGCACCCACATTCGGTCCAATGGCTATACTGAATGCCCTACTTGGCTACAAGGGAGAGCAGGATGATTTTCCTCCTCCCCATGCATGAACTTATACATGAACATACCTCACCTAGGCCTGACTTACAGTCCACACCCATTGAAGGAGCACCTGATATTTTTGTGGATGGATCCTGTTCCCACCCTAATGACAGCACTTATCATGCAGGATACGCTGTGGTTCAACTCCCTGATGTTATACTGGAATCGAATCCTATACCTTTTCAGTCAGCCCAAGCAGCTGAACTGATTGCCCTCACTAGAACTTTTTTGAGGGGAGAGATGTAAATGTATACACCGATTCCAAGTATGCCTTTGGGGTTGTACATGATCATGGGGTAATCTGGCAGAGGAGAGGCTTCATAGCTGCAGATGGGAGACAAATCTCACATTCCACCCTAGTACATGATCTCCTGGCCGCCATCCAATTACCAAGCAAAGTTGCTATTATCCATTGTAAGGCACATACTGGTCTCCAAACGCACATAGCTAAAGGGAATGCCCTAGCTGATCAGGCAGCAAAAGAGGCTGCTATTAGAACTGCAGCAACAGTTCAAATGCCCTCCCTAGTTCCAGACATTACCCTTACTGACAATCTATTGCTCAGCCTCCAGGATTTGGCTACCAGTAGTGACAAAATAGAATGGCAGTCGGTAGGTGCAGTACAAGACCCTGATATGGGTCTTATCTGCAAAGAGGGGAAACCATGTATCCCAGTTGCAAGCGCCCTGATTTTAATTCCACAATATCATGGTCTTGGACATAGGGAAGCACAGGCAACCACTGACCTCATTCGGAGAGATTTTTTTATACCAGGTCTTAGATCAAAGGTACGATCTTATGTTTCACAGTATATTATATGTCTTAGAAACAACCCAAATAATTCAAAGAAGGCCCAACATCAGCATCTGAATTACCCGACTTCGCCATTCACTCACTTACAAATTGACTTCACACATATCCCAAAGACAGGAAGAAAGCAGGAGTATGCCCTTGTAATTGTGGATATGTTCTCTAGATGGCCGGAGGTCTTTTCTACCACCAATGAAACCACACAAATTGTGGTAAAAATTTTGTTACAAGAGATCATCCCCAGATGGGGGTGTCCTGTTCAAATTGACTCAGATAATGGCCCAGCTTTTGCGTCCAGGGTATATAAGGAGCTTTCCAAAGCCCTTAGGATTGACTGGTAGTTTCATCTTCCTTATCACCCGTAGATTGTTCAGGGGTAGTAGAAAGAATGAATAGAACAATTAAAGAGAAAATAAGGAAAATTACTGGAGGCACATTCACTAATTGGAAAAGGTTCTTGCCTATAGCCCTAGCAGAAATTAGGATGCAGCCTAATAAGAATACTGGTTACTCGCCATTTGAGGTCCTAATGGGAAGACCCTTCCCCACCCCTTGGGGTCCAAAGGCCCCTGTGATAGAAAAAGGGGATCTAGAAGTAGCACAGGCAGAATATCTGAGGAAACTTGTAGAAACTTTAGATCAAATTGAACGAGATGTTGCTTGTGCCTCTCCTTTCTCTCCACAGGAACCTACGCATCCTTTCCAACCAGGAGACGTGGTGATAGTCCAGAGCCTGGCAAAAGGACTAAAACAGACTGAGTTCCCGTTTGGACCACCCACCCGAGTGGTAGCAGTCACCAGAACAGCGATTCTCACAGAAGAGGCTCCAATCTGGATTCACGCTAGCAGAGTGAAAAGGGTCCCTGAGGCTTCTTCTCCGGTGACAGACAAAGAGGGTGAAGCAGGTGTGAATTCCCTGAACAAAGAGGAGAGCTCAGAAGAAGTTTCCCTGAAAAGTGCCTTGCCACAGGCTGAAGATGATGACCCCACAATATTCTGGGAGATTTGTTTGTCTGCTGATAATTATTAATCTTTGTGTTTTCTTGCCAGTCTGGCTTATTATTACATGTATTTATCACCCAGAGGAGATGAGTTTCTTCTGCGGTGCACCAAATAATCAGTCAGTATATAAAAGAGCTCAGGAGCAAGATCCCTTTGCTCCCGTCTCCTTTGATTCTGAACAGAATAGTATAGTCAGGATGGCAAATGCCCTAAATGTTAGTTCAGGATCTTATACAAACGTGTTATTGCTCTGCCTACACCCGATGAATCCCCCCTTGAAGTCTGGTCAAAGGCTAACCATACACAATCTTTTATTCCCTTGTATGACTTCTGTAGGGAGTGTCAGAAATGAGGAAATAGCAGGGATAATATTAGAATAAGGGCTCATTCAGACGGCCGTATGCTGTCCGCAAAAATACTGAATGCTATCCGTTTTTTTGCGGATCCGCAAAAAAACGGATCTGCAAAAAAACGGATAGCATTCAGTATTTTTGCGGACCCATAGACTTCAATGGTGCCATGTCCTGATTTTCACGGACAAGTATAGGACATGTTTCATTTTTTTTGCGTATCCGCAAAAAAACGGATAGCATTCAGTATTTTTGCGGACAGCATACGGCCGTCTGAATGAGCCCTAACTACTATTAACGTGACTGCAGCAGAGACTTGTTTTACCTTTTCCCAGGATATGACTTTATATTGTGATAATAGAGACATAAAAAGTGGATTACCTAAGAATAGTGTATATGATTATATTGATGACACTTGTAAAAAGAATAGTAGGCTTGCTAGCTCCCTGGATAATTCCATGAGTTGTAATAAGACCATTGTGTGGTTTTTGTCTTGTGGTAATAACACTTACAATTACATTCCTGCTAATGTTATTGTGCGTTATCCAGGCTGACTTTGGCTCTTCCCAGTCAACCCCCTATCAGGAGAGCTTACTGATCGGTTACCAAGACTTTATCAGACGACTGTGACTCTACTTTACCCCTTCTCAGCCGTACAGAATATACAAGTTTGGGCGCCTCTATATTAGGAGTGCCTGGACAGGCTATATATAATACTCATACTATAAATTCTATTGCATCTGACTTAGCTAAATCTCTGAATCATACCTCTATCGCCTTATCAGACATGCTTTTAGATATACAAGGCGTAAGAGGAGCAGTGCTAGAAACTAGATTTGCTGTGGATTATCTGTTACTTAAACATAATATAGGATGTCAAGATTTCAAAGGAATGTGTTGCTTTAATTTATCTGATCATTCCAGATCAATCCAGTCCCATATTCAAGTGTTACATGAAATTGCTAATAATATCAAGACAGATGTTGATTCATCCTCTTGGTGGGACTGGTTATTGAGCTGGCTCCCGGATTTGAGTTGGTTAAGAACATTATTGATCAGTATTATAATTATAATTGCTTCCTTGATTGTCATATGTTGTTGTATCCAATGTATCCCTTCCCTCATACAGATGTTTTGTGTAATGTGTCCAAAACCCACAGACCCTGGACAATCATATGCTACTTACCTCTCTATGAGAGAAAAAAGATAAGTCATATTCATGACTTAAAAGGGGATTGAATGGTTAAATAGAATAAGTTATATGATCTGTATGAAGGACAGGAGGTTGGGTGACATCATACTAGAGGGTGAATATATATTTACATTGACCTTCTGTCTGTATAAGGAACTGTTCCTAGTCAGCACTATTGTAATGAGAGCCGCAGCAGTTCTTGTATGTATGGATAGATGTATAAAAAGGCCTGCATGTTCAAGAATAAACTCAGAGCTGTTTCTGACATCAGACTGTGTGTTATTGATAGTTCTCCAGGCCTGTCTTCGGAGACAAAGAAAGGAATCAAGGTACATTGAGAAGGAAAGGATATTTTCAGTCACAGCCAGGGGGAAAAAAACTCACCTTCTCCCTGGTTGTGACGCTCTGCGCTGCGATTGGACAGCGCTACAGCCATGGAGAAGGAACGCCCATTGAGAAAAAGGACAGTCTCCTCCAACCAAGCTCCGATAGTAGTAATTATCATGCAGCGCAGGAGACGGTAACAGGGGTCACAGCTGGCAAACGGAGTGGTGCCCAGATATAATAGTAAGTGCAAGGGATCCCTTGTCAGCCCGGGCCCCGAAGCAGCCGCTTCCCCTGCTTCCCCGGTAGTTATGCCACTGTACTACTGTCCTCCCCTTCCCCATAGTGCCCCCCATAATGTGCCAGTAAAAAATGCCCCTATATAGTGCCCCCATACTGCCCCCCCCTCCCCAGAGTGTGCCCAACAGCATTGTGCCAAATAAAAAATAAAAAATATATATCAAGGAGAAACAGCAGGCACACCACCTTCTGGAATGATAGTGGAACACTAGAAATGCTATATTGAAATTTATTCAATTAATACAAGATATCACATAATAAAAAAGGCCAATGTACATAAAAACACTCAATGAAATAAAAATCATAAAATATTCATAAAAGAAATGTTGCAAGGTCAGACCGCACTCTGGAAAACGTGCCAAATCTATGATAAAGTTTCCTGAGATAGTGTGTCCTATAATGGAGTATGGCACAAAAAGCACCTGTCAATGGCTGCCAAATACAGTTGTCTCCATGAGACTCTTACCACTCGATGATATGTGGTATACTTGCACGGAGCGGTGAAGGGATGTAGTCACCAAGGTGCTGGACACTGGACGCTGGGTAGATGAAAGCGCACTGCTTAGAAGACGTGCTCTCGGTAGATGATCACACAGCGGTGAGAGGTATAGTCACCAGGACACTGGACGCTGGACGCTAAACGCTGAAACGATTAAAAGCGCTCAGCCTAGAGGGCGTGCTTTCAGTCAGGTGATCCTGTATAGACGAGTCAGATGATCAGGTCAGCTGATGCAAACGTCCAATCACGTGATGCACAGGTCCTTAGACTATAGTACAATTTGGCACAGCAGAAATCCAGGTCCTATACTGCAACAAAGGCTATGTTGACAGTTATCTTTTTCAAAGAATAATTATCTTTGTCCACGGAATCTTCTGTACTTAGGGTCCGGACCAGTACTGGATGTAGAAGTTGCGTAGTCTGCTAGACGCGTTTCGAGGGTACCTGCCTCTTCCTCAGTAGCCTCGAAACGCGTCTAGCAGACTACGCAACTTCTACATCCAGTACTGGTCCGGACCCTAAGTACAGAAGATTCCGTGGACAAAGATAATTATTCTTTGAAAAAGATAACTGTCAACATAGCCTTTGTTGCAGTATAGGACCTGGATTTCTGCTGTGCCAAATTGTACTATAGTCTAAGGACCTGTGCATCACGTGATTGGACGTTTGCATCAGCTGACCTGATCATCTGACTCGTCTATACAGGATCACCTGACTGAAAGCACGCCCTCTAGGCTGAGCGCTTTTAATCGTTTCAGCGTTTAGCGTCCAGCGTCCAGTGTCCTGGTGACTATACCTCTCACCGCTGTGTGATCATCTACCGAGAGCACGTCTTCTAAGCAGTGCGCTTTCATCTACCCAGCGTCCAGTGTCCAGCACCTTGGTGACTACATCCCTTCACCGCTCCGTGCAAGTATACCACATATCATCGAGTGGTAAGAGTCTCATGGAGACAACTGTATTTGGCAGCCATTGACAGGTGCTTTTTGTGCCATACTCCATTATAGGACACACTATCTCAGGAAACTTTATCATAGATTTGGCACGTTTTCCAGAGTGCGGTCTGATCTTGCAACATTTCTTTTATGAATATTTTATGATTTTTATTTCATTGAGTGTTTTTATGTACATTGGCCTTTTTTATTATGTGATATCTTGTATTAATTGAATAAATTTCAATATAGCATTTCTAGTGTTCCACTATCATTCCAGAAGGTGGTGTGCCTGCTGTTTCTCCTTGATATATATTTTTTACTCTCAACTGGGTGAGTGACCCAGTAAGCAGCGAACCCACCGCTATCCGCCTATCAGAGTGTTGAGCCTCCCTACTCTGTCAGTTTTTTGCAAAAAATAAAAAATACTAATAATTACCTCTGTGCTTCTGGCAGCGATGCAGGCCTCTTCCGGCCTGTGTCCTACGCTGTACTCTGCCCGACTCAGGCGACATGGATGATGACGTGATCGCTCCGCCTGGGCCAGCTGCTGATAGGTTGCAGGCACTTGGTCTGAAGCCTATCAGAAGAATGAGGACGGGAGATGCAGTAGTCAACTGTATTTCTGTCCTGAGGATGTAGATGTAGATGAATGTAGAGAGATGGAAGCGCTCATTTCCCACGGTCCTGCTGCCACCGATGCTCCTGACTTATCTCAAACTGCTTCTAGAGGGGTCCAACGGGTCTGTCTGTGGGTGCATCCCTGAACATAACTGTATGGTGTTGTGCGATGTTAATCTTCACCGCAATGTCATGGTACATTAAACGGGTTGGCCACTTTCTGTTACTGTTGACCAGGGGTCGAGTCGAGGGGGAACGCGCGGGAACGGCGTTCCTGCACTTTTTTCATGGCAGGAACGCCGTTCCCTTTCAGGGCAAAAAGACCAGGAGGGGAAGCGGTGAAATCAGATTCACAGGGGGCGGAGCGGAGGCGAGACCCTGCGTGACTCGCACTGTGCAGGGCAGGCTAAGGGAGGAGGGAGGAGGAAGGAGGAGCGGCTTCAGTTGAGGACGGAAGAGGAAGCTGTGTGCAGCGGTGCTGGGCTGGCTGCGAGTGACTCACTGACTGACTCCCCCCCTCCTGGCTGAGAGCTCCCCTCCTCCTATCCTGAGCCTGCGACTGCCTGACTGTCTGCTGAGGTGAGCGTGGCTGGACCATCCGACCGGACCGGGGTCCTGGTGGTCCGGTCCAGACCAGTCTAAGTGTCTGTGACTGTCCCTGAGTGAGTCCGGGGGCCCTAACCCGCCGGGTGGGAGCCCCGGTGGCCAGCAGCCCCAGACCAGACCAGTCAATACCCCCTCCTTTATCTCAGTCAGTACTCTCATCAGATGTGACTGCAGGCAGCACAGCAGCAGGCCAGAAGCGATCGAACAGCCAGGATTAATGTGCACAGCCTGGGTGGGAGGCCCCCCTTACCCTGGCCTTAGGCAAGTGACAAACTGCCCCCCCTCCTCAATCTTAGGCAAGTGACAAACTCAGCTCTGCTACATCTACAATGAGCAACTACAACAAATGTAATGCCAAACTGCAGTTCCTCTATGTGATTGTGATGCCTTGGATAGCTTCCACTGGACCCACAGCCTGTGGGTCCAGTGGAAGCTATCCAAGGCATCACATAGAGGAACTGCAGTTTGGCATTACATTTGTTGTAGTTGCTCATTGTAGATGTAGCAGAGCTGAGTTTGTCACTTGCCTAAGAATGAGGGGGGCAGTTTGTCACTTGCCTAAGGGAGGCCTCCCACTGTGCACATTAATCCTGGCTGATCGATCGCTGCTGCTCTCACATCTGATGAGAGATTTCCTAAGGGGGTATTGACTGGCATTAGGGACGGGCTGGTGGATGAGGGCAGCCACCCGGTCCTGCCTATGGATCACCCAGTTTGCACTTAGCTATGCCCAGGCCCCATGCCAGGGGGTCCCTGATGTATTAACTGACCAATAACATGGAGATCCCAGTGCCAGCTGCCTTGCTTTTGGACGATTGGCATATACTTATGCTGTGGGCCACAGCAGAAGTATATGCCAATCGTCCACCAGCAAGGCAGCTGGCACTGGGATCTCCATGTTTATTTCATGTTAATTTTGCAGTTGTTTGTGTAAACTGGCACTTTACAATAAATGTTGCACTGAATTTTCAGCTAAATATTTTTTTTTTTGGGGGGGGGGGGGTTTGCAGTGGATCTTGACCCCTGCTGTTGACTGTGTTTGTGAAATGAGTATATGGCACGGATATAGCCTCAGGCTAGTGGAAATAGCTGTGCTGGAGTAAGGGTGTGGACTGGTGGATTCCACCTCCACCTACCCACCAGTCAGGGTTGCCAACCAGAATTTTTCTTTTTTCTGGACAACTTATCCCAAAATCACAGCTAACATTTTTTACAGACAAATAGGAAAACTTTCATGAATGATAAAAATTACAAGTAATCCGTGTCTATAGCTCAATATACCTTTAACACTTCTTTACCAGCATTTACTGTGAGCTGTACAATGATGATAACTACCACCAGCTTCTAAAAAAATCACGGACACATCTATTTTTTTTCACGGACACAGGAAAAAAGTTGCTTATTTTACGGACTGTCCAGAAATTTCTGGACGGTTGGCAACCCTACCACCAGTCCAATAAAATCCAGATCAGAATCTAACCAAACCTGTCTCAACAAACTACACCTTGCTGAAACCACTGCACCTTTCTGGATTTCATTTGCCTCACCCATATGAGGATTCTGGGTGAAATATAGACCCCTTCCAGCACTTTACCGTACACCTTACCACAGTAGTTTAATCAATTAATAATATTTATGCAAAAATGACTCTTCTAATTTTCCCCTACATAGCAATTTTGAATATGCGTTCATTGTGTAACAGTCATCATCATTAAGTACACACACTATTAGTAAAGTGGATGTAAGCAGTTTGTAGTTTTTTTACTTTTTATTTATTTTACTTTTTTAGTTATGTTTTCACATTTATTTAAATTTTCTTTATTTTTTATTTTTTTTACATTCTACTGTGTTAATTACTTGCATTAATCATCTTGTTTTAATTTAATTATATATATTTTTTTACTATGGGGGCACAGGTTAACAAGTAACACCTTATCTACGTGTTTCCTTCTATCCCAATATACAGATTTCTGGTAACAGTGATCTAATGGTAATACCCATAGACCCATAGATCACTGTTAGGCCTCTTTCACACGGGTATCCCGGATTTGCTCCGGATGCGTTGCGTGTGCATTGCGGGAAAACCGCGTGAATAGGCACGCAATTGTAGTCAGTTTTGACTGTGATTGTGTTCCAATGTTCAGTTTTTTCCGCGTGGGTGCAATGCGTTTTGCACGCGCGTGAGAAAAAACTGAATGTGGTACCCAGACCTGAACCCGGACTTCTTTAGTGAAGTTCGGGTTTGGGTTAGGGTTCGGGTTTGGGTTAGGTGTTCTATCCATTTTATTATTTTCCCTTATAACATGGTTATAAGGGAAAATAATAGCATTCTTAATATAGAATGCTTAGTAAAATGTGGATTGAGGGGTTAAAAAATAATATATAAATAACTCGCCTCATCCTCTTGTTCGCGCAGCCGGCATCGTCTTCTTTCTGCATTATTCAGGACCTGCAAAAGGACCTGATGACGTAATCGCGCTCACCACGTGGTGAGCCTGGTCACGTCAGCGCAGGTCCTGCTGAATGAAGATAGAAATCTTCAATCTTTATTCAGAAGGACCTGCACTGACATCACCGCAATCACCACGTGGTGAGCGCGATTACGTTATCAAAGGTCCTTTTGCAGGTCCTGAAAGTAGAAGAAAGAAGACGATGCCAGCTGCGCGATCAATTGGATGAGGTGAGTTAATTTTTTTAGGTTTTAACCCCTCAATCCACATTTTAGTAAGCATTCTGTATTCAGAATGCTATTATTTTCCCTTATAACCATGTTATAAGGGAAAATAATAAAATGAATAGAACACCTAACCCAAACCCGAACTTCACTGAAGAAGTCCGGGTTCGGGTCTGGGTACCACATTCAGGTTTTTTTGCACTCTAGTGTGCAAGCACGAGCACCACTGATGGATTTCAGGGGGATAGTAACCATGGAAACGAGCAGTGTGTAATGTGATGGAAAAATGAATCCAGCCAGCAAAGGAAGCAATATGGACAATCACAATACATTAGTAAGTGTCTTGTATTAACTTTCTCTAAATGATAAATGAGAAAGTGAGACAACCCCCTTGCTGAAGTGAGACAACCCCCTTTAAGCCACTTTACTCGTCGGGACTGGTCACTAGGCTCAGCTCTCCTGGCCTAGCAGCTTGGTGTATAGTTAGTGGCTTTGGGTTTTGTACTCTTTATGCTTTCCTTCACCTCCATGAGAAATAAATAAATCTGCTTTTGACCAGTTGCACCACATTTGACTGGAGTGCATTGCGTTTAGAGATGAGCGAATTTTTCAAAAATTTTATTAGCCCGGTTCGCTGAATTTAATATTTTTTTTTGCTTTGATCTGAATTTATTCACGGTGAATCGCGTTAAAAAATTGCTATTTCCTGGCTGCAGAGAGCCTTTATAGTGGTGCAGAACACTGTGCCTTGCAGTAACACGAATAAGGAGTCTGTTGTGATAGTGAAATAATACTGTGAGTCAGTATGACACGCAGATGACAGGCGTCACTCTTAGAGTCACTGCAGACTTCACTTATTTGGGCAGTCACGGGGCAAAAACTGACCAAATAACTCAAGTAGGAACTCAGCCTTACAGGTCGATGTTAGCGCCAAGAAGAAGCGCATTCCCTTTACACCGTCGTCAGTTGATTCCATATAGATGTCTACAGGACCTGTTCTATTAACCGCTTATACAAATAGAGCTCCCCGACAAAGTGGAGAGGGTGTCAGCAGTAAGTTTATGTTGACGACACTGATTATTTTGCCCTTCCTCTGATCTGTCAGAACAATAACCCCCAAAAGAAGGATCCTGTCTGTTGAGCATCCGCCTTAGAACATATAACTGCACCGTTTAACGGCAAATAGGCCCTTATTTTTTTCTACTTATACATGCCACAAAAGGCGTTAGAACATATAACTGCACCGCTGAACAGCAAAAATATTTTTCTTTTGCCACTATTACACACCAAAAAGGGCTTTAGAACATATAACTGCACCGCTGAACGGCAAATATATTTTTATTTTGCCACTAATACCCGACAAATAGGGCTTTAGAACATATAACTGCACCGCTGAACGGCAAATAGGCCCTTATTTTTTTCCACTTATACATGCCACAAAAGGCTTTAGAACATATAACTGCACCGCTGAACAGCAAATATATTTTTCTTTTGCCACTAATACCCGACAAAAAAGGGCTTTAGAACATATAACTGCACCGCTGAACGGCAAATTTATTTTTATTGTGCCACTAATACATGACAAAAAGGTCTTTAGAACATATAACTGCACCACTGAACGGCAAATATATTTTACTTTTGCTACTATTACATAACAAAAAGGGCGCTTTAGAACATATAACTGCACCGCTGGACGGCAAATAGGCCCTTATTTTTTTCCACTTATACACACCACAGAAGGCTTTAGAACATATAACTGCACCGCTGAACGGCAAATATATTTTACTTTTGCCACTAATACACAACAAAAAGGGCTGTAATTTTAGCACTTCACCACACAACGGCTAATAAGCCCTTTTTTCTCACTAATACAAGCCAAAAAATGCTTTAGAACATATAACTACACCGCACAAGGGCAAATAAGACTTAGAAATATTTTCTTGTAATAAACCCTATTAATGCCTGTATCAAACATTACTTGTACCCTAATAAAAACGGTTTGCTGGAATTGCAGAGATGTATAATGGCAATTTGGATATGCAGTCAGTGCAGCAAGGTGTAATAGGAATGTTCCTATTACCCCAGCTGTAACCTCCCCTACTGAACCCTGTTCAACATAAATGCTGTGGAATGATTCCTCCCTATCCTTTCCCTACACCTTGAATAATCTTTCCCTGAACTTGTAAATCATTTTTTCTAGCACTGTCCCTAGCGCCTGTTAACATCTCTCCCTGCACTAAGAACACTGGAAAATGGCAGAATCCAAGATGGCTTAGGCTATTTATAGGGATTTGACATCACAGGGCTGGCTGCTGATTGGCTGCATGCATGGCATTATGGGTAATCCCGCCTCCCCAGAGTTCCTTGCTCCATGTCCTCACACGTGCAGCAGCCATTTTAGGAAAAAATGCAATTCGTTACCACAAACATTGAGGAAATTCGGATTCAGTGCAAATCAAATTTTTCAACTTTGATGCGCTCATCTCTAATTGCGTTCTTGGTGTGCTTGAAGTGCTCGTCCACCTCAGCAAATAGCCACCTGGTGAGCTAATCCTGTTATAAACGATAATTAAATTACAAAGAAAACTGGATGAATAAAAATTGTGCATTGCTCTAGAAGAAGAGTTTAGAATAATGCCGCTGATCACAGAGAATCAATGAGAAAATAACACCAGCTATCTCTAGTCAAAGCATTGCCCGCTTCATTAAATCTCTGCAAATTAATTATCCTGTTCTCCTTACATGGAGAGTATTGGATCAGGAATATTGTATTAAGCTGCACAGAACATTACCTTTATCTAACAGTGACTGTTTTATTTAATGACATCAATTATCTCAATGTACGGAAAATACAAAGCTATATACATACATGGAAATCCTCCAATAATTCACCTGAAAGGGATGTTCCACTTATCTTGCAGCATACAGAGGATCTGTCACTTCTCCTGACATGTCTGATAGAGTAAATAATTGTGTTCCACATGAGATGGCAAATCTGGAGAATCTATTCTTACACCTATATGTTATTATACCGTTACTTTGACATTGACAACTGTGTGCCAGACCATGCAAGGACACGCCCCTTTGACAAGGGGAATTGTAACGCCCATTTGGCCATTGATCCATAAATTTCTAATAGGAGTAATAGTGAAATGGCACAACATAGATCTATAGGAATAGATGCTCCAGAATTGTTATTACACGGTGAATACAAGTAGTTCCTAAAACAGACATGTTAGGGGACTGTATAACTAACTATTATGCAGCTATGGAATATAATTTCCAACATCATTACTTGCAGTCAGTGAATTTTTTTTTTGCCACAATTCAAATCATGTTATTCCCCTTCCCCTAGCCCTTTGGGCTCTTGCGGAAGGATGGAGAGTAACCTCTGTGTGCAGCAATGACAGCAGCGAGCCGGGCTCGGAGTGACTCGATAAGATAGGTTGTCACAGGTATCTGGAGACATGCTGACTGCAGTGCATCCCACAGCTGCTGGAGGGTGTGTGGGGGAGAATCCATAAAGCGAACACAACGATCAAGGTGGATACTCAATTGGGTTCAAGTCTGGGGAATTAGGGATAGTACTTGGAAGTCTTGACCATGCTCATCCAACCAGTGTCGGACATTTCTAGACATGTGACATGTCACATTGACTTGCTGGAAGATCCCATCGGCTCCAGGGAAGACAATTAGCATGTATGGGTTTATGAGATCTGCAAGGATGGATTCATACCCAAATAAGCTAAGAGCGCCTTCCACATGGATGAGTGGGTCCAGAGAATTCCAGGAACACATTCCCCAGACCATAACGCTGCCACCACCAGTTTGTTCTTCCAGCAATGAGTGCAGGGTGTTTGTTCTCTGAGGTTTCTCGCCTGACACGCCAACGTCCATCTGTTCGATGAAGCAGAAAACACGACTCATTGGAGAAGACAACCCTTTGCCAATTACCGAAGGTCCAATTCTGATACTGCAGCGAAGATTGAAGCCTCTTCTGTAGATCTAAGGCTACTTTCACATTTGTGCTTTCCCTTTCCGCTATTGAGATCCGTCATAGGATCTCAATAGCGGTGGAAAACGCTTCCGTTTTGTCCCCATTTATTGTCAATGGGGACAAAACTGAACTGAACGAAACAGAATGTACTAGAATGCATTCCGTTCTGTTTGGTTGCGTCCCCATTGAGGACAAAATAACTCTGCAAGCAGCGTTTTTCTGTCCGCGATGTGGTGCAGAGCAAGATGGATGTAAGTTAATGGGGACGGATTCGTTTTCTATGACACAATAGAAAGCGGATCCGTCCCCCATTGACTTTCAATGGTTTTCATGACGGATCCATCATGGCTATAGAAGACATAATACAACCGGATCCTTTCATAACGGATGCAGATGGTTGTATTATTGTGATAAAGGAAATATTATTCATGCAAATCACTGATGCTTGTATTATTGTGACTAGAGATGAGCGAATCCAAGTTCACGAAGTGGAATTCGATCCGAGTTTCAGGAAAAATTGGATTCGCACTGAATCTGAATTTCCTCACACTTTGTGGTAACGAATCGCATTTTTTCCTAAAATGGCTGCTGCATGTGTGAGGACATGGAGCAATGAACTCTGGGAAGGCAGGATCACCCATAAGGCCATGCATGCAGCCAATCAGCAGCCAGCCCTGTGATGTCACAGCCTTATAAATAGCCTCAGCCATCTTGGATTCTGCCATTTTCTAGTGTACTTAGTGCAGGAAGAGACGTCAGCAGGCACTAGAGACAGTGCTAGGAAAGACTTGATTGTGCAAAAAAAAACGATTTACAAGTTCAGGGAAAGATAATTCAAGGTGTAGGGGAAAGGATAGAGAGGAATCTTTTCCCAGCATTTATATAGAACAGGGTTCAGTAGAGGAGTTTACAGCCTGGGTAATAGGAACAATCCTATTACACCTTGCTGCACTGACTGCTGATCCAAATTGCCATTATACAGCTCTGTCATTCCAGCAAACCGTTCTTATTATTGGGGTGCAAGTGCTGTTTGATACAGCCATTAACAGGGTTTATTACAAGGAAATATTTCTATGTCTTATTTACCCTTGTGCGTTGCAGTTATATGTTCTAAAGCATTTTTTGGCTTGTATTAGTGGGAAAAAAAGGCTTATTAGTCGTTGAGTGGTGAAGTGCGAAAAATACAGCCCTTTTTGTCGTGTATTAGTGGCAAAAGTAAAATATATTTGCCTTTCAGTGGTGCAGTTCAGTTATATGTTCTAAAGCCTTTTGTGGCATATAAGTGGAAAAAATAGTGGCCTATTTGCCGTTCAGCGGTGCAGTTATATGTTCTAAAGCCCTTTTTGTCATGTATTAGTGGCAAAAGAAAAATATATTTGCCGCTCAGCGGTGCAGTTATATGTTCTAAGGCGGATGCTCAACATACAGGATCCGTTTTTTATGGGTTATTGTTCTGACAAATCAGAGGAAAATATTCAGTGATGTCAACACAAACTTACTGCTGACACCCTCTCCACTCTGTCGGGGGGCTCTACTTGTATAAGCGTTTAATAGAACAGGTTCTGTAGACATCTATGGGGAATCAGCTGATGACGGTGTAAGAGGAGTGCGCTTCTTCTTGGCGCTAACATCGACCTGTAAGGCTGAGTTCATACTTGAGTTATTTGGTCAGTTTTGGCCCCGTGACTGCCCAAATAAGTGAAGTGTGCAGTGATTCTAAGAGCGACGCCTGTCATCTGCATGTCATACTGACACACAGTATTATTTCACTATCACAGCAGACTCACTATGCGTGTTACTGCAAGGCACAGTGTTCTACACCTCTATACAGGCTCTCTGCAGCCAGGAAATTGCCGTTTTTAATGTGACGCGCCGCAAATAAATTCGGATGAATGCAAAAAAAAAAATTATTCTGCGTACCGGCCGAATCGAATTTTTTAAAAATTCGCTCATCTCTGATTGTGACGGAATTGATTTTGCTAATCCATGATGGATCCAGCAAAAACGCTGGTGTGAAAGGAGCCTAACTCTGTTAGCAGAAGTGCAGTGAACATCTGTCTGCTTCAGAGCTCCATACACATTAGGGTTCGCTGAACTAGACATACGTATGGTAGCCTCCTGGTTCATTTTGAGCTGCTCCACTGTAGTGTGTCAGTCCACCCTCGTGCACCTTCAAAGCCACATCAATGGCATCTGGTGCTCTGCAGTTTCCATCGCTTATTCACAATGTTTCGGAAATACTGTCACCCTTGGCCCGAAAGCCAATAATAATCCCTTTTTGCACCCCATTTTACCCATGACAGCAACGAGGGATATGTGTGCAGGCAGCCTATCACTCACCACACAAACATACCCACCAAGCCTGCTCACGACATGTGACATCCTTCACAAGCTACTCGGTGCTGGCGATAAAACAAAGTGGTCCTTATAATGTGTGTATATATATATATATATTCAGTAAATATATATTACTTTACTTTAAGTGGTTAGTCTCATATTGCGGAAACCAAGATACCCCCAGGAACTAAGAAAATGACTGTATAGGAACAGAGCTCAAAGATCATACTGTTGTTTTCTCCTATGTTCTAACCCTATAAGAATTCTGGACCTGTGTAGATTAAATACATTGAAATGGTAAACAAAATTAATGATACAATTTCCAGGCCTAGACTCCAACCAAAAACCCATTATTCTTCTTCAACCCATAACTATGTAATATTATCTGATATATAGTTTATTTGTTCTTTTTGTAACCCATTCATTTAAAATCCTGCTCATTCTGATTACTGATTTACATTATTTAATGTATAAATGTGCATACAGAGTTAGCTGTCAATCACTGAGTAGGACCTCCCACTGGACCCCTAAGCCCAGAATGAGCAAGAATTTTGTAAGGTTGCCTCCCGTAGAAATTCTAACAGAGTACTGCAATTGGAAAAAAAGACTCCTAGTACGTGTGATTGATTGATGCGCAATACAAATGGCCAGTGTGAGGTATACGTACTGGGTGTGAGTGGTGCATGAATAGTGCTTGTCTATCATGTGTGCTGTCTGTAAGCGGTGCAGCATGTACTCTATGTGTGTGGCTTGTGTCCAGTGTGAGTGATGCATAACTGATGCTTGTGCATCATATGCAGGAGTTGTGCATATGAGGCATGTATCCTGGTTAACAGTGGTACATGTGCGACATGTGTCCATTATGTTGGTATCTCATGTGCATCATTGGTACAACGTTAAGTTGGCACATGTGCCAATGGGCAGTGAGTGTGTACATTCTTTTTTAAACTATATATATATATATATATATATATATATATACAGTACAGACCAAAAGTTTGGACACACCTTCTCATTCAAAGAGTTTTCTTTATTTTCATGACTATGAAAATTGTAGATTCACACTGAAGGCATCAAAACTATGAATTAACACATGTGGAATTATATACATAACAAACAAGTGTGAAACAACTGAAAATATGTCATATTCTAGGTTCTTCAAAGTAGCCACCTTTTGCTTTGATTACTGCTTTGCACACTCTTGGCATTCTCTTGATGAGCTTCAAGAGGTAGTCCCCTGAAATGGTTTTCACTTCACAGGTGTGCCCTGTCAGGTTTAATAAGTGGGATTTCTTGCCTTATAAATGGGGTTGGGACTATCAGTTGCGTTGAGGAGAAGTCAGGTGGATACACAGCTGATAGTCCTACTGAATAGACTGTTAGAATTTGTATTATGGCAAGAAAATATCAGCTAAGTAAAGAAAAACGAGTGGCCATCATTACTTTAAGAAATGAAGGTCAGTCAGTCAGCCGAAAAATTGGGAAAACTTTGAAAGTAAGGGCTATTTGACCATGAAGGAGAGGGATGAGGTGCTGCGCCAGATGACCTGGCCTCCACAGTCACCGGACCTGAACCCAATCGAGATGGTTTGGGGTGAGCTGGACCGCAGAGTGAAGGCAAAAGGGCCAACAAGTGCTAAGCATCTCTGGGAACTCCTTCAAGACTGTTGGAAGACCATTTCAGGGGACTACCACTTGAAGCTCATCAAGAGAATGCCAAGAGTGTGCAATGGCAGCATGACATAGCCATGTCTATAGAAAAGTTACATAGTTACTGCAGGCATCATACCATTGTCTACATTCTACTGAACAGTAAAGAGCAGAAGAGCTCCTCTGTTTTCCCCCCTGTTAGGGGGGCTGCTATGCCTTTCTCATCTCCATTAGGTGGGGATGTTAATGTCCAGTATCTATGTATGATCATTCTGATATGCTTGTAGTCTTTTCCCTCCATATATTTTTTTATAAAAACATCACGTCAGGGAAGATCAGTTTTAAAATATTGTACAGTATTGTGCAAATATTTTAGGTAGGTATGGGAAAAAATGCTGCAGAGTAAGGCTACTTTCACACTTGCAGCAGAGGAATCTGGCAGGCAGTTCCGTCGCCGGAACTGCCTGCCGGATCCGTGAAAACGTATGCCAACTGATGGCATTTGTAAAATGCCGGATCCGTCTTTTCGGTGTCATCTGCAGACCGGAAGGACGGATCCGGAATTCTGGTATTTTGAATGCCGGATTCGGCACTAATACATTCCTATGGGAAAAACATTCAGGCAAGTGTTCAGTTTTTTTGGCCAGAGATAAAACCGTAGCATGCTGCGGTATTA
The DNA here is from genome assembly GCF_905171765.1 of Bufo bufo. NCBI lineage: Eukaryota > Metazoa > Chordata > Amphibia > Anura > Bufonidae > Bufo > Bufo bufo. The sequence goes on from NC_053392.1 coordinate 348,962,407, forward strand.
TCTCTGTCCTGATCAGTCAAAAAGACTGAACTGAAGACATCCTGATGCATCCTGAACGGATTACTCTCCATTCAGAATGCATGGGGATAAAACTGATCAGTTCTTTTCTGGTATTGAGCCCCTATGACGGAACTCTGTGCCGGAAAAGAAAAACACTAGTGTGAAAGTACCCTAAGGCTACTTTCACACTAGCGGCACGGACCTCCGGCAGGCTGTTCCGTTGGGTGAACAGCCTGTCGGAACTGTCCTACCGCTAGTGATCGTGTGCCCCCGCACTGCCGCTCTGTCCCCATTGACTATGTCGCTAGTGTGAAAGTAGCCTAAGAATGCTTTCAAAAATAAAAGTGTTAGGCCTTTTTCACACGGGCGAGTATTCCGCGCGGATGCGATGCGTGAGTTGAACGCATTGCACCCGCACTGAATCCTGACCCATTCATTTCTATGGGGCTGTGCACACAAACGGTGATTTTCACGCATCACTTGTGCGTTGCGTTAAAATCGCAGCATGCTCCTCTTTGTGCGTTTTTCACGTAACGCAGGCCCCATAGAAATTAATGGGGTTGCGTGAAAATCTCAAGCATCCGCAAGCAAGTGCGGATGCGGTGCGATTTTCACGCACGGTTGCTAGGTGACGATCGGGATGGGGACCCGATCATCATTATTTTCCCTTATAACATGGTTATAACGGAAAATAATAGCATTCTTAATACAGAATGCATAGTAAAATAGGGCTGGAGGGGTTAAAAAAAAGTAATAATAATTAAACTCACCTTATCCACTTGCTCGCGCAGCCCGGTATCGTCTTCTTTTTTTGCTGTGTGCAGGAAAAGGACCTGTGGTGACGTCACTCCGGTCATCACATGGTCCGTCACATGATCTTTTACCATGGTGATGGATCATGTGATGGACCATGTGATGACCGGAGTGATGTCATCACAGGTCCTTTTCCTGCACACAGCAAAAAAGAAGACAGAAGAGATGCCGGGCTGCGCAAGCAAGTGGATTAAGGTGAGTTAAATTATTATTATTATTTTTTTAACCCCTCCAGCGCTATTGTACTATGCATTCTGTATTAAGAATGCTATTATTTTCCCTTATAACCATGTTATAAGGGAAAATAATACAATCTACAGAACACCGATCCCAAGCCCGAACTTCTGTGAAGAGGTTCGGGTTTGGGTACCAAACATGCGCGATTTTTCTCACGTGAGTGCAAAAAGCATTACAATGTTTTGCACTCGCGTGTAAAAATCGCGCATGTTCCCGCAACGCACCCGCACCTTTTCCCGCAACGCCCGTGTGAAAGAGGCCTTAATTATTTATATTCAATTAACAAAATGGAAATTGAATGATCAAGAGAAATCTAAATAAAATCATTATCAGGTGTGACTTCCCTTTGCCTTCCATACGGCATCAGTTCTTTTTGGTACACTTGCACAGAGTTTTTAAAGGAACTTGGCAGGGAGGTTGTTCCAAACATCTTGGAAAACTTACCACAGATCTTCTGTGGATGTGGGCTTGGTCAAATCCTTCTATCGCTTCATGACTCGATAATGTTCAGATCAAGGCTCTGCGGGGGCCATATCATCACTTCCAGGCTCCTTGTTCTTCTTTATGCAGATGATAGTTCTTAATGACATTGGCTGCATGTTTGGGTTTGTTGTCCTTCTGCAAAATACATTTGGAGCCAATCAGACGCCTCCCTGATAGTATTGCATGATGGATTAATATCTGCCTATATTTTAACGCATTGAGAACATAATTAATCCTGACCAAACTCCCAACTCCATTTGCCGAAAACTTAGCAGATAAAACACATCATGTTTACTTCCCTTTGAAATAAAAAGATGCCCAGCAGTGCCATCAGATCAGAGCTGGTAGAAACCAGCGGGACATAGGTATAACTATCTACTGTTCAAAGAAGTCTAGCCAGAAGTAGTCTTTATGGAATAAATGAAAGAATTGTGGCCAAGAAGCCATACCTTCAAGTGGAAACAAGGCTAAGCAACTCAACTATGTATCAAAACATAGGAACTGGGGTGCAGAAAAATTGCCTCTGGACTGATGAGTCATTGCCTCTGGACTGATCGTTCACTGAAGGGCTGGAAAACTGTACAATTATTAGTGTGTGCGGGCAACAGTGAAGCGTGGTGGAAGTTTGGGGCTGCATTTCAACTAAAAATGGAGTTAGGGATTTGATCAGAATTAATGGTGTCCTCAATGGAAGTGATGAAATGGCCCCCACAAAGCCCTTATCTCAACATCATGGAGTTGGTCTGGGATTACATTAAAGAGGACCTTTCACTAGATTAAAAAATCTATACTAAGTAAACAGACGTGTAGAGCGGCGCCCAGGGATCTCCCTGCACTTACTGTTATACCTGGGCACCACTCCGTTCTCCTGGTATAGGCTCCGGTATCTTCATAGTTAGGCTCCACCCAGGGGAACCTGCGTCTCCTTCTCCCAGGCTGTAGCGCTGGCCAATCGCAGTGCTCAGCTCATAGCCTGAGAGTTTTTTTTTTCTCTCAGGCTATGAGCTGAGCCCTGCGATTGGCCAGCGCTACAGCATGGGAGAAAGAGACGCCGGCAGGTTCTCCTGGGTGGAGCCTAACTATGAAGATACCGGAGGCTATACCGGGCGAACGGAACGGCGCCCAGGGATAATAGTAAGTGCAGGGGGATCCCTGGGCGCCGCTCTACATGTCTGTATACTTAGTTTAGATTTTTTAATCTAGTGAAAGGTCCTCTTTAAGGTACAGAAGGATTTGAGCAAGCCTACATTCTATAGAAGTTCTGTGCTTAGCTCTCCAAGATGTTTGGAACAACCTTCCCACCTAGTTCCTTCAAAAACTGTGTTCAAGTGTATCTAGAAGATCTGATGCTGTTTTAAAGACAAAAGGTGGTCACACCAAATATTGATTTGATTTAGATTTCTCTTTTGTTGACTTTGCATTTTGTTAATTGATAAAAAAACAAAAATAACCTATTGACACTTCTATTTCTGAAAGCATTCTTACTTTGCTGCATGGTTTCCACACCTGGCAGAGTACTGTATATGAGGTTGTAGTGGGGTCAGGCGGTCCACATTATGTTCAGGGTGACCGCTATTGGTCTGCTCTAAATGATTCCCTGCTATGAGGTAGGGCCCCAGAAGCTGTAATTGATCTCTTGTGTTTCAGTGGACTAATGTAGACTAGTGATCATGGTGGGGGCAGAGATTTTTCAGGACTCTTCAATGTAAGAGCACTAGAGTCAGCCCTTTAAAGGGCTGCTTCCAGAAAAGAACAGCTGTGGCACCTGAAGAAGTGACATTTTTAGGGTTCCTGGTCTCCTCCACTGTAGCCTGCTCTAGAGGAGGCTCTGTCCAGCAGTAACAAGTGCTGAAACGCACGCTCAGGTGGAAACTACAAGTCCCATCATGCTATTGGGGAGTACCGCTAGCCGGTGTATTGAGTGGAGCCAGAGACCCCTCTGCGGGCGCCCTCTGCTGGTGTGCCGTGTACAATGTGAGGGGAGCACAGCCCACCAGCTCCTTGCAGATGCTGCTGCACACCTCCCTTCTCCTCAGCCACACAGGCTGCACAGATCATCTCTGAGAAGAGTTAGAAGACCGATCACCTGCAGAGCTGGAGCGCTCCTATCCAACCATCACCCCCATCATCTGCACCTCCTCAGGCGTCTATGACTGATCTAGAGATCCCCGTGTGACTTGTCCTGCTGGCTCCTCGAAACCTGTGGCTGCTGCGATCCCTGGTGCCCACACCTCCTTCAGCAGGTCTCAGTGTGTTGCCAGAAGATGCGCCCTGCCCTCTGAGACTGGAACCGCGATGATTCCCGAGCAGGCAAACCATGTTGTGTCCACCATCGAGAACCTACCGGCGGAGAGCATCTCTGCCAGCCCCGGCCCTCTGCAGAGGATGAGGAAAGTCTTTAACAGGTGAGAAGCTGCCAGCCATGCCATGTAGAACTGCCAACTTAGGACCAAGTGGTGGCAGCCAGGACTGGGTCTCATAGATGGAAGTTTCCTGAGATACTACTGAGCTTGTGTGGAGCAGGCTTCTTCTAGTGGCTGCCCTGAGCTTGTTAGGTGGTGTGGCTCCTCCATGGTGTGTTATGGCTGTCCTTGCCTGCTACCTGTGGAAAGTCAGCAGTGGCTAGGCAGGAGATTCCTAGGTTCTCCTTGGACTATTCATAGTGACAGATCAATCATAGCTCAGGTCTACCACTGCTAAGAATGACAAGCTGCAAGGAAGAATAGACTTCCTGGTGGTAGCCTTGTTTTGTGGAGCTCAGCCTGACTCAAGCTGGTGTGCTGGTTAAAGTCACTACTTCCAGTATAGTATGTGTCCAAAGCCCTAGAAGAGCAAAACAGTAGCAGCATATATCATATAGTAAAATGTGCAAGTCCCAGTGCTGTGCTGTAATGATGGATGATCTATCTATCTATTTCATATCTATCTATCTAATATATAATCTATCCATCTCATATCTATATGTCTATCTCATATCTACCTATCTCTTATGTATTTTTCTTTCTATCTATTGAGGTATCTATATATCTATAGCTATCCAGTGCTCATCTGTTGATAGAAAAGCATTATATCATGGTTCCTGTTGGTGTTTTCTTCGCTTTGTGTCCAATATTAATTATTGATAACCTTGGATTTTAATGTTTATTATAACTTTCCATAAATGTATTCATATTTTGTTACTCACATAGGTTACAATATGTATTGTAAAATGAAGTCAGCCTAGGTAGGGTCCTAGGAAAACAGTGTATCACAGGTATTTTGATTCCATCCTATACCTTGTATGACATGAGGTTCAGTTCTATATTGTAATAACCTCTTGTTATAAGGTGCACCTTCTGAAGGGTTCATGTGTGGGCTTCACTCATATCTATAAAATTATGGATTATATTCTATACTGAATTTTAGGGAACCACTTTGCCTCCTATGATGTTGAACGTTAGTCTATAGCAGTGGTCCTCAACCAGTGGCTCGGGAGCTCCATGTGCTGGTGACCAGTATGTGGATTGTCATGGAAGCCCTAGGGTATGACCATGTGCGTACTGGCAGCATCCACAGTAGATATATTACTGACAGATCCTATCCATACTGGATGGTATAATACCAGCGTCACTCTGAAATAGTGTTCTGCAAATGTTTGCAAATTTATTAAATCTGGTCAAGGTGTCTCTCATCAATTTCTGATTGGATTTGTCTCCGATCTTTTCCTGTGAATGTGACACTATAATGTCAGGGACAATCACCAGCTTCACTCTTGCGAGTAATGATGTATGTCAGTGGAATATTTCATTGATGGAGTTGAATCTGACCTCCTATACTGTGTATGGCCTAGGTGCATTCGTTTACACCTCTCTAACCTTCCTGCGTCTCCCTCTGGTACCTTCTACTTATAGACTCTGGATAGAGTTTTTATTTTATAATGAGGTCCCCTCTTAGTGTTCTTTGTCCAGCACATTGCCAAAGATGAGCAGTTGAACCACTATGAAACATTAGCTGTAGGCAAGAAAGCTGCGGTGGAGATTTCCGTACGTGTACCATGTGTAGTCACAGCTATGTGTCTCTAGAACAAGTCCAAGGTGAATCATGGTGGGACGTAATGGAATGGATCCTGAAATAACGGGAGCCATGATGCCAGCGTAAACAGAGCCTGAGAGTTAGAAGACCCCTAGCGTGTGTTCACACCATGGTTTTTGAAAATCAGCTTACAAAATTTAGCCCAGAATCACCTGTGTTTTTTTTCATCACTTTTTTAAAAACATTTATGGTGCAGTTTTTGATGCATTTTTTTTAACCATTTAAAAAAAAAAAAAACAATCGCTGTACAAAACTGCATTTTGAGCTCGTGGTTTTTGGCACAGATCCGTGCAAAAAAATGCCATAAAGCACACAAAAATGCACAGACACATGCAGAGCGTTTTTTTTAATGCTTCCCATGCATTTCAATGGGAGATCAGCGTGGATTCCACCCCAAGATAGGGCATGCGGCTTCTTTTTTCCTGCGTCCCTTTTGAACTGAATTAGGTGGTTTTTGGAACTGAGGCGGAAACATTCCAAAATCAGCGCCAAAGGGTAGGGTACTGTCACACGTTCAAGTTTCTTGATGCTGTATTGGAAGGAGGGAAAGAACAAATATGACTTTTTGTATTTTTGAATTTACTTTTTGTATTTATGAATTGACTTTTTGTATTTTTGAATTTACTACTGGTTTTGACTTTACTACTGGTTTTGACTTTCATAACTGTAGTAAGAAACCTGAACATGTGGCCCTAGACTCCTCTTACACGCTGATGATATGGCATTCACTTGAGTGCCACAGCCCCTTCCAACAGAGAGACCCTGCCTGGAGTTGTAGTAAAATTGAGGCACACGGTTTTCAGTGTTGCAATTTCAAAAGGATTTATTTATTCAAATCATATAGTAGTTTCATCCATTTGCCCAATATTTGTATTAGTGAGTATGAACAGTATTCTTAGACCGTACGTTTCAGTCACATAGGACCTTCATCTGCGGTCACATTTTTATCTGTTCTGACGGGTATGGAGGCTTGTGGGGCGCTGGATGCATGGCCTTGGCTGGCACCAGAACCTATTAAGTAGAGTGCGGTTCTCCATCTTCTCAAAATCCTGCCTGGAGTTGGACCTCCGTTGGTCTGATGTTGAGAACAAAAATAAGCTCTTCTCTCCTACAAGAATAGGACGAAATGCAGTGTTTGGAGGAAGGTGTTTTGTGATATCATGAAGTAAGGAGGGAGGACATTAAATATAATATGGCACACATTGCTTCTCAAATTAAACCTACTATAAGGCCACAAAACAATATGCATGGTTGTCTACTACAGACTGGTAGTTATATGGTTTGCTAGAAACTTAGATTATTGTAGTTTTCAAAAATATTCTTCCTCATTGCTGCTAGATTTCTTTTCGGTAACACATGTTGCATATTTTTAATGAATATATCATGAGTTATGAAAAGCTGTAGTAATATTTGCATAATATCAATTTGGTTTAAAAGCAAGCTTTTCTAAACATTTCTCGGAATAAGATACAAAAATACATCCTCTTTCCAAATAGAAAAGAAAGCTGAGCCTCTGATGCCACCAGATCTAGGATAGCTATCTTACAATTCAACACTTGGCCTTTTAAAAGGTCGAACATTGTCTTATAGAAGAGTTGCCTTACATATGGTGGCATCAGAGTCTCAACATTCTTTTCTGTTGAGAAAAAGAGCTAATTTGCATATCTTTTCCCCCAGAATCCAGAGGAGCATTGCCTGGCCTTTAAGACTCCTTTATGCCTACAAGGCGCTGTCCATAAGGAGAACCAGTATGCCTCGAAACCTTAACATTTCATAGTATTTTCAGCTACCTGTTCAACGATTCCTCGGGGTGCTGTATTAATATTTGCAGCCAGCCAATCGCAGGGGCAACACGTGAGGTGCACAGTGGACCGATGAGGGGTCAAGCAATAAAACACAGTTCATCAGTTTACTCACGGTTAGCAGAATGCCTCCCTGGGCTGGCAGCACAGTGTTGAGGTGGGCAGCACAAAATCCTCCGGGGCACGCTCTGTGGTAGGAAGCATCAGCCAAGATGGTGGTTGAGGTGCCCTTGATGTTAGGGGTGCTTAGGGTGCTTGTTGCGTTGATGGTTTTTGTCGTGACGCCACTACCGTTAATGGTGGTACAACCATAGATAGTAATAATGAGGTAGACAGTGGTAAGATGCAACTCACAACTTTTACTTTGGATGTATCTTGGTTGCAGCAGTACAATTATGCAGTCTCTAGATGGTACAGAGTCAATTCTGCAAATCCACAGTTTTAGGCTTGTCAGGTTTCGTGGGTTTTGGAGCAGTGGGTTAGGTGTACCTGGTTCCTTTAGATGTGTTGGATCCTATTCCTTGACTTTCCCTACAAGCTAAACATTTTAGACAGGAAAACTCAACTGTCTCTCCGAAGTTTGGTGTGGCTGCCTGAAGCTATAAAACCTGCACCATGCAAAGGTGTCTGTGGCCCTCAATAATGGCTCTTATCACCGATGAATTCCTAGGAATGCTTGTTTCTTTTCCAGGGAGGCAAACTCTTCTCCTACTGGTCAGGGATGCAAGTCTATAGTCCGGCCACAGAAGGAAAACGCTCTTCTACGCCTCATACCTGAGTAACACCACCTAGTGAAGTTGGCTCCACTCACTAATCTGTGTCATGAAGTCTTCACTCTACATTTTCTCCCACTAATCTGATCTGACTCCCTCAGATCTGCTCTCTTCTCTGAACTACATTTTTCCAACTAAACCTGTCTCACTAGGCCTGACCTGGATATATATAGGACCTGAACTATATCCCCATCTAGTGGTGGGATGTATAAATTACACCTAATCTGCCTGGTAACAAACAGGGATTTTGCAAATACATACACACAAAATCATACATTACAACATAGTACTGTTGACAAGGTAAAAAGTGCTTTTAAGCAGTGCCCACACACACGTAGTGGGATGCTGCATACTCTATATATTCTACCATACAATATTATTATGGGCTGTGCCCACCATGGAATGGGAAGACTGGAACCTTATGCAGAGTCATAGTGCATGTCTGGCCCACATGGTGGTTCATAAATTGCAGTACAGGTGTGCAATACAGATGTTCTTGCATTCTGTATCGTGTCTTTGTGAGGCATTGTATTCATTCCTAAAAACTGTGTTCTTAGGGGAAAATACTGTACATTCGTAATACTTCATGTAGTGGCACATGTCAATATTTCTTTTCTCATAAGTCTTCATAAAATATATGAAAAAAGCCTTAGTGTGCTTCCATGGAAAATTATAGTCATATGGACGTATAATAATGGCCCATCATAGATTTCCATGGATGCAGTATTCAGGATTTTTGTTGCTCTTGATGTCACTATGGGGTCTAAGGATCGGATTTTGCAAAACACCTAGGGTGCATAAGGGTATTCCAGCCTCCTATTAGGAGTGCCCTCCCATGCTGTATTCCATGTATACATTATTGCAGGTAACAAACAAAAGGTTGATACATAAGAGTATGTCTGCACGTGTGTTAGACACATTAGATGTATATTGCCAAATTTAGCGTGACTAGCTGACCATACAATGTGTATAGAGACTTCCTGACTCTACCCTGACAACAGATGTCATGGTAGATAAGGATCAGGCTGATGGATTTCAACATGCCCAATCCTGTTTGTTCTCGGAGAACAAGTCTGGCAAGTTTCTGCCAAGGGTGTCTGGCAATGGCTTACTCCCATCTGTCCGTTCAGAACTTATGCGTGCTTGGCCAAGTGTATATATGAGGGTCAGGAGAAATAGTTGCCTGCTAAATGGGTATCTCATGTGTATGGCCAGCTTAAAGGGGCTGGCTGTCTTTAGGGTGGGAGGAGTTTGGCAAACCCCCTCTCCTGGGCACACCTGCGAAGGAAAACATACCTGCTTCCAGGCCACAACGGCGACCTTCCCCCCTTGTGTCACATGACCAGTTGACATGACACAAACGGGGCAGGTCACTGCTGTGGCCAGCAATTGGCTGCTGAGGCATCAAACCTGATGTTGACAGCAGAGGACCTGAGCAAAGCAGCAGAGGCTGGGTAGTGAAGGAGGCGGAACCATGCATCGTTAAGCGGGTAAGTATGCATACTTCCCTTCACAGGTCTGCCCAGGAATGGTGGTCTTCCCCTTTAAGTATTCAGGTGATAAAGTGAGCAAAACCAGTTTTGTATAGATGAGATCAAAGTGGCTTCAAATGCCTATGGTTATGTTATGGAGGAGCCTAAACTGTTGCTCTACCAAATTAAACACTGTCTGGACTTAAGTTTTATGAGAACTGAGGCACTATTTATATTATTATTAGTAATAACCTTAATTCTGACGTGTCCTCCAACCACGGGTTTTAAAGGGAGTCTGTCACCACATTTGAGCATATTAGACTGATCAAATAGCGTTATATGTGCCACCCAGAACTTAAAAACGGTACCTTTGTTGTATCTAATGGAGTTTTCTTTCAGCCAAAAATGAACTTTTAAGATTCTTTAAATGCGCCCTCTCAAGTGCCCAGGGCGGCGTCTCAATCGTCCGAGCCCCAGGCAGCACCTCCTCAACGGCTCATATCCCCGCCCTCCGTGTGCCTCTGCCCGCCCGTTTACTCTCCTCCTCTCTCCTTTTCCACTGTGGCTGCGCGGTCAAATTCGTAGCGCAGTGGAAAAGGAGAGAGGAGGGGAGTAAACAGGCGGGCAGAGGCACACGGAGGGCGGGGTTATGAGCCGTTGAGGAGGTGCTGCCTGGGGCTCGGACGATTGAGACGCCGCCCTGGGCACTTGATAGGGCGCATTTACAGAATCTTAAAAGTTCATTTTTGGCTGAAAGAAAACTCCATTAGATACAACAAAGGTACTGTTTTTAAGTTCTGGGTGGCACATATAACGCTATTTGATCAGTCTAATATGCTCAAATGTGGTGACAGACTCCCTTTAAATACTTGACTATTACAATCCTCATCACCTTCAACACGTGAGGAACTGTCGTTGAGAGATTTACATTTATTACGTGATGTATGGATAAATACCTTCCTGAAATCAATTATGTCACATTCTTCATGATATTCTGTCTATGAATATGAATGGGACTAGTATTAGAGAAGCACAATTCATCTTCCTACTGTAATCACCTAAGTGTAGAAGAGCAGTGGAAGGGAGAGATCGTGATACAGAATCAGCGCTCTTCTTGGCTGGGCACGCATACAGCCGTCAACTTTATATAAATTCCTCCGAGGCAATAATGGGCCAATTGTTGAAGCTTCTGAGAGATGCCCATTTATTCTATAATAGGAACATAGGCCACTAGTGATTAATGAACTGTCCAGACTGAATGTGCTTTTCTTTGTGGCACTGAAACAGGAAACACATCCAGTGTGGGACTTAGAGGGTCCTAACAAATGGACTTCAGCTGTAGACTGACATGGCGACATGTGTCCTCAGAGTTTCCTGGGTCCTCTCCCGGAGGCTTCAGGGAAATCTCTCAACAGATATAGAAGCAGTTAGATGTCTAGACAGTCTTGGAATATGGAGGCTTGATAGCCAATGTGAGATAATTACTCTACTGTTACTTCACTGCATTACACAACTGACACACACCACTAAAATATATTGTTATATGGATGTAGGGAAAAGAAGGAAATGTAGATGTATTTAGAAGGGGAGTATTATCTCTCCCCACATACACGTTCCTATGTTATCCCCTTTTCTAGGCCTTCACACAAATTCACCCAAATGTAATTATATCCGTGTGCTGTCTGTGTGTACAACAGACTGCACACGGTCAGCACACGGACCCATAGAAGTAAATGCGGCTATCCACACTTCTCTTTTTCCACACAGACTCTTGGTTTTTGGTCTCATACAACATGGACCTGGAGACCATTTGAGACAGTTGACTGATTTGTTCCCTACACAGACACATGGACCTCTGCCTATGAAAAATCGTTTGTTGCGGCTGCAGCACAGTTTTTAATATGGCCAACTGAAAACAATGATTTTTAGTCCAATAACATCGTAAAAAAATGCCCTCCAAAGTTGTCCTTTGCTTTTAAATTACATGGGTTACTCCCAGGGCCGGCCTTTGGGGTGTGCGAGCTGTGCGGCCGCACAGGGCGCCATGTCAACAGGGGCGCCCGGCGGCTGACACAGCCACTGGCGGATCCAGGGAGGGGGAAACTGGGCAATTTCACCCCCCCGAGCTGGCTGCGTGGTAGGGGGCAGCGCCAGGGGGGCACAGGGAGGTGAACGCTTACATTGTGGAAGCGCTCATCTCCATAGTCATCTGTATCGCCGTCCTCAGGACAGTGATACAGATGGCTGTGCTGATGGCAGGGGAGGGAGAAGCATGTCCCTTTCCCTTCCTCTGATAGGCTGCAGGCACTAGGCCGGCAGCCTATCAGAGGCCGGCGCAGGTGGCGCGATGACGTCATTGTGCCACCTGAGCCGTACAGCGCGGGACACAGGCTGGAAGAGGCCAGCATCGCATCGCTGACACTGAGGTAAGTATAAGTGTTTTTTTTATATATGCAATACTTTTACTGGCACATTGGGGGGCTGTTATTACTGGCACATGATGGGGAGGCTGTTATTACTGGCACATGATGGGGGGGCTGTTATTACTGGCACATGATGGGGGGCTGTTATTACTGGCACATGATGGGGGGCCGTTATTACTGGCACATGATTGGGGGCACTATAGGGGCATCTACTGAGGCCACAAAGAAGGGGTATTTTATATGGGGGCTCTGTACAGTAGAATTATATATTGGGACACATTATGGTGGGCACTATGGGGAAGGGGGGGAGAGAAGTACTATGGGGTCATCTACGGGGGGCACTAAGAAGGTATTTTATACTTGCAAATTAAGGAGGACACAGAGCATCTACTGGGGCATTTTATACTGGTACATTATGGGGGGCACTAGAAGGAAGGTGGGAGAGGAGCACTATGGGGGCACTGTATAGGGGTATTTTATACTGGCACATTATGGGGGCACTATGGGGACATTAGCTCAACTGGGGGCACTACAAGGGGGTATTTTTTGTCACATTATAAGGAAAATTATTTCTACTGGGGGGCATTATGGTGGGCTTTATTACTACCCCATAGTATGACCCCCTAGTAGCAGCACCAGCCTCTCCCTGCTCTGCTATCCCTCTGCCCCTCCAAATCCTTATTATGAAATCTTTCTCATTAGGATAAAACACAACATCAGCTCCACCGAGCCCCCAGCCAAAGTGTTGAAGTGGTGTCCGAGATCCCCAAGGGACAAGCCAAGTAATTGTAAGTTTTCATATGAAATATGGTTGTTATACACATATAGCATACACTGTGCCCCATAATATACAGTATACCTCTACAATGTGTTATCTGTTCTATAAGCACCATTGTTTTGTGGCGGCGGACAGAAAATAATTTGGAAGTGCCCCTGCCGAGACCAGGATCTGGATCCGCCACTGGACACAGCTCTCAGTCGGTCTCTTACAGCAGGCTGGCCTGAGATTGTGTAAGAAACTATTTGTTACAAAGATTGTTTTCCTCTTTGTGTATGTTTAGGTGAACCGGAGGAAAGGAGCCACAAGATTAGCTCGCACAGGGCACCTGAACACCTAAGGCCAGCCCTGGTTACTCCATCTACTATCCCTAAAATAAGCTCTGGATCAGCAAGTGTCTGATATATACTGTATAATGGGGAAGGCAGTAGTTGCCTTCTTGACTTTCGCAGCCTTTGGGAACTGTCCTACCTGAAGGTAGCACCATTATCTTATGGAAACATCATAGATTTAGGGTTCAACATGAATTATCTTGGAGTGAAAATGATTTGGTTACCTGAACAGTAGCACACACTTCGTTCCAGTCGTGTGATGAGGTTCTCAAGATATCATGGTGTCACTCATCATTTCCTGCCCTTAGGAATAAACATAATATTGGCAGGATATCTTGTGGTTGGCACCAGAGATGATACATCCTGTTGTGACTGTGGGCAATGGTTATGAGAAAATCTTAGAATACTGTACTCTAGGCATATTAAAATGCAATCTTGTGGGAAGAGATAAGGATTGGCAGAGGTACAGAAGATGTTTACATTGTAGGATGTTTTGTCGGCTGTTAGAGCTCAGTAGTTGATTGATTGCTGAGCATTTTCCACATATGTAATATGGACAATATTCAGCATGCACTGGCATTCTATCCTGTAGCTGAACATTTAAAGGGTTTGTCCATTTTAGTAGACTCTAGAACAACAAAAATCTTCACTGTTCTGTTGTTGTCAGAAGACAACAAAAATTGCAATCATCTGGCATCAAAGGGAGATGTCCATACCTGTCCGTGGACAGGGTTATTATGTGTATGTTGCTGTGTGTATTTTGTGGCTTTGAGTTAGAAATCACTGCAAATATACACTCACCTAAAGAATTATTAGGAACACCATACTAATACGGTGTTGGACCCCCTTTTGCCTTCAGAACTGCCTTAATTCTACGTGGCATTGATTCAACAGGGTGCTAATAGCATTCTTTAGAAATGTTGGCCCATATTGATAGGATAGCATCTTGCAGTTGATGGAGATTTGAGGGATGCACATCCAGGGCACAAAGCTCCCGTTCCACCACATCCCAAAGATGCTCTATTGGGTTGAGATCTGGTGACTGTGGGGGCCACTCGGTCTGTAAAAGGTTCACCATCACTGCTCCATGTTGTGCCATTCCTTTATTATTTCTACCAGAAGTTATGAATGAATTGCTAGCAGTCTGCAGTAAGGGTACAGAGGGGAGGTAACCAGTTGGGGGCGTGTACCTGCACAGTCTGAATATGGCAGCACTGATTGGATAGAGTCAGACTGTGCAGGTACATGCCCCCAACTGGTTACCTCCCCTCTGTACCCTTACTGAAGGCTAATAGCAATTCACTCATAACTTCTAGTAGAAATAATAATGGAATGGCACAACATAAAGACATAAGAATAGATGCCCCAGAATTGTTAGTAAGTGGGGAATGCATGGAGCTATTAAAAGATGCATCATCATGGGTGATGAAAGGTCCTCTTTAATAAACAAAAATGCCAGTAGCATTTCGTATTTCCCATACACTTTCAGCTAACATCTAGAGCTGGCGTTTTTTATCGCAAAAATCACAGTTCCAAAAGGCACCACTAAAAACTGCCAGCAAAAACCTGTGTGATCCCACCCATAATGCGGTTTTACATAGTACTGCAGGTCCATTATTTTTACTCAGAGCTTTATTGTGTTGCACAATCCTAAGGCTTTAGATGACACGTTCCACTCTGCTACATCTATGTGACACATGCAACACCATGATTGACGCATAATGATGTTGTGCCAGAACACAAGCAATTCTCTTTTATCAGCAAATTCTGTGTTACTGCTGCTGCCGTCTGAAGAGATAAAATTTCACTTAATAGAATGGGGAAGAGAAATGTGGAAATTGTATGATTATTTTTCTGGTGGAAAATGCTTATAAATATTCAGTACTCTGCAATTTGCTTTTCAATTATCTCTCTAAATCATTTCAGAACAATCTTTAAAGCCATTACCTCCAAATCAGAAAACAGTAGGCCTTCCTATTGTTAATAGAACCGGATCAGCAAATAGCGGCACACTTGAAGAGGATGATAAGGGTTTTCTCCTAAATGTTTTTTCTTATGTAACCTAGGACCATTCAGCCTAAGGCCTCATGTTTTTGCGGTCCTCAAAACACATATACCAGCCGCGTGCGTTCTACATTTTGCGGATCAGGATGTCCTCCCCTTCGTTAGAAATGCCTATTATTGTCCGTAAACGGACAAGAATAGGACATATTCAACTTTTTTTGCGGGGCCGAGGCACAGACATTCGGATGTGCATCTTTTGCGGCCCCATTGAAATGAATGGGTCCGCATCCGATCCGCAAAAAATGCGGATCAGATGCATTCTGAAACTACGGTTGTGTGCATGAGGCCTAAATAGCAAGTTACCCTACTTAAAGAAGGGATGACGAACATACACAGAAATGTAGAAGTTTAGATATTTTGATTGAATTTAAAGGAACACTCCACACACAGGGAGCTTGGTGTAAAGGAAAGCTGGCTTAGTTGCCCATAGCAACCAATCAGATTCCACTTTACGGTTTTTCAGAGCTCCTTTAGAAAATGAAAGCTGGAATCTTATATGGGCAATTAAGGCAGTTTTCCTTTACACTGGTTTTGATAAATCTCCCCCAGTGTGTTATAACTAGTCCAGGACCTGAGGAGATGATCCATGACAACGAATATAGGGGGAGATTAACCAAAACTGATATAAAGGAAAGCTGGCTGAGTTGCCCATAGCAACCAATCAGATTCCACCTTTCATTTTCCAAAGGAGCTCTGAAAAATGAAAGATGGAATCTGATTGGTTGCTACGGGCAACCTTTACACACCCTTCTTGATAACTCTCCTCTACAGTTCTTCTACACATCAGAAACATTAGGGTTTTCTGGGGAATCATATTAATGACCTATCCTTAG
Source organism: Bufo bufo (assembly GCF_905171765.1). Taxonomy (NCBI): domain Eukaryota; kingdom Metazoa; phylum Chordata; class Amphibia; order Anura; family Bufonidae; genus Bufo; species Bufo bufo. The sequence continues at coordinate 348,978,488 of NC_053392.1, forward strand.
GATAAGTCCTCAATATTAGATTGGGGGGGGGACTCCTGACACCCCAGAACAGCCGTCCTGGAAAATCACTTTAACTTTAATGAATATTATAGGTGAACCATTCAAGTTGTACTGGGTGACTAGTGAGAGCCACAACTAAATTATTCTTCCTTCTTTCTCATTATTCTTTCAAATATGGGAGGGTATTTATACTGTAGCACACGCTTAGCTGGTCTTTTGCTATGGTTCTTTGTATAGAGCCAAGGTCAAACATGTCAATGCGTGACCATCAGTCATAACTCAAGACTTTGGGTTGAGTTGAGTCAAAAGGCAGCAATGATTGTGTCTAAGTCAATAATTTTTTAAGGCGCCCAAGACATGTCCATCTATCCAGTTCAGTTCCCTCTGCCGCAAAGCAGAAAACGCCTGAGGGGAACTGAGCCAGAACTGATCCCATAGTTTTCTGTGGGATCATGCATATACATCCGGCACATCAGTTGTGATGCTGGATGTCAAATAGTGGCGGATAGAAAAGCGCTGCATGCTCAGATTTTCTGTCCGGCGCTATCAGTGTACAGACGCCGGATCTGTGCACTGAAGCGCAGTTCACATATAAAAGTTGTGTCCGGGTCCAGCATAAAAACAACTGGCTAGGCACATCTGATATATGTGAACCTAGCCTAACAGAGTTGATTCTGTGAATGTAAGGAGCAATTAACAAAAAATGGCCCTATCTATAATACATAACGTTTAATCGTTCAATTAAAAAAAAAATTCCAACAAAATAATTATTAAACAAAAATCACAGCAAGTAGTGCAAGTAAACCAGTGCGCAATTTAAGAAAAGGAACAGTTTTACCCCTTTGGAAAATTATGGGTAACATGGGGTTTCCCAATGTCGAGCCGGGTGTCTTGCCCTGAAATACTCCTACTTGGCCTGAGCTACGCTTTACGCTCAGATAGCGGAGCACTCGGCCTTATAAGGGCGACCCCTCTGAGCCGTCTCTCAAATCTAACTAGGGCTCCCTGCTGTACCCTAAGTAGAAGGGTTTTCCGGCTCTGTGGAATGGAGAAAAGGGAAAGATTGCAGGGAAATCCCAGATAATTGTTCAAAAGTGGTCCAACGCGTTTCATTGGTTATATTACAACTCATCACGGGAATTAGTGAACGATAAGGGTTAGGATATAGTGGTCTCCTAAGCCTAACTGTCCGAAATAAGGGTTAGGATATAGTTGTCTCCTAAGCCTAACTATCCTGTACAAGTCTGCTGATGCTGAGTGCTGGTGCAGATATGAGCAGGAGCACGAGTTTGGGACATGGTTTTTAACAGTACAAATTAAATTATGAAGTTATTGCGCAAAGTCTCGCGAGAATTCGTGAAGCAATAACTTCGGCTCATCGGAGCCAATACATTCTAATACTGTACGGAGCTCCTGCTCTGAACAGTATTAAAAAAAGTTATATGCGAATCGACTTCAGATGTTTCATCCGAAGTCGATTCGTCTCATCCCTAATTATTTTGTTGGGCTTTATTTTTTTTATTGAACGATTAAATGTTAAGTATTATAGATAGGGCCATTTTTTGTTAATTGCTTCAGAATATAGGGTGCCCGACCTTTGTATTCCATTAACTATATTAGACTTTGGTTGTGCTACGGTCTGTGAATGTAAGGAGTTCATTCTGATTGTCATATTTGTTGGGACAGAATATGTCTCCTCATATTGGTGGTAATTGGCATCTTCCTTATGCATCCTGCACAAGGCTTTTGCCCAGCCGTGCCCATATTGCGGCCCACAAACAGCGGGTCTGCAGTATACAGGCATTGGCCGTGTGCACCTCGCATCACAGATGCGGACCCATTAACTTGAATGAGTCTGCAATCCAGAAGGCCTGATGCGGAACGGAGGCACGGAACCTGCTGTTTCTGTCTGTGTCTCTGCACCCCAAAAAAGTAGTACGGTAGTGGTGCGGACAGATCACGGACCCATTCAAGTTGATGTTGCCCGTGCATTGGGGACAGCAAATTGAGGTCCCAATGCATGGAACTGCCGATCAACGGACGTGTGCATGAGGTATTTTACTTCCTCTGGATCAACACTGCAGGAGTATAGTTTGGATTTGATGGACCTGTGTCTTTTTCTAACCTTACCAGCTATGTAGCTGTATAATGGCACTGAATATGTTCTTCTGCATCTACTGATCTGTCACATTTGCTCTTTCTGGAGGGTGTACTGCATTTACCTTTCTGTCTTTGTAATAAATGATGCCTCCTTATTGTTTGCTTATAGTTATCATTTGATAGTGTGGGTCAGGCCTTTACATGTGTAAAGAAACTGTTTCGTGGCATCTGCCTGGTTCATTTGTGAACCAGAAATGCTAAGTGACCAGAATAATTCATTATATTATGACCATTTGCTTGTTATTGTTAATTTGAGTCATTGAGATTATGTAGCATCCTTTTTCCGCGTGTTTAGTATTGATGACCCATCCTCAGGATTATTCATCAATATCAGATCAGTGGAGGTCTAACACCTGGCACCTCTATTGATCAACTGTTTGAAGAAACCGCAGTACTCCGGTGAGTGCCTCCCCACAGCTTACCAAGCACAGCGCCATCCATCGACTAGTGGCTATGCTTAGTATTGCAGCTCAGCCCTAGAGCTGAGCCTAAGTATTATGACCAATGAACATGATGTCAATGGCCTAGGAAGAGTCCTCAGCACTCATCGGAGCACCGCTGTCTCTTCAAACAGCTGATCGGCAGAACTGTACTGGGCGATCCCATTGGTACTGAATGGGCAGCGGTGGTCATGCATGCGCCCTACCACTCCATTCACATGTGAACTTTGGGACCTCTGTTTTCGCGATTATTGGGGGCCTCTAATCATAGGTCGTCAATAAGTAAGAAAACCCCTTTAAGATTTGCAACCATGCAGTTTTACTACTGGGCTAAAAGCAGCTCCTACATTTACTACCTTTATATAGAAATTTTATTGCAGGTCATTTTTTTGCCCATCTTTTGAAGTGACTTGTTCAAAAGCACTTGTGAAGTGAGGAAATCTTTCTAGTTGTGCTTTCATAAGCATAATAGATGACAAGAAGATGCTGAAGGATGATACTCTGGAAGGTGTATGCACTGTGAACACCTAGGATCAGTAAATCAGCTGGAATAAGTGGACCCATTGCTCATAGATGGCAGAAAATGGCTCTGCTCCTCAACACATTATGCTTTTGTTCAATACAAAATGGATATATTCTTCCCTGTGAAACATACCACCTGCCCCCGGTTTGTCCTTGTGTCCTTTCTATGTAACGATAAATAAAAGTGCTGAGGAAAAATGCTTGATGTGTTCTTTGCTCTATTCACCTTTAGAAATCGTCTGTTACACTGAGCATTGGATATTATTTTCTGTTTTCGGTAGATATGTGAATTGGTAGATGAGTGATTTACTTGCTGCACCCAATGAACTTTCTATCGATTGTAGTGGAAGCAGCAAGAAGTCTCTGAGTTCTGGCACTAGGTTTTAAAGAAGCGTCTTTCTAATCATCAATGATTTTATCATAAGGTGGTGTTCTTGTTAGAATCAGTCATAGTGTTCCCACAAAGAACCTGTCCACTCAAGAACGGGCGTCCCCCTAATTGCCCATGCATGAAAATCCTTTAAAGGGGTTTTTCCGGTTTGCATCAACATCCTTTAAAATAATCATTTATGAAGGTGGCTGTAATTTTGTAATGTATTTCTTTTAACTTTATTGCTCCTATCTCCCATTCTGAGCTGTGGTGACATGTCCATGCAGCTCTTTCTTATTTTCTGTGATGGTATGTCCATGGGCGTGTCACAACAGCAACAGGGGGAATGATAGGGGAGTGTCTATGTAAATAGCTAGGTGGGAGGAGCTATAAACTAGCTGGGTGTTAGGGACAGTGATAGGGAAGTGTCTATGTTACCAGCTGGGGGGAGGAGCTTTAAACTAGCTGGGTGTTGTTAGGGGCAGTGATAGGAGACTGTCTATGTAACTAGCTGGTGGGAGGAGCTATAAACTAGCTGGGTGTTGTTAGGGGCAGTGATAGGAGACTGTCTATGTAACTAGCTGGTGGGAGGAGCTATAAACTAGCTGGGTGTTGTTAGAGCAGTAGTGGAGCTGTGGTAGAAAAAGGAGAAATGCATCATGGGTTTGGTTGGATACAGCAACATGAAATGCTACATACAGGATGTGGTAAACCAGAGTGATTTATTTACATGATTAAATCGGGTCAGGAGAATCCAAATTGAAAAAGAAAAAGCATGGGGAAGATGAGCATAACCATAGTAATCCTGGAAAATCCCTTTAAGGCTTAGGCTACTTTCGTTTTTGCTGCATCCGGCAGGGCTCAGCAAAAACGCTTCCATTACTGATAATACAACCGGCTGCATCTGTTATGAACGGATCCGGTTGTATTATCTTTAACATAGCCAAGACGGATCAGTCATGAACACCATTGAAAGTCAATGGGAGACGGATCCGTTTTCTATTGTGTAAACCATTGACTTGCATTGTGGGTCATGACGGATCCGTCTTGCTCCGCATCCCATGATGGAAAGAAAATGCATTCTGTTCAGTTATGTTTTGTCCCCATTGACAATGAATGGGGACAAAACGGAAGCGTTTCTATTTTCCGGTATTGAGATCCATCATAGGGTCTCAATACCGGAAAATAGAAAAGCTAGTGTGAATGTAGCCTTAGTTCACATGTCAGTGTTTTAGTCACTGTTTGGTCAGTAATATCCAGCGGTGATTGTGAGCAAAAACCAGGAGTGGAGCCTACACCTAGATAAGGTATAATGGAAAGATTTGCTTCTGTTCTGTGTTTTTGACCTACACCTGGATTTGGTTCGCAATCACTGATGGAAATCACTGATCAAAAATTGACTTTGTGAATAAGGTCTTAGCCTTTCTTGTTCCAGTTTCTGCTGCTAATAATATTAAAGGGAACTTGTCACCTCCAAAAACCATTCCAAACCGCCAGCAGCACCTGAGAGTAGCCCTCAGTGTGTTTCTAATGATCATTTTCTTTCAGCAGTCAGATGCGGCAAAAGCTCTGAAAACGTTCTTTTATCCCCTGCCTGCGCTATTTTCTAGTCATGCTTCAAGTCCAGGTAATCATGCCTCCTTCCCTGCCCCTTCGCTGTGACTTACAGCCAGCAGTTCGGCAAAGCCAGCCGAACTCTCCTGCATAAGCGCTGTCAGTCACAGTGAATGTGCAGGGAAGGAGGCGCGGTTACCTGGACTTGAAGCAGGAGGCCGCTGCCCCCTTGACTTCGAGCATGACTATAAAATAGCGCAGGCAGGGAATAAAAGAAAGTTTTCAGAGATTTTGCTGCATCTGACTGCTGAAAGAAAATGATCATTAGAAACACACTGCGGGCTACTCTTGGATACTGCTGGCGGCTTGGGATGGCATTTGGAGGTGACACATTCCCTTTAAGGTCTAGAAATCAACCATTTTAAGTATCATGTCCAATGCATTCACTAGAAGTTACCACATGACAATTCAAATGAAAAATAATTATACTTGAGCCCTATTAGTGATAAAATGTGGTGTATAACTTCATCACAGGCAAGTTCCATACAACATTCCTAAGGTATTAATTACTTCCACCTCATCATGTATTTGCTGAAACTATGGTTGGACATTACTAAAGGTGTAACAGAAGACTAGAGAGCATTGAGTTAAAGTAAATGCCCAGTCATTAACTATACAATGAATTTTACGTCACTACCCCAAGATTATACCTACCGGCTGTTTTCCTTAATTCTTCATGACCAAGCTTTTTTTTGCTTGGCATTACTGGGGCAGAACAATGATCTGTGACTACAGTTTAGCTACAGTGTCTACAAGGATATAAGGTAGTCTGAGACACACCTCCTGTCTCCTAATTGGTTCAGGCTGCTGCTCTGCTTCCTTAGATTGGCTGCTGTGTATAAACACGAGGCCATCACAAGCTCGCCAGAAAGGCAATGCATGGAGACCATCAGGTAATAGCCATACGTTTCCGAAGCCAAAGAATCTTTAGGAAGGGGCAGTCTGGAGGATCGTTTTTATTCCCTTGCTCTCATCTCTATACGTACTTGTCTAATTCAGCAGCAAGTAGAAAAGTATGGGAGCCACTAGAAGACCCAGAAGCTGAGAGGACATAGCTTATGTATTAAAGGAGCTCCAGAGGCGTGGGACAGTGAACTGTAGGCACCTGGAAAATGAACAACAAGAGTGGCAGGTTTAGAAGAGGAGCTAGTAGAAAATGATATAACTATTGGAAATGGCAAAATACAGAAGAGGCAGATAGATCATAGGGGTGTAACTAAAGAAATCCTTTCAATAATTCAGCCTGAATTAAGATATTACCATAAAGTACAATCCTTTTCTATTTACTGGGTTACGATAGATACATTTCCTGCCTTTGGTCAAAGACCTTGTGTTATCCATGAGACTGAATGATGAATCTCAGGTATTGGTATTACAGTAGCAGCCACAATGAAGACTGTGGTATGACATTACAGATCATCTCTGATGGTCAATAACTGTAGATCTGATACATTATTCTAATCAATAGCTATGTGATGAGAGATCAGAGGTGGCGCACTTTCTGTGCTCAACGTCAATACCTGTTTCCGTTTTGCTTTAGGGTAATTCATTCATTTTACATTTCATAGAACAGCATTTTAGGATTAAGCACTGATGAGATCTTGAATCCAATCTTGCCTGAAGATGATTGTGATGAGCATTTAATTAATCAGTTCCATGGCTGCTTTAAGATAATGGTTTTGGCAATAAGTTGTGTAGGAAAACAACTCATGAATAGATGATATCATATGATGCCGAGTCAGTTCAAATAATCTCCTAATTACAATCCTGTTTCACCTTCTTTGAGGGCCACTGAAAGAGTTTTTCTAGAACATCTGAGAAAATGTACATATTGTACCAGGGGTAAACACAGACAACAGACGATCCCTGTGCAAGAACTGTATATGACCCCCTTGGTCTGGAAGTGCTCACCACAGAACACTCCTTATGCCCTTTTAACAATCTACCATCAGTAACTGTAGGATATGAAATCTACTATCTCAGTCCCTTACATTCGGTCTAGTAGGCAGTAGAAAATCTGTGTTTAAGCAATTTAAAAATTGATGACCTATCCTTAGGACATGATGTCACAGGTCAGGGGTAGGCCGCAGTGCTTGCCCATGTGCCACGACCCCTTCCAACAGATGATTGGCATGGGTGCTCAGAGTTGGACCTCTCTAATTAAATATTTCTATCCGGTCATCAGTTTTTAAAGGTGGATTTACAGGAATTTATTATTGATGGCCTGCTTGGCTATGGTCCGATACCCAGCACCCCCACTGATCAGAAGCCAGTGCTGGAATGACACAGTTCTATTGTGTAGTGCAGGGATGCTCCACCTGTTGTAAAACTACAACTCCCATCATGACCTGCTGCAGGCTGATAGCTGTAAGTTGTCTGGGCATGCTGGGAGTTGTAGTTTTGCAACAGCTGGAGGGCCGCAGGTTGGGCATCCCTGGTGTAGTGGATGGAGCTCGTTACTGCTGTTCTTCTCCCATTCACTTCAAAGGGAACAGTATTGCATTAACCAGCTCTACCAGCTAAACAATAGAAGTAGCTGTGTAGTTCTGGTAGTTCTGGCGCCAACTTACCGTGCCAGAACCACTGCAGAACATCAGTGGGGGTGTGCGGTGTTGAACCCCATCAATCAGATATTGATGACCTATCTTGAGAATACATCAATACACTGCGTGCAGAATTATTAGGCAAATGAGTATTTTGACCACATCATCCTCTTTATGCATGTTGTCTTACTCCAAGCTGTATAGGCTCGAAAGCCTACTACCAATTAAGCATATTAGGTGATGTGCATCTCTGTAATGAGAAGGGGTGTGGTCTAATGACATCAACACCCTATATTAGGTGTGCATAATTATTAGGCAACTTCCTTTCCTTTGGCAAAATGGGTCAAAAGAAGGACTTGACAGGCTCAGAAAAGTCAAAAATAGTGAGATATCTTGCAGAGGGATGCAGCACTCTTAAAATTGCAAAGCTTCTGAAGCGTGATCATCGAACAATCAAGCGTTTCATTCAAAATAGTCAACAGGGTCGCAAGAAGCGTGTGGAAAAACCAAGGCGCAAAATAACTGCCCATGAACTGAGAAAAGTCAAGCGTGCAGCTGCCAAGATGCCACTTGCCACCAGTTTGGCCATATTTCAGAGCTGCAACATCACTGGAGTGCCCAAAAGCACAAGGTGTGCAATACTCAGAGACATGGCCAAGGTAAGAAAGGCTGAAAGACGACCACCACTGAACAAGACACACAAGCTGAAACGTCAAGACTGGGCCAAGAAATATCTCAAGACTTATTTTTCTAAGGTTTTATGGACTGATGAAATGAGAGTGAGTCTTGATGGGCCAGATGGATGGGCCCGTGGCTGGATTGGTAAAGGGCAGAGAGCTCCAGTCCGACTCAGACGCCAGCAAGGTGGAGGTGGAGTACTGGTTTGGGCTGGTATCATCAAAGATGAGCTTGTGGGGCCTTTTCGGGTTGAGGATGGAGTCAAGCTCAACTCCCAGTCCTACTGCCAGTTTCTGGAAGACACCTTCTTCAAGCAGTGGTACAGGAAGAAGTCTGCATCCTTCAAGAAAAACATGATTTTCATGCAGGACAATGCTCCATCACACGCGTCCAAGTACTCCACAGCGTGGCTGGCAAGAAAGGGTATAAAAGAAGAAAATCTAATGACATGGCCTCCTTGTTCACCTGATCTGAACCCCATTGAGAACCTGTGGTCCATCATCAAATGTGAGATTTACAAGGAGGGAAAACAGTACACCTCTCTGAACAGTGTCTGGGAGGCTGTGGTTGCTGCTGCACGCAATGTTGATGGTGAACAGATCAAAACACTGACAGAATCCATGGATGGCAGGTTTTTGAGTGTCCTTGCAAAGAAAGGTGGCTATATTGGTCACTGATTTGTTTTTGTTTTGTTTTTGAATGTCAGAAATGTATATTTGTGAATGTTGAGATGTTATATTGGTTTCACTGGTAAAAATAAATAATTGAAATGGGTATATATTTGTTTTTTGTTAAGTTGCCTAATAATTATGCACAGTAATAGTCACCTGCACACACAGATATCCCCCTAAAATAGCTAAAACTAAAAACAAACTAAAAACTACTTCCAAAAATATTCAGCTTTGATATTAATGAGTTTTTTGGGTTCATTGAGAACATGGTTGTTGTTCAATAATAAAATTAATCCTCAAAAATACAACTTGCCTAATAATTCTGCACTCCCTGTAGTGAAGTCCCAGAATGTCAATTTAAGCCCAGGAAAACCCCTTTAAGATGGAAGTGAATCCCCATGACTACTGGGCAACTGTACAAGCTGCACATATGGTATGACACGTTTTCTATACTCTACACTGTATCATTTAGGATGTAAATATGAGCGGCACTATCTTTAGGTTACATGGCGTCCAGTACGGAACGCCTTCTTGGAGCCCCCATCATCATGTACACACACCTTCACAACCATTATAGGGAATTAAATACATGAAATTAGTAGCATCAAATTTAAAATGTAAATTACGGTATATTTTTAGAGAAAAGAATATATAACTAATTCTTAAAGGGGTTGTCCATCTGGGACATTTATGACATGTATTAATAGGATATGCCATCCAACAGATGTAGGTCCCACCTCTGGGGGACCCTCTTCTATCTCAAGAACGGGGCCACAAAGTGAATGGACTGTATGCAAATGTACTGCAACCATACAGTGTGAACCTGGGAAAATGTTGGGTATTGAAACAAATTTTGACACCAGAGTACCTTTACATTACAATGTATTCTTATGACTAGATCCAATATAATAGTTTAGCCATTAAACGTTGTCCCTTTTTTTCGTGTTATTTCAATATTAAAGGTGCTGCCACTTAAATAGATGGGGATCTTGAATAAGGAATTCCCCACTCTATTAACTCATAATTCCCTATAAGGTATTTGAAAATGTCTTTTTCTAAACACATAAAAACTTTAAATCCAGCTTCCTCTGCCGGAACAGCCTGTCGGGTTTCAAAATGCTGATGTGAAAGTAGCCCAAGGTTACGTGCCCCAGGAATTCTGGCTTGCAAAGTTTAACAGACTGGTTGATAGTGGCTAGCCGGCTGGACCAAAGTCTGTGGTTGTTGGGCAGGGTTTTTCCAAGTGACCATATAGTCAGACTTACCTTTAAGTTTAAAGCTGGCATTAAAGTGAAAGGGGAAAATACAACAATGCCATTTCTTTCCTCCTAGGTAGTCCACCATCAGCTGTCAGTGATATTATTATTAGTTGGAAGCATTCAGGAGCCACGGCAACTCAGCCATGAAGTGGTAGACCACATAAAATTACTGAGTGCCAAGGTGCATAGAGCATAAAAGTTGTCAATTGCTTGGTTGGCTCAATAACTGGAGAGTTCGAAACCTTTGCAGGCAGTAACATCAGCACAAAAACTGTGCTCTGTGAGTTTGATGTGGAAAAACTTGACTGGTCCACACAGAACCCTGACCTCAACCCCATCGAACACCTTTGGGACGAACTGGAGCTGAGATTACAAGCCAGGTTCTCTCATCCAACATCAGTGTCTGACCTTTGAGATGCTCTTCTGGATGAATGGGCAAAAATTTGCACAGACACTTCAACATTCTATGAAATCCTCCCAGAAGAATGGAAGCTGTTTTAGCTGCAAAGGTTGAGGGGAGGGGGGGAACAACTCCATAATAATGTCTATGGATTTAGAATAAAAGCTCTTGTAGGTGTACGTGTCCAAATACTTTTGTCCACATAGTGTATATGGTTCCTACTGTATTATGACCTCCTGAAAGGAGCCTTAGACCACCTCAATATCACTGCCACTCAAGATTTTTACACTTGGTTGGCTGATCCATTTATTTTTTAGTTTTATTTAATTGTAAAATGTTATTACATTTCATAATTTACGTCATTTTCGACCACTTTTTTCTTGTCTAACACTTTATATGGCTGATATTATACTAAAATATGGCAATATGGTTTGGTGACCTCTAATGTAAAGCATTTTTCTTGTACCATAATTGGCCATGGTGGGAACTATGTTTCAGTCCTATCACAATATCTCAACCCCTGCCCACCAAACCCATGGTCTGAAAAGCAATGTGTGTGTATAGATAATTTCTTAAAGCAAAAATACTCTTTAATGCCTCTCATTAGGTCACCAACAAATCATGTTAGGGTACGCCACACATTCAGGTTTCAGAGTAAATAAAAAAAAAGAGATGTACTATCTGTCCTTTATACTTTCCCTCTTATTATGATCCACTCCTGATGTTGGCTTCCAAAATGGCATCAAGAAACCTCATCGTGTGGCTGTACCCTTATGGTAAAATTTATATTCTTAGAAGCCATGCATAAATAATTTTGTATATGGTTGTACACATATAAATATTTCAGTTTACAGCATAGGAGGTCACAATGCGTAAAGTTGAAATAAAATGCTAGGTGGCTACCCTAATAAGTGCCATATAGCCGTGGCTTACTTATTTGCATAGTAAAGGCAGCATGGTTTGACCGGAGGTCTGGCTTTGTGTGCTGTGTATGTGCAGCTCAACTGCTATGAGAAGAACACTATTATGCCCCCTTCCTTTGTAGGCTATAAACTGTGGTTAAACCCTCCAAGAGTCTGCTTTACCAGGCAACAGGCGAACAATAGATGGAATCTGGTAAGCTCATTGATAAAAACTAGAGGCGTAAACCATGATGAGTCTTTTGTACGCTCAGGCAACTGGATTGGTCCGATGGACATTTATTTCAATTGGCGCTTCACTCCTCACTTTATCACTCAGAGTGCAGTTAAGCCCTTGTGTTATAGACCTTTTATACTTGAGGATATTACGTAACCTTTATGACCTTATGTTTTCGATAGTTATGCCATCCTGAAAGATAAATGCACAAAGGCAGAATATCTTCTACACTGGGACCCACCAATGGTGACATTCATTTCTCTTTCTTCATTGTGCATGTGTCCAGTTAAATGGCAATGGAAACCCCTAAAATATCAGATCCTTTACTGGAAATAGAATGTATAATCTGGAGGCATTCTTCTTTCTTTGAGTAATTATCTATTCTCTGGATACAAATGATATGTTGGTGTTAATATCTTGTCACGTTTGCTGCGGTCACATTAGATGATTGCATCTCATACCCTGGTGATATTTGTCATGAGATAGTTATTGCCTTGATGGATTCCTCTGGTGTTAGGTCGCTGGGTGCTAATAAGCTTCCCACCAGACTACTGCAGTCATGTGCACATCACTTTACAGGTGGGATGTGGCGGACATCTATTCGTTACACTGAACCAAGTCATCCTCCTGATGGTACCAATTGAATCTCTGGAATTATTGATTGCCATTACTCTTTCTCTTTGTGCACTTGAGGCAACATAGGTGACGTGACTTTCATTAATTTCTCTAAATTCTGCATAAAGAGAGGAAAAAAGTTACAATTTTATTTTTCTTATGAATGGTTGCTTATATTTGTAAATTATTTGTAAAGACTGGAACCACGAGAAGAATAGACTGATTACTGTCAGATGGACATTTTAGGCAATACACCTGTATCACATAGATTACTTTAAAGATTGATTGTTTTCAGTCCATTAAATCATTAACTGGTAGTCAATTGAAGCAATTAGATTCTTCTATGATTCATAGAATTCCTCCCTGCTCTGCTTCTTCTTGAATCTCATGATCAGAAGCCATGTTTGGACCTTCTTCCTCCCCTTCTCTATCTTTGACGCGTTCCCTCTTGCATCTTGACACCAAATTCCGCCTCCCAACCAATACTACATTTTCCAAGGTCTCAATGTCATGGTATCACCCTGTCATTCAGTAAATTATGTAAGTTTGTAGGTTGCAGGTTGCAGGATGTGGGTCACAAAGGCAGGTGGTGACCCTTGGCTGGAACAGAGACAACAGTAAAGCCAGGAGGTCACTATAGTGTCCTGACTTAAAGGAAAGGGTGAATGCAATGTTTAGAAAAGGTAAGACATACAGGTCTGTATGGTCATAATAGATGCCTGTGAATTTTTACTTGAGTGCCTGTTAAAGAGATAAACAGATGAATGTCCTGTTAGATAGTATTAGACAAGCATTTGTGAGACCAGACAAACAAAAAATGAAATGCATAAAAATGAATATAAAAACACGGTGTAACTATGACTACATTAAAACTTTTAACTCTTAGAACAATAAAGATGAGAACATTTAGAAATTCCAAAATCAAATTTTTGGTAGTTGGCAGCTGCTCTATCTAGAACCAGCAAAGTCCTTTTAGGGACAATTGTCAATGTAACAGGACTGATCTACATTAGGGATAAATTATGTGGTTACAAGAAAAATTCTAGAACTTGGAAGGGATTTTTATTATTTTTACAAACTAATAGTTATAAAGATGCAAAAAGTATATGGACAATTTATTAAGAGCTTTGAAATGATCAAGAAATGATGAGAACAACGGAAATTATTATCAATATTATGAAAGCAGGCTTACTGACTTTAAAAAGTTGCAAATTTTGATGCATGGAATATTAGTGCTATATGTCTCATTGATCTGGGTCACACATCTAGGACCCACCCATATTTACAGAATGGAGGTCCCCCAACACCCATCCTGCTGTCTGAAGGGCCACCACATTCATTCAGAGCATGAATGAAGAGGTGTGGATTTAAAGGAGTTGTCCAAGATAATTAAAATGCTAGTAATGCCCCCGAATGCTTAAAAATAAAACCCATCCTGCTGTCTGAAGGGCCACCACATTCATTCAGAGCATGAATGAAGAGGTGTGGATTTAAAGGAGTTGTCCAAGATAATTAAAATGCTAGTAATGCCCCCGAATGCTTAAAAATAAAAATTGATTATATGCTTACCTCTTGCTCCTGCGCCACCAGTCAAGTCCTTCTTCCACTGTCTTTTTACAGATTGCAGTGGTGTCATGCAGGTATACTGCTGAAGACAGTGATTGGCTGGAGCGGTCAAGTGTCATATGCAGTACCTACACTCCACTGCTGCACTCTGTAGACAGAAGTTAGTAGAGGGACCGGATTGGGGACGCAGCTCAGGAGAAAGAGATAAATAAGTAATCTTTTATAATTTTACAGTATTTGGGGTCATTACCAGAATTTCTAATGATCTCGGACAACCCATTTAAATTAAGGTGGGAGTATCCCCTTAAACTAAGGCCTTATTTACACATCAGTGTTTAGCATCAGTTTTTTATATCCACAATCAGAATAGGGACCAAAACACAGAACCTGTGGTATCAACTGCATCGGCCAAGGTGCAAAATAACATTTATGCCCCTGTATCCACAATTCTGAAAACCTTCTCAAAAGAACTGAAAAAATTGCATCCTCTGAGTAATGTATCTCTGGGGAGAATGCCTTCATTTCATTTTCTATTTTACACAGTGTATCTTCCCTCTGCAGGATAGGAGTCTGTTGCTAACACAATTATTTGCATTGACTAGGTTCTCTTCAGATAGACAAGCATGCTCCACCAGTGCACCGCCTTTCATGAGCCGTTTACATTATGTACTCTCTATTGTCACAGGCTGTAGGCTTCTTTGTTTCCTTGCATTCCTTTTTAGATGTACCAGTTTGGAATGACATTCATTTCGTCTTTTCTTTGCTTTCTCGACACTGATATTTGAGAACACAGACAAAGCAAAGAAATGAAAGTGCCATAGGTGGGAAAATGCAATTTAGGTGAATTTTGCTATGGATATATCATTTGTGGACAACCTGTGTTTAGCAATACAAATAAGGATTTATTTAAAAACTCAACATTTTTCAAAAGTGAGATTTTTTTTCTAACATTATGCTAAAGCAATTGTTTTTGTCTTGAAGATGTAACAAGAAAGGTCTTGGCAAGTGGTGGGGGAGGGGATCTGAGCATTTGTGTGCAGAACGTGGGTCTATCTGGACAGGATTGATTTTGTCCTAAAGGCTCCCATACACATTAATTAATTGTCATCCAAACGCTCTGAGAACGGTGGGTTTGTCCAACAGTCTAATGTGTGTGGGGAACTCCTGACAGATTAAGCAGGGGGAAGGAAGGATGGGGTGAACTGAATATTGTAGCCTGATCCTTTTGGGGCAGTGTCTAAGAATACGAATCCCAGGTCTTAATACTGTATTAGACAAATTTACTATTCAGAAGCATGAACCTTTATAAATTTGGAGTATCTTATACCCTGCTCCAGATTTATGCCAGAATTTTGTCTGTGCCCCAAAAATTTGTCAGTGCACCAAAAATTGTGTCCAAGCTTCAGAACTGTGGTATTTTTGCCACTAACAGAGGAGACAGCTCGGAAACAGATACTGTCTAAAAATAAGTGCAAAGTTAGACTAGACAGTCTTATACTGCTCCAGATTTATCACAGTGTCTGATGCTGGATGATAAATCTGGATCATCTTTAGACTCTCTAGCCTAAATTCACGCTACCTGCAAGTTGGCTTCGTTTTACTCCAAAAATCTGCCAAACTATTAGTGCATTTTCTGACGATTGGAGAAACAACAAAACCAGGTCCCTTTACATGAAGTCACAACCCTTTCGATAAGACACACGCGCTAGTCGGAAGAAAAGTTGATAAATGTGGTGCAAATCAAGTACGCCAGTTTTTTGGGGCATATGGCGCATTTTCAATAGTAAATCTACTCCTTTGTTCCACAAGGACATAAGACTCTACCAGGTATCTGGCAGCAGCTCTCTCCTCTCTCCCTATTGACAACACATTCTTGCATGGCCAAACCAAACATGTATGTGCATGGGGGAGTTGGCAGAGATAGCTGACGGATGAACAGTCATTTGGCCGACAGGGGTTCTCCAGGAATTAATACAATTACTGAATATACCTAAAGATTATTTTATTATAAACACATTCCCAAATAAAATGTATTATTTATAATGGCTCGTTTTGTCTAGAGGGTAATCATCATTAAAGGGGTTCTCCTGGAATTAAGAAAATGAAAATACTTAAATATTACTTTAGTATAAATATATTCCCAAATACATTTTATTAGCTATAATGGTTCATTTTGTCTAGGGAGCAATCAGTAGGAGAAATAAAATGGCCGCTGTCCTATTAGCACACACAAAACCTGTCCTAATCATACAGCAGGACAAGTTACTTTGCAACACTGAGGTAAAAAGCTGCCTCGTCCTCCTCTCTGCTCTACCTGTCGGGGATTATGATCCTGAATACAGATTATAAGATCTTCAGCTGAATCTCTGTAGGAAAGGAGTTCAGGAAGAGATATGAAGTATAGAGAGGATGGACAGGACAGACTGTGGTAATGAAGACTGTATACAAGTGTTGCTGCTCATTATCTACACCCCTACTATTCTCTCTGTACTTCATGTCTCCTAATGAACTTCATTCCTACAGAGATTCAGATGAAGATCATATTAAACTGTATTCAGGATTATAATCCCTGACAAGTAAGAGAGGAAGATGACGCAGCTCTTTAACTTGTCCTCCTGTGTAATTAAGTTTTGTGTGGACTAGTAGGATGGCGGCCATTTTATTTTTCCTAATGATTTCTCCCCGGACAAAATGAGCCATTATAACTAATGTAAGGTATTTGGTAATATATTTATAATGAAGTAATATTTAAGTATTTTCAGTTTCTTAATTCCCGGAGAACTCCTTTAAAATCTCTATTGAGCAGCTGTAGCAGAAGTTGAGTGCTGGAATCCGCTTAATACAGTGCTGGAGCTCGAGTGTCCTCATATTCATAAGATCGTGGCTCTTCCCACCCCTGCTTCTGATTGGTCTTGTGCCCTATACCACTGAGGTAAGTGATTGGCTGCAGTGGTCACATGTCCTATATCGCTATGTCACCACTGCTGCTGAAGGTGAGTACTGGAGCTACAGTGCTGGAAATGGCGGGGGATTACGTTGTAAGTATGTGTTCTTTTATTACTTTATTACATTTTGGAGGCACTGCTGAAGTTTTGCTTCAAGTCTGACAAACCCTGTAGAGATGCAGCATGGTCTAAATCAGGGCTCTACAACCTCCGCCACTCCATCTATTTTGCAACTACAACTGCCAGCATGCTCCATTTGCTATTATGGGAGTTCAGAGGACGGCTGAGCCAGTGTGCATGCTGGGAGTTTTCAGAACAGCTGGATTACCAAAGGTCAGGGACATAGCTATAGGGGGTGCAGAGGTAGCAGTCACTACTGGGACCAGGAGCCTGAGGGGGTCCAAAGACCCTTGTGGCGCATAAGAAGACACTGGTATTATAGAAAGTGCATGCAGGTCAGGTTACACCTCTGGCTGGAGGGAAGAATTTGGCATGGGGGGAGTGCCGTTTCAATTTTTGCCTCAGGAAGCACGAAGGCAATGTGCTCCCTTGTCCACAAGGCACTGAGGGAAGTGGGACCCAAGCTGAAATCTTGCACCAGGGCCCATGAGCCTTTAGCTACACCCCTGAGGAGGACTAAAAGATTTTATTGTCAGACACTCACCAACAGTATTATAAAATGACATTATATACAGAGACACTGTAGGAAAGCGGCTGCCGGACCTCGTCTGAGAGAGCGATCTTGACTAGTCACAGGGGTTTTTGGGAGGAGGGGGTTGCGAAGAAGTTGCTGGCGGGGGGGGCGTTAAAAAAGTTGATGTGAGGCCCAGTCATTTGTAGTTACGCCACTGCCAAAGGTTGCTGACCCCTGGTCTAAAGACTACTGTATTTTGCTATGTTAGGGTATGGTCACACGGTCAGGTTTCTGCATGCAGTTTTGGAAGCCAAATCCAGGAGTGAATTCAATAAGTCCTATCTGTCCTTTATACTTTCTCTTCTCTTATGATTCACTCCTGATTTTGGCTTCCAAAACTGCATCGGGAAACCTGACTGTGCGGCTGTAACCTTAGAAGAAATTCTTTTCTATGAAGCCTCTGGTGCTGCTAGAAACTGGCATTCAGATATTGTTAATGTGAGCATATCCGCCATGCAGAACCAGTTACATTCAGTAGATTCCAGTTTTCTGCACTGCTCACGTTGTCAGGATTGTTCAGACAAATTGGGAAAATCAGTTTTCAGCTCCAGGCATGTAGAGTAACTGCAGCAAATAACTGTGGCATTATTCTTTGAATACTAATCTAAAGTAAGATGCAGCTCTAGGGGTAGATGCAGAACTGTACAATTTATATATTATGTAATGTGTCACCATTCCGGGTACACATAATGTATTGAAAAACCTTAAAGGGCATGTGTAACTGCTCTGCACTTTGATTGACAGGGCCAGGTATGATGATGCTTACACTGCAAGGCTCTGTCAAAGTACAGAGGGTACAGCAGTTTCTGAGTGAGCTGAGCCTCTAGGTGTAACGACAACGCCCCCATTGCTCCTAGAGGCTCATTTGCATATATTAAAAAAAAACATTTTTCACAGCAATGCAGGCACATATGAATAGGGGACTAACACAGATGCCTTCAGCTGCCAAGTGCACATGCAACAGGTCAGCCAGTTTCATAGGTACAAATCTGCTGACAGATGCCCTTTAACCACTTGAGGACCTCAGGTTTATACCCCCCTAAAGACCAGGCCCTTTTTTACAAATCGACACTACACTACTTTCACCGTTTATTGCTCGGTCATGCAACTTACCACCCAAATGAATTTTACCTCCTTTTCTTCTCACTAATAGAGCTTTCATTTGGTGGTATTTCATTGCTGCTGACATTTTTACTTTTTTTGTTATTAATCGAAATTTAACGATTTTTTAGCAAAAAAATGACATTTTTCACTTTCAGTTGTAAAATTTTGCAAAAAAAACGAGATCCATATAGAAATTTTGCTCTAAATTTATAGTTCTACATGTCTTTGATAAAAAAAAAATGTTTGGGTAAAAAAAAAATGGTTTGGGTATGGTACAAAAATGTGAATTTCCGCTTTTTGAAGCAGCTCTGACTTTCTGAGCACCTGTCATGTTTCCTGAGGTTCTACAATGGCCAGACAGTACAAACACCCCACAAATGACCCCATTTCGGAAAGTACACACCCTAAGGTATTCGCTGATGGGCATAGTGAGTTCATAGAACTTTTTATTTTTTGTCACAAGTTAGCGGAAAATGATGATTTTTTTTTTTGATTTTTTTTTTCTTACAAAGTCTCATATTCCACTAACTTGTGACAAAAAATAAAAACTTCTATGAACTCACTATGCCCATCACGAAATACCTTGGGGTCTCTTCTTTCCAAAATGGGGTCACTTGTGGGGTAGTTATACTGCCCTGGCATTCTAGGGGCCCAAATGTGTGGTAAGGAGTTTGAAATCAAATTCTGTAAAAAATGACCAGTAAAATCCGAAAGGTGCTCTTTGGAATATGGGCCCCTTTGCCCACCTAGGCTGCAAAAAAGTGTCACACATCTGGTATCTCCGTACTCAGGAGAAGTTGAGGAATGTGTTTTGGGGTGTCATTTTACATATACCCATGCTGGGTGAGATAAATATCTTGGTCAAATGCCAACTTTGTATAAAAAAATGGGAAAAGTTGTCTTTTGCCAAGATATTTCTCTCACCCAGCATGGGTATATGTAAAATGACACCCCAAAACACATTCCCCACCTTCTCCTGAGTACGGCAATACCAGATGTGTGACACTTTTTTGCAGCCTAGGTGGGCAAAGGGGCCCATATTCCAAAGAGCACCTTTCGGATTTCACAGGTCATTTTTTACAGAATTTGATTTCAAACTCCTTACCACACATTCGGGCCCCTAGAATGCCAGGGCAGTATAACTACCCCACAAGTGAACCCATTTTGGAAAGAAGACACCCCAAGGTATTCCGTGAGGGGCATGGCAAGTTCCTAGAATTTTTTATTTTTTGTCACAAGATAGTGGAAAATGCTGATTTTTTTTTTTTTTTTTTCATACAAAGTCTCATATTCCACTAACTTGTGACAAAAAATAAAAACTTCCATGAACTCACTATGCCCATCAGCGAATACCTTGGGGTCTCTTCTTTCCAAAATGGGGTCACTTGTGGGGTAGTTATACTGCCCTGGCATTCTAGGGGCCCGAATGTGTGGTAAGGAGTTTGAAATCAAATTCTGTAAAAAATGACCTGTGAAATCCGAAAGGTGCTCTTTGGAATATGGGCCCCTTTGCCCACCTAGGCTGCAAAAAAGTGTCACACATCTGGTATCTCTGTATTCAGGAGATGTTGAGGAATGTGTTTTGGGGTGTCTTTTTACATATACCCATGCTGGGTGAGATAAATATCTTGGTCAAATGCCAACTTTGTATAAAAAAAAGGGAAAAGTTGTCTTTTGCCAAGATATTTCTCTCACCCAGCAGGGGTATATGTAAAATGACACCCCAAAACACATTCCCCACCTTCTCCTGAGTACGGGGATACCAGATGTGTGACACTTTTTTGCAGCCTAGGTGGGCAAAGGGGCCCATATTCCAAAGAGCACCTTTCGGATTTCACAGGTCATTTTTTACAGAATTTGATTTCAAACTCCTTACCACACATTTGGGCCCCTAGAATGCCAGGGCAGTATAACTACCCCACAAGTGACCCCATTTTGGAAAGAAGAGACCCCAAGGTATTCGCTGATGGGCATAGTGAGTTCATGGAAGTTTTTATTTTTTGTCACAAGTTAGTGGAATATGAGACTTTGTATGAAAAAAAAATCAAAAAAAAAAAATCAGCATTTTCCACTAACTTGTGACAAAAAATAAAAAATTCTAGGAACTTGCCATGCCCCTCACGGAATACCTTGGGGTGCCTTCTTTCCAAAATGGGGTCACTTGTGGGGTAGTTATACTGCCCTGGCATTTTCCAGGGGCCCTAATGTGTGGTAAGTAGGTAAATGACCTGTGAAATCCTAAAGGTGCTCTTTGGAATATGGGCCCCTTTGCCCACCTAGGCTGCAAAAAAGTGTCACACATGTGGTATCGCCGTATTCAGGAGAAGTTGGGGAATGTGTTTTGGGGTGTCATTTTACATATACCCTTGCTGGGTGAGAGAAATATCTTGGCAAAAGACAACTTTTCCCATTTTTTTATACAAAGTTGGCATTTGACCAAGATATTTCTCTCACCCAGCATGGGTATATGTAAAATGACACCCCAAAACACATTCCCCAACTTCTCCTGAGTACGGCGATACCAGATGTGTGACACTTTTTTGCAGCCTAGATGCGCAAAGGTGCCCAAATTCCTTTTAGGAGGGCATTTTTAGACATTTGGATACCAGACTTCTTCTCACGCTTTGGGGCCCCTAGAATGCCAGGGCAGTATAAATACCCCACATGTGACCCCATTTTGGAAAGAAGACACCCCAAGGTATTCAATGAGGGGCATGGCGAGTTCAAAAATTTCAAAAATTTCAATCTTTCATGGACTCAATATGCCCCTCACGGAATACCTGGGGGTGTCTTCTTTCCGAAATGGGGTCACATGTGGGGTATTTATACTGCCCTGGCAATCTAGGGGCCCTAAAGCGTGAGAAGAAGTCTTGAATATAAATGTCTAAAAAATTTTACGCATTTGGTTTCCGTGAGGGGTATGGTGAGTTCATGTGAGATTTTATTTTTTGACACAAGTTAGTGGAATATGAGACTTTGTAAGAAAAAAATAATAATAATTCCGCTAACTTGGGCCAAAAAAAGTCTGAATGGAGCCTTACAGAGGGGTGATCAATGACAGGGGGGTGATCAATGACAGGGGGAGTGATCAATGACAGGGGTGGTGATCAATGACAGGGGGGTGATCAATGACAGGGGGGGTGATCAGGGAGTCTATATGGGGTGATCACCACAGTCATTGATCATGCCCCTGTAAGGCTTCATTCAGACGTCCGGATGCGTTTTGCGGATCCGATCCATCTATCAGTGCATCCGTAAAAATCATGCGGACATCTGAATGGAGCTTTACAGGGGGGTAATCAATGACAGGGGGGTGATCAGGGAGTCTATATGGGGTGATCACCACAGTCATTGATCATGCCCCTGTAAGGCTTCATTCAGACGTCCGGATGCGTTTTGCGGATCCGATCCATCTATCAGTGGATCCGTAAAAATCATGCGGACGTCTGAATGGAGCTTTACAGGGGGGTAATCAATGACAGGGGGGTAATCAATGACAGGGGGGTGATCAGGGAGTCTATATGGGGTGATAACCACAGTCATTGATCATGCCCCTGTAAGGCTTCATTCAGACGTCCGGATGCGTTTTGCGGATCCGATCCATCTATCAGTGCATCCGTAAAAATCATGCGGACATCTGAATGGAGCTTTACAGGGGGGTGATCAATGACAGGGGTGTAATCAATGACAGGGGGGTGATCAGGGAGTCTATATGGGGTGATAACCACAGTCATTGATCACGCCCCTGTAAGGCTTCATTCAGACGTCCGGATGCGTTTTGCGGATCCGATCCATCTATCAGTGCATCCGTAAAAATCATGCGGACATCTGAATGGAGCTTTACAGGGGGGTAATCAATGACAGGGGGGGTGATCAGGGAGTCTATATGGGGTGATCACCACAGTCATTGATCATGCCCCTGTAAGGCTTCATTCAGACGTCCGGATGCGTTTTGCGGATCCGATCCATCTATCAGTGGATCCGTAAAAATCATGCGGACATCTGAATGGAGCTTTACAGGGGGGTAATCAATGACAGGGGGGTGATCAGGGAGTCTATATGGGGTGATCACCACAGTCATTGATCACGCCCCTGTAAGGCTTCATTCAGACGTCCGGATGCGTTTTGCGGATCCGATCCATTTATCAGTGGATCCGTAAAAATCATGCGGACATCTGAATGGAGCTTTACAGGGGGGTGATCAATGACAGGGGTGTAATCAATGACAGGGGGTGATCAGGGAGTCTATATGGGGTGATAACCACAGTCATTGATCACGCCCCTGTAAGGCTTCATTCAGACGCCCGGATGCGTTTTGCGGATCCGATCCATCTATCAGTGCATCCGTAAAAATCATGCGGACATCTGAATGGAGCTTTACAGGGGGGGTAATCAATGACAGGGGGGGTGATCAATGACAGGGGGGTGATCAGGGAGTCTATATGGGGTGATCACCACAGTCATTGATCACGCCCCTGTAAGGCTTCATTCAGACGTCCGGATGCGTTTTGCGGATCCGATCCATCTATCAGTGGATCCGTAAAAATCATGCGGATGTCTGAATGGAGCTTTACAGGGGGGTAATCAATGACAGGGGGGTGATCAGGGAGTCTATATGGGGTGATCACCACAGTCATTGATCACGCCCCTGTAAGGCTTCATTCAGACGTCCGGATGCGTTTTGCGGATCCGATCCATCTATCAGTGCATCCGTAAAAATCATGCAGACATCTGAATGGAGCTTTACAGGGGGGTAATCAATGACAGGGGGGTGATCACCACAGTCATTGATCATGCCCCTGTAAGGCTTCATTCAGACGTCCGGATGCGTTTTGCGGATCGGATCCATCTATCAGTGCATCCGTAAAAATCATGAGGACATCTGAATGGAGCTTTACAGGGGGGTAATCAATGACAGGGGGGTGATCACCACAGTCATTGATCATGCCCCTGTAAGACTTCATTCAGACGTCCGGATGCGTTTTGCGGATCCGATCCATCTATCAGTGCATCCGTAAAAATCATGCGGACATCTGAATGGAGCTTTACAGGGGGGTAATCAATGACAGGGGGGTGATCACCACAGTCATTGATCATGCCCCTGTAAGGCTTCATTCAGACGTCCGGATGCGTTTTGCGGATCCGATCCATCTATCAGTGCATCCGTAAAAATCATGCGGACATCTGAATGGAGCTTTACAGGGGGGTGATCAGGGAGTCTATATGGGGTGATCACCACAGTCATTGATCATGCCCCTGTATGGCTTCATTCAGACGTCCGGATGCGTTTTGCGGATCCGATCCATCTATCAGTGGATCCGTAAAAATCATGCGGACGTCTGAATGGAGCTTTACAGGGGGGTAATCAATGACAGGGGGGTAATCAATGACAGGGGGGTGATCAGGGAGTCTATATGGGGTGATCACCACAGTCATTGATCACGCCCCTGTAAGGCTCCATTCAGACGTCCGTATGCGTTTTGCGGATCCGATCCATCTATCAGTGGATCCGTAAAAATCATGCGGACGTCTGAATGGAGCTTTACAGGGGGGTAATCAATGACAGGGGGGTAATCAATGACAGGGGGGTGATCAGGGAGTCTATATGGGGTGATCAGGGGCTAATAAGGGGTTAATAAGTGACGGGGGGGGGGGTGTAGTGTAGTGTAGTGGTGCTTGGTGCTACTTTACTGAGCTACCTGTGTCCTCTGGTGGTCGATCCAAACAAAGGGGACCACCAGAGGACCAGGTAGCAGGTATATTAGACGCTATTATCAAAACAGCGTCTAATATACCTGTTAGGGGTTAAAAAAAAACACATCTCCAGCCTGCCAGCGAACGATCGCCGCTGGCAGGCTGGAGATCAACTCTCTTACCTTCCGTTCCTGTGAGCGCGCGCGCCTGTGTGCGCGCGTTCACAGGAAATCTCGGCTCACGCGAGATGACGCCTATTGGCGTTAGCGTAGCCTGGGGGAGCCGCCGCAATGACGCCTTTCGGCGTTAGCGTGGCGGCAAGCGGTAATTACTTTTTTTTGCAATTGTTCAAGTCCAATAGTACAAGCTGAAAGTTTCCTATAGTTAGGTTATCATCACATATTGTGGTCATGTCACCTTTTCTGTCAAGATTTTCCCCAAATAAGTGAAAAAACATCAATTTTCTGTTGTGATTTTGGAAAAATTGTGGCAAAAATTCCAACACAACCGCAGCAAGGAAAGACTTGTGCTGTCTCTGCCTTGTATGCTCATAGTGGATCACGTAGCCCATAGACAAATGTACCAAACTGTTAGCTGGGAGCAGGACCAGGCCTGTATGGGTTCACAGCGTGCAAAAAGAGATCTTGAAAACAGTGAGAAACTGAAACAAACAGTGCATCGGAAATTGACTTTATCAAATGGAGCCTATTGAAGTGACAAGCTATTCAATTCCTTATCTGTTGTGTCTATGGAACACTTTATATCAACCTTCAGAGGGTTAAAAAATGAGAAGTTGTGCTGAGCACTCCCTTTGGATGTTATGGCTTTAAAGCTTATAGTCACATCCACCATTTGTCACTGTGTCCCAGGGTGACCTAGGCTTTGTCCTGTAGCATAGCCCCTCCTCTCTCTAGTTCCACTGAATTGAGTGAAATACTTGACCTGCGGAATGTTGAACATCAATACTGACCAGTAGATGTTAGTTGTCAGGGATGGTCTTGACTTGTCAGAAGCCCCTTGAATTATATTTTACATTAGGATAGGGCCCACTTGTTTTATATTGGAAATTCATACCTCTCAGGATTAGAAATTAGTCATATATAGCAAAAGGGCAGAACATACTCCAAAGTAATGAGACTAGTTTCATTTTCCAGCGCATACTGTATTAACTATTGAGCTAAAGGTCGAGTGTGTCAGCCCATACATTGCACATCACATACACTGCCATATTTTCTTCAGCAGGAAAACCGCACAGAAAACACGGTTGAAGACCTATCATCAGTGGTTGTCACAACTTCTTCTAAACGTCTTGATGAACTGTGTAGGTAGCTAACAAACTGCTAAGTACAGAATTTGGAAATTACAGTTCCATCTAGTTAATGTCTTCCTGATGATTTCCTCTTGAATATTTAGGTAGATTACAAGGTGCATCAATTTTGACAATTAAACCAACTCTGTATGAACATCAGCGAATCATTTACCAGATGCTCTAAGCTGCCAACTCTGTGGCTGTGCCAAGAATGTGGTGGGAAATGTGCCGTGCCATCTCCAGTTTGAATGCCTTTAGAAGTCAGGGCAAGGTGTGATGATGTTTTCACTGCCTGGTCCTGTCAATCAAGGTGGAGAGGACATGGCAGTTGCAGAGAGAGCAGAGCCTCTAGATGTAGCAGCAACGTCCCCATTGCCCCCATATATGAACATGGGACCAGCACAGATGCCTTCAACTGCCAAGCGCACGTGTAACAGGTCAACCAGACTGGATAGGTACAAATCTGCTGACAGATGCCCTTTAAGGTATGTTCACATGTAGCAGATTTGCTGCGGAGCTTCTGTTTATGAATGGAAAATCTGCAGTGTATTACACTGTCGCAGCAAAGTCAATGACGTGAGGTGCAGATTTTAAATCTGCAGCATATCATTTCTTTCTATGGATTGTCGTCCCAAATTTCACCCCCTATAATGAATAGGGTGCAATGTCAGCAAATCGACCACAAATTTGGCAACAAAATTAACAAGAAATACATCGCGTTTTTTTTTGCACCAGATCTTATGATGGCCAATGTTGCTATACTCGTAAAGTGTAACTCTAACTATTAACATTATTTTATTGTTCCATGTGCTTCAAAATATAAAATAAGAACCATCCAGATACGATGACTGCTAATGTAGTCCATACTTATATATAGTGGATGAGCGCTTAACACATATAACCAGTATTGGAAAGGAAAGTAAACCAATAAAGAAAAAAAACAATAAGCTATTAGAAAAAAAAGTCAGATTGTTTGGGTCAATCACGTAATGCACCTTTATATAATTGAGATAATTACCATTAATAAGACACGTAGATTCTTCTTCTAAAAGTGACATTAAATAGAAATGTATCCTTTAGAAATTGGCTTTTTTTTGATCATCAAAGGTTTTGGGTACAAGAAAGGCTATAGCAATGTCTTGCTCCCCTGTGGAGGCTGATGTTAAGGAGCGCTAACATTGGCTCATTACCTTTGTACGTTCACACTTGAACTCTAATGAGACTACATAACCAGAAAAAGTAGGTCACCTGATAAGAACAGTAATATTTTCAACAGGTTTAATGCATCTGTTTCTTTTAGAGACAGCTTCAATTTATTTTAATTGGTTTGTCCACGTAGAAAAATAGTGTATCTACATAGCCCAGATGTGTACTGGTATATATTGGCCATTCTTCGAAACTCCCCCTTCTGGGTGACCAGTGGTACACAAAGTACTAATAAAGCACTGTGTTTATTGCCCAGTGGCACATCTGCAATAGGATATACGCTTTCCATGACCTCACGCCTAATCACATATAAGGCAAGGGCTCGGCCTTCTCTTCAAACAGCTGATCGGCGGGGGTGCCAGGATTCAGACCCCTGTCGATCTGATATTGATGACCTATCCTGAGGACAACCCCTTTAACAGGGTTTTCTGGAAGTTAAGGGGGTCATCCCATGAAAAGTATTCCCATGCTTCAAATGAACTATTATTGCAGCATACATGCAATAAAAACTTTCCTACAACTTTGTTAAAAGCTGTGTAAAAAGCATTAAAAAAAACACCCGCCCAACCCCTAAAGTCCATTTAAAAAAATCCTTTTTTTAGGGACCTAATAGACAGCCAAAGTTCCTGGTGTCTATAGCACTTTAGAATCTATACACTCTTATATCACTGACATGTCAGCGGTTTATGGGTGTAGGGATTCCGCTGTATTGCGGCATAGGACGCACAATGAGCGATGTACAGGCAGGAGCACACATCACTGTTCTTGCCTGTGCCCACTAAGCTCAGCTAAAGCCTTGCATAATACATTGGTGCATCGATGTGCTATGCAGAGCTTTTAGCATAGCAAAGGAGGAACAGGCGGAAGCTCTGTGTAACACATTGCTGCTCCTGCCTCTGCTCCGCTAGAAGCCCTGCCTAGCACAACGGTGCAGAAGTGTCCTATGTCATGCTTCAGTTGCCTGACAGCTCAGGTGGCGTGTCCTTTCTCAGAGGTGAGTGCCCTTTTTGCTACAGCTCTCTCCCTATAAGATCACAGCTTCTAATATGGTATGTCTGGTGGCAGTTAACGAATAGAGCTAAGCATGTACGACCACCTCAGTAGGTGGACGTGCACATTACTATGTAGCTTAAAAACCAGGAGTCACCATTATAATGAAGTTATAATAATACCTCACCACTGGAGCTTTTTTGTGACAGAAAGTAAATTACAAACATAACTAATTTTTCACGGCAAAGTATGTAAAATTAACATTTTATGGTGGCGAAGCCTTTTTTTTTTTTAATAGCGTTTATTTAACATTTTGCATTTAATACAACACTCCCAAGGGGAGAATAGAGAAGAACAATCCTTCCATGACCCATGCACTCACATTAGCAAGTCCAATATTAACATATATCTTGACCATAAAGGACATATAAGTGACTTTAATACAAGGTATCGCTGTTTCCACCAAATTAGTTCTAGAACTCACTCAAACCGCATACACACTCACATTCATACAATGGGTGATACATTCGCCATCGCCAATGACTTCAAGTTGTGCCCTCCGCCTGGACCCAAAGGCCCCAGATATT
The DNA here is from genome assembly GCF_905171765.1 of Bufo bufo. Classification (NCBI taxonomy): domain Eukaryota; kingdom Metazoa; phylum Chordata; class Amphibia; order Anura; family Bufonidae; genus Bufo; species Bufo bufo. The sequence continues at coordinate 349,006,992 of NC_053392.1, forward strand.
ATCAAATCGATCAGGCAATCCCCTTGCCTCGTATGTCAATTTATACATTTGCAGGTCTTTATTTATCAGGAGTACCCATTGGCTCACTGTAGGACACTTGGGCGGTTTCCAGTTCAAAAGTATATTCTTCCTCCCATAGAACATCAACAATCTTAACCCTTTCATGACCAAAGGTCATTGATGCCCCAGTGTCCAGGTCAAAATTTACAAATCTGACATGCGTCACTTTAAGTGGTAATAGCTTTGGAACACTTTTACTTATCCACGCCATTCTGAGATTGTTTTCTCGTGACACATTGTACTTCATGACAGTCATAAATTTGAGTCAATATATATCACCTTTATTTATGAAAAAATCCCAAATTTACCAAAAATAAATAAAAATTAGCAATTTTCTAAATTTCAATTTCTCTGCTTCTAAAACAGAAAGTAATACCTCATAAAATATTTATTACATAACATTCCTCATATGTCTACTTTATGTTGGCATCATTTTGGAAATGTTATTTTATTTTTTTAGGACGTTACAAGGCTTAGAAGTTTAGAAGCAATTCTTAAAATTTTTAAGAAAATTTCCAAAACCCACTTTTTAAGGACTAGTTCAGGTCTGAAGTCACTTTGTGGGGCCTATATAGTTGATACCCCCATAAATGACCCCATTGTAGAAACTAGACCCCTCAAGTTACTTAAAACCAATTTTACAAACGTTATTAACCCTTAGGTGTTCCACAAGAATTAAAGGAAAATGGAGAGGAAATTTCTAAATTTCACTTTTTTAGCAAATTTTCTATTTTATTACATTTTTTTCTTTAACACATTAAGGGTTAACAGCCAAACAAAACTCAATATTTATTACTCTGATTCTGCGGTTTACAGAAACACCCAACATGTGGTCGTAAAATGATGTAAGGGCGCACGGCAGGGCGCAGAAGGAAAGGAACACCGTATAGTTTTTGGAAGGCAGATTTTGCTGGATTGGTTTTCTGAACGCCATATGCATCCTACACGGGGTGCAGTGGGTGCCCCGCACCCCAGCGCTGTCACCCGAAAGGCGCCGAGCGCAGGGCCGGACTGGCCTGCCGGGATAGCGGGAAATTTCCCGGTGGGCCGGCAAGCCTGAGTGCCGCAAGGCCGCGGCCCTGGTGACAAGTGGGGGCGGCCGCGGCCGGCGGCAGGGCAGAGCAGGAGATGAGCGCCTCCATTGCGGAAGCGCTCATCTCCATAGTCATCTGTATTGCCGTCCTCAGGACGGCAATACAGATGCCTGTGCTGCGGCAGAGGAGGGAGAGGCGCGTCGCCTGAGCCGTATAGCGAGGGACACAGACGGAAGAGGCGGCCTGCATCGCATCGCATTGCTGGAGGTAAGTATAAGTGTATTATTTTTTTTTTATTTTTTTATATAGGTACAATACTGGGCTGGCACATGATAAGGGGGGCTACTGGGCTGGCACATAAGGGGGGCTACTGGGCTGGCACATAAGGGGGGACTACTTGGCTGGGCTGGCACATGATAAGGGGGGCTACTGGGCTGGCACATGATAAGGGGGGACTACTGGGCTGGCACATGATAAGGGGGGACTACTGGGCTGGCACATGATAAGGGGGGACTACTGGGCTGGCACATGATAAGGGGGGCTACTGGGCTGGCACATGATAAGGGGGGACTACTGGGCTGGCACATGATAAGGGGGGACTACTGGGCTGGCACATGATAAGGGGGGCTACTGGGCTGGCACATGATAAGGGGGGACTACTGGGCTGGCACATGATAAGGGGGGACTACTGGGCTGGCACATGATAAGGGGGGACTACTGGGCTGGCACATGATAAGGGGGGACTACTGGGCTGGCACATGATAAGGGGGGCTACTGGGCTGGCACATGATAAGGGGGGACTACTGGGCTGGCACATGATAAGGGGGGACTACTGGGCTGGCACATGATAAGGGGGGACTACTGGGCTGGCACATGATAAGGAGGGCTACTGGCACATGATATGGGGGGCTACTGGCACATGATATGGGGGCACTCTGGCTACTGGCACATGATATGGGGGCACTCTGGCTACTGGCACATGATAATGGGGGGGATCTGGCTACTGGCACATGATATGGGGGGCTACTGGCACATGATAAGGGGGGCTACTGGCACATGATAAGGGGGCTACTGGCACATGATAAGGGGGTCTACTGGCACATGATAAGGGGGGCTACTGGCACATAGGGGGGCTACTGGCACATAAGGGGGGCTACTGGCACATGATATGGGGGGCTCTGGCTACTGGCACATGATATGGGGGGGCTCTGGCTACTGGCACATGACATTTATTTTGACTTGTCAAAGCCGTTGACTAAGTTATTGTCAAAGCAAATTGGTGGGGCTGAAGTTGGGGGCTGAAGTTGTTGCCATAGAAACATTGTAAAGGGGAGGAGTTAGTAAGATAACCACGCCCATGTGGGGGCACCAGAAATATTTCTGCACCCAGGCGCCTGTGACCCTAGGATCGGCCCTGGCCATATGTTTTTTATTTTTCTACCGATCGTCTTGTGCAGGGGCTCATTTTTTGCAGAAAGAGTTGAGTTTTTTTTATTGGTACAATTTTTTGGGTACATAGGATTTTTTGATCATTCATTATTACACTTTATGGGACAAGGTGGCCAAAAAATTGGCTGTTTTGGAACAGTTTTTTTCATTTTTTTTTACAGCGTTCATCTGAGGGGTTAGGTCATGTGACAGTTTTATAGAGCAGATCGTTACGGACGTGGCAATACCTAATATGTATACTTTTTCTTATTTATTTAAGTTTTACACAATAATAGCATTTCTGAAACCAAAAAAATGATGTTTAAGTGTCTCCATAGTCTGAGAGCCATAGCTTTTTTATTTTTTGGGCGATTGTCTTAAATATGTGCTTTTTTTTGCGGGATGAGGTAACGGTTTGATTGGTACTATTTTGGGGTATATACGCCTTTTTTGATCGCTTGGTGTTGCACTTTTTGTGATGTAAGGTGACAAAAATGGCTTATTTTTTTACACCGTTTTTATTTTTTATTTTTTATGGTGTTTATTGGACAGGGTTGATGATGTGATATATTTATAGAGATGGTCGCTACGGACGCGGTGACACCTAATATGTGTGGTTTTTGTTAGTTTTTTTTTTATAGGAAAAGGAAATTTATTTTTTACATTTTTATTTATTTATTTTTACTTTTATTATTTTCAAATTTTTTTTTTATCAGTTCCCTCTTGGATCTTGAAGATCCAGTGGGGCTGATGGTTGTACTATACTTTGCAATGCTTTTGCATTGCAAAGTATAATACAATCAGATGCCTGTAGGTGGCAGCACCGGACGCCTATGCCATGACAACCGGACGCCTTTGCAAAGCGTCCGGTTGCCATGGCAACCATCGGGCGCTGCGATCGCAGCAGCCCTGATGGTTGAGAGAGAGAGAGCCCCCTCCCTCTATTAACCCCATGGATGCCGCTACTGCGGCATCTATGCGGTTACAGCAGTGTCAGCATAGAGCTGACACACGCTGCTGATGGCGGCGGCTCAGGAATGGAGCCGCCGCCATCACACACAGAAGGGGGACTGCATCGGGGGCAGCATTTCACTTATTACAGATCGGGGCAGGAGGGGGCGGACCGCATCGGGGGCAGGGGGCAGCATTTCACTTATTACAGATCGGGGCAGGAGGGGGCGGACCGCATCGGGGGCAGGGGGCAGCATTTTACTTATTACAGATCGGGGCAGGAGGGGGCGGACCGCATAGGGGGCAGGGTAAGAAGGACAAGAAGGGGGCACAGATCGGGGGCTTCAGGACACATTACCGATTTCAGGCTGTGATCTGCAGAGCGCAGATCAGAGCCTGAAACCGGCATTTTAACACTGCCGCGATCCGATTGGTTAGTCTGCACAGACTAACCAATCGGATCGATTGCCGGCAAGGGGCCACTCTGATTGGCCCCTTGCTGGCATTACTAGACTGTATGCTGTCCGTGACAGCAGCAGGGCAGGGGCAGAAGCTTTAATCCAAGTGCTTTGCAGCGCTTGGATTAAAGAGCTGGCTTGACGTCTATACACGTGATAGCTGCACGGGGTATGTGCTGCTATCACGTATATATACAGATTGCGGTCGTGAAGAGGTTAATAATATTCTATTATATTTGGAAGGAGTAGCTTCAGAGACTAACCCTAGTAAACAAATTACAGGATTACAGATCCCTGGGAGCCCTAACCTAACATTAATAAAGTTACATATTCCCTTCCAGTATGACTTCACCACCGGGCAGAGCCACACCATATGAAAGAAAGAGCCCCTCGCCTCTCCACATCTGTCACATCCAGGATTCGGTATTTGCCGCATCTGATAAAGACGCAGTGGGGTCAAGTACACTCTGTGCATCCACTTAGCTTGAATGAGCTGATCTCTAGCACTTATAACCGACGTTTTCCATCTCAGACGCCACTCCTCCAAATGAGCATCCTCCAACTCCGGGATATCCTCAGCCTATTTAACAAAGGAACACCTAATAGGGGATTCTTGCATTTTGACAATTTCAGCATAAAAGGAAGATATAGGTTTGCATGGGATTTTCCATCTGGCTATTGACTCTAGTGGGCCACACTCTAATTTTAAGGACAGGGATTTAAATTGTTTCTCACAGGCATGTCTCAATTGGAGGAAGCGGTAAAAGCTCGTCTGGGGCAGTCGGAACTCAGCCCGCAGGCTCTCAAAGGAACGGAAGATCCCTTCATGGAACAATTGTTTTAGATACTTAAGGCCCTTCCTAGGCCAGAATTCAAAATCGGAAAGGTGCAAGAGCTCTGGAAGAAGCTTGTTACGCCATAATGGAATATAAGGGGACCAGGTGTCCCCCGCCTGACTTTCAGCATGTATCTCCACAAATCTCACCCAAGCCTCGCTAACTGTCACCATAGACTCTGTATATAACCCAGGACCTGTGACCCTTCCCCCCCTGTACACCAGATTAGTTAGAGCTTCAAATGATCCGGCTAGCGCCGCCTCTAATACCACCGCTGGGTTATTGGCATCTGCCCTAATCCACCAAGATGCATACATTAGGCGCGTAGCTATATAATAAATATACATATCCGGAAGCTGCAAACCCCCCTGAACGTAGGAAGCCTTCAGTGTCTTTCTCGCAAGTCTGGGGGACCGATGGAGCCACAAGAAACGGGACAAGGTTCTATCCAAAATGTCAAAATGGGACTTAGGGATCCTAACCGGAGTTGCTCTATAAATATACAGAAGTTTGGGGAGCAACACCATCTTAACAATGTTGATTCTTCCCACCAGGGTCAAAGGAATATTTTCCCAGGCCTCCAGCTTACGCGTGACATATTCCATAGTAGGTCTCAGATTCAATTGACAGAACTGCCTAGGGTCCCTATGAATATGTATTCCCAGGTAAAGAAAGCTTTCCACTACCCTCAGTGGTGATACCGGGGAGATGTCCACAGGTTCATCTACATCTATAATACATAAACTAGACTTGGCCCAGTTTACCCGTAGTCCCGAGTATCCCCCATATCCATTCACCACGTCTAGCAGGGTCTCTAAGGAAGGGCCAGGGTCAGCCAAGTAGACTAACAGGTCATCCGCGTACAGTGACACCTTCTCCTGAATCCCGGCTATCGTCCACCCCTCTATCAGAGAGCTATTGTTGATCAGCTGTGTCAAAGGTTCCATTATCAGGGCGAACAACAAAGGGGACAGAGGACACCCTTGCCTAGTGCGTCTATACAGCCTGAAGGGCCTGGACATGACTCCATTCACTCTAATCCGTGCTATAGGTGCCTGATATAACAATTTGACCCACTTAATAAAGGAGGAAGGGAAACCAAGGCGAAACATTGTCTCCCAAATAAAATGCCACTCCACCGAGTCAAAGGCCTTCTCGTTATCTAGGGCTGCCAAGACTCTTGAACCCGCATTATCGTGCCTGACCTGCAAGTTGGTAAATAATCTCCTAAAATTTATATCAGTCGTCTTCCCGGGCATAAAACCAGATTGATCTGGGTCAATAATGGACAGTATCACCTCACCAAGACGCTTAGCCAGAACTTTGGCCAAGATCTTGGCATCCGTGTTTAGAAGGGAAATCGGCCTGTATGAAGCACACTGATCCGGAGGCTTCCCAACTTTGTGAATCACCACGATGGTCGCCTCCCAAAGGAAGAAGGCAACTTCCCGGAGTCACATGCATAATCAAAAAGCCTGAGTAAACATGCAGATTGTAAAGTAACATCCAACCTGTACCATTCAATCGGGAAGCCGTCCGGACCAGGTGACTTCCCAGGCGCCATGTCCTCGATTGCTGCCCTGACCTCCCCTTCATCAATAGCTCTCCCTAAATATTTACTATCAGCCGCAGCCAAAGGTGTAAGTGGGATGGATTGAAGGAATGAACGAATCCCCTCTGGGGAGGAAGTGGATTTAGAACTGTATAGGTCAGTATAGAACTGAACAAACTGTTCACAAATATCTGCCGGTCGATATACCTTCAAGCCATCCCCGCAGGTAATGTGCGGAACTACCGTCTGTGGCACCTCGGTCCTAGCCAGGAAAGCCAAGGCACTCCCATTTTTGTCGCCATCTGCAAAGACTAGGCGCCTCTGGAACAGCAACTTCTTCTGGGTATACTCAGTGAGATGCAAGTTAAGTTTCCTCTGGGCCTCATCCCATAAACTACGGTTCACACCATTTGGGTCTGTGATATAAGCCTGCTCCTTCCCTACTACCTCGTCTTCTAGTTTAACTCTAGTGGCACTCAGCTCTTTCCTGTATGATGCAATTGCCTGAATCAACGTACCACGTAGCACAGCTTTAAATGCCTCCCACTCCACCAGAGGATTAGTAGAGCCCTCATTAAGTTCCCAATAATCCTTCATCCCCTGCTGTGCAGCCCAAACCACCAGCAACACCTCAAGCCATTTACTATTAAGTCTCCATAGCCTTTCGGCAGGTGCAAGCGGCTGTCTCAGAATCACCAATAGGGGGGCATGGTCAGAAATGCCTCTTGGCAAATATTCCGTGGCTACCAGCGAGGGTAACAGCTCCTTACTGAGAAATACTAAATCGATCCGGGAGAGCGCTGCATAGGAAGCCAAATAGCAAGAGTATTGCTGAAGGTCAGGGTGCATATATCTCCAGCCCTCTGTTAGAGCAAATACCTCTGCCCAGGAATTCAACGCTTCAGTATGCGCCCCCCCAGGGCGAAGCCTATCCATCGATCGGTCTAACACCTCATTATAATCCCCAAGCACAATCAGAGGCACCGGAGGCAACGCTGCAACACGTTTCATAATTTCATCCAACACATCCCTCTGAAAAGGGGGGGGGACATACACCCCTATCACGAGATAATCAATGCCTCTGATTGCAGCATGAAGGATCACAAAACGCCCCATCATGTCAGTCTGAACAGAGTAAGATCGGAAGGGAAGGGACTTCGCCACCAGAATTGACACACCTCTCGCTCTGGAACTATATACCGCATGGTAAGCCGCTCCCACCCAAGGTCTCTTCAACGCCAGCAATTTCCGCCCCTGCAGATGTGTCTCCTGCAATATCAATATATCAGGGTTATGTTTCTTTACAAAATTGAAGACAGGGAATCTTTTAATTTTATCATTTAGTCCCCTGACATTCCAGGAGACAAACCAACAGATTGCCATTACGGTGGAGTGTCAAAGCTATACCCCACAAGGAAAATGCACCACCCAAGCCATATATACACACAGTCACACCCATACTTCAAGAATGCAGTAAAATCATCCCAACATGCCCAGAACTGCGGGCAACTCCCCCCACCCTGCCCAGATATCCCCAACCTATCCAAGCCTGAATACCCCATGATCAATCTCCTCTCTAGTAGATCAGGACGGGATTTGTTTGATAAGGCGCTCCGTAAATTCCTCAGGGGATGGACCCTCTGCCCTCTCCGGTAAACCCATAATCCTAATATTATTTCTCCTATTTCGATTTTCGGCATCCTCCACTTTTGCTGCCAAGGTTTTAACTTGATTTTGCAGAGCACGGACCACCGAATCCTCACGTTGAACAGTATCTTCCACCTCTCCCAGCCTTCTCTCCACCTCAGTTGTTCTCTCCCGGATCTTATCAATATCATGCCTGAGGAGAGTTAGGTCGGCCTGTACATGGTCAATTTTGACCGTGAGTGTCGTTTGGCAGATAGTAATGGCCGCCATAACTTTTGCAAGGTCCACCTCTGTACGTGCAGAAGAAGCCCCAGCTTCCTGGCCATCTGTTTGGCTCATATTGTCGAGCATCAACTTAGGAGGGATAGCAGGCCCTGAGGTGCCCGTTTTGCGGCCCATAAAACCTCCAGCAAGCACCACACTTTGATATTAAAAAAGAAGCACTCCAGCAAAAACGCCTGTGGCCTAATACATGTGCCAGATCTCTCTATACTGAGGCAAACGTAGTCCCAGTGTCCCCAACCAGCGTCACACCGCCCCAGGAAAGTCTCTTTAGCAATGCAGGAGAAGAGAAGGTTCTTTACCTGGAGCGCGGGCTACAGAAGGAGAGGTGCGGTCGTCTTCAGAGCTGCGGCCAAGATGGCGCCCGCGGCACCAAGGGTGCAGGAATCACCGTCCGGCCGGGAAGAAAGGTAAGTGAACCCACCGGAATGAGTCTCCAAGCTCTGCTCGGCCTCCGGTGCAGGTGAGTATAGCAGGATACCGTTTTTCACCGGCGCCCCCACCGATAGAACCGGCCAGCAGACAGGGATGTCATCTGGGGTGAAGGCCTGGCCCCAAGGTAGCGTCCGGCAGCAGCCGCAAGGCACAGAGACAGGCGAGCCTTAGGGGGGTCAGGCACAGAGACTCACTGAGGGTCTTTTGATAAAAAATCGGGTTCCACCAGAACGGATGGTCAGGATACAGACAGGATTATACCGGAGCTGAAGCGACCTGCGTCCTCACTCCATGCCGGTCAGGCCACGCCCGGCACAGCCTTTTAAAGAGTCCAGCACTATCCAGTCAAAATAGAACTTCTCAAATAGGTATACATAGGCCTTGTTCACGTGTTAGTGAATCATGGACACAGGGACCAAAAATGGACAATCTCAGAATTTCTGAAATTACCATTCCCTAGCAACAAACATTTGTCTGCTGTTATAAAACAGAGTAGAAGCCAAGACATCAAAAACATCCGCTGTGCTAACCCTCCCCTAAGGAGAAGGTTGTCTGGTGTACAGCTTCAAGTTCTTTCTCAGTATATCTAATAAATATGTAACATTCATTTATGTTCTGACTTCGATGTCTTCAAATAGATTGAGGACGAGGAATAATGTGTAGTTGTGCTTGCTAATCACAGACATTGCGTACTGAATATTCATAGCCTGGTTCTAAGAAAAGCATAAAACAGCAGACACTGCAGAAAGAACTAAAAATATCTGTCTGCTAAAAACCCGAAATACTCATATCTTCATGTGATCCCAAAGAGTGATTTTGTGTGGCTATGATGCCCATAGGGATACTATATAATGAATGATTTTTCCAGAAAAATTAATTGCAGCTAATCAGCATGTGCCATTGTGGTATTATCAGTATAGTAATTGTCATTATTGCATATTAAACTGCACTAATTTCATTTAGAATTACGTTTCTATTGTAAGGGGGAGTTCACGTCTGTGTTTGAATTTCCGTTCTTTTGTTCCATCTCAGGGATAGAAAAAGGGGAATAAAAGTGTTTCCAGTATTATGCCTATTCAGAAGAATAGGACAAAATGTATGTCAGGATACCTCCGTTTGCATCCTTTCCGTTCTTTTTTGCGGGACAAAAAAATGCTGCTTGCACCTTTTGTTTCTCCGGCATAAAAAGACGGAATAAAACGGAAAGTGACTGTTCCGTTTTGTTTTACATTAAAGTCAATGGCATGATGGATACCTCCAATGGCATCCATCATTTATTCCATTTAACGGATCAGTTTTTTATTTAAACACATGCACAATAGATAGAACAATATCTGATCCGTTAAAACAAGATCAAAACGGAAGTGTAAATAACACTTTGTTCCGTGTCACGTAAGGGAACCGCCCAGTCACGTGACCCGGGTGCGACTGCCAAAGGTCGATCTATTTCACGCCCCTACACACAGGCCTCAGATTGTTCCTCGATCACACCCTGACACAACCTCTCATGCACCCCAACACGCGGGGTGAAGGGGGGGCGTGGCCAGCACAGTGACGTCTTGTTTACAGGCTTGTAAACAACCTTTATCAGAGCAGGGAGAGAAGCTGACATCACAGGTCATGTGACCTTCAGTGAAATCTGAGAAACCAGCCACCGGAGATAAAGTGAGTTAATTGGAAAGCTGTTACATTTGCCCAGTTAGGAACATAGAAAGAACAAAAAAATAACTCGGACAACCCCTTAAATGTATTAAAAAGGTACAGTACTTAGTTACAAAAAGTTAAAAGAAATAAGACATACATAAACATGCACAAAACAGTATAAAAATAAAAGGATAAAAAGCAGAAAGGTTCTTACTCAACGAATTGTGTGGTCTGAGTTCCTAACATTATGTCTTCTCTGTATCTAAAACTGAACCTCTCAAAAACTGAACTTCTTGTCTTTCCCCCATCTACTAACTCACCTAAACTTGATATTTCAATTTCGGTCTGCAGCACTATCATAACTCCTGGGCAACATGCCCGCTGTCTTGGGGCCACACTTGACTCTGATCTTTCCTTTGTTCCCCATATTTAATCAATATTTAAGAAAATCGCTAGAATCCGCCCTTTTCTTACGGTGGAAACTGCAAAAACTCTTGTTGCCTTGATTCATTCTTGTCTTGACTACTGCAACGCATTACTAATCGGTCTCCCGCTCACTAAACTCTCCCCCCTTCAGTCTGTTCTAAATACTGTCGCCATGCTCATCTATCCATCCAACCAACCACTACACTGATGCTACTAGTCTGTGCCAGTCACTTCACTGGTTGCCCATCCACCACAGAATACAGTTCAAACTTCTCACCCTCACCCACAAAGCTCTCTACAGTGCTTCACCTCCATACATAGAAACATAGAATGTGTCGGCAGATAAGAACCATTTGGCCCATCTAGTCTGCCCAATATACTGAATACTATGAATAGCCCCTGGCCCTATCTTATATGAAGGATGGCCTTATGCTTATCCCATGCATGCTTAAACTCCTTCACTGTATTTGCAGCTACCACTTCTGCAGGAAGGCTATTCCATGCATCCACTACTCTCTCAGTAAAGTAATACTTCCTGATATTACTTTTAAACCTTTGCCCCTCTAATTTAAAACTCTTGTAGAAGTTTTTCTTCTATTAAATATTCTCTCCTCTTTTACCTTGTTGATTCCCTTTATGTATTTAAGTATTTAAGTTTCTATCATATCCCCTCTGTCTCGTCTTTCTTCCAAGCTATACATGTTAAGGTCCTTTAATCTTTCCTGGTAAGTTTTATCCTGCAATCCATGTACCAGTTTAGTAGCTCTTCTCTGAACTCTCTCCAAAGTATCAATATCCTTCTGGAGATATGGTCTCCAGTACTGAGCATAATACTCCAAATGAGGTCTCACTAGTGCTCTGTAGAGCGGCATGAGCACCTCCCTCTTTCTACTGGTAATTCCTCTCCCTATACACTCAAGCATTCTGCTAGCATTTCCTGCTGCTCTATGACATTGTCTGCCTACCTTTAAGTCTTCTGAAATAATGACCCCTAAATCCCTTTCCTCAGATACTGAGGTTAGGACTGTATCACTGATTTTATATTCTGCTCTTGGGTTTTTACGCCCCAGGTGCATTATTTTGCACTTATCTATATTAAATTTTAGTTGCCAGATTTTTGACCATTCCTCTAGTTTTCCTAAATCCTTTTCCATTTGGTGTATCCCTCCAGGAACATCAACCCTGTTACAAATCTTTGTGTCATCAGCAAAAAGACACACCTTACCATCGAGGCCTTCTGCAATTTCGCTGATAAATATATTAAACAATATGGGTCCCAGAACAGATCCCTGAGGTACCCCACTGGTAACAAGACCTTGGTCTGAATATACTCCATTGACTACAACCCTCTGTTGCCTGTCCCTCAGCCACTGCCTAATCCATTCAACAATATGGGAGTCCAAGTCCAAAGACTGCAATTTATTGAAAAGCCTTCTGTGTGGGACAGTATCGAAAGCCTTACTGAAGTCTAGATAAGCGATGTCTACTTCACCTCCGCCATCTATTGTTTAAGTCACCCAATCAAAAAAATCAATAAGATTAGTTTGACATGATCTCCCTGAAATAAACCCATGCTGTTTTTCATCTTTCAATCCATGGGATTTTAGATGTTCCACAATCCTCTCCTTAAGTATGGTTTCCATTAATTTCCCCACTATTAATGTCAGGCTTACTGGCCTATAGTTGCCCGATTCCTCCCTACATCTCCTCCCTCATCTTCATCTACCACCCTACTCGTGCTCTATGTTCTGTTAGTGACCCAAGATTAACATCCTCCATAATTCGTACCTCTCACTCCCGTCTTCAAGACTTTTCTCGAGCTGCACCTACTCTCTGGAATACTCTGCCCCGGAATACTAGGTCAATCCACAACTTCTCCACCTTCAAACGTGCCTTAAAAGACATCTTTTCAGGCAGGCTTATCAAGCTACCTAAAATGACTTTTCCCCGACTAAACCTTTCTCCCACCAACTCCTTTGGCCTAAACTCGATCCTCTAGTAGCCCCAAACCCGAAGCAGATCGGCTGGCAACACTCCTGTCAGTTCAATAATGGCTCAAATCCTACTTATCACAATCAACTACCTTATGTGTCACCCCCAATTCCTCATAGATTGTAAGCTCTTGCGAGCAGGGCCCTGACTCCTAGTGTTTCAGTTGCATATTAACCAATTACTTTTGTTTTGTACATGAACCCTATGAATTTGTAAAGTGCTGCAGAATATGGTGGCGCTATATAAATAAATATTATTATTATTATTATTATTATTATTATTATTCCAATTGCAGGCCCAGATGGAACGGCACGAACAATCACAGAATGGAAAATATATAGGATCACACAACAGTTATAAAAACATACACAGATAATAAAAGTTATGAGAATTGTTGTCCATTACTCACAATCCGCCATTAGGACGAATCCGTCAGACGGATCCGTTTAAAATAAGAGAAATTGAGTTTCCGTTTTGATGGATCCGTTAGACGGATCCATATAAAAATACAGAAAATTTGCTTTCCTTTAGACAGATCCGTTATAACGGATCCGTTATTACTGATCTACCAACGCAGATGTGAACCCTCCCTAAATGGTTGATTGCCCTTGATTAGGAACCAGATACAGAAACTTTACTATTTCCAAGTGTTGTAGATTATAGATTTATATGGCATTACAATGAGACATGTCTGAAAAGTGGAGGTTGGGTAGCAGAGAACCTCAAAAAGCTCACAAATCCGGCTAGAACTGCTTCAGTCAACTCATGGCACAAATGTCTAGGTAAAGTAACGGATCAGCCACTAAGTGGTAGACCACCTAATCTGACATGAGACCACCAAGTGTTTCAGCGTATATTGTGGAGAAATCTACGTATAAAGTTCTAGAATGTCTGTTGGGACCAGAACTGTTTATCATAAATTTTTGGGTTGAGTTTTTATGGCTGATCTGCCACACATAAGCCTGGAATAATCTTCCTCAATATATTGGTAAAAAATGTAATGTGTATAATTTTTTATTTATTTTTTAAAGTATCTGCCTCTTGCCAATCTTGAAATAATTGTTTTTTGTCACCTCTAATTTCTGTGGTTATTTTAGGATATTTCAGGTTCTGATCTGTTCAGGTCCTGCCACTGTTAATGTGGGAATTCATCTTTAAAGGATAACTCGTATTTATATATATTTTTTGAGTATTGGATTGTGGGGATTAATATCACCTTGGCCCTATTTCAACTTTTCACTGTGTATTCAATTACCCCTTAATTCCACATTTTTGTTCCCTGTACTGCCTACTTTTACCTGTGCTTAAAATAGGGTTGCTAGGCATGGTCCGTCTATCTGTTGAAGGACGGAGGACGCAGAATCAGGCTGCGTGCAGGGTCACATTACTGACAGCCAGGGACTGTAAGTAAATGATTAAAGCCAGGTCCTCCCCAGCAGCTGATAACAGTGCCTGGGCTGTGTGCACTTCTCCCTGTCCCTGCACTTGGCAGACGCTCCCTCACTCAGCAGAGCTGGAGAAGGCAGAGTTGGTGCAGCGCAGACCAGACCAGGGAAGGGAGATCTGCCATCTGCTCAGTGTATAAATGAAAGCAACATGTGGTAAGAGGACCCCTTTGTGCTGCAGGAGATTAACCCTTTAGGGGGGAGGGCTCTGGTTACTGACACTTTTGGGGGGCTATTGTTACTGGCTAGTGAGAGCAGGCGGGATTAGCCTCAGGGTGAGGGCAGTGGCGGCCATCTTAACTGAATAGTGAAATTGCAGTTTAATGCAGACTGGTTGCTAAGGGCTGAATCTTATTAAATATGGGGTAAGTCAGTCTAATAGGAACTGATTCTGGAATATCATGTTATTAGTAACTACATATATGAAAATTGAAATTAGGGTCTAAATGTGACAGTTATCCTTTAAGGCTACTTTCACACTTTCTCTGCCAGAACAGTCTGCCAGATTTCTTTGACGCATGTGTGAAAATAGCCTAAAGTGGTATCCTGCCATCATAAGAGACATCACTTGGTAATGTTGGTATTATTCCTTCTACTCCACGGGAGGTTTCTGTCCTCCCTGAGTTCGCTTTAGGATGCCTGCATTGCAGTTTGACAGGTGTACCGCCCCAGTCAAACTCACCACCTGCCACTGTCCTCAGAGCGACAGGTGCTCTACAAAGTGGCAGGGTCTTTTTCTTTAGGATTTGGTAGGGGGTCTATGCTTATGGTTCCCCACAGATGTTTCCTTCTGAAACACAAAAGATAAATATAGATGGAATTAATTCGTTTTTTAAATTTGGTTTTCCTATACTGAAAATACCTGAATGCAAATTAAATGAAATTAATTTATTACAGAACATATTTCACATGTCATTGATTCTACAAATGAAGGAGATGGTTTTCCAATTCCCTAAAGGCTTCAATACCACATCTTGTTGGATGAATCATTTGCATTCTTGTAGAAATACAATCTTAACATTGCCCGAGGGGGCCACAAAGTATTATGCTAATCAAGGTGGTAAGAGAATAGTTGGGTAGGAGACTGATGTATCATTTACCAGACAAAAGGAAACAAATTAGGGAAAATAGTCTTCAAAATTATCATTGTGATCATTTGTTGAAACAAAGTGATAATAGAAAGTAAAATTTTATGTATTTTTGAAGCCACAACTGGTTGTTTAAAGGGAGTCTTTCAGCAGTTTTGATTAGGTACAACAGCTTAATTAAGACCGGCGTCTAAAACATCGGTCTTAGTAAATGTGTCCCTTATTTTTCTGACAGTGCTCTGTGGGAAAATGTATTCAAAATAGCTCATATTAGTCAAACCAGAGAAATCCATCCATAGACAGCAGTATGGGTTCTTGCCTTTGCAGAGCAGGCAGTATGACATATCAAAATTCCATCAGTAGGAGAAACATTATACCACTATACTAGTATGTAGTGTTACACTGATGAATCCCGCCTATTGTTGTCCCAATCCTCCAGGCAGGCACAAGCACCTTGTTACTTAATCAGCTGGTCCTTTTGTTGTTCCTTCGGTCTGGATCTGCTTGCCCTTCTCTGCCCACCAGCAGCGGGCATGGCTGCCAGAGTCTCACGTGCCTCTTCCTCATGCAGGCCTCAGCCTTCTGCTTGCCAGCCACTCCTCTCCTGCCTGCCTCTTGTGTGCTCACTCTCCCCAGCTCTTAGAGGGCTAGAGCGTGCATTTTAAACTTCACCAGCTGATGGCTGGTCAGCCTGAGGTACTTAAGTTACCTTCCCCTCTGGGAAGGTGCCTGAGCATTTGGTTGATCTAGCTTTCTAGTCCCCGCATAAATTATGTCTGTCCGTGTACTGACCTCTGCCTGATTACTGACTCTAACCCTCCGCAGCCAGACCTGACCTGTGTCTGATTACCCAGATTTGCATGAACTTTGCCTGTCCTTACCTCGGCCTGTTTTGCCTGATCCCTTGTGTCAGCTGTCAATCACATCATTGTTTCTGGGCATCCCTGTTTACACAGCATGATCTGCTGGTCAGAAATGATTAAAGTGACTGCAATGATAAACGAGCATTTGCTTTATCAGGTGATTGGTGGCACCTTTACACCAGGATATTATAATTGCCCCAAACATTGACCATCGTGTTTTGACTTTTCCATGCAATTTAATGGATAGTAGAAAGTTGATTTTAAGGTCACAGTGTTCCTCTTTATCCATTGGACACATATAATATGTCTATCTTTACACCCACTATAATTCATTTATTACATATTAAAAAGTTAAGTACACTGTAATAAATAAAGTTTATGCAATGTACTTTTAATGGGAATCTGTTTCAGGATCTTACTAAATCAAAATATCCTCTCATAATATTTACATCAACCATTACTGGGAAAAGTTTAAAGGGGTTTTACAATGTTTTTTTAACAGATTCCACAGCGAGGCTGGACCCACGGTGGTGATCATACTTACCTGGTCCCCACCGCTGGGTTCTGGCTCCATCACTGCCCCACCGATTCTTCAGGTCCTGTGTCCATTTTGACATGGGGCACATGACCGCTGCGGGCAATCACTGGACCAGGTAAGTATGATTACCACCATGGGTCCCACCATTCATTGAGTTCTCTTAAAAAGCAGCTTAAATTTGGACAACTCCTTAAGATACTAAAAGCACTTTATAATCAGCAGAAACAAAGCCTTTATATTCCCTTTCAAAAATGCTATTTTATTTAAATATAAAACATACAGGTAAGAAACATTTCCAATAAAGACCAATAGGAGTCACTATCTCCTGACAAAGCAATACGTGAAATGTGTGTCGAGGGTGCAGGGGCATCAAATGTAAACGGTGAACGATATGACTTGAATAAGTATGTTGTTATAAACACAGTGGATGAGATTTATCAAAACTGGTTTAAAGGAAAACTGCCTTAGTTACTCATAGCAACCAATCAGATGACACATTTCAATTTCCAATTTATTGGTTCATATGGGCAAATAAACCAGCTTACCTTTATACGAGTTTTGATAAATCTCCCCCATTGTTATGTGGTTAGCAGCGGTAGTCGTTGTTTTAGGGATACCAGTTTTTTTAAGGTGATTTATTGCTGATTCCACCAGTAGTCATATTATTGAGGGTAATATTAAGGAGTTATATAGGGGATTTAACATTTATGGACAGGCAATATCTTGTGTAATTTATCATGCCGCAACACTAATTGTATAGAAAATGATATTAATGATGTCCGCTGGCAATTGTCTTTATTGGATCTGTTTCTTACCTGTATGTTTTAATTATCTAATATATAAAGCTGAGTGTATGTGTGTGTGTATGTACGTCCGCTAAAGGAATCCGCACCGTCGCATTTACAATCACGACATTTGGCACACAGGTACCTCAGGTGTCCGGGAAGGTTTGAGACCAGGTCTCAGCTCTCTAGGACTTACCGTTCCTGAGATATTCCCAAAAAATGCATTAGCCAATGGAAGCTTGGTCACATGACCCTTATCAGCCAATAAAGCTCGCAGGCCGTTAGCCTCCACATACACAGTTTTTACTCCAGGTTTCCATAACAACCCAGCTATTTTTCTTCACTGCTGTAGATGAGCTTTAAAGAAAATCTGTCACCAGGATAATCGCTATTGAAGTAAAGCCATGGCCTAATAGCACTTAGTACCTTATTTCAAGATGTGCCTTTGTTCCAGCAATATATGTTTTTATCCTCTGAAAATACAGTTTATTTGGTATGAGCCAGTAAGGTGACCAGAAGGGATTGAAAAAATGAAGTTAAAAATCAACTTCTGTCAGCTGCAGAGGTGGGAGGGAGGGTGGCTTTCTCCCTGCAGTTCACGCTCAGACAGCACAGTGCTGCTGTCTGAGAGTAAGCTGTTCAAAAGGACACACCCCCTATTCAGTTTTGCTACCCCCCACCCACTCTTCAGCCGACAGGGATTGAAAAAATTAAGTTAAAAATCAACTTCTGTCAGCTGCAGGTGTAGGAGGGAGGGTGACTTTTTCCCTGCAGCTCACACTCAGACAGCACTGTGCTGCTGTCTGAGAGTGAGCTGTTCAAAAGGAAATCCTTGTGTCCGTTCAGGCCCTGCGCCAGATAGAGGACAGGGAGTCTGAAAGCCGGACCGTCCGGCCTAAAACTGGACCTCTGCTGTGAAGGTCACAGTTAAGGGGATGGTCCGCTATGGAGGTCAGTGTTAAGGGGCAGATTGCTGTAAAGGCCACTGTTAAGGGGACGGGCCCCTGTGGAGGTCCAATTTTAAGGGACGGGGCACTGTGGGGGGGGGGGGGGGGGTTCAGTGTTAAGGGGTGGGGGGCTGTGGAGGTCACTGTTAAGGGGGCGGGGTGCTGTAGATGTCACTGGATAGTGTTGATATCTTTTAACGACACACACAAACATTAAATGAAATAGATTAAATATACCCGAGCGAAGCCGGGTCCTTTAGCTAGTATTTAAATAAAATTGAATTTTTAAAGGGAATATAAAGGCTTTGCATGGAAATATCCTTTGGAGGTTAAAATATAAGTCCTTAATATGGAGGTTTCAGTCGACCGAACAAGCCTATGATATAGTATAATTTGTGTCATACCATCTTCTGTAAAGATTATAGTCCTAAATGACTATATTCAGATTGTACTTCCTATGCGATGTTACAGAAAAAGGCAATAATTCTACCTTTTTCTGGGTTTACTATGGCTTTTAGAGACATGTTCATGTAGTTTCCTACCTCATGTACATCTTTCCCATGCTCTTTTCAGTTCATACTCTCTTGACCCATTTTTACCATGTAAACCAATCACTCTAGTTTATTACATTCGGTAGGTAGCACTTCCTGTTGTTGCATCCAACCAAACCCATGATGCACTTTTCCTTTCTCTATCACCGCCCCTAACAACACCCAGCTAATTTATAGCTCCTCCCACCCAGCTAGTTACATAGACACTCCCCTTGTATGAACATGACATGACATCACAGGAAATGAAAAGAGCTCCATGGACATGGTCGTGTGACCACAGCCCAAAACAGAAGATAGGAGCAATAAAGTTAAAATAAATACATTACATAATTACAGCTACCATCATAAATGATTATTTTAAAGGATGTTGATGCAAAATGGAAAACCCTTTAAAGGATTCTTGGTTTGGTTAGGTAACCCATTGGCATCCGGCCATGTAGGGTATGCTGAGTAAATAAGTAGGTGCCCCTCTCAGGAGCCCCTATTTATTAGCTAGAACCAAGCTCTGAGTCATTCCATATGACCATAGAATGCATTTGATTATGTCCCCTGCAATGTAAGTAAAAAAAGAATTACACTGTGATCCCCCCAAACAAAAATGCTTGTCACGTGATTTTCTTGCAACAAGATCTCCCGGGATAAACTCATTTAAATGGGACACTCATGGAGACTGTAAGGGCCTACTCACTCCTTTGTGTCACATCTCTGTGTGGTAGTCACAAATTTACTGTCAGAAACTAGATTGGATCCCCTCATGTAAAATTAGAATACTGCTTCCAGAAAACCTTTCAGACAGGCATTCCTGATCACACATGACTAGGTCACATTACAGAGTAGTGAATAAGGATCACTTGCAGGTGTGAACTTAGTCTTAGGCCACAGTCAGTTTTTGGTCAGTACTTTGCAATACTATATGGATCCGCATGTAACGTGTATTTCAGCTCAAACCATTATTATAGATACAATCGAGTGACTAATTCAGACTACTGCTGATAGAAATAACATTTGTCTCAAATAAATGATTTGTAAACTAATCATAATGCAGAAATATGTCTAATCCAAGTTAATGTAAAATATACAATATACGCATGAGCAGGCGTGAAGCGTACTTTGTAACCGCATCCCTCTCAGGAGAAGGATAATGACTCTGTGACACAGTGGTGGCTTTGTACTTTCTCCAGTTCAGATAATGTGGCTCTGATGAATGAGACTGTTTGAGTCATTCATGGAGAATATTTATCACTACCCATTGACTGAAACTCCCTGACGACCTGGGTGTACAGGGATTCGAGAGTGGATATCAGTTCATACCTTGTCATGCATACTCCCCAGGGATCCATGTGCTGGTGGCTGGTGGCCAGCTTCATATATAGCCTTCATCTATATAGAACACATCAAAGCTAGTATACATAGAGCATGCAATAATATCGGGTTTTGTGATATGAAGGGTGCATGGTGTCCTGTGAGTTGTTCCATGCAGTTATTAGGATCTGTCTGCTCTCATGACATGTTTTAGTAAATACTTAGGGGGTTATTTACTAACCAGAAATACGCCTACAGTCAGGTCCATAAATATTGGGACATCGACACAATTCTAACATGTTTGGCTCTATACACCACCACAATGGATTTGAAATGAAATGAACAAGATGTGCTTTAACTGCAGAGTGTCAGCTTTATTTGAGGGTATTTACATCCAAATCAGGCGAACGATGTAGGAATCACAACAGTTTGCATATGTGCCTCCCACTTGTTAAGGGATTAAAAGTAATGGGACAATTGGCTTCTCAGCTGTTCCATGGCCAGTTGTGTGTTATTCCCTCATTATCCCAATGAGTAGATAAAAGGTCCAGAGTTCATTTCAAATGTGCTATTTTCATTTGGAATCTGTTGCTGTCAATTCTCAAGATGAGATCCAAAGAGCTGTCACTATCAGTGAAGCAAGCCATCGTTAGGCTGAAAAAACAAAACAAACCCATCAGAGAGATAGCAAAAACATTAGGCGTGGCCAAAACAACTTAGAACATTCTTAAAAAGAAGGAATGCATCGGTGAGCTTAGCAACACCAAAAGACCCGGAAGGCCGCGGAAAACAACTGTGGTGGATGACCGAAGAATTCTTTCCCTGGTGAAGAAAACACCCTTCACAACAGTTGGCCAGATCAAGAACACTCTCCAGGAGGTAGGTGTATGTGTGTCAAAGTCAACAATCAAGAGAAGACTTCACAAGAATGAATACAGAGGGTTCACCACAAGATGTAAACCATTGGTGAGCCTCAAAAACAGGAAGGCCAGATTAGAGTTTGCCAAATGACATCTAAAAAAGCCTTCACCGTTCTGGAACAACATCCTATGGACAGATGAGACCAAGATCAACTTGTACCAGAGTGATGGGAAGAGAAGAGTATGGAGAAGGAAAGGAACTGCTCATGATCCTAAGCATACCACCTCATCAGTGAAGCATAGTGGTGGTAGTGTCATGGCGTGGGCATGTATGGCTGTCAATGGAACTGGTTCTCTTGTATTTATTGATGTGACTGCTGACAAAAGCAGCAGGATGAATTCTGAAGTGTTTCGGGCAATATTATCTGCTCATATTCAGCCAAATGTTTCAGAACTCATTGGACGGCGCTTCACAGTGCAGATGGACAATGACCCAAAGCATACTGCAAAAGCAACCAAAGAGTTTTTTAAGGGAAAGAAGTGGAATGTTATGCAATAGCCAAGTCAATCAACTGACCTGAATCCGATTGAGCATGCATTTCACTTGCTGAAGACAAAACTGAAGGGAAAATGCCCCAAGAACAAGCAGGAACTGAAGACAGTTGCAGTAGAGGCCTGGCAGAGCATCACCAGGGATGAAACCCAGCGTCTGGTGATGTCTATGCGTTCCAGACTTCAGGCTGTAATTGACTGCAAAGGATTTGCAACCAAGTATTAAAAAGTGAAAGTTTGATTTATGATTATTATTATGTCCCATTACTTTTGGTCCCTTAACAAGTGGGAGGCACATATGCAAACTGTTGTAATTCCTACACCGTTCACCTGATTTGGATGTAAATGTCCTCAAATTAAAGCTGACAGTCTGCAGTTAAAGCACATCTTGTTCGTTTCATTTCAAATCCATTGTGGTGGTGTATAGAGGCAAAAATTGCGACTTTTCCCCGCCCACGCCAGTTCTAAAAAAGGGGGCAAGGAAGGGGACAGGTCCGTCTCATTTACCAAAATGATCTAAATGTAAGACCGCTAGGGAGCTCTACATAACTTCAGCAGATCCGCCGCCAGCTATAGGAGATATTAAGACTGGCATCTAAAACGTCAGTCTTAATAAATGACCCTCTTACTTTCCCAAAACATCCAGTTGGACATAGCTGCAGCCAATCACTGGCTGGGCTGTAGACCGGATCCCCCTTAGATCATGTGACCATTTGTCATGACTTAAGGTGGCGACGCTCACCTTCGCGGCCAGTAATTGGCTGCAGCAATATCCAACTGGATGTTGACATTGAGGGAGCTGAGTGGAGCACTGCAGGCAGTGGCATGCTGCCAATATAGGCAGACCATGCAGCTGCTATGGGGCCCGTGGCACATGGAGCTCAAGGAAGGCCCTGCCCACTTTTCTTCTGTTCCAGGCCCTGCTTGCTTCCCCTATACTCAATCAGGGCCCCAGAGTCTGGAATTTCCCAGCTTAGGAGTCCCTGCTCTGACTCCATGTATGGATGTGTCCATATATGAAGTCAGTGTTATGAACATGAAAAGGGTATTCTTAAGCATGGTCACTATGCTTGGGGAACACCCTGTGTATACAAGTCTAATTTAGACTCTATTTTTGAAATGTTTCTGTGAGGATTCGAACTCACAACCATCTACATTAAAGACAAAAACCTTAACCACTGGGCTTTAGAGCTCAGTGCTAAGTCATTACTGAAAAACCTCATAGAAGTTTCTCTTGTGTCATACATAGTCTAAATAAAACTTAAATACACAGGACTCACTTCATAAAAAAAGAGTTTTTTCATCGCGC
Source organism: Bufo bufo (assembly GCF_905171765.1). Taxonomy (NCBI): domain Eukaryota; kingdom Metazoa; phylum Chordata; class Amphibia; order Anura; family Bufonidae; genus Bufo; species Bufo bufo. The sequence goes on from NC_053392.1 coordinate 349,029,977, forward strand.
TATTCTGACCCTCATATCTTTTTTATAGTTATGTCTACGGAGATATATGGGGGCTCATTTTTTATGGGACGATCTGTCATTTTTGACAATGCCATTTTGTGTATAACTTAATCACTTTTTATTCAATTTTCTTGGGAGATAAAGTGATGGAAAAAACGTGAATCAGCCTTTTTTTAAAAAAAAATTTCAATTATGCCATTCACCATATGGGCTAACTTTTTTAAATATTTTAATAGTATGGGCGTTTTCACATGTGACGATGGCCATAATGCAATTTTTTTCGTTTCTTTTTATTTTGGGGAATGGGGGTGATTTAAATTTGTTTTATTTATTTATTTTTATATATTTTCAAACTTTTTACAATTTTTTTTTTACTTTTTGTTAGGTCCCCCAAGTGGACCACAACGGACAATCATCAGATGTAAATTGCTCCATTAATCTGTATAGAAATCACTATATTACAGTTCAGTGCTGCTACCTAGTGGCCTAAATTGGTATATGCTAACAATGAGCCTTAAAGCCTAGTACAGGCTGTGGCTTATTTAGAGAACATGTTTTTTTTTTTTTCAATCTCCGCTGGGGGAAAGCGCGCCTGAAGAGGAATCCCGTTTTAACACTCTCAGATGCCATGAGTGAGAGGAACTCATTTCTGTGAGGTGAGGGGGCATGTGGCATATTCTGGGGCCATAAGGATGAAGAACTGTTGCATTTTGGGGGGGCATAATAGGGGTTGGATAACCCTTTTAACCATTAAGATACCGGAGGTTTTTTCATTTTTTCATTTTAATTTTTCTTCCCTATCTTCCTTTCTTAGAGCCAGTGCTGGGAAACAAGTAAGTAATCATAATTTTACAGGTCCAGAGTTTAAAATAAAAAAAAACATTCTTGCACACCTTCTTTATCTCTAGGAAAGTTACATCATGCACTTAGTGAATGGGACTGTAATTCTTTTGTCAGGTCAAGGGGTGTAAAGAGCCAGAAATCTGTCACTTTGGCCTGCCCTCTAAACCTCTATCCAATGTGGTCATCCATGTCTCTGACCTGATAGAACAGAATACTATTTGTGTGGCCTGCTCTGTATGAATGATTGTGGCTCATTAACTTTTTTGTAACACTGGGCAAAAATAATTCTGTCCTGGGTCTTCTGCCTTTATTCAACAAGCTTTGACAAACAGCCCTTATTTTTTATTGCTCCAATGAGTTTTTGGAAGGCAAGCAAGCGTTGTTCATTGTATTCATAAATATCTTTCTAATGCTGTAATAAATTGCTAGCCTTTAGACTGCATATTGAACAAAACTGATGTGATCTGTCACATATTCATCCGCTCTGTGCCTAATGTTCTATAGCTGCTGTTATAGAAAACAATGAGGTTGTTCACCGAAATTGTGTTTGTCACAATCAAATGTTTTAAAAGCATCTAAAAAAAAGCAGTCTTCTCATTATCACATGTCAGGATTACAAGGAAAGATCATATACCTCTTGGTTGATAGCACAGGATCACACCATCACTGTAAGGCCTCATGCACATGACCGTTGTTTTATTCCGTGTCTGTTGTTCTGTTTTTCGTGATTTTCTGCGGACCCATTGACTTTCAATGGGTCCGTTGAAAACTCGGCTAATGCACCGTTTGTCATCCGCGTCCGTGATCCGCGGTTCCAGTCCGTCAAAAAAATATAACCTGTCCTATTTTTTTTCACGGAAAACGGTTCGCGGACCCATTCAAGTCAATGGGACCGTGAAAAAACGCGGAGGCACACAAGATTGTCATCCGCGTCCGCGCGTCCGTTTTTTTCCTATCATTTGCATGGCAAACTTGACTTACACTTTTTTTTACTTTCCTTCATGTCTGGTTATCCTCCAAAAATAAAGAAAGACACACAGAAACAAAAACAGAAACGGATCACGGAACAACGGAACCCCATTTTGCGGAACAGAGCACAACAACGGTCGTGTGCATGAGGCCTTAGGGTACATTCACACGACTGTATTTTTGGCTCCGCATCCATTCATTTCAATGGGGCCGCAAAAGATGCGGACAGCACACAATGAGCTGTCCGCATCTGTAGATCCGTTCCGCGGCCCCGCAAAAAATATAGAGCATGTCCTATTCTTGTCCGCAATCGCGGACAAGAATAGGCATTTCTATCATGGGACCGGCTACATTCACACGGCAAAACATTCCGTATTTTGCGGATCCGCAATTTGCGCAAAACACATACGGTCGTGTGAATGTACCCTTATGTGATGGACCAGTTCACCTCCTCCCTTCCAAACTCCTATCCTGTGATGTCAAGCTCTGCACGGGTCACAGAGCATGCCCACTCTTTCTTAAAAGTCAGTGGTTTTCTGATTGAAGTTTCTTATGTCCAAATGCCTGCTGTAATTAAATCAAATCTCTGAAACTGCTGTATACCCCTCAGAGCAGCAATTCAAGCAAGATAGCTGCCCCCAAAAGCATATAAAGAAAATAGAATAAAAAATGTACAAAGACAGACTAAAACAAATTAGAAATAAGCTTATGTTTCTGTGTACTTTTTATTTACAAAAAAAATGACACCTTCCCTTTAATCTAATATCTTGGGCTATCAATCAGGTTAGTGCCCCCCCCCCCCCCCCCCCCCTCCCCAGCCCCTCAACTTTAAAAGAAAAGATAGCGGGACAAAGTCTGTGGCGTTAAGGCTTCACTGTTTTGTTTTCCATTTTTCTGATCTGTCAGTAGAACAGAAAACAACAACAACAAAATGTGCAGAATTAAGCATGATGGATGCTTAAAACACAGGATCCATTTTGTTTGTGTTTAACAGAATTTAACACAAAAAAAATCTGTATATACTGTGGGGTTTTGCTCTGGTAGCTAGCGGACGCAGTACAGAGGCAATTACAAAGTCTTTAATTTAAACAGTTCGGTGTTTATTCACACATAAGGAAAAACGAAATGACCGTTCACAGTCTTGGTGTTTGTTCACACCATGCAATGTCCATAGAACAAAATCTTCACCTGGTTAGCAGTTTTCCATCCGCAGTCCACAGCAGGCTTTAGGGGCCTGTTTCACCGGCATGCGGCTCTCAGCCCTTTAGCACGGCACAAATTCACAGGTCTCAAAACACAGAGACTCCCCAGCTTCTCTGTCAGATGGAGGAAAAACCACACCCAGCTGGGACTGCTGGCTGAGTTTTATATAGGCCAGAAAAGACCCGGCCTGGAGCGTGGGGAGAAGCCACCCACCCAGCACTTTGGCTACTCCCAGTAAGAGCCTGCCCGGATCGGCTTTACAGCCATACTATCAACAAAACAGTGTCAGTCAGCACTAGCTGCCGCTGACACTTAAAACTACCTGCTCTTACCTCACCGAGGCCAGGAATCTTGGTGACACATACCTTCCATCAATGACGGCCCCTTGCGCCTTCCTACAATACTCTGTATGAAATTGGAGGAACATGGACATACAGTAAAGGATTGTGTGTTACATCCCTGTACAAAACACAGCCGTAAAATGGCCACGTGCATGAGCCCTAACTAAGAATGCAAATAAGTCTGGTAAGCCATTGACACATAATCTGCCCTCATATTACTGATTCTTGTGGGACCTATTACATGTATATTGCTGTCACCAAACTTTCTCAAAAATTAGTTTAAAGGGGCAGTTGAGATTTTCATATTGATTGCCTATTCTCAGCCAATCAGCTACTTGACCTGTGCTTTACAAGGTTTACAAGGTTTATTTTTAGTTAAAAAACTTTTAGTTGTAACAAATAGGCAACTAATAATAAATGAATCATCTTAATAGGGTATTCTGCTAATAAGGTATGCCCTATCCACTGGATATGGAGAAAGTGCTAGATTGATGGCAATTCAGCTGCTTGGACCACCGCAAGTCATAACAATGGGGGCTCCAAGTCCCCCGTTTGAATTGGACCTGTGGTAGACCATGCACACTACCACTCCATTCATTCTCTATGGGACTGACAGAGATAACAGAAGGCTATACTTTGCTATTACTGTCACTACTATATTTTATATAGTGGATAGAGCAGTAGTATGCACATATGACCATTGATCCATTCAAACAGGACTTCCGTTCTCATGATCTGTGCAGGTCCACTGGTCAGACCCCACCAATCTAGCAGTTATCCCCTGTCCAATGGATATGGGATCAATTGTTATTGCCGGAATACCTTTTTAACAGTATGGTATCTGTACCAATTATGCAGCTGCTTACCTCTATATAATAGTATGTCAATAATACTGCCACGGGTAGAGACTGTCCATATGACATCACATTTCAAGCAACATATTTTAGAAAGTTATTCCCAATTTAGGATGACATATTGCTAAGATCTTCTAACACATTCTGATTGGTGGGAGTTTGACCATTGGAACCCCCCATTGTGAAGAATGAAGTGACTGGCACATGGTACTCCTGGCCATCCACTCAGCAAGAAACTGAAACACAGTTCCATTTAAGTAAATAGAGATGTGATTCTTGGTTTCGGACCCTGGACCCTCATAGATAAGGAAGTAATAGAGAGAAAACCCCTTTAAGCAAGTGATGACAACATCTCAAAACCATCTACACATCCATTGCTTGGAACTTCTTCTGCACATGTGCAGAATACACAGTGGCTTATAACATTCAGTTTCATTATATGTTTACCAGGGGTGGAATTGATACATATGCAACTTGTATACTATTTGCTAAGTTGATTCTTATCACCAGCTTATCTATTGCTATCATAGACTTTTTTCCCCCAGGAAAACCCTTTATTCACCACAGTAAATTCCATTCTAATCATTTTTGGTGAGAGTAGCATCTTGTAGGTTGTATTTGTTTAAAAATTCCTCAACTTTGAAATTGCAACACCAAAAAAGACAAGCCATATGGGTATGCAAATCGAGGAGGTTGTAGATATCGCTAAGATCAGCAAATGATCAAATTGTCAAGCACCTAGCTCCAATCTGTGGCATGTTCGTTGATGTGCCAGTTATCACCACTTGTCGCAAACTGAGAGTGATAGAATCCTTGAACTAAGACCTTGGTTTTTCACTGGACATTACATCCCAAACCTAGAGCAGCAAAAAGTGTCTACAAAAAGCATCAGAAGGCGTTTGAACAGCAATGGGCTAAGAGCCAGACCTCCAACTAAAGGTGTTCCATTGAATTCACACCAATGCTTTCAAATTGCATCATGGTGCACAGCAAGATGGCAATGAAAGCTGAAATGGAGGTCTGTCCTCTTCAGCAATAAGTTCTGCTGGTTTTTCGGATACCGGAGATAGGTCTGGAGACCAAGTGGCCAGTGCCATAAAGGGGCCTTCACAAGGGAACATCACACCCAGTCCTACTCCCAGGGTTATGCTGCTGGGTGGCATAATCTAAGGTAGCTGGACTCCTCTAGTCTTTATTTCAGGTACTAATAGCTCAGTGTTACATTGATGTGGTCATGGAACCAGTGGTACAGCCATTTCTACAAAGCATCTCAGAACTTAGGAGCTGTTTTTGAATAGGATAACTCCAAACCACATGCTGCTTGTGAGCAGCTTGCGTGGCCTGACCATTCTACCGTGGCCTGCAAAGTCTCCAGACTTGTCTCCCATTGAGCACATCTTTGACGTCATTGGTCGGCAATTGCAGCGGATCGCCAGCAGCGGATCTTGATAATTTGAGTACCAAAGTGCATTCAGCGAGGCACGACATTCCTCAGACAATCATTAATAACCTCATTGATATCATGCAAGGCATGTAAGTATGAGTATTTCTGAGTGTTGTGCTCATACTCTATCCTGAGTAATTCGAGTTGTTTTCAATATTTTGTTTCCATTCTTTTTTAGCATTTTCATATCATTGACATGTCTCCCGATCCTGTGATTTCCATAATTTCATAAATTTTCCTGCTTAGGGCTGCAATTTCAGTGTTGAGGCGTGTATGTTCACCATTATCTCCTTGACAGATGCTCCTTATAAACCAATCTTTTCAGAGTTAGAAAGACATGTACCGCACTAGGTATAAAAGATTGCATCTTTACGAGAACTATGCTTCAACTGCGGTGACATTTATAGTTCTGGATAGATGTGGACAAAACTGATTCCCTTAATCATTGTCCAAAATATTCCATGATGCTAGGATGAATATACAAGCTGTTCTCTTAGGAAGGAGGAAGTTCTTCAGCACATCAGCTGTATAGACTGAATGAAATATGCCAGAGTACAAACGCTGGATTGTAACATCTCCGAGGAAATCAGAGGAAAACAGAAATACTAGAGAGCAACACAAAATACAAGAGCTACTGTTCCTGACAAAAGCCTCATGAGAAGCTAGTGATGGGAAAGGAAACAGAAAATAGAGCATTCTTTTTCCTTATTCTCTATTTAATGGGACAATAAGGTCTCACATGAAAACCATAGAACCAATGAGAAGATAACCCTATTTTTATACTAGAATGGGAACTGCTCAATCTCTGGGTACATGTACTGCACATTAATCTCTAATGGTTTTGCCAAATAGACAAAGAGATTTTTCTGATTGCACTATTTGTGGCGCATTAATGGAAATTGACTAAAACTATCTTTGCTGTTTAAAGCAACCAATCACAGTGCAGCTTTCACTTTTCAAGAACATTATAGGAAATGAACGCTGCACTGTGATTGGCAGCTACGGGCAATAAAGCCAGTTTAGCAAAGGAAAGGAAAGCCAAATAGATTTATTCTTTTGTTTTCCAAAGGAGCTGTGAAAAATGAAAGAAGGAATCTGATTGATTGCTATGGGCAACCAAGCCGGTTTCCCTATGCACCAGTTTAGATAAATCTCCCTTGTTCTCAATAGTTGACTAGCTACAGTATATTGCTTTAAGCTAGCATAAGGGTAATGTACTATATATACAAGCAAAGTTGCTCGAATTGCTTAAATAGACAGTTTTTTTCATAGTTTTTCATATTTCATCAATCATTTTAACAAATGCTTGTAATCATGTTGATGAGGGGTACATTTTTGGCAACCTATTCTAAACCTTTTGTAAGATAAAATATGTCCATACGCATTCCTTTTCCCCCTCTGTGTGCCAGCAGATTGACGCTGGGATGCATTGGAGGGCTTTTGAACGTGCGTTCAGAAGTTATTTCCTTTATGTACACAATAGACCTTGGCAGAGGTGACAGATTCCCTTTGAACATTATGGGACACATTTATTAAGACCGGCATTTTAGATGCCGATCTTAATAACGCCCCATTACTTTGCGGTGGACTGCTTAAATTATGAAGAGGCGCAGGCCTCTCCATAACTTCGGCATATCCAGTGCCGCTTGTAAATGTAAGACAGCTTCCGAGCTGTCTAACATTTAGACCTTTTTCTACTCCTAAAACAGGCGTAGAAAATAGTAAATGAGATGTGCCTGCCGGCCTGTCCCCTTCCACGGCCACTTTTTTAGACCTGGTGTTAGTGGCGAGAAGAACTGACCACTGCGACGCAATCTGCGACTGAAATATGACTAATTTAGGCGTATTTCAGCATGATAAATGACCCCCTGTGTATTACATATCACTCTATGCTCTCTTTTCTTGCTCAGAGAATAGGGGGACAATCCCTTTAAGAAATACTTATGGACTACATTTTTTTTTTAAAAATGTGTTATTAAATCAGAAGTTAGAGCAGTATCCACAGTTCAGAAATAATGTTTCTTTTACTTACATAGAAATTTTCATTTTTCTTTATTGTTACAGCTTTACAAAAGTGGTAACAGGAAGTACAGCCATTTTTATTGAGTTAGCGTCTCACAACCATCATTAGCCTGTTAGCCTATCCAATCTGTAATAAAGTGACTGTTTACTGTCAACTGCTGAGAAGGTAATTCAACTGTGACAACCAATATGGCTGCTCTTTATAAAGTCACTTTTGCTAAAATGACAAACACAACTGAGTAGAAAAGAGTCAATTTCTCTGCAAGTAAAGCATAATTATCGAAGTTTTGCTACTGGTCTGGAAAATTAACTTTTTAAGAAGTCTAAATCACAACAACTCTGTGGTGCTATAGTATTATTTGGATGGACTAGTCTTCTACAGCTTGGAATGGAGCTTATTGTCTTATACAATAAAGGCCCCTATACACATTAGTGTTTTGTTGGTCTTCGGCTGGCAGATTAATGTGTAGGTGGAGCTCCCGACTTTTCCCTGACAGAGGATGTCGAGGAAAGAAGGATCGGGGAAAATGAATATCTTTGCTCGATCCTTTTGTTCTCCCAGGAGATAAGCCGCTACCATAAGTGTCTTACAGTGGCTTTCTCCACTCTCTACAATGTATCCATGTACACCTTTGGTTGAATCGAATGTGCATTTGTATGAAGGAGTTGTGAGTCAAAAGAGATAGCTGTCGGCCAAATGATTGTAGAGCCAACAGCTGTTGAATGTGTATGATCGCCTTAAAGCCTATTCAAAATACCACCTCTTTAATCACTCCCATATACAGACCAGATTTCCAGTGACAGATTTTCAATCGCAACATACATAATGCATACTGCTCATCTTCATTGAGAAGAACACCCCACAAAAGACTAATTTTCAATGCAATTTTGGGCTGTTGTCCCAAAGAGGTTTCACTATATATGTTTCATAATGCTTTCCAAGCAAAGGCCTTATTACTGTAATATCTAATTTCTGCAGTTGAAGGCATCTTCAAAGTATATAGAAATATTGTATATACACTCACCTAAAGAACTATTAGGAACACCATACTAATACGGTGTTGGACCCCCTTTTGCCTTCAGAACTGCCTTAATTCTACGTGGCATTGATTCAACAAGGTGCTGATAGCATTCTTTAGAAATGTTGGCCCATATTGATAGGATAGCATCTTGCAGTTGATGGAGATTTGAGGGATGCACATCCAGGGCACAAAGCTCCCGTTCCACCATATCCCAAAGATGCTCTATTGGGTTGAGATCTGGGGGCCATTTTAGTACAGTGAACTCATTGTCATGTTCAAGAAACCAATTTGAAATGATTCAAGCTTTGTGACATGGTGCATTATCCTGCTGGAAGTAGCCATCAGAGGATGGTCACATGTTCTCATTCTGTTTACGCCAAATTCGGACTCTACCATTTGAATGTCTCAACAGAAATCGAGACTCATCAGACCAGGCAACATTTTTCCAGTCTTCAACAGTCCAATTTTGGTGAGCCCGTGCAAATTGTAGCCTCTTTTTCCTATATGTAGTGGAGATGAGTGGTACCTGGTGGGGTCTTCTGCTGTTGTAGCCCATCCGCCTCAAGGTTGTGCGTGTTCTGGCTTCACAAATGCTTTGCTGCATGCCTTGGTTGTAACGAGTGGTTATTTCAGTCAACGTTGCTCTTCTATCAGCTTGAATCAGTCGGCCCATTCTCCTCTGACCTCTAGCATCCACAAGGCATTTTTGCCCACAGGACTGCCGCATACTGGATGTTTTTCCCTTTTCACACCATTCTTTGTAAACCCTAGAAATGGTTGTGCGTGAAAATCCCAGTAACTGAGCAGATTGTGAAATACTCAGACCGGCCCGTCTGGCACCAACAACCATGCCACGCTCAAAATTGCTTAAATCACCTTTCTTTCCCATTCTGACATTCAGTTTGGAGTTCAGGAGATTGTCTTGACCAGGACCACACCCCTAAATGCATTGAAGCAACTGCCATGTGATTGGTTGACTAGATAATTGCATTAATGAGAAATAGAACAGGTGTTCCTAATAATTCTTTAGGTCAGTGTATAGTAACTGTGTAAATCAGTCAAGTTTTCTTCAGTTGTTCATAGCAGTCAATCTGGATCAGTGTACAACCCTATGTATGGCTTTTTTCTCAGTTAACCAATAATGATGCAAACCTTCATACAGTTTACACCCAAAAAAATATCTGACAAATGACAAACATGACCTGCGTGGAAAAGGTTGTCTGAAAAAATATTACCCACCAACGGCAAGACTGTACCTATGAGTTTTTCCTAACGTAAAAATGTATTACCCTTGCTGTTACCTCCTGACATGATTTCATGTGGAAAAGCCTGCAGGACGTCACATCAGTTTTATTTTTGTCAAACATATTTTTCCCCCCAAACACTTTGTTGTTCCAGGCTCCTTTTACTTACTGATTTTTTTTTTGTCTATAAACTGACAGACAGCTGGAGGACGAATGAGTAAGTAAATGTAGGTCAGAGCTAGGGACAGTCTATCTTGTCTTGTGATTCACAAAGAGTAGAGATGATAGATCATGAGTTGGCTGGAGCAGTCACACAATGGTGACCTTCACTCTATCACTTCTGTTTTACAGTCAAGCTTCATAGTCTGCAAAGATAGCAAGTAAGGAATTCCAGTTAAATATTATTTTTGGCTTAGCTTGATTGCCCACCTAGATGTAACCTTTCAGTGATATCTCATTGCTATGTCTTAGTCCAGTAAAATCCTAGGTTTCTTCATAAAGGGCTTAGATGAGATTTTGTCACAAAGAGAATATGTTTAAACATTTATAAAATATCAGTGGTTTTCTAACGTTTAAGGGCACAACCATTTTTCATTATTCATTTAATGACAGTTACAAGGTGAAGAGTGACCTTCACACAGTTTATAGAATTCATTCTTTCTCATAAAAGAGATGAAAGTTTAGATTTAATAAAAAGTCTATTAGTCTGAAAATATATTAGCCTTTTATCTACAGCGTTTTTAAATTTGAAGTTTCATGTGCTAATTCAAATTAGACTTATTGGGGCAAATTTATCAAACCCCTTCCTCCACCCCGTTGCACTAAAAAAGTTGTATCTACAATTTGTAGGGTTTTGTGCAACTTACCTTTTATCAACAAATTTTCAACTGGGATTTTATGTTTGTGTATAGAATATTTCTTTATGATTAGTGAAGTCCATACTTTAAAGAATTCAAGTTAACATTAAAGCCTGAGGATCAGCAACAATCTATTACTTGAGATTATTTTTGGAGATGATTCCCTACATGTTTTCTCAAAAATGAGTGATTTCCTATTTGCTTCCTCTACTTGATCTGGAAAAACCTACACCAATAAAGGGGTTTTCCAGAAGGATCATTTTATAAAAAAAAAAATGGTCAGAATGGGTTAAAAATGAGTATTTTCCCTCAAATTGTCTAGCGCAGGGAAGTTGAACAAGTGAGGTCATCTCACCTGGCTAGTGACATCACTTCATGCAGGATGAGCAGCTATTCATAACAAATCTGTATATAAAGGACTGGGCACACCTCAGGATATTGGGCCACTACGTTTTATTGGGGTATAATACATTGGTAAGACAGACTTAAAATCACATACGTTTAAAAATTATTCTTCCCTCTTAAACAGCAATCACGAATAGACAAAAAATCACAATAAATGAATCAAGGAATCAGCTACAAGTTATATAAAATTTCGTAAAAAATTCCATAAAAATCGTATCAAAATAAATATGAATTAATATAACAGCGTGATCCTCTAAAAGTAGCAACGTGATCCTCTAAAAATAATAACAGTAATACCCGGGAGTGGCAGCAATAATATCAGTAAGAGCAGCAAAACAATAATTACCGGGAGTAGCAGCAATGATGACAATAAGAGCAACAGAGCAAGTTCAAGTCCGTAACACAGTCCCAATTAGCAGCAGCAGACAAAGCACAGGGTCAATAACTCCTGTAAATCGCACACTGTCTTAGAACAGCAACACTTGATCTGATACTGGTTGACACAGAAAAAGCTGAACTGATGTGCAGCGGTGTCCCGTTGTATACTTAACTTAGCGGCGTCCCGCTAAAGGTAAGTGTATAAGTTTGTATTAGGCACACCGACCTCAGTGTCGGAACGGTCTTACCCGGACAATGCGACCACAGCCGTCCTGCAGACTTAAGTAGAATATTTTCTTTGTCTCCAGCAGGCTGTTTGTTTGCCGCGTGGTGGATCTCTGCATATGAGTCCGCCGGTTTGGCTCTAGACTCAATATAGTGTTACCTTCCATGCGGACCTTTAAACAAATATTCGGCACCGGTCTTTCTCCTTCTCCTTCTTTATGTAGTGCACTACCTTCCAAGAGATGGGCGACCGTGGTCGCATTGTCCGGGTAAGACCGTTCCGACACTGAGGTCGGTGTGCCTAATACAAACTTATACACTTACCTTTAGCGGGACGCCGCTAAGTTAAGTATACAGCGGGACACCGCTGCACATCAGTTCAGCTTTTTCTGTGTCAACCAGTATCAGATCAAGTGTTGCTGTTCTAAGACAGTGTGCGATATACAGGAGTTATTGACCCTGTGCTTTGTCTGCTGCTGCTAATTGGGACTGTGTTACGGACTTGAACTTGCTCTGTTGCTCTTATTGTCATCATTGCTGCTACTCCCGGTTATTATTGTTTTGCTGCTCTTACTGATATTATTGCTGCCACTCCCGGGTATTACTGTTATTATTTTTAGAGGATCACGCTGCTATTTTTAGAGGATCACGCTGTTATATTAATTCATATTTATTTTGATACGATTTTTATGGAATTTTTTACGAAATTTTATATAACTTGTAGCTGATTCCTTGATTCATTTATTGTGATTTTTTGTCTATTCGTGATTGCTGTTTAAGATGGAAGAATAATTTTTAAACGTATGTGATTTTAAGTCTGTCTTACCATTGTATTATACCCCAATAAAACGTAGTGGCCCAATATCCTGAGGTGTGCCCAGTCCTCTATATACAGATTTTTTCCATGTTTGAGTAGTGGGGTGATACTACTCGACTGTGGGCACCCCGGTTTGGTGGTCCAACAACCTTGTGCGTCTGACTACCTTTATTGATTTGGATATTCATAACAAATGTCTGATTAACTGTGGAGCAGTGGTTGATAAAGAGGAAGACAGGTCTCTGATTCAATGTGGGCTTCAGATGGGGTGGTAGACTGCTGGGCTTCGAGAACCTAGTTAAAGAGGACCTTTCACCGATTCTTACCCTATGAACTAAGTATATAGACATGTGGAGCGGCGCCCGGGGATCTCTCTGCACTTACTATTATCCCCGGGCGCCGCTCCGTTCTCCTGCTATGCCCTCCGGTATCTCCGTTCCCTAAGTTATGGTAGGCGGAGTCTGCCCTAGCGCTGGCCAATCGCATTGCAGAGCTCACAGCCTGGGAGAAAATAACCTCCCAGGCTGTGAGCTCTGCGCTGCGATTGGCCAGCGCTAGGGCAGACTCCGCCTACCATAACTTAGGGACTGGTATCTCCGCCTACTATAACTTAGTGAGCGGAGATACCGGAGGGCATAGCAGGAGAACGGAGCGGCGCCTGGGGATAACAGTAAGTGCAGTGAGATCCCCGGGCGCCGCTCTACATATCTGTATAGTTAGTTCATAGGGTAAGAATCGGTGAAAGGTCCTCTTTAAGGCCCCTTTGATATGCATTTCAATACTGAAAGACAAAATAATATTTTACAAATAGCTACTAGATCTGCCAGTCAGAGATACGATTGTCAATTATATAACATGAATAAGTCAGAGTAAGCACCCAACCCCAATCACTATACATGAGTTATTTTCTTACATTTTTTAATATTTAGTTTAATTTTAATTTGATGTGAAGGCAATGAGAAGTGTTTAGCCCTGAAATTGATAGGGCTATTCTTTCCAATGTGGAAGTGAATATCAATTAATGATCTCTAATAGCTGCAGCATTTAAGTGCCTGTCACTTTTTATGGGGCAATCATGAAAATTATTTATAGCAAAATAGATAGGTTTACTGATGTTGTGCTGAGATCACAGAAACCATTCGTCTAAAGTAATGGCACTTCTGAGGCGTGGAGCTGCATGCTCTTGAAAGGTCATGTACATCATTGCTGAATAAAGTTCACACTGGTACAAGAAAACAGCATCAAAATGTATGACAGAAGCTCATTAGCATTGGCATCAAGTGTGATAGCAAAGCTTCTTAGCTGATTAAGACTTGCAATTTAAAAGGGTGTTCCCAAGATTTGAACTTATCCCCATCCACAGGATAGGGCATGTGTCTGATTGGTGAAGGTCCGACTGGACACCCACAAATCATGAGAATGGAGGTCCTGTGTTCTCCTCATATGAATGGAGTGGTGGTCGAACATGCATTCATCTCTATAGGGCTGTACTCGGCTGTCTCCGGCAATCCCATAGAGAATGAATAGAGAAGCAAGGTGCATTCTTGACGTCCATTCATATTGGGGAATGTGGGTGGGGGAAACAGTGGTTGAACCTCCAACGATCAGAGACTTATCCTCCTGTGAATAGGGCATAATTTCTAGGAGCTTCTAGGAGCAACAGGGGTTGCTGATGCTCCTAGATCCTTCAAAGTGCAGGTCTGGTGGGATGGTCACAGCAGATACAGAGCACTGCATAGTCTCTTTATGGAAAATGTATACAGTATTTTATTGTTTGACGATCCAGAATATTTCATAATCTTGCACCTCTCAGGTCCCTGTGCTGAAAAGAATATTGTTCAATAAAGATATTTTGTAAAACTGCCAAAGGTTTCTTCTTCCTGTCCTGGTATAATAATAGATTTTCAGAAGCACATACAGCAAATACTGTAATGTAAGCAGTGTTTATACACTTTATATAAGAAGGAACTAGACTGCATGAGACCAGCAAGAGTCCACTGGGAATAAAAGTATTGAACACGTAGTGAGGTGCTACTGTATAATGCATACATTTATCCATACTTTTATTGTGACTTTGGGTTAGAAAATGGAGAAGTTGAGATGCATAAAAGTGTATTTATCCTTCAATAGGGCAGTTATTGTTAAAGGGGTTGTCCCATAAAAAATATTCTACATTTTTCAAACTAGCACCTGGATCTGAATACTTTTGTAATTGCATGTAATTAAACATTTAGTATAGCCACTGAGTTATTCACTAAAATCTATGTTTCTAGTGCCATCTGCTGTTTGCCCTTTTTCTAAATTTACTGTCTAGCTCACTGTGGTTGACATACATGCCCAGTTCCATACTTCAACTGCAGCTGCAGTAGAAAGGACATGCCCCCTGAGAAGGCATGGGCACTCCTGTGAGCGCCGCTAGCTTCTCACAGCTCACCAAGCACAGCTCCGTACATAGTATAGCGGCTGTGCTTGGTATTGCTGCTACTCCTAGGCCATGAGAACGATGAACGTGACGTGACTGGCCTAGGAAAAGCAGCGAGAAGGCCGCTGCCTTCTCGAACAGCTGATCAGAGTGGGTCCTGGGTGTTGGCCATCACTGATCAGATACTGATGACCTATCCTGAGGATATGTCGTCAGTATAAAAATGTCGGAAAACCCCTTTAAGTGTTGTCCTGAGGTGGAAGGCTGTAGTGATGTACACCAGCTGTGTTGAAACCACACTACTATGTGACACCTAAAAGTATATTGAATATGCCAACATTCTACGGCTGCTAGTCTACTTAACCTCCAAATAACAACTGTGCCATAATATAGGCTGTAGTATTCAAAAAGGATCTCCAACCACATTCTAGTCCATCAGAACAACATTTACTTCTTTAAGTGTTCTTCCTACCGATTCTCCACCTAGACACAAATAGGGGCTGAAAACAAGTCTGTAATCCAAAGAAGGTAGGGAATCAGAATTAGATGAAATATTTTTCTTTACACCATCCATAATAGGGATCAAATACAAATGCAAAAGTGCAAACATTAAATCACAGTTGCGAGCAGTTCAAATGTTGATATAAGGATGCCCAATGAAGAAAAATCGGATTTGAGACTAGAACCTATCGACCTTTCAGCATCATTGTAAAGGTTATAATAAGAATGGAGAGTGTGAAAGGGGCCTTGCTGCTTCAGAGCTTACTTAATACAATCAATGTAATATGCCAACACAAGACAGCTGTGGGCTTGTTTCTACATTAGTTGTTATTTGTCTTGGATTATGTTTCATTTTATCCTTTTGTATTGATTTTGTCTAAACCAAGCGATAAGCTAGATGTTGTTTACTTCGCCAGCTCCTACAGAAATGTATTCACCCAACTGAATCAACAGAAAAATATTCTCTATGGGTTTATACATATTAAACATAAAATAATTCAATTCACCTAGTTCGGCATTGCCTAACACAGGTCAGGAAGTGTGTGGATCACCTTCGATGTTGATTTTTCTACCTTCTAATTTGCATAACTGTCCAAGCTCTGTTAGGGTACATGGTGACTATGAGTGAGTAGCTATTTTGAAGTCTAGCCAAACATTCTCATACGGATTGAGGTTTGGATTCTGACCTGGCCAAGTCGTACTTCTCTTGCAGGCTGCAGCAGGTTTTCTTCCATGATTTTTTGTATTTTGCTGAATTATTTTTAATCTTCAACAAGCCTTCCAGACCCAGCTGCAAAGATATATCTTCCTAGGATGATGCTAGGAATAGTGGATATTTGGTGTTTGGTTTAAAAAAAAGCCTGGCTTGTTCTCAGAGCTCAAATCTTTTTGTCCCACTTGACTTTGAAGTTTCCCACAATTTGTAGTAAAGATATCTTTGCTTCTTTGCCACTTTTCCATAAAGCTGAGCTACTTTTACATAGGACGTTTCTCACATCTCAACTATGGAGATATATCCCTCCTCCTCAGCTCGCTCATTTTTAAGATGAAAATATTAGTGTCTATTATAATAAAAGACATCGAGATCACTGTCAACTTTAATTCTCCAAAAGAAGCATCCTGGGAATTGGGCCACCGCCTTGGTGCTCATTGAAATTCTACAGGTATCTTAGCTGTCTGACTTCAGAATACGTTCCTTTATTATTTATAAGCACTAATATTCACTTGAAATGTTCAGTTAATTCTCTGTCTAAACATTTACTAATCTAAAACAAATTTTCTTACTGTTAGTACAGTGGCCCATGCCCGCCATTGTACTGCTCTACCAGGTAGGCAAAGTTGCTGCCTTACTCACTTCTCCAGTCCTGTCCACTGCCCCTATTCATCCTTATCCACAGCTGGCCACCAGAGTCTTGCTCTTCCCCTGCATTTCGCAGTCTGTGCTTCACTGCCCAGCCTGCCCTCCCTGCCGGTAGGCCATGCGCATGGTTCCTAGCTCTTAGACAGTGCATGTATGCCCCAATTCTTCTTTAGCCTTTGCCTTGCTGTCTCAAGCTATTTAAAGGGGTTAGTCCATCTTGGACATATAGGGCATATTTCTAGGATGTACATTGCTAGGATGTACTTGACTACATGATGATAGCGGTAGTATGATATCCAGAGCGCAGTTAGGCTTCCTTCAATGTGGCAATTATTATTTTTTGGGCTTGTGAAATGTATGCATTTTTAAGTGTTTATTAGAGATCTGTTGTAAAACGCCTAAAAACAAACCCCATACCTACAGAATTTTTTAAAAGCAAAAAACAACATGGACTCAAAAAAAACAGAAAACATGAAAAAAAAAATGCAACAAAATATACTGTTTGGAGCATTTCATAATTTCTTATTGGCTTCTACAAAAATACACTGCTCCAAAAAATAAAGGGAGCACAAAAATAACACATCCTAGATCTGAGTTAATTAAAAATTCTTCTGAAATACTTTGTTCTTTACATAGTTGAATGTGCTGACAACAAAATCACACAAAAATTAAAAATGGAAATCAAATTTTTCAACCCATGGAGGTCTGGATTTGGAGTCACACTCAAAATTAAAGTGGAAAAACACACTACAGGCTGATCCAACTTTGATGTAATGTCCTTAAAACAAGTCAAAATGAGGCTCAGTAGTGTGTGTGGCCTCCACGTGCCTGTATGACCTCCCTACAACGCCTGTGCATGCTCCTGATGAGGTGGCGGACGGTCTCCTGAGGGATCTCCTCCCAGACCTGGACTAAAGCATCTGCCAACTCCTGGACAGTCTGTGGTGCAACGTGACGTTGGTGGATAGAGCGAGACAGGATGTCCCAGATGTGCTCAATTGGATTCAGGTCTGGGGAACGGGCGGGCCAGTCCATAGCATCAATGCCTTCGTCTTGCAGGAACTGCTGACACACTCCAGCCACATGAGGTCTAGCATTGTCTTGCATTAGGAGGAACCCAGGGCCAACCGCACCAGCATATGGTCTCACAAGGGGTCTGAGGATCTCATCTCGGTACCTAATGGCAGTCAGGCTACCTCTGGCGAGCACATAGAGGGCTGTGCGGCCCTCCAAAGAAATGCCACCCCACACAATTACTGACCCAATGCCAAACCGGTCATGCTGGAGGATGTTGCAGGCAGCAGAACGTTCTCCACGGCGTCTCAAGACACTGTCACGTCTGTCACATGTGCTCAGCATGAACCTGCTTTCATCTGTGAAGAGCACAGGGTGCCAGTGGCGAATTTGCCAATCTTGGTGTTCTCTGGCAAATGCCAAACGTCCTGCACGGTGTTGGGCTGTAAGCACAACCCCCACCTGTGGACGTCGGGCCCTCATATCACCCTCATGGAGTCTGTTTCTGACCGTTTGAGCAGACACATGCACATTTGTGGCCTGCTGGAGGTCATTTTTTGCAGGGCTCTGGCAGTGCTCCTCCTGTTCCTCCTTGCACAAAGGCGGAGGTAGCGGTCCTGCTGCTGGGTTGTTGCCCTCCTACGGCCTCCTCCACGTCTCCTGATGTACTGGCCTGTCTCCTGGTAGCGCCTCCATGCTCTGGACACTTTGCTGACAGACACAGCAAACCTTCTTGCCACAGCTCGCTTTGATGTGCCATCCTGGATAAGCTGCACTACCTGAGCCACTTGTGTGGGTTGTAGACTCAGTCTCATGCTACCACTAGAGTGAAAGCACCGCCAGCATTCAAAAGTGACCAAAACATCAGCCAGGAAGCATAGGAACTGAGAAGTGGTCTGTGCTCACCACCTGCAGAACCACTCCTTTATTGGGGGTGTCTTGCTAATTGCCTATAATTTCCACCTGTTGTCTATGCCATTTGCACAACAGCATGTGAAATTGATTGTCACTCAGTGTTGCTTCCTAAGTGGATAGTTTGATTTCACAGAAGTGTGATTGACTTGGAGTTACATTGTGTTGTTTAAGTGTTCCCTTTATTTTTTTGAGCAGCAGTGTATATATATAATCGCTATGTGTAAAACCACTCTTATAAAGCCATTTTTTGATTGTATGGAACCTGTGTCGCTGTGATTGGCAATTTTTTAGAAATCTTGTTGATTCTCTGTTCTCTGTTCTCTGTTGATACTACTTTACACAGGATGCGATGCCAAAAGGCGCACAATATCACTTAATAACTGTTATTAATAATTATTCCTAGTTATCTGCTTTAATCTTTCACTGACTCTTCTTATATCTTTAGATTACATTTCTCCACACTTCTTTTCTTACAAGTGCTTAATTTTTAACTCTAGAACATGTTAATTGGTGTTATACATGTGTCTTATTTTCAGCTTCTCTGGAAGCATTCCAGTACACAATTTCCCAATCTTGACTTAGCATGATTAAACATACAAGAATAATAATACAGAATTTGCCAGATTTGTGTAGTATCACTATGTTATGACATATAGATACAGATTATAGGTAGATGCCGTTAGTGTATACGTAGGGCTCCATTCATCCACAGGAGACCAAAAGAATCAACTTTTGGCCCCTGGTAGGTTGTTTAATGTCGGTATACCTTTTCTAACAGCATAGTAGACAATAAGGAAATATTAGTGACATTTCGTGCTTTATGCTTATACCTTCGGGTATGTCACAGGCCGCAGCCTTCCATCGGAGGTGCAATTAAGTTTACGTATGTCTGTGAATACAGTCAAAATGGAGACACAATTATCAAGACATTTGCACTAGATGAATTTCTAAAATGATGCGAGTGACATAAGCCAATATATATACAAACCGGATTCCAAAAAAGTTGGGACACTATACAAATCGTGATTAAAAACTGAATGCAATGATGTGGAGGTGCCAACTTCTAATATTTTATTCAGAATAGAACATAAATCACGGAACAAAAGTTTAAACTGAGAAAATGTACCATTTTAAGGGAAAAATATGTTGAATCAGAATTTCATGGTGTCAACAAATCCCCAAAAAGTTGGGACAAGGCCATTTTCACCACTGTGTTGCATCTCCCCTTCTTCTTACAACACTCAACAGACGTCTGGGGACCGAGGAGACCAGTTTCTCAAGTTTAGAAATAGGAATGCTCTCCCATTCTTGTCTAATACAGGCCTCTAACTGTTCAATCGTCTTGGGCCTTCTTTGTTGCACCTTCCTCTTTATGATGCGCCAAATGTTCTCTATAGGTGAAAGATCTGGACTGCAGACTGACCATTTCAGTACCCGGATCCTTCTCCTATGCAGCCATGATGTTGTGATTGATGCAGAATGTGGTCTGGCATTATCTTGTTGAAAAATGCAGGGTCTTCCCTGAAAGAGATGACGTCTGGATGGGAGCATATGTTGTTCTAGAACCTGAATATATTTTTCTGCATTGATGGTGCCTTTCCAGACATGCAAGCTGCCCATGCCACACGCACTCATACAACCCCATACCATCAGAGATGCAGGCTTCTGAACTGAGCGTTGATAACAACTTGGGTTGTCCTTGTCCTCTTTGGTCCAGATGACATGGCGTCCCAGATTTCCAAAAATAACTTCGAATCGTGACTCGTCTGACTACAAAACAGTCTTCCATTTTGCCACACTCCATTTTAAATGATCCCTGGCCCAGTGAAAACGCCTGAGCTTGTGGATCTTGCTTAGAAATGGCTTCTTCTTTGCACTGTAGAGTTTCAGCTGGCAACGGCGGATGGCACGGTGGATTGTGTTCACTGACAATGGTTTCTGGAAGTATTCCTGAGCCAATTCTGTGATTTCCTTTACAGTAGCATTCC
The DNA here is from genome assembly GCF_905171765.1 of Bufo bufo. Classification (NCBI taxonomy): domain Eukaryota; kingdom Metazoa; phylum Chordata; class Amphibia; order Anura; family Bufonidae; genus Bufo; species Bufo bufo. Next base: position 349,050,801 of record NC_053392.1, read on the forward strand.
TGTTTGTGGTGCAGTGTTGTTTAAGGGCCCGGAGATCACGGGCATCCAGTATGGTTTTACGGCCTTGACCCTTACGCACAGAGATTGTTCCAGATTCTGAGAAGCTCTTTTTATACCCAATCATGTTGCCAATTGACCTAATTAGTGTTAATTGGTCTTCCAGCTCTTCGTTATGCTCAAATTTACTTTTTCCAGCCTCTTATTGCTACTTGTCCCAACTTTTTTGGGATTTGTTAACACGTGAAATTTTGAATCAACGTATTTTTCCTTTAAAATGATACATTTACTCGGATTAAACGTTTGATCTGTCATCTACGTTCTATTACAAATAAAATATTGACATTTGCCATCTCCACATCATTGCATTCAGTTTTTATTCACAATTTGTTTAGTGTCCCAACTTTTTTGGAATCCGATTTGTAATTGTCACGGGGTTCCGAAGGTGCACTCGGTCCCCCATTGCCCGCAGAACTGTTGCTTAGCTTTTGGAATGAGGTTCTGTGTTTGACCTCATTCCCAGGGCGGCTTTACTAGCTGGGTGGCTCCCTGCTCCTAGTCTGCCTTGAGCGCCGAGCTGATCACTCGGTGCTTGACTGGTTGGTCTGTCGGTCATGTGACGCTGGCCACGTCACATGACCCTCACTCCCCACTATAAATACAGGCAGCCTACTGGCTACAGGTTGCCTGTTAATTTCTAGGTTCCTGGCTATTTGTTGGACTACTGAATATTTACCTGATCCTGTTCCCTGACGATCCTCTGCCTGCTCCTCCTGTACTGCGCATACATCCTGGTATTGTGACCTCGGCTCCCACCTGACTACTCTCTTAGGACTCCTCTTGTACTTCGCTACTCTCCTGGTATTTGACCCCGGCTTCTCCTGACCATTCTTTGCTTAATCCGTTGTACTGCGTAGCTCTCTTGGTTCTGACCCGGTCCGTTCATGTTCCGTATTTTGTCTTGTCTGTCTTCCCTGCACATATCCTAAGTTAGGGACTGCCGTCCAGTTGTCCCCTGTCATCAGGACTCGTGAGGCAAGTAGGCAGGGCCAGGGGTGAGGGTGGAGCGCAGTGGTCACTACCCTTCCCCCTGTGTGTGTGTGGACGTGACCGTTACAGATTAACAGGCCCAATAACCACTGTATCATGAATCCTCTTACTACCCTGACTGACCATGTCTCTAACTTGACACAGAGGGTGCAGGAGCTAGGAGAGAAACTCTGTTCTTGTGAGTTAGGGGAAGGTTCTTCCACTCCTCTGTCCTCCAGTCCATATTTTGAACCCCAGATCAAGCTCCCAGAACCCTTTTCTGGAGATCGGAAGAGGTTTCTCTCCTTTAAGGAGAATTGCAAACTCTACTTCCGTTTGCGCCCCGTGTCCTCCGGTCCCGAGAGCCAACGCGTGGGGATTATCATTTCTCTACTACAGGGTGATCCCCAGGACTGGGCATTTTCGTTACCTCCTGGGGCCAGTTGTCTAACCTCTGTGGAGGTTTTTTTTCAGGCCCTGGGTACCCTCTATGACGAACCAGATAGGGCCCTGGTAGCCGAGACAGCTTATAGGGCACTGGTTCAGGGCCATCTCCCTGCGGAGGAGTATTGCACCCAATTCAGACGGTGGTGTGTCCCCTCAGGATGGAATGAACCAGCCCTGAAGAGTCAGTTTAGGTCTGGTCTATCTGATAATTTAAAAGATCTATTGGTCAATTACCAAATTCCTGAGACCTTAGAGGAGATGATGACCCTAGTTGTCCGACTTGACAGATGAGTTAGAGAGAGACGACAAGAACGACATTTCTGTTCTCAGATGGTGGTCCAGCCAGAGGCCTTTTCCAGGGACAACACTGAGGTCTCCACCGAGGAACCCATGCAGGTTGGCATGACCCGGGGTAATCTTCGTCGCAGACGCGGAGAGGGCTTCTACTGTGGAGATCCTGGCCATTGGATCAACAAGTGTCCTAAGAGGGACCTCTCTGACAAGCCTTCTAAGGCAAGACAACCTAAAGACCAGGTACACCCTGATTTTTCTAAAGGTAAGCTTTTGGTACCCATAAAAATTTCTCTGGGGGTTAATAAGTGGCCGGGTAAGGCCTTTATTGACTCCGGTTCAGCGGCCAGCTTTATTAACTTTGAGTTTGCTTGTAAATTGGGTATTCCAATGTTTGCTTTACCTACACCTATCCATGTCATGGCTATTGATGCTACTCCCCTGATTGGTGGTACGGTGAGGTCATGTACCTCTGAAATTTCTCTGTCCGTGGGTGTGTGCCACTCTGGGAGATGTTCTCTTCTAGTCCTGGAGAACCTACCGGTTGAGGTGGTACTAGGGTTGCCTTGGCTCCGTTTACATAACCCCACAATTGATTGGTCCAAAGGAGAGTTGGTAAAATGGGGACCTAAGTGTGACTCATGCTTGTCCGTGGTCCAGGCTGGGGTTTCAGTAAGGTCTAATACATTACCCTCTGTTATTAAGGAATATTCTGATGTGTTCTCGTCCCTTACTCCAGAGGTTCTACCCCCCCATAGACCTTATGATTGCGCCATAGAGCTAATTGAGGGTGCCGAATTTCCTAAAGGTCGAATTTATAATCTTTCAGGGCCCGAACGCAAGGCTATGGAAGATTATATTAAGGAAAGCCTTGCTAAAGGGCATATTAGACCTTCAGTCTCTCCTATGGGAGCAGGGTTTTTCTTTGTTAAAAAGAAGGATGGTGGTCTTAGGCCTTGTATTGATTACCGGAGATTAAATAAAATCACTGTCCAAAATAGATACTCTCTCTCATTGATTCCGGATTTATTTAACCAGGTTTTGGGGGCAACCTGGTTTTCCAAGATTGACCTGAAAGGGGCATACAATCTAATCCGAATCAAGGAGGGAGACGAATGGAAGACAGCGTTCAATACTCCGATAGGACACTTTGAATATCAGGTGATGCCTTTTGGACTCAGCAATGCCCCAGCTGTGTTCCAAAACTTAATGAACGATATTCTTAGGCAGTTCTTAGGTAAATTTATTATTGTCTATCTTGACGACATTTTGATATTTTCTCCTGATTTCGAATCTCATGTGTCCCATGTCAAACAAGTATTAGAGGTGTTGAGGGAGAACCAGCTATCCGCTAAGCAAGAGAAATGTGTCTTTGGTGTACAGGAGATACTGTTTCTAGGGCATGTTTTGACTCCTCACGCCTTTAAGATGGATCCTGGTAAGGTTTTAGCAATTAAGGAATGGGTAAGGCCTTCATCCTTGAAGGCTTTACAACGGTTTTTGGGTTTCGCTAATTACTACCGTAAATGTATCATGAATTTTTCTGTAATTGCTAAGCCATTGACCGACCTTACTAAGAAAGTGGCGGATTTGGAGAATTGGTCTACCAAGGCCATTTCTTCATTTGAAACATTAAAAAAGGCATTTAGTAGCGCTCCCATTCTGATCCAGCCTGATCAGGAGAGACCCTTTATTGTGGAGGTGGATGCGTCCGAGGACGGCGCAGGAGCAGTCCTTTCACAAGGTCCTGCTAGCCTCACTAACCTGAGACCGTGTGCCTTCTTCTCTAGGAAATTCTCTCCCACGGAGAGAAACTACGACATAGGGAATAGGGAGCTGTTGGCCATTAAATGGGCATTTTAGGAGTGGAGACATTTTTTGGAGGGGGCAAGGCATCGAGTAACTGTTGTCACTGACCATAAAAACCTAATGTTTCTCGAGTCCACTAAGAGGTTGAATCCCCGACAAGCCCGATGGGCTCTGTTTTTTACCCGTTTTGATTTCTCCATTACGTTCAGGCCGGGAAGTAAAAATGTGAAGGCAGACGCATTATCTCGGAGCTTCCATGCTTTTCAACCCACTGAGACGCCGCCTGAATCCATCCTACCAGCAAACATCTTCTTAGCGGCTCTAACCCAGGATATCTCGGCTCGCATTAAGGCTGAACAACATCTGGCACCGGCATCCACCCCAACAGATAAGTTGTTTGTTCCCGTACAATTTCGTCTCCAGCTGTTGGGTGAGTGTCACGATTCTGCCTTTTGTGGACATCCGGGTATTGAGGGCACTAAGGATCTGGTTTCTAGATCTTATTGGTGGCCCACTCTGACCAGGGATGTCAAGTCCTACGTGTCAGCCTGTGAGGTTTGTGCCAGGTCTAAGACACCTAGGACTCGCCCTGCTGGTAACCTACGACCCCTACCCATTCCCAGTAGACCCTGGTCCCATATCTCGATGGACTTTATAACTGACCTACCGCTGGCGGAGGGTAAGACTGTGGTTTGGGTAGTGGTCGATAGGTTTAGCAAGATGGTTCATTTCATTCCCCTGTCTAAACTTCCGAATGCTAAAACCCTGGCGTCTATTTTTATGAGAGAGATTGTTCGTTTACATGGCATCCCGGAAAATATTGTTTCGGACAGGGGTGTGCAGTTTGTGTCCAAATTCTGGAGGGCCTTCTGTCAAAGATGTAAAATTTCGTTGTCTTTTTCTTCCGCCTACGATCCTGAGAGTAATGGGCAGACTGAACGCCTTAATCAGTCTGTGGAACAATTCCTGAGGTTGTATGTTGCTGATGACCAGCAATTACGGGTCAAATTCCTTCCGTTGGCTGAATTTGCTCTGAATAACCGTGTCAATTCTTCTGCTGGGGTCTCCCCTTTCTTTTGTAACCATGGTTTTCATCCCCGTTTTCATTCTGGGTCGTCCGTCTCCTCCTCTAACCCTGAAGCTGATAAACTCTCCTCCGAACTGTGCACAGTTTGGGCCCGGTTCAATCGAACCTAGAAAAGGCTCAAAGTTCTCAAAAACTCAAGGCCGATAGGAGACGTTCAAGGGGGGTGAACTTTCAGGTTGGGGATAAAGTATGGTTGTCCTCCAAGTATCTATCTCTCAAGGTAGCTTCTAGAAAATTTGCTCCTCGTTTTATTGGTCCATATAAGATCACGGAGGTGATTAACCCGGTATCATTTAGGTTGGAGCTGCCTGAGTCATTCCACATTCATAATGTGTTCCATAAATCTCTACTTAAAAAATATTTTGAATCGGTAGTACCATCGAAAGCCTCGCCTCCGCCGGTTCTTGTTAATGATGCTGTCGAGTATGTCGTGTCTAAAATAGTGGATGTCAGGAAGGTGCGTAACTCCTTGCAGTATCTGATTCACTGGAAGGGGTATGGACCTGAAGAGAGATCTTGGGTACCTGCCAGGGAGGTTCATGCTCCTAGACTGGTTCGTAAATTTCATTTAGAACACCCTGAAAAGCCATCGCCTGAAGTCTTGGGTCCGGTGGCCCCTCGTAAAGGGGGGGGGGGGTACTGTCATGGGGTTCCGAAGGTGCACTCGGTCCCCCATTGCCCGCAGAACTGTTGCTTAGCTTTTGGAATGAGGTTCTGTGTTTGACCTTGTGACAGATCCATCTGTATAGACCTATATTGCTGGTTCGTCTGTGCGCCTTCATTTCGCTGGATTTCCTGCCCGTATGCCCCTGTTCGTGTGTTTCCCCAAATACCGATTGGAACTACTGAACGGACGGCCACCCAGGAGAAGAGTGTGCTGCTAGTTAACCCAAATGGCCTCATTGTTCACAAAGGACGTAAACTAACTTGAACTCCTGGTCTAATGCGTGCCATTTTGGGATGTTAAATGTCTGTGTATTGAAAAGGGTTGTGACATTGTGTGTTTAAATGGTGATGTCTGTTCTGTTGTCCCCACATGTGTATTGTGGTTTCCCTCTGTCTTGAGAGATAATGGGATTACTCCTCGGGGCTCAGGGCAGAGAGGAGACCATGATGCATTGTGGGGGATGTATTGTCTCTGTAGTGCTGCATGTCTGTCCTGTGTCAGTCTCCATTCTGGTCCCCTAGGGGCGTGTCCACCAGATGGAGACCTGCATAAATACGGGCGGCTAGCCCTCAATAAAATTGATTCCTGTTTGACTTTCAAGACGGAGCTTGGTCTCGTTTGTGGAGGGATTTATTATTGGGACAGCGCTTTCGTATATTGCTAGCTGTGGAAGGAGTTCGACTGAATTGCTGATCGGGAGTTGCCACTTCGTATTCTCCATTCGGGAGTTTGACGATCGGCTGGATTAAAAACTGCATTTCTGGAGAAAGGGGCTTATTCACTAAACGGCGGCTTCATCTACCTGGCGGTGAGTGTCGTAACAATTGGTGGCAAGCAACGGGATGAATCCCACCGCCCAGAAGGCCAGCTACAAATCCCAGGGTGGAAATGCAGTATGAGGAATTAAGGCGTGCTACCCTTAAAGATATATTGGAACGCAGAGGACGATCAGCGAGTAATCTCAAGAAGAGAGAGATTATTTCTATATTATTGGAGATGGATGCAGCACAGGGAACGGAGACAGCTAATGTGCCTGGCATACTGGATTTAACACCCGAGGAGGTACAATTTAACCGGGCAGTCCAGATAAGGCTGGCACACTTTGGCCCCAACCCTGCAGCAGATATTGTGGTCCAGGTGCAAGCAGCAGTATCAGCACAACAGGCGCTCCAGGGAAGAGGAGCTGCAGCAGCAGAGGTACCCCATAATAATAATGGAAGGAGAAAGGTACCTTTTGCTGCATTTAGACATTTTGTGGAAACGGAGGGAGAGATTGACGGGTTCCTGGCCGATTTTGAAAGGCAGTGTGCCTTACACCAGGTACCCACAGAGGAATGGGTCACTATCCTCTCTGGGAAATTATCCGGCCGGGCCAGTGAGGCTTTTCGGGCCATCCCAGAGGAGGAACTTACAAGTTACCGGGCAGTAAAAGATACCCTTTTGGCCAGATACGCTGTCACCCCTGAGGCGTACCGGCGGCGATTCCGGGACACTAACAAGCAGGCTGGCGATTCTTATGTGGAGTGGGCATGCAGGGTACACCGCACCGCAGCCCACTGGATGGCAGGGTGTCAAGCGGTAACTGGGGAAGAGGTGCTGCAAGTATTTTTGTTGGAGCACTGCTTTGATCGGTTACCTGCAGGAGTCAGAGAGTGGGTTAGGGACCGCAAACCCGCTACCTTACCTGAAGCTGCTCGTCTGGCCGATGAATACACAGATGCACGGAGGCTAGACCAGACAGCAGCCAAGGTCCCTACCCGAGTGGAGTACAAACCGGCAGCACCTCCAACCACTACTGTGTATCACCCCCCAGCGCAACGCACCCCCACAATACCACCAGCGAACAATTATGTTCAGCCAGCTCGGTTCAACGCCCGGGATTACTCTCAGCCTATCCGGTGCTATGGGTGCAAACAGTTGGGGCACAAGAGACCGGAGTGCCCATTGAACAATAACAACCAAGCGCAGTCGTGGAGAAAACCAGCCGGCGGACATCAGCAGCCACCCCAGTCTTCCGCTCACTGTCTTGAGCAGGAGGAATTTTGGGGTATACTACATGAGGCGGATCCAGTACAAGCAGCCCAGCAGGATAACCGGCAGCAACACAGGCAGACCGTTAGACTAAATGGCAAAGTGGTCACTGGTCTGAGAGACACCGGAGCCACTATGACCCTGCTCCAAAAGAACCTTGTTTCGGAACACCAACACACTGGAAATACTGTGGCAGTGAGGGTAGCAGGAGGCGCCGTGTTCCGTCTACCTGTTGCCCGGGTTCATTTGGATTGGGGAGTGGGCTCTGGACATGTGAATGTGGGGGTTATGAAAGACTTGCCTGCTGATGTCTTGCTCGGGAATGACCTGGCCCCTTTGGTTTCTGCTTATGCTCCAATGGGACCTGCTGATGTCAACCCAGTGACTACCCGGGCCCAGACCCGTGCTGCTGGAACCAGCCCACCTGCTGCTGAGACCCAGGTAAGACCCGATTCCCCGACTGATACCCTAGGACAGACCTTTGCTAGCTGGGATTCCCCAGAGGAGTTTGGGAGGGAAACTCAGGCAGATCCGACTCTCCAGAAGTATAGAGACAGAGCAGATACTGGAGAGGTAGGAGTAGATGGGGAGCGGTATGAATGGGTGGGGGACAGGTTATATAGGTTCCCTAAACCGTCCCAGAAAAGTGTTGCCCATCCGCCGAATCGACAGCTGGTGGTGCCCGCAAAATACCGGCAGGAGATTCTGCGGATAGGGCATGATGTTCCATTAGCCGGACATCTAGGGTCCCGTCGCACAGCCTATAGGATCATGCAGAACTTCTTTTGGCCAAATTTTAATCAGGCTGTGCGGATATATTGTAGTACGTGTGACACTTGTCAACGGGTAGGAAAGCGGGGGGACCACCCAAGAGCTAGGCTTATGTCTATGCCTATCATTGGGGAGCCCTTTGCCCGCATAGCCGTTGACATTGTGGGTCCACTGGCCAGGGCTAGTCCATCCGGTAAGAAGTATATTCTCACCGTGGTGGACTATGCCACTCGCTATCCAGAGGCAGTAGCGCTGTCTGATATAGAGGCAGAGACAGTTGCTGATGCCCTGGTTAGAATTTTTACTAGGGTCGGGTTCCCTAAGGAGATTCTCTCTGACCAGGGAACCCAATTTACCGCTGTGCTCACCCAGGAACTGTGGAGGGTGTGCGGCATTAAACCGATACTTAGTTCCCCGTACCATCCACAGACTAACGGCCTCTGCGAGCGATTTAACGGCACCCTCAAACAGATGTTGAGGACCTTTTCTGACACTTGCAGAGACTGGGAGCGATTCCTGCCTCATCTGTTGTTTTCTTACAGAGAGGTGCCCCAGGAATCTACTGGGTTCTCCCCCTTTGAGTTGCTCTATGGGAGGAGGGTCCGCGGACCCCTAGATCTCATTAGAGGCCACTGGGAGGGGGAGACAGAGCAGGAAGGGACCCCCATAGTACCGTATGTCCTGGAACTCCGGGACCGCATGGAGAAACTGTCCCTGATGGTAAGAGAGAATCTCCAGGTGGCCCAGGGGAGACAGAAGAGATGGTACGATCGGGGTGCCCGGCAGCGAGTCTTCCAGGTTGGGCAGAAAGTGCTAGTGCTCAAACCTGTGAAGGCGAACAAGATGCAAGCATCTTGGCAGGGCCCGTATAAGGTGGTAGCTCAGGTGTGTGATACTACCTACCTCATAGCCAGCTGTTCAGATGAAAGGATCCAGCGATCCTTTCATGTGAACATGCTAAAGGAGTATCAGGAGAGACCGGAGGATGTCGCTGCAGTATGTGCCCCTGCTGCAGACGATACAGAGAGTTTACCCTTACCCGATTTGTTAGAGAGGGACTCCCAGACTGACCTTACTAGTCTTGTACAGCTAGGGGATAGATTAAGCCCCACAGAGAAGGGACAGGCAAGACAGCTTCTGTGGGAGAAGCAGGCGACGTTCTCCCAAGAGCCTGGCTACACTACCCTAACTGTACATAAGGTAGAGACCCCTGGACAGAACCCCCTGCGACAGCCCCCTTACCGTATCCCTGAAGCAGTCCGAGAAGGAATGCGGAAGGAGATACAGGAGATGACCCAGCTTGGGGTCATCGAACACTCCGATAGTCCTTGGGCTTCGCCTGTAGTCCTGGTGCCTAAGAAAGATGGGACCACGCGGTTCTGTGTAGACTACAGGCGGCTCAACGAGCGGACCACCACTGACGCCTACCCGATGCCCCGGGTAGACGAATTATTAGATCGTATTGCCAGGGGACGCTATCTGACCACCATAGACCTGTGTAAAGGCTATTGGCAGATTCCCCTGGCCGAGGATGCTATCCCCAAGTCGGCCTTCGTCACCCCATTTGGCTTGTACCAATTTAAGGTCATGCCATTTGGGATGAAGAATGCCCCGGCTACCTTTCAGCGTATGGTGGATAGACTTCTCGATGGATTCCAGGAATTTGCGTGTGCATACCTGGATGACATTGCGATCTACAGTGGGTCCTGGGAGGAACACCTAGTACATGTAGGGGTAGTTTTGGACAAAATTCGGGCTGCTGGCCTGACATTGAAGCCAGAGAAGTGCCATCTAGGCATGGCTGAAGTGCAATACCTGGGTCACAGAGTGGGGTGTGGGAGCCAGAGACCGGAGCCGGCTAAGATAGAGGCAGTAGCTAACTGGCCCACACCTGTCACTAAGACCCAGGTGTTAGCCTTCCTAGGGACAGCAGGGTATTACAGACGCTTTGTCCCAGACTACAGCACTATTGCTAAGCCCCTGACTGACCTGACCAAGAAAAATCTCCCTAAGCAGGTCCTGTGGTCTCCGGCTTGTGAAGCTGCGTTTCAAGCACTCAAACAGGCTCTTGTAAATGCCCCTGTCCTGGCTGCCCCAGTCCCTAGCAAACGTTTTCTCGTCCATACAGATGCTTCCATGTATGGACTGGGGGCTGTGCTGAGCCAGGTCGGGGAAGATGGAGGAGAGCACCCTGTCGCATATCTCAGTAGAAAGCTGTTACCCCGAGAAGTGAGTTATGCGGCAGTGGAGAAGGAATGCTTGGCCCTGGTCTGGGCATTGAAAAAGTTAAGCCCTTATTTGTATGGACAGGAATTTTCCCTTGTGACGGACCACAATCCCCTTGTCTGGCTTAACCGGGTCTCAGGAGACAATGGTAGACTGCTGCGGTGGAGTTTAGCTTTACAACCGTATAACTTCACCATCAGCTACCGACCCGGTAAGCAGAATGGGAATGCAGATGGATTGTCCCGGCAAACCGACGTTCTTGCTACCTCCTAGTCCGGTCATCCCCAAGTTGACCCGCTAAAGGGTCAAGCCGGGTCTGCCGGAGTGTCCCACAAGGGGGGAGCCGTGTGACAGATCCATCTGTATAGACCTATATTGCTGGTTCGTCTGTGCGCCTTCATTTCGCTGGATTTCCTGCCCGTATGCCCCTGTTCGTGTGTTTCCCCAAATACCGATTGGAACTACTGAACGGACGGCCACCCAGGAGAAGAGTGTGCTGCTAGTTAACCCAAATGGCCTCATTGTTCACAAAGGACGTAAACTAACTTGAACTCCTGGTCTAATGCGTGCCATTTTGGGATGTTAAATGTCTGTGTATTGAAAAGGGTTGTGACATTGTGTGTTTAAATGGTGATGTCTGTTCTGTTGTCCCCACATGTGTATTGTGGTTTCCCTCTGTCTTGAGAGATAATGGGATTACTCCTCGGGGCTCAGGGCAGAGAGGAGACCATGATGCATTGTGGGGGATGTATTGTCTCTGTAGTGCTGCATGTCTGTCCTGTGTCAGTCTCCATTCTGGTCCCCTAGGGGCGTGTCCACCAGATGGAGACCTGCATAAATACGGGCGGCTAGCCCTCAATAAAATTGATTCCTGTTTGACTTTCAAGACGGAGCTTGGTCTCGTTTGTGGAGGGATTTATTATTGGGACAGCGCTTTCGTATATTGCTAGCTGTGGAAGGAGTTCGACTGAATTGCTGATCGGGAGTTGCCACTTCGTATTCTCCATTCGGGAGTTTGACGATCGGCTGGATTAAAAACTGCATTTCTGGAGAAAGGGGCTTATTCACTAAACGGCGGCTTCATCTACCTGGCGGTGAGTGTCGTAACAGACCTCATTCCCAGGGCGGCTTTACTAGCTGGGTGGCTCCCTGCTCCTAGTCTGCCTTGAGCGCCGAGCTGATCACTCGGTGCTCGACTGGTTGGTCTGTCGGTCATGTGACGCTGGCCACGTCACATGACCCTCACTCCCCACTATAAATACAGGCAGCCTGCTGGCTACAGGTTGCCTGTTAATTTCTAGGTTCCTGGCTATTTGTTGGACTACTGAATATTTACCTGATCCTGTTCCCTGACGATCCTCTGCCTGCTCCTCCTGTACTGCGCATACATCCTGGTATTGTGACCTCGGCTCCCACCTGACTACTCTCTTAGGACTCCTCTTGTACTTCGCTACTCTCCTGGTATTTGACCACGGCTTCTCCTGACCATTCTTTGCTTAATCCATTGTACTGCGTAGCTCTCTTGGTTCTGACCCGGTCTGTTCATGTTCTGTATTTTGTCTTGTCTGTCTTTCCTGCACATATCCTAAGTTAGGGACTGCCGTCCAGTTGTCCCCTGTCATCAGGACTCGTGAGGCAAGTAGGCAGGGCCAGGGGTGAGGGTGGAGCGCAGTGGTCACTACCCTTCCCCCTGTGTGTGTGTGGACGTGACCGTTACAGTAATTGCATGAGATTAATTGACACCAGCAGCACATTTATTATGAGTTTGGTTCCTGACAGTGCTACTCTACATCTTCTTGTGCACCACATTGGCATAAATAAGTGCTGTTTTCAAGGTGGCATTCAGAAGTCTTATGTATGTGAGAATTGTGACACCTTTACCAAGTGCAGTGTAACATTTTGTGCTATTTGCAATGACTTTTAAATGTTTTGACTTTAATGATAAATGTGCTCAACTGTATCTCCTTATGCAATTTATCTCATTCGCTGGGTAATCCTGTTTGAACCCAAATTACTTATTTGCAGTTGCTACACACCATTATTTATACATTTTTCTCCTTTAGCACACCAAGAAATGGAAGCATAATGGCTCAAAACTGTTCTTTCTATCTATCTATCTATCTATCTATCTATCCTATAAAATATATTCCTATAGAGAGTTACTGATAAAACCTTCTATTAGATACTTTATAATAATATTATAAATAATAATAATTATAATAATACTTTTTCTAATATACTTTATTAATGGATTTTTAATTTTTAATAGAGTTTTCCCTCCCTAAAGCGCACTTTTCTCCACACCATTGACTTGTCCTCGGTGTACGGAGTCTACACTTTATGAATGGGGCTGCAGCACATGGGGTACAGGCAGCAGCACACATTGGTACTCCTGCCTGTGCCCCACCAACGTTTACAAAATGCTGGCATAGCACTTGGGCATCCTGTAAGCATGTGCTATGCCAGGATTAGTGGAGCGGGCTCCTGCCTGTGCCTGCTTCGCTAAGTTAAAAACTATCATGCAGGACTCTTAGCTTAGCAAAGCAGGCACAGGCAGGAGCCTGCTCCGTTAAGCTGATCCTGACATAGCACATTATTACAGGGTACCCATGTGCTATGCCAGCATTTAGTAAACCTCTGAGGGGCACTTACTCCGTTTTCTGCGGCCCCAATCATAAACTGTAGACTCTGTACTCTGTACACTGCTGACAAGTCAACGGTGTGGAGAAAAGTGAATTTAAAGCGTACAGGGAAATCTGCACTTTAGGGAGGGAAAACTCTATTAAAAATTAAAAATCCATTAATAAAGTATATTAGAAAAAGTCTTATTAGGGCATTTGGGACATTTTACAAAAAACGCAATAATTAAAAGTTTAGTTACTCTTTAAAGCGCAGTTTTGAAACCAGTTTACCAGTTTTAAAGATAAACTGGCACTTGCTGACACAGGAGATCAATACATCAGTGCTCTGATAAATTGCCCTCACCTTATCCATAACGCTTCGTATTCTGTTTGATTTAGTATTTTGTTCTACTGAATCTTCAATTATGTATTTCTGATAAAGAACAAGAAATGGTGTACTGTATTCCATCGAACAGTTATGTTTGTCCTCTAGAAAATGATCACTTTTATTTTACAATTATTTATGAGAACAACATGAACAAGACGTAATTGGTATATTTCTGAACCTTCTTAGTTTTTTTTTTTTTGTCAAGGCCAATTATTTTCCATCGGATTTACTTTATAAATGGCCCCTCAAGTTACAATAATAATTTGCTTCGGGGAAGCTATCTGTAAGTTGAAATTGTGAGACCAAAACTCTAAAACTATGAATTGTTTCCCAATCCCCCCTGTTTCATCTCAAAATATAATTAAAAAAATAAAAAAATAAAAATAAGCAGATAAAAATACAGATAAAATACATCCTTACTGTACCTGTGAGAGAAGGGCTGTTGAATTATTATTTTTTTGTTGGGGACAGGAGCTTCTAGAGGGTTTTATACAATGGACACAGTGAAGAGGAAAACTAAAATGGAGCAACCCCCAGCTGGTGTCCAGAGGAGCATTTCATCCTTGCGGACTGCAGCATAGTACATATAGCACTGTACTGCACCTCAGAGACTGGTTACTAGGGCCAGTTAATGCACGCACTTCTGTGAGGCTTTTTTCAAACTGTCAATATGGAAGCATAGTCTAGAATATTCCTGACATATACCTCCAAAATATGGCTCTGACATACTACTGTAGAAAGGGGCAGGCAAGAAGTCCCTGAACTAGAACCCAGCCTGCTAGCCTTACCTACCTGCAGTGTAAGCCCTAAATGACAGAACGGCAACTGGACGACAGTCCCTACAGTTGTATAGGTGCAGGACAAACAAAACACACAATATGGATAACACAAAGCAGAAGAGTATGAAATGGGTCAGAAGAAGACGGACTACGCAGTACCAAAACGTGAGACAGACAGTGGTCAGCATATCAGTCGGGGTCAGAAACACTGGGGACAAGTAATAATACCAGAACCAGGAACAAGGGAACCAGCTAGAGCCAAATAAAGACTATCACTGGCAATGGTGGAATGCACTAGGGGTTTTAAAAAGAGAGCCAGGTCCCCTGATTCGTCTGATGACCTGGCTCTCCCATAGGTCAGACCAGGAGGCATGGAGTTGATTGAGTAGATGGGATGTCATTCAGCCCACTGCTCATGTCCCCCAGAGCTGCGGGGAGAAAGCAGAACACTGCACTTTGTAACTAGGGACATGACCGCATCATCTCTTCCGTATGTTCTTGTGCTCCGGTATGTTCTTGATATAAGAATATATTGGCGAAAGTCTCATTTTAATATCAGTGTGAGATTTTAGCCATATATTGTCAATTGAATTTACCAGTGTAGTGCACCATTTTTTTAAAATTTCTGTTTTATATAGCCAATCACATCCACACATTTGGCTATCCTGTGTCTTTGTGGTACATGTGAACCGCTGCAGGCATCATCCATTGTATGCATTTTTGCTGGGGATTGTTGTTAGCAACGGTACACATGTGCAGGATTTGCTCCCCCAGTTAGAAATGCGCAGCAGCATATGGGGTTTTGAACATTTTCTGCCTTCTAAGACCACTTTATTCTGTTATTCTGTATGTCCTATCATGCAGCTCCATGTTACGAAGTTGCAGAGCCTACATAAAATTGCTTTTAAATGATATGATGATTCCCATGTTCAGAATGCTAGACTCAGATGTAACAGGAGGTAGGGAACAGTGCAGATCTGACCTCCACCCACACCACTGTCCCTACCTACTTGGACGATCCACCCTCAATGGCAACCACCAACTGGGCAACGGTCCCTGACCTGATTAAATGCACAAGACCTACTTAGGGGATACAAAATGGGAATTAAGACAGGCTGAGTCAAAACCAGAGAATACTGTCAGAACCAAGGAAGAAACAAACTCAGAGTAATATACCAAGCAGGGTCAAAACAACATCAGAATCAGCAGTCAGAGTTGAAGTCACTAACAGGCAGAAGGTCAGAAGTCTAGGAATCCACATGAAACACAGACTAAACATATGATGCAAGAACACCAATCACAGGCAACTGTGGCTAGTAGTTGGCTGTTTAAATACACAGCTGACAAGAAGCACATGATAGTAACGCAGAGCCTGATTGGCTTGGCATCCCTGCTCCCTGACAAGCCGATCAGCCCCACTGTCAGCTGGGCTGGTTGCCATGGTAATGAAGTGACACTGGCAGTGCCACATTGGAGAAGCTGGACTCACCACAGGAGCGTGGATGGATAAGTACCTGGCATCAGAATTCTGCAGTTACCAGAGAACAATACATTGTGAGAGTGCAGAGAAACCATATAACTCAATTAGGTAGAGTTTAATTGTGAAGGGTAAGAAGAATAAAACTTTAAAGGCAACCTGTCATGTAGAGTATGCAGTCTGATCTGCCAGCCTCAGGTTATAGACAGAGATTTGCTCAGTAGATTGATATACAGTTTTGTGGGAAAACTTTTTTTTAGAACTTAGGAGGGGGATTTTCAGGGAAGACTGTCAATCGCTAATAGGGCTGCCCACTGGACTCCAAAGCCCATAATGACAATGAAATCAAATAAATAGATTATGCGTTCTACAAAACTAAATATCAACCTGCTCAGCTCCTCCTGCTGTATAATATGCCGCCTGCAACTCAGACACCATGTTCAGTGTGACAGGTTCCCTTTAATTGTTGTGTTTTGTAATAATCTCAACTAAATTAATATTTTCCATTAAAATCCTATAGTGTATAGCAAATAGAGTGCCTTTGACTACAGGGGCCTATGTGGCCCAGCAATTCCATATGTCATTATTCCTCAGAAGCTAGCAACATACACATGAAAAAGGCAGGTTGAAGGAAAATGGATATTTTCTGAGTGGCTCCCAGGAGGACACTATAATGTTAGAACACACAACACAATGAATAATTCATGCTCACAAAAGAAAGGTTTCAGATCTTTGAAGTTGTAACGAGACCAGACAAGTGAAAGGTTTGCTTTTATTCCATTACTTTTTGTTAACGGAATTATAGAAAAGTTCCTGGAGCAATTCTGATTAACATGGGAATTGTCGGAGTGAGTCCTTTTCAATGATACCATCTTTGTTACGGATCTTTAAGGTAATGGTTGATTACAAGAGCACTAAATAGTTTATCCCTAAGGGGACCTTAGTGATTAGAAGTAGGTATTTCTGAAACTTTGTGACTCTTAAAAGATTTTTGGATCAACATTGTTATAGTGAACACTAGTCCATTACCTCAGAATATCGACCTGGTATTGAGAACAAAAGTCACGCAATTACTGACGCTTCTAGCCTTTACCGTAATCTATTAACCCTTTATCAGTCTGAGGGCCACATTATCAGACTGCACCACTTCCAATGATCACAGTGACATTTAAAAGGATATTTCTAATGTGAAACTCTTGTAGTACCTCAACAGTATATGCTATAAATGTCGGTGATGGTTTTTACTTTTGGGACTCCCACCTATGGGGAAAATAGTTTACCCCTAATCTCCCTTTCATTACTCCATAAAGATGGAGACCACAACTCACAAATCCCATAAGTAACAAGGGAGTGAGCAGCATGCATGCATGGCCACCTCACCACCGCCTCCTCTCTAAAGTGCTGAAGGTCATGGGCTCCCATTCTACTGATATGGTGGTCCCAGATATGAAACCCCACTTATCAGGTATTTTAAAAAAAATGCCCCTGAGAATCCCCTTTAATAAAGACCACAATAGGTTAGAAATGAAGAATAAGATTTTTGTACCCCACTGATCCCCTGCTGCTATTTCAATGGCGCACTCTACTTTCTGGTCCTGGCTTGAGACAGAAATAGCAGCAAATGATAGCCAATGTAAGCCAATAAATGATCAATAACTAATCAATAACTGATCAAACTCACCCAATGAGCACCATAGAGCTGAGCTGATTGTTGTGGTAATGTGTACATGATAAGCAGTTGAAGAACGTAGACCTGCATGAAGACATCTCACGCTTTGATCTTCTTAAGTGTTGCAAGATAAGTTTATACAATGGAAAATTGTTCATCACATTTAGAAAAGTCATCAGAGGTTAGATTATCTAAGCCTAGGTACAGAATTTACACTGCTGGCTGTACGATTTCAAGCCACTCTGCAAAATGGAAATGTTTCAGATTTATAAATAGTAAGTCACATTCAAGTGTTATGATTTTTACCTTCGCTTTGAAGTGGAATGGGTTTCCTGTTTGATGTAGCTTTTTAGACCTAAGCAATATGTCCACTATGGGATCAAACACTTCATGAAATATGTTTGGCATGATAAAACAGCGGGACAAGAAATAATGACTGCCATCTACAAACAAATTATTAAACATCACTCACCAGATGACTTACTATTTTGTAGTCTTATTTTTAAAGCATGCATGAAGTTAGGAAACTTTATATGAGTTCACCACTAAATAAATGATATTTAAGATTTTGGACAATTTAATGCTATGATACATTTACATTTTTTTTTTTTCTTATAGACATGTAAGTGGAATCCACATATTGCTTAAATTGTAGAAACACTTTATGGTTTTGTATAAATCATTTAGCTTTTTTGTTCAATAGGTGTAAAGTTTTATGCTGATTACTTTTTATCTAAATATCTTTTACGGGCTGGAGATCCAAATCCCTTCTCTTCAAACGGCTAGAAAGCAAAATAATTCTGGTTGCCTTCAGCCACCACAAGGGGGAGCCCAGAAGCTTTCCAAAGACAATATTTATCAATAGAAACTATATAAATCTATATGTATCATTTAATTCTGTGGCTTTATGAAGGGGAATTGAGGATGTGGATACTAGTCACACATTGTTGTAGTATTGGAATTACTGTTAGTATCAGGAAATCCAAAGATATTTCAGAGCTTCCCTGGAAATTTCCAATTTATGGCTTGTGGGATGTAGTTTGACAAATGGAGTTCAAATTGAAATCTAAGATCAATCGTAGTCTCAGTCATATTCTTCTGACAGATGATGTAAAAGCTGCGTCTCATTTGAATTTCCCTGGCAGCCATGTATTAAGTTTGGATTCCTGTATCTCCTAGGGAAAGGGGGATATATTGCTTAAATAATAAAGGGATTTATATAATCAAAATAAGGTTACAATGGGTTAAAAATAAAAAAAAGAAGTATTACTCACCTCCATCAATATCCCATCACTGCTATTCCAGTGCTGGTTCCCTCTGCTCGCCACTTCCTGTGGAAATGCCAGGAAAGGCCTGCTTAGCCAATAAATTGCTGAAGTGGGACCAGAACTTCAGTGGAGGGTAATAAATGGAGGTAATACTGACCTGTTCATTTATGTGTATTATATTTTTATGTATTCTAGTATATCTATTTTTATGCTTTTATTGTAAATCTCCATTAAAGGGGTTGTCCGCTTTTTGGTTCTCAGGATAAGTCATCTATATCAGATATCAGCTGTTTGAAGAGAACGCAGCGCTCATACAAGTGCTGCCTTCTCTGCTCTGTTTACCTGCTCGCTGCAGCAATTAGTATAGCAATTGGTCCTATATCAATTAACTTCAACATATTAGTGCTCTGCTCTGCATAATGATATTGAAACTAAAGAAAAAAAAGCTGCAGAACTCAAACCATTTATCATAAAAAAAGGGATGAAATACCTTAGCCAGATATTCGAACAGGGTAAATTGAAAGACTTTAATACAATGGTTAGAGAGTTTGGGATCCCCCAAAGAGATATGTATAAATATTTCCAGCTTAGGAATGCGCTGCGAACAGTTGGGCAGGATGACAAATATAGAATAGAAAAATCAGACATAATACACAAATTTACCAATGAGGGTGAAAGAGGAGGAACAACCGCAAAAAGATATAGGATATTGATGGTTGGTAAAAAGAAACGGATCACAATACTCGCTAGAAAAAAATGGGAGAACGAACTTCAATCTCTTACGGAAGATAAATGGAAAGATGCCCTCAGAAGTTATTCTGAGGTCTCCAATAGGGGCTCACATAAGATTTCACAGTTTTTTGTAGTCCATAGGCTGCATCGGTCCCCACGGATATTGAAAATAATGGGTGTGAGAGTCTCGGATAAATGTTCAAAATGCGGGAGAGAGAACGCCGATTTAATACATTGCTTTTGGAGATGCCCAAGACTGTTTAGATATTGGAGAGAAATATAGAAGTAGAGAATTGTACATCTAATTTTGAAGGTCCAAATATCTGAAGATCCTGTGATTTGTATATTAGGGGCAATTGAACATCTGAACTTAAATAGAGATACACGTGTGGTTCTCTGTAAAGTGTTATTTCAAGCTAGACTTCTCATACTTAAGAAATGGGTTGGGGTAGATCCTCCCACAGTGGGACTATGGAGAAAAGCAGTTGATAACCTCATTAAGGAAGAACGGGCGATGAAGGGCCATAGTAAAAAAGTAAAAAAAATTGATGTACTTTTGAAAAACTGGTTACTCTAGGGCTGGACCGACGAAGGAATTTCATATATATATTTATTTATTTATTTATTAATTTTTTCCCCTCTTTTACGTCCCGCCTCTCCCCCCCCCATAAGGGTGGTGGGAGGGTAAAGGGAGGAGGGGGGAGGGTGGGGGGGATGGTTTATAATATTGCAATGTTATGCTATGCATTTATTGACTAATGTTGTTGACATGTCATTATATCCGGTTCATGTAAAGAACAATGCATAGATGTTTGTATTTCATTTACTTACGGATACTGTTGGTGAAAAATAGAATAAAAATTATGTGAAGAAGAAAAAAAAAAAAAAAGCTGCAGAACTCAAACCATTTATCATAAAAATTAACTTTTATTAAACAATGCATGTAAAAAAATAACATAACTCATTTTAAATATCTGGAGACAAGATACAACTAGGGGTGCTAGCTGGAAAGACGGCTAATTGGCAGTGTAATACTCCTACCAATACATAGTGTCTGCTACTTAAAAAGATGGTACAAAAAATGGTGCATCCCATGAGTGCAAACCCACAATGCTGGTAGTAACCACCCTGTACTGGCCAATCCAGTGTATCCACAGCGCTTGCAAGCCTAGATTTATAAAGCAGCGCACCATTTAAACACAGTGACATACAAAGTAGGAGGCTGCCCACCATACACCTGCATCTAATCAGACCCCAAATTGCCTTGAGGCGCGTTTCGCGTATAGGCGCTTTGTCAAGTAAATACTACAGAGCCGTCCCATAGAAGTGAATGGAGACGCCATACTTGTAATTTCACCTGCTCACCACTGCAATTGCTGCATCGAGCAGGTAAACAGAGCAGAGAAGGCATGGGATCAGTGGGGGTGCTAAGAATTGAACCTCCACCCATCTTATATTGATGACCTATAGGTCATATAGTAAAAAGCGGACAACCCTTTTAAGTTACATTTTTTTTAAAGGTATAGTCACTATAATATAATATGTGCTTTCTGCAATAAAATTTATCAAAGGTGGTACAGCAAAAAAATAAACTCTATAAATGATTATAATGACCACTTCACTAAGTAATTCTGCGGCTTCTTAGAGGTTATGTTAAGTACACATTACCATGGTAAGGTCATGGTAACAAAAAGAAAAAACTATATTTCTGAATTGTATTCTTCCCTTTGTTACTGATCATAAATGCACATTATTTATTCCATACATATAATGGATGGGGATATAATGGCAGTGTAGGTCATTCTGAAAAAAGTGGATCTTGAAAAGAAAGCAAAGTAACATCTATTAGGTTCCCACAGTGTCTCTGTGCTTTCATTATTTAGAATAACATATGGTTTGTGTCTGAGAGGTCACTTCATGTTACAGATCACATTCAACAGCTACTGCAAGCAAATGGAGGCCAGAAATATGCTATGCCAGAAGATACTAACTGTAGGATTGAAGGGTCTTAAAGTTGGACAGAGTTGTTTGAGATCTATCTCTCTATCTATCTATCTATCTATCTATCTATCTATCTATCTATCTATCTATCTCATATACAGTATCTATCTATCTATCTATCTATCTCATATACAGTATCTATCTACAGTACAGACCAAAAGTTTGGACACACCTTCTCATTCAAAGAGTTTTCTTTATTTTCATGACTATGAAAATTGTAGATTCAAACTGAAGGCATCAAAACTATGATTTAACACATGTGGAATTATATACATAAACAAGTGTGAAACAACTGAAAATATGTCATATTCTAGGTTCTTCAAAGTAGCCACCTTTTGCTTTGATTACTGCTTTGCACACTCTTGGCATTCTCTTGATGAGCTTCAAAAGGTAGTCCCCTAAAATGGTTTTCACTTAACAGGTGTGCCCTTTCAGGTTTAATAATTGGGATTTCTTGCCTTATAAATGGGGTTGGGACCATCAGTTGCGTTGAGGAGAAGTCAGGTGGATACACAGCTGATAGTCCTACTGAATAGACTGTTAGAATTTGTATTATGGCAAGAAAAAAGCAGCTAAGTAAAGAAAAACTAGTGGCCATCATTACTTTAAGAAATGAAGGTAAGTTAGTCAGCCGAAAAATTGGAAAAACTTTGAAAGTAAGGGCTATTTGACCATGAAGGAGAGTAATGGGGTGCTGTGCCAGATGACCTGGCCTCCACAGTCACCGGACCTGAACCCAATCGAGATGGTTTGGGGTGAGCTGGACCGCAGAGTGAAGGCAAAAGGGCCAACAAATGTGTGTCCAAACTTTTGGTCTGTACTGTATCTATCTATCTATCTATCTATCTATCTATCCATCCATCCTCCAGCAGCACAGTGAATATCATAGAATGGCATATAATGCTACATGTGGTGCAGGAATAGACATTTTTGCTTACCTATATATCAACTATTGATTTACTATTACTATTAGTATTGGTTTACTGAGTACTATTGCCAACTATTGGTTTACTTTGAAAAATAATTTTATGCCAGAATTGGGCACAATTTTGGCGCAAAGTGGTTTGTATTTGAGCCACGCCCCTTTTCACACATAGCCCCACCTCTTTTTCTGATAAGCTCTGCCCCAATTCACGCAATTTATAAAAAAAAGTGTAGAAGTTCTAGTTGTGCCAAATTGGGTCACTATTACGCTAATTTGCACCACTTTTTATACAGATTTTAAGCACAGATACACATTGGTAAATCTGGGCCAATGTTCTAGAAAAATGCTATTATAGTTTTCAATGTTGTTTTTTGAGCCAGTAGCTTCAAATGGAATAGGAAATATAAAGGAAGGATTAAAGCTTCTCCTTCCTGCTGGATCCATTTATGGCTTTGATTCAGAAACCTACATAAAAAAACTGCAGTGGCATTTAAAACATAAAATAAAATACTGGCCCTGATTTATCATGCCTTCACTCTAGAATGTCGGCTTCAAAAAGTTGCATAAGGGGGCTTTTGAGACTTTTGGGGCTCACTTGCATAAAAATGTTGTGACTTTTGGAACTTTTACACCACTCACCCCAGTTTTGAAATATGGGTGGGAAAGTGGGTTTGGTTAAGCTACGTTAACAAGTTTTACTCCAGATTTATCATTGAGATTTTTTTAAAAAAGATAGGCCGCAATCTCACTGCAGTAGGAGAGTGGAGTACGAAAATTAGAGTAGCTTTAGATTAGCTTTTCTAGAAAAAAGAAATTAGGTTTAAAGAGTCAGTGTACTCTCAAACAATTTAATTTAATTTAATAGAGAACTAGCCAATTTCTATATCACTTCATTTAAAAAATCTGCCTGCATCCACCTGAAAAAAGCTGTAAAGTCATGGCCACTAGGGGTCTAGCTTCCACCTAAGTTGCAGTCCACTGCCTGTTGTCAGGCAAGATCCATCCCTGGTAATAGAGACTCAGAAGACAGCTGAGAGGAAGTGGAGACATTTAAAAGCTAGCTGAAATCCTGAGCCTGATAAAAGACCTGCTTCACAGGAGCCTATTGCTTTTCTGTAAGTGTGATTTATCTCTCCTTATCAGCTTTCTGAACTCCCTAGAATAAAGCAAACACAGTGGGAAGTGAGGTGACTAAATACAGTACTGGTAGAAGGGAAACACCCACTGCTTCTGAGAGAAATGCATCTAGCTCTGCAGCTGAAACAGGGAATAATATGGCTGAAAGAGACTTTAGGGAAGCCCAAAAAACACCAGTTTCTACACAATTATAATTGCACAAAGAAGCACAGCCACTATCCAAACTTATTTTTAAACTCAGGTACGCTTAAGGCCTCATGCACACGACCGTATGTATTTTGCGGTCCGCAAAAAACGGATCCGCAAAAAATACTCTGCCCCTAATAGAACAGTACTATCCTTGTTTGTAATACGGACAATAATAGGACATGTTCTATCGTTTTGCAGAACGGACATACGGAAACGGAATGCACGCTGAGTAACTTCTGTTTTTTTTGCGGACCCATTGAAATGAATGGTTTTGTTTACGGAAAGAAAATACGTTTGTGTGCATGAGGCCTAAAGGATCACATAAATTTATCAAAAAACATGCAACGTTTTATAAATGTGTAATATAGTACACCAACACAGACTCAAATATTCCCCATGATAAATTAGTACTCTACAGCAGTGAGACTTTGCAGTTAAAGAGAATTTTTTTACATTTAGGGCTCTTTCACACTTGCGTTCTTGTCTTCCGGCATAGAGTTCCGTCGTCGGGGCTCTATGCCGGGAGAATCCTGATCAGGATTATCCTAATACATTCTGAATGGAGTGAAATCCGTTCAGGATGCATCAGGATGTCTTCAGTTCCAGAACGGAACGTTTTTTGGCCGGAGAAAATACCGCAAAAATCCGGAACACTTGCCGCAAGGCCGGATCCGGAATTAATGCCCATTGGAAGGCATTGATCCGGATCCGGCCTTAAGCTAAACGTCGTTTCGGCGCATTGCCGGAGCCGACATTTAGCTTTTTCTGAATGGTTACCATGGCTGCCAGGACGCTAAAGTCCTGGCAGCCATGGTAAAGTGTAGTGGGGAGCGGGGGAGCAGTATACTTACCGTCCGTGCGGCTCCCCGGGCGCTCCAGAGTGACGTCAGGGCGCCCCAAGCGCATGGATCATGTGATCGCATGGATCACGTCATCCATGCGCATGGGGCGCTCTGACGTCATTCTGGAGCGCCCCGGGAGCCGCACGGACTGTAAGTATACCGCTCCCCCGTTCCCCGCTCCTACTAGGGCAACCAGGACTTTAATAGCGTCCTGGCTGCCATAGTAACACTGAAAGCATTTGGAAGACGGTTCCGTCTTCAAATGCTTTCAGTACACTTGCGTTTTTCCGGATCCGGCGGGCACCTCCGGCAACGGAAGTGCACGCCGGATCCCAACAACGCAAGTGTGAAAGAGGCCTAAGTTACTTGGTTCTCTGCTTAGCAAACCGCATGACATAAATAAGATTCACTAGAGTCAGAAGGACTTCAGTTTTGAATAGCCACAATGAGGATGGTCTTTTTCTATAAAATGTACATAAAAGGTAAAAAGTATAATCTATAAAATCCTTTCATATAAAAGAAAATTTTAGTATGGTGGAATGCAGTATCGGCTGCTTTATTCTCCACATAATATGGCTCAATTATGCAACTTATAAGTTGCGGATTACTGTCAGATACATCCTCATTATACAGCATTTATTTACCTACAACTTTAAATTTCTGACAGTCTACCTCTACGGAGGTAATGGGACGCAATCAAATGGAATTTTTCCCTAATATGCTTTTCTCTATGGGAGAAGCTTTACAGCCCTTTTAAAGTGAATGGAGCATGTAAAGTGCTCTAAAGGCATTTATCAGTACGAGCCCACAGGGGCCACATCTTCCAAAGTTTCTTGGAGTAGTATATAGTATAGCTGAAAATGTCATTGCGTATAATCTGCATGCCGTGTTCTCAACAAAGCTGCTTATAAAATATAAGCCCCTGGAAAGTGTAAATTAAGCTGAATATTGTATGGATAGGATTGTTTTTTATGTCCAAGATGGTGCTGTTATATGGGAATGAACATGGATATAGTGAATCAGACACTTGTCGGGATTTTAAACAATTCACATATTGTCTTGTGCATAATACTGTAGTGTAAAAATAATCAAGCTGGTATCTTTAATGTAAATGAATTACCCACCACCTGCTAGGTGTTTGTTTTTTTGGGAACAATATAACATGGTTTTCATGCTTAAAGGGGTGGCCACTTTCTGGTTACTGTTAATCAGTGTATTTTTGACATGACTATATGGCACTTACTAATACAGTCTTTGTTAACATTTTATATGGTATGCCCCCTTGTACACAAAATCTTTTGTGCTGTCCACGTAGAGATCCTGTCCATAAAATGGCCGCTAATGGAGAGTCATGTGACCAGGCAGATCACCGCCATGTGATGTCTCATCCATTCAAACACACTACACCTACACTAAACTCCCAACAGAACAAGTGCAGATGGCAGGGGCAGTGTATCTGAATGGAGGAGACATAACTTGGAGGTGATTTGTCTGGTCACATGCCTCTCCATCAGCAGCCATCTTATGGACAGGACCTCTATGTGGACAGCACAAAAGACTTTGTATACCTTACAAAATGGTGCAGAACAAAGACTATATTAGTAAATGCCATATAATCATCTTACAAACACATCGGTGAACAGTAACCAGAAAGTGGTCGACCCCTTTAAGAATTAAAGGTTGCTACAAGTCCATCAGTGTTTAGCACACTTATTGTGATTTCAGGGCATGTAAGCCCAGCCCAAGGAAACACCCCAGATCTGCCCAGGAACGTCCACTTAAAGGTGTTGGCATTTATTATGTAGAGAGAGTTAATAAAAGGCACTTATAATGTATTGTGATTGTCCATATTGCCTTCTCTGCTGGCTGGATTCATTATTCCATCACATTATACACTACTCGTTTCCATGGTTACAGCCATCCCGAAATCCATCAGCGGTGGCCATGCTTGCACATTATAGGAAAAAGCACTAGCCTATATGCGCTCCCACGGTCCTGGCCACTAGAGAGGCTGGTGCTTTTTCCTATAATGTGCAAGCACTACCACCACTGATGGACTGCAGAGGGGTCGTAACCATAAAAACGAACAGTGTATAATGTGAGGGAAAAATTAATCCAGACAGAAAAGGAAGAAATATGGACAATCAGAATACATTAGTAAGGGGCTTATGCCGTATTAACTTTCTCTACATGATAAATGCCACTTGCTGAAGTGAGGCAACCCTTTAAGGAATGGTCTTACATTAGCCCCACCCATTTTCAAGAATGCCTGAATCTACCTAGATTATCTCTGAAAATTAGGGATAATCCCTACAACTTTGGGGCCTTTGGCAACTATGTGTTAGTAATGCCACAAAACATCGTTATGATCTTGTACTCATCTGCTAAAAAAGTCCCCTGCGCTGGTGCTCAGAAATATACAAAAGGATTATGATTGTTAGAAAATGTCAAATATTACACGGTACTACTTAAACCTGCATTACATTTTCATGTAGCCACCTGAACGATCAAAAAAGGGTAATTTTGGGATAAGAGAGAATATATAAGGTTTTGTGATTTTAAAAAAGATCTAATGTAATATATTTATATCCGGAATTGCTCTGTCTTTATTTTCTTTTTCTTGTTTAGATTTGCATTTCTGCAGCGAGAAGCATTTATATTTGGCTGGCCACTTAAAGGCACACATAGACTCATAGAGCGCTATAAGGATAGAGAAACCTAGATGATAGTGTCCTAGGAGCTGCACATCCCACAAAGTGTCCTTTCTAAAGTCTAAAATCCAGTCCAGAAAGCATACAACACTTCAGTAGTGGACATCCAAAGGTTTGCTAGGTCACAATTATTTCTCCCTAAGGCCTCATGCACACGACCGTATGTATTTTGCGGTCCACAAAAATGAATCCGCAAAAAATACGGACGACGTCCGTGTGCATTCTGTATTTTGCGGAATGGAACAACTGGCCTAATAGAACAGTCCTATCCTTGTCTGTAATGCGGACAATAATCGGACATGTTCTATTATTTTGCGGAATGGAAATACGGAAACGGAATGCACACAGAGTACCTTCCGTTTTTTTTGCGGACCCATTAAAATGAATGGTTCCATATACAGTCCACAAAAAAATGAAACGGACACGGAATGAAAATACGTTCGTGTGTATGAGGCCTAATTCAGATGACACAATAAGACACCATCGGGGACCCTGCATCAGCTACAGAAATTACTATCTCCAAAAATCTAAATTTGTAGTGTCCCACTGTAAGTGTTAATGTGATTACATTTTATGCACTGTATGTTTCATAGATTGTGTATAGAGAGAGCAGTGTGTCCCTGGTTACTGTTGCTAAGCATGGGCTGGCACCACCCCTTCCTATGCAGGAAGTGAAGTCATTCTGATGTAGACAATCAGTGTGTAAACAGCTAAGAAGTGACAGCATATGTGCCAGCCCTCCAGGCTACTGGATTCTGCAGAGAGTTTTACAGTTCTACAAGTGGGAGTGCAAATCATTCTGTCACAGAAGGTAAATGCCTGCACCTTGGCTACAGACTTCCCTTCATGTGGTAGTATCTAATAAGCTTTAGGTTCCCCATCATACTAAAAGAACAGCCCGATCACCTGTTAAAAGACTGTACTATATTGAGGAGATGCCAGTTTAATGAGAGTGAGAGGAACAAGTTGCACCCTTAGTCAAGCTGGGAAAGACTGAGCAGATTATAAAAAAGAGACTTAACCCATTAATCCTATGCATAGGAGTCATAGTCTTGCACATGGTAACTGTAAAGACTGTGCTTGACATATTCAGTGTGCAGCGGACCGGACCACAGGGGCAGTATGTGAGCGCACACGGTGGGCTGATGGGGGTAGTAGTCATACTCATGGTTTTGTAGCTCCCTGGGTCGGCGTGCAGTGATGAGGAAGACAGCACTAAATCCTCCGGGGCACTCTCTATTGCAGGGAACACCAGCCAGATGGAAGTTGAGGTGCCCTTGATGGTAGTGGGTATGCTTAAGTGGCTGGGCCAGCACCGTGAGGTACAATTAGGAGATGATATGGAATAAGGAGACCAAGCTCCTTAACAAACTCCCAGTACTTTACTGAAGCTGACCCAAAGGTCATCAATGTATGAACAAGTCATTTACAGTAAGGCAGCTTTTACAGTGATTCAGATTAGTTCCCAGAAGTTGCATAAGGAGCAGTTTTCTATGAGAATCAATCTCTATCCCTTGTTTCTCCAGGCTGGAGGGATGTACTATGTTGGCTGTACTGTATAATCATATACTTCTGTATCCTCTCTAGGAATACTATATTCTGACAAATGGCCTTTCTGTCCTTGGTTATGGTGGGTAGCTTGTAGCTTAGAATCTCTCCACCTAATGCAAAGGAGACTAAAGCCTGATAAACGACAGTTACCTTCCTTTGCCAATATTCTCACTCCCTCTCTGAGTTGCCGGGTTCCTCTGTAATCTTTCCCTTCTATGGCTGGTTCATGGAACTAACTATGGAGTTTTTATAACTCTCCAAAATGGCTGCTGAGGTCAGACATCACACACACTGACCTTCTTCTCCTTCTCCTCTGTGTTGTGTGCAGGGCAGTCAGCCCTGGGAGGTTTGTTAGAACCTCCCCCTCCCTATGCAACTTTATTGGAACTCCTATACAAGCACAATTTACATGAAACACAATCACAGTATTAGGCAGTGTGTTTCAGGACACTGCAAGTGCCTGTGTGAACCATCTGCAAAACTGCCTCAGTAAAGTACAGTGAACTTGCTGCACTAAAATCCTGACTTCCTATTGTACCAGCTGCCACCTGCATTACAAACACACTCCATTACCCGCCTGTATGCGGAACCCCTGCCTTGCACCCACAAAACCACTTACACCAAGGGCACCTCTACTGCCATCAGGCCTCAAAGTCAGAGTGTGCCCCGAAGGAAGAAAGGGTAGACCCTCCTATCGCTGAATGTACCAAGGAGCACTGGAGTGAAAGCTGCCATGGTGAGTACAACTACTCAAATTCTCTCCACCACCCCGTGGCACGCTGCAAATACCAACTTAACTTGTATGGTAAATTAAGCGGTATGATAGAAGTCCCACACAAACAAAGAGAGAACCTACAAACTCCATGCAGATCTTGCCCTTGGTCAGATTAGAACCCTGGACCCTAGTTCTGCGA
Source organism: Bufo bufo (assembly GCF_905171765.1). NCBI lineage: Eukaryota > Metazoa > Chordata > Amphibia > Anura > Bufonidae > Bufo > Bufo bufo. The sequence continues at coordinate 349,080,360 of NC_053392.1, forward strand.
GGCAATAGTTTTAACCACTCACCCACCATGCTGAGAAAAGGGTTGCGTACCTGCAGGAATGTAAAATGCATCCCGTTGACTGGTGCACATTGTTTTGCCTGGTGTACAGAGCATTAAATGGAGCAGTGTAGCATTTACCTATGAAGGTGGTGAAGGCATCCTTACTGTAGTGTCACGATGGTAAATGTTGGTGGTGGTTGGGGTTCACCTACACCCCCCATGTGTTTGAACAAAGGCTAAAACAGCCAAGACTTACACAGATGTCACCCTCCAACATTATTTCTCAGAATGATCTTCTGCTGTCCACCAGAAGATTATTTCTAATATATTTATTTAATTTTGTAAAAGACCTATAAAATAACAACTGCTCTAGAAAAAATTGTTCTTGTGGCCCAAGGCAGCCAATCAGAATCTAGTCTATTTTCCCAGAACAGGTTTGAATATTTACTGCTGGTCGATATACAGTAGTTATCATCTGACGTGATTGTGATGACTTTCAATGTAAAGCTTACCTGAGACCCATGTATATCTACTGAATAAAGTGCTAATTTTCATAGATTTTCTGTGGATTTTTACTAATCTTCTGTCATTCTTGTCTGTCTGTGGGATTCCACTCATCATGGTTACTGTTTAGTGAGAATTCTTGAAATACATTTGATTTATTGATCCTCACAGATGGCTGTATATCTATCTCAGTGATTGTTCTAGTTTGATTGTATTGATTTATCTGTGACCATTTTCTGCCACAATATTGGAGAAAGTCAATATTGTGTAAACTATTGCAATTTATACTTCAAAGTGACTTTAGATATTACAAAATTGCACAAAATGTTGAAATGTCCAGTTTCACACTTCTCACTGGAGCACTAACACTAGGTTACACTTTATAAAAGTGGCTCTTAATCCGTGGTAGCAATAAAAGGGTTATCAGTCCTAGAAGCCAACATCCCCTATTGCCTGGATCTGTACCCCGAATACAAACATCCTGCCACTGCTCTATTTCCATGTCTGCTGTGGACAATCATAGGCTTGAACGGTACCTCTCAGCTGTGATACCATTCAACCTGATGTGACCAGGAGCAGCTGGAAATGGAGGAGTAGCGGGACTGCTGGCAGGTGAGTCTGCTCTTTCGTGTTCGGGGGTGCTAAAGATGCCCTTAATCAGGGCTGATCGCGTTTGCTCTACTGCTCCAAATGAATAGTAACCCAAAGGTTTTACGTGCACGGAAGAAAAGAACTGTGACACACACACTAGGGTCAAAGCAAATTCTTGTTTATTACAGGAAGTACAGAAGTTTATATAGACATCAGAAAGGCATCCCCCCTAAAACTTGTGCCCTTGTTACATTGGCTGAAATATGAAAATAAGAAAAGAGATAACACTTGGCATCTGCGCAGTGGGCATCGTTTTACTAACTCTGGAATGTGAACTATGTAAATATCTAACTATAGGGGCCATCTTGTAATGGAGTCTTTACTAAAAGTAGAAAAGCATATATGATGTAGTAAGGAGGCGTGTCATCTTCGGTAAGATGAAACCTTTGTGAGGTGTTGTCAGAGAGCTGGAGTATATGGGAGCTTTCTTAGCTGATTCAAAGAATGATGGCCACATCTCTCTCAGTGGTACAGGTCTGGATGATAGGGGTGGTTGGCTTAAAGGCCAGGGAACCCCTTTAACTTTTTTGTGTGTGGATAGCAGCATTAACTGTACTGTGTATGGCAGCATTATTTGACCACAGAAGACTTACACTAATAGAATAGCACAGCGGCATGAGTACATGACATTCATTGGACACTAAATGACACCATTAACTGAGTAGTAACTGAAGGGCAGGTATTAATTGAGAAATATATAAGGGTACTAATATTGTATAGCGGTATAAATTGACTGATTTGAAATTTCTCTTGTGTTCCTTTTTACACTCATTGTATTACATTATTTGTGGATAGTTTCTACACGAATTTCCACTAATGACCACGTGCAGTATAATATGCCTTCATCTAAATACATTTGCAAGGGAACATAGCTTTGGGAGTATCTGATTGATATTTCTTTGACTAAGGGATACTAGGACTATTAATTAATCATTGCCAGCAGCGTATTCACTATGTTTAATACCTAAAGCAATTAAAGGGGTTCTCTGGGTTGGAGATATTGATGACCTATCCTCTGGAGGACAGGTCATCAATATCTGTAGCCTGGAGAACCCCTTTATAGGCGTTGCCTGGTTTAGATAATCTGTTTTCAAAAACCCTATGAGTTTATTCTGAGTTAATGGAAAGCATTTGTCTATTAGCCAGGGCAAAAAGCTGATACAAATAAATGGAAGGTCATCTTTAAACATTCACTATGTAGTGTGGTTCAGTAAAAAAAATTTAGTATTAGAAAAAAAGGACCCTATGGTTGGTCATTTTCAATTGGGCTTTAAATGTATAACTATGTTAGCAAGAAATAGCCAGATTAAGAAAAATGTTCAGTCTGTTCTGAATTTTATTAGGAGTGTCATTTTCTCTGACTCTCATACACGTAGGAAAAGGGCAGAGTCGTTTTACCACTTCCAGAATACTATGGTCTTTCATTGCACATATCCTGCTTTATATCCTCGGGCAGACTGAAAGTGACAACTCCATTTGTAGGTTTGCACATGTACCCTATTGAAAATATAATAGTCTCTTCATATAGTTTCTTATATGGCGTTTTTTCTCTGAAAATAGCACTTTTGTGAAATCTCAAAGATTCTAGTTTTCAAGACCAATCTTAGCAAACAGTATGGGGAAACACGTGCAAAAATAACAGTCATTATTGTGGACTGAGGATATAATTCTGTTATAATAGTTTTACTAATTCACCCAAGACCTGGTATATTTTTACATCCACTACCTGGCAATAAACAGGTGGTGAGGTACAATATGTAAAAAGTAGTTGATTTGTTGAATGCATCTGATTAGTATATGTTGTGTATGCCGTTACAGTTCAGAGGACTTTGCATGATGCAGGTCGCAACTTCTTACAGGTGGTTTGGTATGCTACCAAAGGTGCAAAACTGTCCGGGGGGTTTTCGGATGTTTAATATTGATGACCTATCGGCAGAAAAACATAATAAAAATATATAAAATTGCTATGACAGTAATAGTACTGACCAACAGAATAAGGTTGTCATGTCATTTTAGTGCACAGTGAATGGTATGAAAACAGAACTCAGAAAGTAATGAAGAACTGAGATGTTTTTTTTTTTTTTTCAATTTCACCATAGAAATAATTTTTTGTCCTGGTGAAAACAGCTTCTGTGTTTTCTGTTCTCATATACATAGCACTCAATCAATGCTAACCTCTGAGGAACAGAAAAAAAAATGAAAGTAAAAAATTAAATATAACATATAGATAATAACCCCCCCCCCCCCAAAAAAAATAATTATTTTATTGTTGTAATGTTAGGCATGTAGTATTTAGTTGTAATTTGACATGTAGTATATCAAAAGTTTATGGGGGGCATTTACGGGGTCATTTATTGAAACCAGCGTTTCCGAAGCCGGTCTTAAAAAGTAACTGTCATATTTCTTTTTATTTGCTAGTTTATTAGAGCTAGGCATATATACTCTGAATTAGTCTGTAAATTATTGCCAAAAGATCTGTAATTGCCTTATAATTACAGCTTTAATTAATGTCCCCTGTCTTTTTCCACTGGTCCCTTAAAAAAATGTTGCTATGGCTTTTCTGCCTTCCCTTTAGTGTAAACAGAAGACAAAGGGGCATTGCATGCTTGCGTTAGGCCTCAGAGTGAGGATGCATGTCTCTCAGTAATCCAATCTGATTGGCTGGCAGGAAGCTGCTGGCTAAAGCAAGTGTGTATGTGAAGTGAGGGAAGGCAGTTTTGGCCTCAGAGAATTGGCAGAGGAGCCTTCTTGAGAAGATCATCATATTGTAGGGTTCAAAACTGCCGTAACTAAGGGAAAAGCTCAAGGAAAACAGTGGTATGTGAAGAAATTAAAGATTGCTGTATGTATAATGCCGCAGCAGTCATGACATATGCTAAAATATGAAAATATGACAGTTACACTTTAATAAGCCCTATATCTGGTGGTGGATCTGCCGAAGTTATGAAGCTTACATTTAGACCATTTTCTATGCCATCCCATTCCCTGCCCATGCCACACCCACTATTTTAGACTTGGCATGAGCAGGGAAAAGTCCCAGATTGCGGCGCAACTGACCGTTGTGCCACAATCTGCGCCAGAAATATGCAGATTATTTCTGGATAAAAAATGACCCCCTTAGTCATTGTCCACTGAAGCTTGATATGCCAGTTATGTAGAGGCGTTGGCCTCTACAAAACTTAGGCACATGATCCGGTGGCTGTTCAACAAGATAAAATCTACACCAGCTTCCTTGCTGGTGAAGATTTAAGTAAGTTTCTACACCAAAAACAGGCGTACAAAATGATCAATGAGATGAGCCTGCCGGGCCACCCTCTTCCCATGCCACGCCCCCGTGTCTTGGAACTTGAGAAAAGAGGTGTTCCTTTGCAGCAAAATTTACACCTTAAATATGTCAAAAGTGGCATATATTTTTCATAAATGATCCACTAAAGGTTTAATAATGACAAACATGAATAAAAAATCTATTTTAGGTTAAAACTATGGGGGACATTTATCAAGACCAGTATTTTCTTTGCATGCCTCAGTTTCACCCGTGCAGCCGGAGGATGCACCTAATTTATGAATAGGCGCTGGCTTGTCATAGATTTGGCGCATCCTCCAGCAGGCCGTGCAGCAGACTGAAATCTATGGCATCCTCCTAGCTGTCGTAGAATTCTGTCTTCATTCATGGCGTAAATGCTGGCTCTGCTCCCACCATCACCACTCCCCATTTTTGGAAAGTGGTAGAAATGCCACTTATGAAAAAGAGTTTGTTGCAATGGCATCTAAGAAGTTGCAAACACATGGTTTGCAAATTTTTTACTCTAAAAAACTGGCATGGAGGGAATGATGCACTGCAAGAATGTGGTGACAACTGCTAAAAAGGTATATTTTTGCTCTTTTATGCAAATATCACCAAAATGTAGGTGGGTTGGCTACACATTGGAGACAGCGCCTACGTCGCCTGACAAATTTACCATTGAATCAGAAATCGACATTATTTCCTAGCTGGCATAGATTTCCTTTGTGTAGTTTGGATCTCCTGACTAAGCAACAAAATTTGAATTCCCTTTAAGCCTCTGCACTGGCAAAAGTAAGATTTACCAGCTTCTTTTATTATGGATATCATAATAAAAAAATTACAACTTTTGAAAACTTTTGCTTTATATTTTTTGTGCTTTTATATATCATCTTTTTTTTAGGTAAGCCATACCCAAAACTTCATAAAAAGTAGTCTGAAAATACATGGCATAAACCCATAAATATAATGTAACTCTGTTTCTATATGGATATGCTGGATTTATGGGTTAGATTTTATTATTTATCACAATATATCTGGTTTGCTTTCCCATTTATCTTTATGTAGCATTTGTCTATGGTGGCTTTATCTTCTTTATAGCCTGTTTTACTGTGCTTATAAAAACACTTTTCTCCTGTGTCCCTCACTATATGCAGCCATTGCCCAGATTTTTCATCTGAGAAAGTAAAATACATTGTGCACAGTTTGGGGCATTTTTTTCTTAGCTTTATTAATTGTGTTACTTGAAGAATGGAAATCAATATCTAAATAGCTGTTAGCTCTATTTTGTTTTCAGCTTATCTGTTAAGTAACATTTCCAGCATGTCCAGCAAAACTCATTGCATTCATGTGTCTTACAAAGCGTTACTTTCTAGTCAATTTGTTTGATCATGCATTACACAGAAAAGAATATACTCCTGCTAAGTGAATGTTGCTACCAGAAACTCCTTTTATATTAGCAAGTTCAATTGCAAGGTTCATTAGTTCTGACTTTTCTAAGACAAACTGTTTTCATATTTTAACTTATACCGTTTATTTTTTTTAAATATTTTTTTGTAGTTAACAGTAAAGAACTCTTCTTGGAGCATTACTTAAATTTAATTCTTTTAGCTAAAAAGAATATCATATGCAGAAGGAAGAAATAAATGAATTGAAACTCTGTGATTAACAGCAACTGTAGAGATAGCAAATGTAGTGTGTAATACCAGCAGTCCATGCCCACCGATTTTGTCCTGCTGCTAGCAGGTGTGGCCGGCGGTCCAGTCCTCTGACACTCCATGCCCATTGGTGCTTAACTGCTGCTTCCCTGTGGCCATGGCTAGCACTACTCACAGGGCACTCGTACTTTGCATCTCTTCAAGGGCCAGTGTATGCACACTCAAATTTGTCCCAGCCTATGGCTGACCTCCTTAGGGTATATAGGGCACATTCCCCTGTGGGTGGGTGCCTGGGCAATTGTGTTTCTAGGTTTCTAGTTCATTGTGAAGGTGCACTATACTACATTCTGATTACTGGATTTCACCCTGTGCTTACCCACTCGACCTTTAGCCTGATTACTGGATTGAACTTGCTCTGCCTGGCCTGACTTCTGCTCATACCCATTCTATGGATTTGCCTGATCCCTTGGTTCTTTGCACCAGTGTCTCAACATCTGTAGGTCAGCAGCCACCGAACCAAGACTACTCTAAGAGGTAGCAGCCTGAAAGTTCCCCTGCAGTGGAGTCCAGATCCCTGTATAGGGGTTAAAGATTAAAGACCAATGGGGGCTACTTAGATAATGCCCTTAGGACTAGCCCCAAGTCAAATCTTTACAACTAAACAAGAGGTTGTTCTTGTTGTTCAAGGCATAATTTCCCTATTATTGTCATCCTCCTCATTTATAAGCTGTATGACTACTTAATTTAAAAATATTATTGTCCATTCTGTGTAATGTTCAAAAAACTGTTTAAAAAAAAGAAAAGAAAATTCCACCTCCTTCTCAATTTTCCCTTTCAGTCCCCAGCATGGCTCCATACTACTACTTAATCTCAAGCATGGCCTTAACCTTTTTGACAGTCCCTGGCAAGACTGTATTCTCATTCCCAAACCCACATCCATCCATCCATCTCTCCACGGTGTGCTCTCACTACATGGTTAAGGACCTGAATAAATGATGTCACCTGTTCAAAAGGTCTTGTATCTCTCACAGCATATAGTCCAACAGCAATAATACAGTTGTCCAGTAGATGGCAGCATAACCTCAGTGTTGCCTCTATCACACGTATTTACAATGCTGCATATCCTACAGGGCAATACATTACCAATAGTGCATCTCTTACTGTTTCCAGTAAAGCTCATCTGCAATGTTCATTGCATCCTGCCCAAGGTTTATGACTCCCCCAGAGTGGCGATATGCCATCGGAGGTTGTCTGAAACATTTACTACTAGTCTCAAGTATTATGTTAACCCTTCTTAATTTCTTTTCTCACTCCTCTGCAGCTCTGGTCTTTTCACTTTCCATCAAGCAGCATCAGTACATCTTCCAGAAGTATAGCTCTTTTTTTAACCCCATCCCCCACAGTTGCCAAAGACCTGTTCTCCTTTCTTCTTCTCCTCCATAGAAATTAGTCCCTCACTCACAGTCCTAGTGACGCCACTAATCCCCCCCCTCCCCGTTTCCTTATCCACCATCAAGACAAAGATATAGCTGTATATTTCTGTGAATATAAAAGTAGGGACGAATTAAATAAAAGGTGTATGGGTGCACACTAAGATCACTAGGCCAGCACTGAGAGGAAGAAAGAAAAGCAGGAAAGTTACTGAACATGTCAGTACACTACTGAATGCAGGAGAAGGTGGACCAGAATTTCTGCTACAGGAGAAACAGCAGGGGATGCTAGCAGAGAGGAAGATGTAATGTACGTAAAAGCCTTAACAATATTTGTATTTCATGTATACTGTAATAATACATTATCTGAAATGCTCTATTTATTTCATAGATAATGATTTTCTTGGAATAACCCCGTTAAGTGCAGGGAGATATAATGGTATGTAATCCAGAAGCAACTGTTCTCCAGGAATTAAAAAAAATGAAAATACTTAAATATTATTTTATAATAAATATATTCACAAATTCCTTTCATTACTTAGAATGGCTTGTTTTGTCTAGGGAGCAATCATTAGAAGAAATAAAATGGCCGCCGCCCTATCAGTACTCACCAAACCTGTTCTAATCACACAGCAGGACTTCACCACAATGAGCCATAGTGCTGCCTCATCCTCCTCTCTGCTCTGCTTGCCAGGAATCATGATCCTGAATACAGGTGAATCTCTGTGGGAATGAAGATGATGAGGAGACGTGAGAGGAGGGTGAGGAGTGGCTAATGAGCAGCAGCACTTTTATGTAGTCTCCATTACCCCAGCCCCACATTACCACAGTCTGTCCTGTCCGTCCTCTCTGTACTTCGTGTCTCCTCATGAACTCCATTCCTACAGAGATTCAGCTGAAGATCCTATAAGCTGTATTCAGGATCATAATCCCTGACAAGCAGAGCAAAGAGTAGGATGAGGCAGCTCTTTACCTCAGTGTTGTGAAGTAACTTGTCCTGCTGTGTGATCAGGACAGGTTTTGTGTGAACTAATGGGACAGTGTCCATTTTGTTTCTCCTAATGATTGCTCCCCAGACAAAACAAGCCACTATAAATAATGAAAGGTGTTTGAGAATATATTTATAATAAAGTAATATTTAAGTATTTTTATTTTCTTGAAAGAGAACTCCTTTAACTGAAAGGATACAGCTCCTTCTTGTAAGAGGGAGTGCACTTTGTTTCAACCTTCTTAAGAACTAGTACCTAAGTCTTTTATTCTTTAAGTGTCACCTCCGATTCTTCTAACATAAAAAATTTAGACAGAAGTTACACTTGACCTTTAATTAACATTGCAAGAAACATTGATCAGTAGACGTCCGGCAAGTGTGATACGACCTGAATATAAGCAATGTCAGGTTACAATAGTACAATGTCACATACAACATACTGGTAAGGCCACACACTTTAGAATTATGTCTGTGTCAGTATTAATATATATATACTCAAAGCTCATAAAGTGTTTTCAGTTATGTGGGTCCAAAATAAATTATTCCATTGCTTAAAGAAGACTTGTCACTACAAGATGCAATGCAAACTGAAAGCACCATGTTATAGAGTAGAAGGAGCTGAGCAGAATAATATATAGCTTTGTGGCAAAATATTCAGTAAAACCTATAATTTATACATTTCAATTTTTTTTTTATCCACTTCCTGTGAACAGCTATTGGTACAAGGAGGAGGTGTTATCTCTTATGCACATTTATACATACAATGTTATCAGTCACTGATAACCCCTCCCTCTTTTACCGATAGCTGTTCACAGGAGGTAAAAAAAAAGCTGAGATATAAATGTATGAATTACAGGTTTTACTGAATCTTTTCTCACAAAAATATATGTACAGTGAAGAACAGAAGTATTTGAACACCCTGTGATTCTGCAAGTTCTCCCACTTAGAAATCATGGAGGGGTCTGAAATACACATTGTAGGTGCATTCACACTCTGAGAGACAGAATTAAAAATAAATATTCAGGAAATCACATTGTATTTGAACACTTAAGAAAATCAATGTTAATATTTGTACAGAAGCCCTTGTTTGTAATTAGGCTACTTTCACACTGCCGTTTCAGGGTCCGCCTGTGAGATCAGTTTAGGGCTCTCACAAGTGGCCCAAAACGGATCAGTTTAGCCCCAATGCATTCTGAATGGATAAGGATCCGTTCAGAATGCATCAGTTTGCCTCCGTTCCGCCTCCATTCCGCTCTTGAGGCAGACCGCCTGGCGGTGCGGAGCCAAACGGATACGTCCTGACTTACAATGGAAGTCAATGGGGACGGATCCGTTTACATTGACACAATATTGGTGCAATTGTAAACGGATCCGTATCCCATTGACTTTGAATGTAAGTCAGGACGGATCCGTTTGACTTACACTTAGACTTAGACTTTTTTTTTTACTAAGTTATGCAGACGGATCCGTACTGAACGGATACCATCGTTTGCATTTATAGGTGTGGATCCGTCTGTGCAGATACCAGACGGATCCGCACCTAGCGCAGGTGTGAAAGTAGCCTTACAGAGGTCAAACGTTTCCTGTAGTTCTTGACCAGGTTTGCACACACTGCAACAGGGATTTTGGCCCACTCCTCCACACAGATCTCCTCTAGATCGGGCAGGTTTCGGAGCTATCGCTGAGCAACACAGAGTTTCAGCTCCCTCCAAAGATGTTCTATTGGATTTAGGTCTGGAGACTGGCTGTCACGAGTAGGAGGTCCCAGGAGAGACCACCGCGTCGTCAAGCAATAAACAAACGGAAATCAGGTACAGACACACAAGAGTTTATTGCACAAACAAAAACCAAGGAGGGAAACACAGGGAAAATAAGAGCTCTATGTACCGTCAGCACAGTGGGAGAAACCCCCCACTGCGCCACTGTCTAGTAATACTCCAGAGGGGCGTGACTAAGCAACTCCTGGTATTCACTAGGGCCCCAGATGGTAGGGTTAGGCTTTGCAGCAGGAAGTTGCCAGAGTCCACTCTGGAGCGTGAACTAGACAGTGACACCAGGAACGAATGGACAACAGGTACCAGAAGGTACCGACGGCACATAGGCATACATAACATAGACAGGCAAATACAAACAGGGAAACTAATAACACAAGCAGGAGTACATAGCAAGGAAACAGGAGTGACAATGAGCAGAGAAGGACTTGCTCCACCAGTAGTAAACTGCATGGCCTTGCGCATGCCACTCTGTTGCAAAGAAAGGTGCAGCAAGAGCTTGCTGAACAGAGACATGAATACACACAAGGTAACTAAAACATAACTGACAGAACAGATAACAGAAACACAGGAAAGAGGACATCAAAGAGGACGGGAATGAACAAGTAGGAAACCCACAGAGGACAGACAGACACGGATCCCATGGGTCAGCAGCATGGGAGAGTGAGTACAAACAAGGAGCAGGACAAGACAACACACACCAGGAGAGCTGACCCAGAACTGAGGAAACCTCAGCCTTATATACAGGTTTCATGGGTGCAGCAGAGAGGCCACACCCATGGAGCAGACAGAGAGGATTAACTCCTAATAGGCACACAGGGGAGTTAACCCACAAAGAACCACAAATAACACACAGGAACGGAGCTGCAGCGAGAGCATAGACAGAAGGTCACAGCCAGAGGTAACGACTGTGACACTGGCTAGGCCACTCCAGAACCTAGATGTGCTTCTTACGGAGCCACTCCTTGGTTATCCTGGCTGTGTGCTTCCGGTCATTGTCATGTTGGAAGACCCAGCCACGACCCACCTTTAGTGCTCTTCAATGCTTTTTCATTGATATTATTTTGGGCTGTGTATGATTATTTTGATCACTTTATACTCGACTTGACCATGGTACGGGATACTTTTTTTGGGACATGGTGATTCTAATTATGCTGATTTTTATATTGTTTATGTATTTTTATTTGTATAATAGGGAAAGTTGATTTAAATTTTTACATATTTACATTTTTTATATATTTAAAAACTTTTTCTTTTTTCACATTTAATTTTAGCCTTTAAGAGACTTTAACATGCTTTTGTCTGATCGCTTCTACCATAGACTGTAATGCCTTATCTTTGCAGTCTATATGAGAATGAATGCATTCCTGCTTGTAGCAGAGCTTGATATGAACTTTACTCTGGCAGGTCTTGGAGCCTTCAGAAGGCCCAAGGTTGCTATGGCAACTGAACAACTCCTGCAGTAATGCTGCAGGGGAGCTGTTTGGACACCAGGAGCACAATGCTTCCAGTAGTTAACCACTCAACTGTGACCACAGCATCTGAGGGATTAAAAACCAATGATCAGCATTTTCACCAATCATGGACTCTGCCATCAGGTGTCTGGGGTATCAATTAGAAGGCACCCGGAGGCTATGGTGCCCGCTCAGCTCCTAAGTGGGTGCCAACTTTAAAGTCGCAACATCCAGCATACATATACGCCCAGTGTTGGGAAGGGGTTAATAGGAACTTGTCATTTTTTTTTACTAATGAAAAGCAAATACTGATGCATATTTTATTTCTAATTTATTTTCTACTTTCTTATTGTACAGTTTATTAATTCTAATTTCTATTCGTTATCATGAGGGCAATTATCTTGCCTAATTTGATGTTAAGATGTTAGAGATATGCTTTTACAGCAGCCAGATGGACAATGGTACACTGTAGTCACGAGATGACTCATTGATTCTATCTGAGTATTCTAGGCATGCTCCATGACCTGTGCAGAGGTCAGTGAGCAGGCAGGGAATGGTTATCTTTAATTATAATCCTGTCTGTGATGATAATGAGATGACTGCTAAAAAATGATGTCTACAAAACAGGACATTTCAGTCTGTTATTAGGTTCAATAGTCAGTGATTTCAGAATTATTTTTTAATATAGGTATATAGAAAAAAAGGAACACAACAGAAAGTATTCTTAAATTTATTTTTATGTTTTAATAAAAATTTGATTTTAAACAATAGGCCATTTTCTGATGACACTTTTCCTTTAAGAATAGTGGCATTGTTTCCATACAGATAATATATAAATGTCAAAGGTTCAACTTTTATTTTCTGAACTTGAATGGGAAACTAAACTGAACAACTGACTTTGACTGGGTGCTATGGGCACACTTGATATGTGAGGCTCTTTGTGTTAAAAACTCAAATAGTGATTTAAAGGGCCACTGCCACAGAAAGGCAATCATTAACTCTATGATCAGTCATGGAGGAAGCACTATTTAAGTGAGTTTTAATGACATATTCCATTTATCTAGTCCATGTTTAACACAGTATGAGTGTGTGGTATGTAATTAAACAATTGCTATGGGTATAGGGTTCTGAAAGTGTCCTTCCAGCATAGTAGTTGTTTTTATTCTTTTACTCCTTCATTATATTCCTAAAATTGAGGTGAAGTGCACACTTTCAATGCTTAAAGGGGTATTCCCATCTCAAACATTGACTGCATATTGCGAGGATGCCATCAGTTTCAGATAGATGCAGATCTTACCTCTGGGACCCGCTGCTATTTTCAGAGTCCCCTCCCCCACATCCTCTAATCACCACTATGAGACTTCCAAAAATAGCCGAATGCACTCACTCAGCTATTTTTTGATACTCCTACAGCAGTGAATGGAGAGTATGCAATGTGTGCTCCTTCACTTTGGTGGCGCCATGGCAATACATGGAATATATGCCCATACTTACCACCATTTGCCCAAACCATTAATAATTAACATTACCGTAATTAAATTTTAAAAAAAATACACCGACTAGCGAGTGGAGGTAAAAAATGGCCATGGCCTGTTTATTAAAACCAAAATTTCATATATACCAACTTTAATATACCAACTCTGATCCTAGTCATAAACTCTGGCTCAATCAAACCATATCCGTACATCAGATTCCATCCCATCACGGGATGACTATCCAAACCACCCTCCTTAGAACCATGGCCAACATTCAACAATTAGAGGCGGGCTGGGAGGAGGCACAAAGGATCCGGCTCCATGGGCAGGTGCAGACGAAAGGCAACCAGGCCCGCGGAGCACGGACACTCATAGCCCATTTACCGGCCCTTTCAACTAATCAGACCATTGTTACCATAGGTCAATCAAACTAACAATTAAAGGGGGATCACTAGGCAGAATCAAGCTTCTGCCCAGTGATCCTGACAGAAGTGGGAAAACTTTTCCCTCAAAAACTCATCACTGGGCAGAAAACCTATGTAGTCCATTGACATATACCTAAAGGTACCATCAATGCCAGTATTGCCATGTGTACCCCTCCCTCCATTCTGGATATAGGAGCGGGTCCCAGAGGTGGGACTCACACCTGTCTGACATGGATAGCATATCCTAGCGATATGCCATCACTGTCTGGGATAGGAATACCCCTTTAAAGCAACATGCTTGTATAATCTTAACATGTAGCATTTATCAGGTGCATACATGGTTATACATGATGCCGTGTATGTCTGAAGATCTTTGTTTTCTCTGTTGCCATCTACTTCCCAGAACAAGCTCTCATTTATGCTGTGTTATTATTGCTGTTTCCGAATGCTCATAGGGGAAGGTGTTTCCAAGCAACCACAAGATTTCCTAAATCCATTTCTGTATGCAGTACCAGGTCTATTACTATTAATTGTTATGCACAGTGACTTACCCAAGGTCAGTAAGATATAACACCCCCCCTCAGTTTCAATGAAAATTCTTCTTGCGCTGTATACAAATTCAAGATTTTAATAGCCATGAATGTGGATAGAATGTACATGCAGTTGTAAAATGTTGGGTTCTAGCAGGAGCAAACAAAGAAATTGCCTTCTATACTGTCCCGCACAGACGGTAAATTGAGGTCTCTTGGTTTAGAAAATATAATTTGTAATTGGATTGAAAATTGGCTTCATGATCGTATCCAAAGAGTTGTGGTCAATGATTTCTACTCTGAATGGTCCCGGGTTATAAGCGGTGTTCCCCAAGGTTTAGTGCTGGGTCTGCTATTATTTAACTTATTCATTAATGACATAGAGGATGGGATTAATAGTCTTGTTTCTATATTTGCAGATGACATCAAACTTCGTAATACGGTCCAGTCTATGGAAGATGTTAATAAGTTACAAGCTGACTTGGACAAGCTTACTGTTTGGGCCTCCACTTGGGAAATGGTTCAATGTAGATAAATGTAAAAGTTTGCACCTAGGGGCTAATAATCTGCATGCAGCATATGTCATAGGGGGAGTAAAATTGGGAGAGTCACTGGTTGAGAAGGATCTGGGTGTATTAGTAGATCAGAGACTAAATAACAGCATGCAATGCCAGTCAGCTGCCTCTAAAGCCAACAGGATTTTGTCTTGTATTAAAAGTGGTATGGACTTGCAGGACAAGGATGTACGGTAATATTGCCCCTATACAAAGCATTGGTACGGCCTAACCGGTTCAGTTCTGGGTACCAGTCCATAAAAAGGATGCCCTGGTGTTAGAGAAATTACAAAACTCATAAAGGGCCTGGGAGATCTTAGTTATGATGAGCAAAGATTAAACTAACTGAATTTGTTTAGCCTTGAAAAAAGACATCTAAGGGGGATATGATTAACCTGTACAAATCTATAAACGGACCATACAAAAAAATATCAAGAGAAGCTATTCTGTGGTAAAGCCCCTCAAAAAACAAGGGGCCACTCCCTACGCCTGGAGAAAATAAAGATTCAGTCATAAGAGGTGACAAGCATTCTTTACAGTAAGATCTGTGAATCTCTGGAATAGCCTGCTGCAGGAGCTGGTCACAGCAAATACAGTTGATGGCTTCAAAAAAGGTTTAAATTACTTTTTAATTCAAAATACCATTGAGACTTATGAAAATGTATAGAAATCTTGTTCTACACACCCTTTCCCTTTAACCCAACCCCTTTTTAAAAAGGAAGATGGACATTGATCCAGGGATTTGTTCAGTCGATCAATATAGCAGGATTACAGGTTGGACTTGATGGACTTTTGTCTTTTTCTAACCTTAACAACTATGTAACTATGTAAATTTATGGGCCCCACCGTAAAAGTTGGAAAGGCCCACCCAGAAAGTAAACAATAGCCATCTCTTTGTCATATGGCTTAAAGGGGTGTTCCAATATTTGTAAAAGTTGGTCATTGATGTTTTTTTGGACAGCAGTGGCTTTCTCTGTGGTATCCTCCCATGAAATCCATTCTTGTTTAGTGTTTTAAGTATCGTAGATTTGCTAACAGGGATGTTAGCATATGCCAGAGACTTTTGTAAGTCTTTAGCTGACACTCTAGGATTCTTCTTCACCTCATTGAGCAGTTTGCGCTGTGCTCTTGCAGTCATCTTGCAGTCGTCTTTACAGGACAGCCACACCTAGGGAGAGTAGCAGCAGTGCTGAACTTTCTCCATTTATAGACAATTTGTCTTACCGTGGACTGATAAACAGCAAGGCTTTTGGAGAGACTTTTATAACCCTTTCCAGCTTTATGCAAGTCAACAATTCTTAATCGTAGGTCTTCTGAGAGCTCTTTTGTGCGAGGAATCATTCACATCAGGCAATGCTTCTTGTGAAAAGTGAACCCAGAACTGGTGTGTGTTTTTTATAGGGCAGGGCAGCTGTAACCAACACCTCCAATCTCATCTCATTGATTGGACTCCAGTTGGCTGACACCTCACTCCAATCAGTTCTTGGAGAGGTCATTAGTCTAGGGGTTCACATACTTTTTCCACCTGCACTGTGAATGTTTACATGGTGTGTTCAATAAAAACATGGTAACATTTAATTCTTTGTGTGTATTAGTTTAAGCAGACTGTGATTGTCTATTGTTGTGACTTAGATGAAGATCAGATCACATTTTATGACCAATTTGTGCAGAAATCCATATCATTCCAAAGGGTTCACATACTTTTTCTTGCAACTGTATCTATCTATCTCATATCTATCTATTATCTATCTATCTATCTATCTATCTATCTATCTCATATCCATCTATTATCTATCTATCTCTCTATCTCATATCTATCTATCTATCTATCTATCTATCTATGTCTATCTAACTACCTATCATCCATATGTTTGCATTGTTTGTTTTCCATCTCTTGGCATGAAAATTGAGCACAGTGAAGAGAAACTGCTCATTGCAGCCGCACAATGACAGCTGGTGCACATCTCCTTTTCAAGTCTGCACAAAGCACAGTCTGGGTTTTTTCATAAACAGTCTTTCCTTTTCCCTCCTATCGATCCTTTTTTGTTAGCAGATTTTAGCAATTACCTAATTTTTCACAGTGAACACAGCAGCGAGGAGCTTTCTTTATTTGTAGGTTTTATTTTTATGGAATAATTTGCTTGACATTATGTCTGTCTCCAGCAATGTTTTGCAAGTTTGTGTGACAATTACTTCATAAAATTGCACCTTTTACAAAATAGATGCTTGTATTAAAAATCCACTTCACTGTATCACCCTAGGGAGATTGGTTTGCTAATTTATATTTTACATTCACCTAATATAAACTGCATAAAGTTAATATAATGCAAAGTATTTCTTTTTGTGACATACTTATAACATCTCTTGAAAGCAACAAACAGATCAGTATTAACCCTCTTGCTGCCATGAATGTTAGGACATTTTGCACCTCTAGTAGGTAGGATCATTTTCACACTTTTGATATATACAAACAAAACCTAAATTACAAAAAAAAAAAATCATACTAATCCCCCACACCCATATACACGGTCAAGTCACATTATTAAGACCACTTCCTACTTTTGACGTCAGCAGCGACTAGCTCATGACAGAAATCACGTGTCATGAGCTGGCTTGGTGGGTATGTGTGTGTGGTGGTGATAGGCTTTCTGCACATATATCCCTTTGTCACAGGTAAAAGGGGCGAATTATCAGAGTTACAAAAAAAGATTATTATTGGCTTTCTGGCCAAGAGTGGCAGTATTTCTGAAAGTATGCAGTTTGTTAAATGTTCACTTGCTTCCAGTGGTGAAAGTGTATTGTGAGTGGACAAATGGCACTATTGTGAATAAGCGCTGTGGAAACTGTGAAGCACCATGTGCTATTGATGTGAAATGTGAATGTCAGCTCTAAAGGTGCACAAGGGCAGACCAGCACGCTACAGGGGAGCAGCTCACTTCCAAAAATGAACCAGGGGCCTAATAGACGTGTGTCTAAAACAACAGTTCAGTGAACCCTACTATATATGGGTCTCTGAAGCAGACAGATAGTCACTATTACTAATGAAGTTGCATCGGCAGAAAAGGCTTCAGTATTCGCGGCAGTATTGGAATTGGACCAAAGGGTTGCCTCCTCCGCTAAGTTACATTCTCTGCTACATCGAACGGATGGATGGTGTGACGGGGCGAGAAACATCAGAGAACAAACACCCCGCAGACATTGCCCGCAAACATGATATCAGATTAAGAGTGGGTGACTTTCATCAGGAATTTATCTCGTGCTTTATGTTGGAGGGTCTCTCCGTTCCGGTAGTTCTGGGTTTACCGTGGTTAAGCAAGCACAATCCAACCATTGAAAGGCAGGCTGAACGGATTCTGGTTTGGGGTGATTATTGTGTAGATAATTGTCTGAATACATATTTTTCATTTTTAACTACTAAGACATTGCCTTATTTTTTATATGATTTTGCCGATGTATTTTCTGAGAGTGGATGTCAGGATTTACCTCCACATCGGGAATATGATTGTCCTATCAACCTTATTCCCGAGGCTAACTTAACCAAGTCTAGGCTGTATTTCCTTTCTGGACCTGAAAGACTGGCCATGAGAGAATATATTGTTGAGAGTTTGCCTAAGGGACACATAAGACCATCCAAGTCTCCAGTGGCAGCAGGGTTCTTTTTTGTTAAAAAAAAAAGACAGAGGTTTTCAGCCATGTCTGGATTTCCATGAACTCAATCAGATTACAGTCCGTGATCCTTACCCCCTTCCTTTGATTCCTGATTTGTTTGTTGTTGGTGCCAAGGTGTTCATCCAGTTGGACTTAAGGGGGGCATAAAATCTGGTCAGCATCAAGGAAGGGGATGAATGGAAGATGGCTTTTAAGATGGCTTTTAATACTCCCAGGGGTCACTTTGAGAACCTGGTCATGCCTTTTGGTTTTCCAGCATTTTCTGAATAATATTTTTCATCACATGGTGGGGAGGTTTGTAGTCATATATTTAGATGACATACTAATTTATTCTCCAGACGTGGAGACACATCAGGATCACGTTAGACAGGTGTTGCAGATCCTTACGGATAATAAGTTGTATGCAAAATTAGAGAAGTGTGTTTTTGCTGTACAAGAGGTGCAATTTTTGGGCTAGCTGCTGTCGTCTTCAGGTTTTCGAATGGATCCAGAGAAAGTCCGTGCGGTATTGGACTGATCTCGTCCCAAAAATCGGAAGGCTCTTATGCAGTTTTTGGGGTTCACCAAGTATTACCGAAAATGTATTCAGAACTATTCGACAGTGGTGAAACCCTTAACTGACATGACTAAGAAAGGGACGGATGTCTCAGTGTGGTCTGACTCAGCGTTGCGAGCCTTTTCTGCGGTTAAGGAGTACTTTGCTTCTGCCCCTATATTGGTGCAGCCGGATGTTTCACAACCTTTCATTGTGGAAGTGGACGCATCTGAGGTGGGGGTAGGAGCAATTTTATCGCAGGGACCGTCACCAGGTAAATGGCGTCCATGTGCCTTTTTTTCTAAAAAACTCTTTGCCACAGAGAGAAATTACGATGTGAGTAACAGAGATCTGCTGGCCATTAACCCCTTAAGGACTCAGCCCTATTTCACCTTAAAGACTTGGCCATTTTTTTCAAATCTGACCAATGTCCCTTTAAGTGCTGATAACTTTAAAACACTTTGACTTATCCAGGCCATTCTGAGATTGTTTTTTTGTCACATATTGTACTTCATGACACTGGTAAAATGAAGTTAAAATTTTTTTTTTTTTTTGCATAAAAAATACCTAATTTACCAAAAATTTTGAATAATTTGCAAATTTCTAAGTTTCAGTTTCTCTACTTCTGTAATACATAGTAATACCCCCAAAAATTGTGATGACTTTACATTCCCCATATGTCTACTTCATGTTTGAATTATTTTGGGAATGATATTTTATTTTTTGGTGATGTTACAAGGCTTAGAAGTTTAGAAGCAAATCTTTAAATTTTTCAGAAATTTACAAAAACCCAATTTTTAGGGACCACTACAGGTCTGAAGTCCCTTTGTGAGGCTTACATGATAGAAACTGCCCAAAAATGACCCCATTCTATAAACTACACCCCTCAAGGAATTCAAAACTGATTTTACAAACTTCGTTAACCCTTTAGGTGTTGCACAAGAGTTATTGGCAAATGGGGATGAAATTTGAGAATTTCATTTTTTTGCCTAATTTTCCATTTTAACCCATTTTTTCAACTAACAAAGCAAGAGTTAACAGCCAAACAAGACTGTATCTTTATTGCCCTGACTCTGCCGTTTACAGAAACACCCCATATGTGGTCGTAAACTGCTGTACGGGCACACGGCAGGGCGCAGAAGGAAAGGAATGCCATACGGTTTTTGGAAGGCAGATTTTGCTGGACTGGTTTTTTTGACACCATGTCCCATTTGAAGCCCCCCTGATGCACCTCTAGAGTATAAACTCCAAAAAAGGGACCCCATTTTACAAACTACGGGATACGGTGGCAGTTTTTTTGGTACTAGTTTAGGGTACATATGATTTTTGGTTGCTCTATATTACACTTTTTGTGCGGCAAGGTAACAAGAAATAGCTTTTTTTTGTTATTTACAACATTCATCTGACAGGTTAGAGCATGTGGTAATTTTATAGAGCCGGTCGATACGGACGCGTCGATACCTAATATGTATACTTCTTTTTATTTATTTAAGTTTTACACAATGATTTCATTTTTGAAACAAAAAAAATCATGTTTTAGTGTTTCCATAGACTAAGAGCCATAGTTTTTTCAGTTTTTGGGCGATTATCTTGGGTAGGGTATGATTTTTGTGGGATGATATGACGGTTTGATTGGTACTATTTTGGCGTACATGCGACTTTTTTGATCACTTTTATTACCTTTTTTGGGAAGTAAGGTGGGCAAAATTTCAATTTTCTCATAGTTTTTATTTTATTTATTTTTATGGCGTTCACCGTGCGGGGAAAGTAACATGACCGTTTTATAGATCAGGTCGTTACGGACGCGGCGATACCTAATATGTGTAGTGTATTTTTTTATTTATTTTTTTATTCAGTGATAAATGTGTTTTTTTTTAATCTTAACTTTTTTCACTTTTTTTTACATTTTTTTGACCCAGACCCACTTGGTTCTTGAAGATCCAGTGGGTCTGATGTCTGTATAATACAGTACAGTACACTATATAGGGTACTGTACTGTATTTTACTTACACTTTGTCTGAACAGATCTATGCCTTTAGCACAGATCTGTTCAGCACCATGGACAGCAGGATGCCTGAGAAGGCGTCCTGATGCCATGGGAACCTTCCCCGTCTGCTTAGTTGTAGCCACAACTTCGCAGACGGGGAAGGGTAAGGACGGGGCTGTCTGGGGGCTCTGTCCCTCTCCATCGGGGGGCTGCAAAGGCACAGCAGCCCCCCAATGGGAGAGGGAGGGTGCTCCCTGAGTTGTTAACCTTAATACGGACCGCGGTACCGATGTCAACCGTTTATACCAGGGTGTCAGCAATGTGCTGACACCCTGATATACCACTGCACACCAACGATTATTCAAGGGGAGGCGGGAGGGGGGACCGCGATCCCGCCTGCCGCACCGCCCGCCTCCCGCACAGCCCGCACCGCCTGCAACACCCGCCCACATAAAATCATTCAGGGGTGCAGGGGGGGTGAATAAAACTTTATTTGGGGCATTTTAAAGTTTGATCCCCGCGGTCAGAGACTGCGGGGATCAGAATCGTCAGAAAGCAAACCGCAGGTCTGAATTGCCCCCCCCCCCCCGGCGTTGTGACAGGATGCCGGCTGAATGATTTCAGCCGGCATCCCGTTCGGACTAACCCCCGCAGCGCCGCAATCTCATTTTAAACTCATGACGTACCGGTACGTCATGGGTCCTTAAGGACTCGGGAAACATGCCGTACCGGTACGTCATGCGTCCCTAAGAGGTTAAGTTGACTTTTGAGGAGTGGCGTCATTTGTTGGAAGGAGTGATTCATTCAATCACGGTGTACACTGATCATAAAAATCTGGCCTACCGGGAGTCGGCTAAACGACTGAATCTGAGGCAGGCTAGATGGTTGTTTTTTTACTAGATTCAATTTCACTGTCACTTATTGTCCGGGGGTTAAAAATGTCAAGACAGATGGCTTATCATGTAGTTTTCCTGGAGGTAGTGATTTTGAAAATCCGAGTGCTATACTGGCAGAAGGGGTGGTGATATCCATTCTATACCCTGACCTAGAGGTGAAGGTATTAGAGGCTCAGGGAGACGCACCAGATTCTTGCCCCTCTGTGAAATTGTTTGTGCCAGCAGAATTGCGGCACAAGGCGTTTGAGGAACATCCCTGTACGGTTCTTACAGGACACCCTGGAAGTAGATCCACTGCTGACCTCATCTCTTGTAGATTCTGGTGGCCGGGGTTGCGTAAGTGTGTTGAGGACTATGTATCGGCCTGTGGTACCTGTGCACGCACTAAGGTGACACATTCTCGGCCTTCCAGATCTCTACTTTCATTACCCATCCCATCCAGACCATGGACCCACTTATCTAGGGATTTTATCACGGATCTGCCTAATTAATCAGGAAAGAGTTATTCTGGTGGTAGTTGATCGTTTTAGTAAAATGGTACATTTTATTGCATTACCTGGCCTACCTAATGCTTAAAGGGTTTCTGTCATGAGAAATAACGTTATGTAGCTGACTTACATTAGCGATGTGCCAATGTCAGCAGTACATAACAGTATGCTTTTTAACTCCCTTCCTGCCTCTCTTAAAATAAAGACTTTTAAAATATGCTAATGAGCCTCAAGGTGCTATTAGGGTGTTGCTTCAGCACCTAGAGGCTTGGTCAACGCACCCTTTGGCATGCCCATGTACACTTGATTGACTTTCAAGTTCTCCTCATTGTCCCGTAAATACCGTGCCTGTGCCGCCCGTTTAGTATTCAGCGCAGGCACAGTGAGTGAAGGACATGCTCCTGCTGCCGTAGTATCTTGTTCTGTGCTTCATATGTCCTAGGTGATGTAGCACTGGGAGAGTCACTTATAGAGAAGGATTTGGGTGTCCGTGTAGATCGTAGATTAAATAGCAGCATACAATGTCAATCAGCTGCTTCTAAGGCCCCCAGGATATTGTCATGTATTAAGCGAGGCATGGACTCGTGGGGCAGAGATGTAATATTACCATTTTACAAAGCGTTGGTGCGGCCTCATCTGGAATATGCAGGTCAGTTGTGGTCACCAGTACATAGAAAGGATGCTCTGGAACTGGAAAAAGTACAAAGGAGAGCGACTGCACTGATAAGGGGCATGGAGGGTCTTAGTTATGAAGAAAGATTAAAAGAATTTAATTTATTTAGTCTTGAGAAGAGACATCTAAGGGGGGGACATGATTAACCTATACAAATATATAAATGGGTCATACAAAAAATATGGTTAAAAACTGTTCCATGTAAAATGCGCTCAAAAGACAAGGGGGCACTGTCTCCGACTGGAGAAGAAAAAGTTCAGTCTCCAGAAGTATCAAAGCTTCTTTACTGTAAGAACTGTGAATCTGTGGAATAGACTTCCTCAGGACGCGGTCACAGCAGGAACAGTTGACAGTTTCAAAAAGGGTTTAGACAATTTCTTAAAAGTAAATTACATTAATGCTTATGAAAATGTGTAGAAATCTAAGTCTCACTTCCTTCTGGGAATCACATCCCCACCTATCCCTTGGTTGAACTTGATAGACTTATGTTTTTTTGCAACCATATTAACTATGTAACTATGCAACTAAGGTCACTTTCAGATGGACATAATACAGATGCTTTATTACATTAGGGACTGAACACCTGAACCTCCTGCGATTCCTCAGGAAATGAGTTAGAGGGCCATAAGTCTGGTTCTGATGAACAGAGGGACGTCTGAGTGGTGCATCCATATTATGGGCATAAAAAAGCCCTGGTATTACACCTGTCTGAAAAACTGAAACTGAAAAACCATACTATTTTGTTTGTAAAATGAAATGAAAATGATTGCTTCTTGGTGACAGTCAGTGAGTTAAAATGTATTTTTTTGACTGATGAAAATCTTTTTCATAGATGTATAAAATAAAAAAATATATGAAATATGTCTCTGTAGTGATATTTGTAATTGCTATTGCTGTAATAACTAACGTATATCACTAGAGAAGCAGTCAATGTATTTTATGCTAAAGATCGAGTATGGACAGGATAGGGACAGTGTAAAATGTAAAGTTTGATTCTGTAACCCAGACACTGGTAAATGTCTGGGTCATTGCATCAATACATGGCGGTTATGCACAGGAGGGAGATTAGATGAGCAAGCACTCATCTTCTCACTCCTTTCCTGGAACTAAAAGGCCCCCATGCTTTCTGACTGATATCTGTATCTTCAACTCACAACAGATGGACTTGTAACAGTCAAAATGGACGACAAATCTTGATCTCAAACTAAAACCAACAATAATAAAGGCCACAAGATATAATAATATAAATTCATGTTTATTAGTAAATCATGCAAAGTACATATAAAATGTATATAATATTGATTTTTTAAAATATTTGGGGGACAAATATAAACCATACAAACACAATGCTACTACATATATGAATAGTATCCAATATTAGACAATAATAAGGACTGCATAAAAATAACACTCATGGGGTCACAATCAAGTGACACCTATAAGGGATATTAAAAACTTCAATCATAGCAAACTTCCAATTAGTAACTAATATATATATATATATATATAAATATATATATATATATATATATATATGTGAATTTTATATGTATTTTACATAATTTACTAATAAAAAATAATTTTTATTCTTGTGTCCTGTGGCATAGTGTTGTGACCTTTATTATTGATGGTTTTATCTGCAGCTTCTATGTATCACAGTCCATAGCAGCTTCAGAATGCTGTTGTGCATCCAAAGCAACAATAAAAAAGGTCAAAATACGTTCATAGCCTTAAAAGGTGCATTTATATAAAATAAATTCCTTTCTTTTGTTTTGTGATTGGATTTTGGACACCAATGAGCATAGCATAATATTAACATTGATTATGTGTAGAAATATGGTAGGATCATTATTATCTTTCTTGTCTTGAGTTACAAGTATGTTCCGAAACAAACACTTCAGCAATTAATAGATACATACCATCTTGTCTGCCACAAACACAAGGAGAAGATACTACAAACCCTGTGCAGATGTTCTGCTTGGTTAAATTTAATTCCAGGACCCCAGCACTGCAAAGAATGAGGGTTATCTAAGCTATTGTACTGCCTCTTAGAAGGTTTGGTCCAAAGAGGGTGCTGCACTCAGGGCTCCAGATGGCGACCAAAATGCGCCATTTGCGCCTAGACCTTCTGCTGCTCTTTCATCAAATATTGCGCTTCACACATTGAATCTCCATCGCCAGCCCGGCCAGAATAGCAACAAACCTAATCCTCCAATTTAGGTGTCCGGTCACATGCAGGTGAAAGAGTTTGGATTCTGCTCACTGATTGGCTAATCTGGCTATACTGCATTGTGATAGGCTGTCGCCGATGGCCGGGCGGGGCTTGGGATGGCGGGCGTTTTGATGGACACCGCAAATAGGCTGCAGTGTCCGGTCACTATCAGGGCGCTTGTGTGAAGGTGAGGGAGCCGGGGCGGTCACAGTTTCTGGGCTCTCAGAGCTTGGAGTGGGCGGGTTTGGACGGAGCACAGTGCTTGATCCCATGCTGAAACTTCCTAAGGCAGCCGGTGGCTGGTGCAGGTACAGGTAGTGTTCTCCTGGGCAGTGCCCTGTGCAGGGGGTGGGCAGCAGGCCTGTAGTGGCAGCACAAGTCAGCCCAGTCACCATGGCAGGGGTCATTGAAGGGTATATGAAGGCATTCACCTGGCAATTTCATGGCATGCTGGGGGAAGGATCTTTAATTCTATGTATCTGTGCGACCAGGCTCTGAGGCTGCTGCAATGGCCAGTCCTCTGCCTCAGTGTGACTTGTGCAGGAAGAGTACTGGACAAGCAGACGGGGAGGAAAGCTCAGTGAAATCATGTGCAATATCTCAGGAAGTGAGTCACATTGCCCTGGCCTTGTGTGGAGAGCCTCCACTCCGAAGTATGTCATTGTCCTTCTTTTCCATCACACGCCCAGCTCCATGTCTGTACAGATGTGCCGTCACTAACTACTGTATACCTTATTATAGAGAAGCCATGGGGGTAATGTGCCTAATAGAGGGGCTACTGCCAGTCACAAACCGCCTGGCACTGACCCCCACCCCACTTGTGCCGTTCCTTTCACCGTAGTTATGCCCCAGGTCATTGAAGGACTGGTGAAGATATCTTCATGTATTGACTGCTAGGTGTCTGGGAACCCCTTCAATAATGAAAAAGTGGCCTCATACCCTATGGAACTCCCTGAAATAAATGAAGCAGCAGGTAGTGTATGCACCTGCCACCCCATTCATTCTCTATTGGACTGCGCACCATGTATGCACACCCACCCTGTATTGACTTTTATGGGAGTGCCGAAACTTCCTGGAACTTCCAGAGAGATGAATGGAGAGGTGATCATGCTTGCGTAGTTCACTGTCCATTCACTTCTATGAGAGTTCTGGAAATAGCCGAGAGCGCCTGCCGCACATGCGTGGTGCTCTCTTCTTAATTTTGGGGGCCCTGTTCTAGAGATAGGTGGTAAACTGAGTGGGCTGTAGCTTAGAAAACCCCATGCTCCTTAGCATCCCAGGTATATTATATGTGTTACAAATTTGGCGACTAAAAATTTCATTTGGCTCAAAACATTTTCAGGTTAGGAGCCAATGGCTCCTTGATATTTTTTTTAGTCTGGAGCACTGGCACTGGTTCACATGTGTGTAAGGGGTCACACAATGTCCATCGTCCCTGTGTATCGGGAAGGTACCATTGCAGTTACTGCCACATTATAAAGACAAGGGCATCCAAACTACTACCACTGAAGATATAGAAAGAAAAATGTCAACCTTTCCTGTTACTGAATGAGGGTAAAATATGCAATCTCAAGGGAACAAAATCATTTTGGTGGTAGCTAGTACTACGGTATTAATATAATGAGTATTTTCACTGTGTGTATATGGATTAATCTATCGTACATATTAAATGAGGTAAGAATTTATTTGGCCTACTAAAAAAAAATTTAACAATTGTATATGCTGGTAAATTCAGTGAGGACTGTGCTTTAGATTTCATTAGAATAAGTGGATCCTGCTGATAAAGACCCATAGGCAGATTAAAGGGGTTTTCACATCTTGTAAAGTGATGGCATATTTAGAATATCTAGGTCTGACTGTCAAGACCCCCACTGATCCTAAGAATGGAGGGGCCACAGCATTGGTTTAGTAGCCTTCAAAGTCTTTCCTTGCACAGCAGTGCTCCTGGTTCATCTTAAAGTCTGCAGGAAACTTATTATATGAATAGATTTTTTATTGCAGCATTCCTACTTGCTCAGCATCACACAGCTGCTAAAAATAGGCAAGAAACCTCAGAGCAATATCAGCATTAATTCTAATATTGCAATTCTAGTTATGACCGACTAACAGAAATTGCAAGACTCCTGCTGGTAAACCATTGATCACTCGCTTTATATTGAACTTTTTTCTGTTATCCAGCATTGTGGGCTTTTATTAGCATATATATTTTTATTGGTTATAGAAAGTTAACATTATAGAGCAAGATACAGGGCAGTATTTACTATGTTGACACATTAGCCAGTAATGTGTACATTTTCCCCACACATAAATTGGAATTTATCTGCAATTCTATCAACGTTATACATGTTCTTATATGCTATGGTCACATTTATAATGAATTTATTATTGTTCGTTTGTTTCCTAAATGCAAAATCAAGCAACTTTGTAAATAGTCTTACACTCGCATCATGTGTTTTAGCTGCTGGCACTTTTGAGTCTGGAATAAATCAGTTAGAACAATACTATTGTTTCTGATGGCTCTCTCTGCTCTCCCCCTCCCTTCTCTCAATGTTAGATATAGCAGCAAAAGTGTGTGCACAGTGGAGAGAGGGGAAAGCCTCCAAGGAGGGCAGTAGCATGTTCCCATATAACCAGGGTCATAAAAAATACACCAGGAAAAGCATATAATGTGAACTGGGTCAGTGGACTAAATAATATCAATTTAAAAAAAATAGCAAAACATATACTGGTAAATGTATAAAGTTATTATTTTCTAGGAATAGGTATATATAACTATATACTTATATATAAGATTATAACTAATCTTATATGATTCAAAAACATTCCAAAAACTTTAGAAAAAATGCATGTATCACTCCATGAATAATATAACATAATTTGCCTCTTGAGAGTCCAAATGGAAAATACAAAAAGCTTCACAATATTGCGCAGTTATCCCCCCCCCCCCCCCAATTTCCATAACTGAATTATTTAATAGATCCATTAAGGAAAGAAATAAAATGTTGTACTTCATTGGATACATTCAGTTTTTTGGATTCTCTATGTTATTTAGATGTTCAAGAATGCAAACTTTAAGCTTTCTGGATGTATAACTGACGTATGCCAACTGACAATCAATGCAAGTTATATATATGATTTATTCTGTGTTATAATTATGGTAGCCACTAATGTAAAATGCCTGGTGTGTTCTTGAAGTCCTTTCCTACTGTAACAAAATTACCCATTTTGCATGGATATATGATCCACGGTGGTAGAAGCTCGTAGGTAACCATGTTGTGTTGGGCCTACAAGTTGAAAACACAGAGGAGAGAAACATACTGCCTAGCATAGGTCTCCTATATACTATTTGGCAGAAACATACTGCCTAGCATAGGTTTCCCATTACTATTTGGCAGCCGTTTTAAAGAATAGGAACAATGATTTTTGGTGCTGGCAGAACGACACGATCAGCCAATGGCTCATTCATTGGGTGATCACCGACACCAGTTACACAGGCCAATTGTTACCGATAATCTGCCAGATCATTGGGCCGTGTAAAAGTTGCTTTACTTATTCTTATTTTCCTGTAATAGGCTCTGACAAGATAACATATAGCGGTATTATATGCTCTGTCCAACATCCACTTGGAACACCCGCTATTTGTAAGTCATGTCCTAATAGAGTCTGTTTCCCTAAATGCACAAATTGACTGTAGTTTCTTCTGGCTATAAAGAATTTCCCCACAAGTGTTCATTTAATAGTGTGTTTGGGACATGCAGTATTCTAGACACAGATCCAGCATGTATTACTTGGAGGAACATGTCCACATGGGAAAAGTCTGAAACTAGTAGAAGGTCACAAACTGAATAGCAGGAGATGTGAAAATGATTAAAGGAATGATTGTTACAGACTGAAACCACTAATGTAGTGTAGCCACTAATATACTGTATAAAAAAACAATTTTTTTTATGTTGAAGATGTCCACCGCATTTAAAGGTTAAAATTCAAGAAGAAAAACAACAACATATCTAGGGTGGCTTAGAATAAAAGGGGTTTTATGTTGTTATTTTTTTTTTAGTACAAAAATAGGCGCCTTCTTGTTCATGGGCTGTGCGTGGTATTGCAATAAATGAGACTCAGCAGAAATACTGACAAAGCATAAGCACAATAAGGGTCTTTTTGTGAAAAAAGCAGCCATATATTTCTTATCTTGGGCAACTCTTGACAGCCTATTTGTGCACACCCAGTAGGACACCTAGAGGACCTATTAGATGGAACAAATGTTTTTAGAATTTTTGTATAATTGTCCAAATTTGAGAAATTATCGCTGCATGTAAAAGCATGCTGCGATCAAACATGAGCAATAAATTGTTGATTTTCTGAGGATCAGACAAATCTGTCGGACTGAAAGATTATAGTTAGTCGCCATCACTTTCCCTCATCTAATTAGAAATATACTAGTCGTTAGCAGTGTAAATGCTGTAGGGGAGAACAAGCAACGATTGCAATAACGAGCAAATGACAAAAAATATTTAGTGATTATTGTTTTGTGTAGCTGAGGCTACTTTCACACTGGCGTGTTGGTTTCCGTTTGTGAGATCCGTTTCAGGGATCTCTCAAGCAGTCCAAAACGGATCAGTTTTACCCTAATGCATTCTGAATGGAAAAGGATCCGCTCAGAATGCATCAGTTTGCCTCCGTTCCACCTCCATTCCGCTCTCGAGGCAGACACAGCGGCGTTTTGGTGTCCGCCTGACGATGTGGAGGAGAACGGATCCGTCCTGACACACAATGTAAGTCAATGGGGATGGTCCTCCATTGACTTTCATTGGTGTTCATGATGGATCCGTCTTGGCTATGTTACAGATAATACAAACTGATCCGTTCTGAATGGATGCAGACGGTTGTATTATCTGAATGGAAGTGTTTGTGCAGATCCATGACGAATCCGCACCAAACACGAGTGTGAAAGTAGCCTGACTCGCCAACAACTCGCAAAATCGTCACTTGCCGCTCATTAATGAAAAAATATCTGTCTAAGGCCTCATGCACACGGCCGTGTTCCGCGGCCGAGAGCGGTCCGTGGTAACACGGCCTGGATTCCTGTTGAGAGCAGGAGCGCACGGCGTCATTGGTTGCTATGACAACGTGCGCTTCATGCCGCCGCTGCACTACAGTAATACACTCGTACAGTGTATTACTGTACAGCAGCGGTGGCATGAAGCGCACGGCGTCATAGCAACCAATGACGCCGTGCGCTCCTGCTCTCAACAGGAATCCAGGCCGTGTTACCGCGGACCGCTCTCGGCCGCGGAACACGGCCGTGTGCATGAGGCCTAATAGGACTTTTACCATTGAAAATGGGTGAAATTATAAAAATTACAAGCACCCTTTATCAATTATATCCACATATTCAAGGTAATGACATATAAAATAACCAATGTCACATAAGTAAATAAAGATATAAGCAGTTCCATGGCCTCATGAAAATAAAATAACATACTGGGCATATTAATGGCAAAATACATTATATACGAATGTGAACATTATACATTTACCATCCTTTACCATTCCACGACCATGTAATATATGTACATTTAGAGACCATAGATATTCATTTAAATCTGAATCCCATGCCACAAAAAAGAGCCAGAAGTAGCTTTTGAACCAAATTTATCCTTATAATCCTTATCATGCTGCTTTGTTGCAGGCTCATCTTATCATCAAACCCCACAGTGTTTTATTTTCCAATTATTGATTTCCAAGCTGTTTGCTAGTTCTTAACTAATCCTCTGAGGCCCAAATGGCATGAAATAGAATATCAACCCATCCAGCACATTGCTCTTCTTCTCCAGTGACTTCCATTGTATCCCTGAATTACATATCTGAATTATTTGTTTTAAGCATTGGCAGCAGCTACCAACAGCCAATGGATACCGTATGCATCATAGTTTATGAGGTTCCCAAACTCATCTCCATATGATCAGTAGAAAGTGCAATATTGCTTCACTTCTTTATTAACGCCTTCTTTATGTATTCCAAACAACAAAAGCATAAAATCTGCATAGAAAAAAAGTCCATATGTGAACAGAGTCCAAAGATGCAAGACAAGTCCAAATTCGGCAATCCACAGGAAGACACAGTGGAGGTGAATCAAGCATGATCACAACCAGCGGTGTAGCTAAAGGCTCATGGGCTATGTGTCACGGCGGACAGGATATAAGATACACAGATAACTAAACAAACAAGTTTTCTAGGCGAGAAGCTGGGGATAAGGTCACCTCCTAGCAAATCCCTAACTGCTCTCCCTATTCTGCTTTGCCCACATTCAGACCCTGAAGGTAGGAATAATGTGTCCTCGTGCCTGGGCTGAGAATACCCTAGAATCCCTGAGATGGTGAAAGGGGAAAAGGGGCAGCCTGCTCCCTCAGAACCAGGAGGGGACAGACGACACACAAACAGCCTAGACAGCAACCAAAGAAATCAGAAACCAACTTATCTTATCTGAGCAGGAAAAGCCAATCCTTCACTCCTTGCTTCCGCAGCCTGACAGAAGCTATAACCCGCACGGAACACTGGGAGGGGAGTAATTTAAACCAACGACCCCACCCAGTGCACCTGAAGGGAGGCGGATCTAGCACTCCAAAACAAAACAAATGACTAGACACGTGCTGCTAATCTGGCAGACCTCCGTACATAGTCTGAGCAGGACATGACACTATGGTACAAGAATTCAGCTTGGGCCCCCCTTCCCTCTGTGCTTTGTGCCCAGGGGCCTGAGACAAAAATTGAAATGGCACCACCAGCCCCCCCATGCCAAATTCTTGACCTAGCCCCTTCCCTCCAGCCAGAGGTGTAACTTGACCAGCATGCACTTTCTATAAGGCCTCATGCACATGGCTGTTGCCCGGCCATGGCCGTATTGGGGCCCGCAAACAGCGGGTCCGCAATATACTGGCACCAGCCGTGTGCTCCCCACATCAGGGATGCGGACCCATTCATATGTTCTATTTTTTACGGTGCGGACAGATCACGGTCCCATTCAAGTTGAATCAGTCTTGATCCGTCCCGGCCGCCGCACGGACGTTGCCCGTGCAAATTGCGGTCCCCAATGCACAGAACGTCCGCACAATGGCCGTGTGCATGAGGCCTAATACTGGTGTCTTCTTATGTGGCACAAGGGTCTTTGGGCTCCCCCAGTAACAACTTCTACCTCTGCACCCCCTATAGCTACGCCCCTGATCACAACTTTGGAAGAGTTCACATCACCGTTACTTTTCCCTTCTCCTGATCCGTCAGAAGAACAGAAAAAAAAAAAAGATCCTGAGCATCAGTTATGCACATTTGTCATCCATTTGAACCATTTCTGTCTGAGATCCATTTTTTTAGATAGAAAAAAAGTACTGCATGCAAGAACCACCATCTAATATAAGGGATGTCAGATGGAAATGGCTCAAAGAGATGCCAACTGATGCACAGAATCTGTTTTATTTTTTTCTGTTCTTCTGACAGAAAAATAACAGTGATGTGAACTCTCCATAAGCAAGACTTCTTTTGCACTAGCTTTGATAAATCTGTCCCACTGTGTGCCAACATTGCACAAAGATTTTGGTGCAGAATTGTGACACAGAGCAAGTCAACTAACAGATGGTGAGAATTTAGACAAAAGTATCTAAAGATGCATCAGATTTTTGTTATATATCATAAGTCACTGTGCTAAATCTGTTGCATTTCTAGACTGTCTAGTTTAAGGGAATGGCTACACGGTCAGGTTTCATGATGCAGTTTTGGAAGCCAAAACCAGAAGTGAATTCAAAAAAGAGGACAAGTCATATTTGTCCTTTATACTTTCTCGTCTTTTATGATTCACTCCTGATTTTGGCTTCCAAAACTGCATCAGGAAACCTGACTGTGCGGCTGTAAAATGAACTATTAGACAGGATAAGAAAATCTGTCCCACATGACTCCATCTGTACATGATTCCAATACTGTGCTATTCTGGCTGTCTGAAAAGATGGATTTCAGACATTCCTTTTTTTTTCTCCAATAGAGCTATCACATATGCATCACCTAAAAATGAAGGAAATTCATCTCTCAGATTTTCTAACAAAATTCTACAAAATTCTAAGATCTTAATTCTAGCATTCATGAGAAATTTAGGAAATACAGTACCTCAAAAAACGAGACAAAGAATATCAAATATGTATGTAATAATGCAAAAAGAAACAAACGTTACCAGCTATCTCATTATCTTTTACAATTGACAACACATTTTAAACGTTGGCAATTGGTAGTATAAGAAAGAGCAGGAGTTCAGTATGGCTACAGAGGGCATCTCTTGCTGTGGAGGACCTGGAAGGACTTTGGATGGCCTAGTGATTTTAAAGGGCATCTGTCAGCAGATTTGTACTGAGGAAACTGGATGACCTGTTACATGTGCGCTTGGCAGCTGAAGGCATCTGTCTTGGTCCGATGTTCATATGTGCCCGCACTGCTGAGACAAATGAAGCTTTAATAAATGCAAGTGAGCCTCTAGGAGCAATGGGGGCATTACTGTTACACCTAGAGGCTCTGCTCTCTCTGCAACTGCACATTAATTGAAAGGACCAGGCAGTGAAAACGTCATCACGCCTGGTCCTGTCAAAGAGCAGAGGACATGGCAGACAGAGCAGAGCCTCTAGGAGTAACGGCAACTCCCCCTTTGCTCCTAGAGGCTCATTTGCATATATTAAAACGCCGTTTTTTTAAGCAATGTGGGCACATATGAAGATGGGACCAACAGAGATGCCTCCAGCTGCCAAGTGCACATATGTAACAGGTCTGACAGTTTCATAGGTACAAATTGTCTGACAGATGCCCTTTAATGGGAAGTGTGTATTGCTTTTTAACCTTGTGGCGGCGCTGCAGGGAAAACTGAACACTTGATGCCCGTTTCCTCACATATTACAGTGATCACTGTAGGCAACAGTGGTGGCACTTTTGGTGATTAAGGTATTTTCAGGGAACCCTTAGAACAAGAAGTGATTTCCAAAGCAGCCACGTATTAAAGTAACATTCTCACATGCAAACTAAATTTAAATGATGCCTATTGTGTAAAATCTGAGGGGACCAGGGAGAATTTTTTAATTTTACTCACATTTTTATTAGGATGGTCGTGTGATTGAGAGGAGCATGTCCACTAACATACAAAGGGATTGCTAATTAGGCATTAGAGATGTTTTCCCACCTAATCAAGTGATGACACATTGCTTGTATGTATCATCAGTTATTGATCTATGGGTGAACGCCACTCCACCCGATGAGACCCCGTGCACAGACCTAGAGAACTACAGCACTGGCCCAGTTAAGTCGGAGGCCAAACCGTCCCCCACCAATCAACAAATAATTGCATATACTAGAGTTCATCTGTCATCTCCCAACTATAAATTGTAATGTTTCAGTGTGAAGACAGTGAGTATAACGTGAAAATACATTTTACAGCTATGTTACTTTGATGTGCACAGACACTTTTTAAAAATTAAGGCAAGGCATAAATATATAACCGCTAAATTGGTTTTCTAATGGAAAAAAATAGATGTTTCCAAGTCCCTGCTGAACTCACTTCATTCTGTTATCTAAAAATAGACGTCTTATGCCACTTGGAAAAATGCCTTCCAGAATATAACAGTTCTCCACAAGGACTGGGTCAAAAAGTTGTCTTTTGTCTGAACAGCCATGGAAAATAATTCACTCATACAATAGATGCAAACATTTTAGATGGACTAAGCCCTCACTCTGATATGATAAAATCCGAGACTCTTAGCTAATATATTTTGATCAAAACACATCTGTATGGGGGATACAGATGTGTTTTGATCAAAATATATTAGCTAAGAGTCTCGCTACCTGCGCTTAAGTGGTCTCAGTCAGTCAGGTCCTACTCTAAATCTACCTATGCCTTTGGGCATCTACATTCAGGAGAGCAGACCCTGCACATATAGTGTGTTGCTCCTAGTCACCTCTATGTGCATCCAGCAACCGATGAGAGGTGGAGCACGCACAGCTTTATGTACCACCTAATCAAGGTCGCCTAAGGGATAGGTGGGGCAAAAGTGCACAAGAATGCTACTCCCAAGATAATAGGAGCGCATTCACACTTGAAGGTGCCACTCCTTCAAGAACATAAATTTAGCAAAAATCACAGAAAATGAAACAAAACATCCTGCACGATATGATAACTGAATATGCGGATGTACATGGCAACATTTATAAAAAAAAAAGAGAAAATCACGGAAAATAATAGATGTAAACCACAATAGATGTAAACATTATATATGGACTAAGCCCTCACTCTGATATGATAAAATCTGAGACTGTCAGCCCATATATATTTTGATCAAACACATCTGTGCCCGCCTACCCACGCCAAGGTGGTCTCAGTCAGGCAGGTCCTACTCTAAACCTACCTATGCCGTTGGGCATCTTTATTTAGAAGAGCAGACCCTGCACATATAGCGTGTTGCTCCTAGTTACCTCTGTGTGCATCAGCAACCAATGAGAGGAGGAGCACACACACCTATATGTACCACCTAATCAAGGTCGCCTGTGGGATAGGTGGGGCAAAAGTGCACATGAATGCTACTCCCAGCATAAAAGCGCATTCACACTTGAAAGTGACACTCTTTCAAGAACATAAATTTATCAAAAATGTATCAGAAAAAAATACAAAACATCCTGCACAATATGATAACTGAATATGCAGATGTACATGGCAACATTTATAAAAGAAAAATCATGGAAAATAATGCACTACCACAATAGATGCAAACATTATATATGGACTTAGCCCTCACTCCTATTTTATCTTGGGAGTAGCATTTTTGTGCACTTAACCCCACTTATTCAGGGTTAGGTTTCAAATTTTTAACAACAGGTTCCCTACTCAATGGCGGACATGCGGTCTCACAAGATATGTTTCTATATCGATACACCATGTATATGCAACACACACATAAATACACCATATATACACTACACACATACCACCCAACTTTTAAAAAGCCTAAGAAGCTAAACCAGTGGTGGCGAACCTATGGCACGGGTGCCAGAGGTGGCACTCAGAGTCCTCTCTGTGGGCACCTGCACCCTGGAAAAAGTCTATGGTCTACGAATATGTCTTACACTTCTCCTGCCATTCAGCAGCGCAGGGTGCACTATGAACGGCACAGGCAGCGCACTGAATGTAGGCAGGCTATTATAGCTACATGATAAAGTACAGGTGAAACTCGAAAAATTTGAATATTGTGCAAAGTTCATTTATTTCAGTAATGCAACTTAAAAGGTGAAACTAACATATGAGATAGACTCATTACATGTAAAGCGAGATATTTCAAGCCTTTATTTGGTATAATTTGGATGATTATGGCTTACTGCTTATGAAACCCCAAAGTCACAATTTTGAGGTGCCCTTTGCCCAGGAGGTATGGATTAATTCGCTGACTAGAGTGTGACGCTTTGAGCCTAGAATATTGAACCTTTTTCGCAAATTTCTAATTTTAAGCTGCATTAATGTAATTCCTTTTAAAATGCATTACTGAAATAAATGGACTTTTGCACGATATTCTAATTTTTCAAGTTTCACCTGTATATGGAAGATATACTATATTGGACTGTAGTATTCAGGTTAAATTGCCATGTTGGCACTTTGCGATAAATAAGTGGGTTTTGGTTGAAGTTTGGGCACTGGGTCTATAAATGGTTCTCCATCACTGAGCTAAACTATGGAATGGAAGAGCTCATCTCCAGCTGCTGCTGTAATTTTAACAACCGTATCTGGAGAATCTGAGGGAACTGGCTGAATCCCATGCCTGCGCTTATCCCACAGGCAACCTTGGTTAAAGGGTTTCTACCACCACATTCTGACCTAATTAGCTGTCTTACACTAGCGATCTGCTATTGTCTGCTGTATCTAACCATGCTATTGTAATACCTTTCTCTGCAGCGGTTACCCTAAAAAACGTACTTTTATTGATATGCAAATGAGCCTCTAGGTGCTATGTGGGCGTCTTTTCAGCACCTAGAGGCTCCGTCTACTCACCATGTCTGCCGCCCAGCTCGTCCCTCCAGCCCGCCCATCTCCTCTAGATTGACAGCCCCCATCGCATCCAGGCCGAATTCTCGCGCCTGCGCCGTGTGCGTCTGTATTCGGCGCAGGCACAGTGACTGTCGGACCGCTCCCTGCGCCGGCATCTCCACTGCGCCTGCACCGATGACGTCAGAGTGCTCCCAGGAACAGACGACGCCCGGCCTCAAGCAGTGGAGATGCGCAGGTGCAGTGGAGATGTGCAGGCGCAGTGGAGATGCCGGTGCAGGGAGTGGTCTGACAGTCACTGCGCCTGCGCCGAATACAGACGCACACGACGCAGGCGCGAGAATTCGGCCGCGATGGAGGCTGTCAATCTAGAGGAGATGGGCCAGCTGGAGGGACGAGCTGGGCGGCAGACATGGTGAGTAGACGGAACCTCTAGGTGTTGAAAAGACGCCCCCATAGCACCTAGAGGCTCATTTGCATAGCAATAAAAGTTCGTTTTTTAGGGTAACCGCTGCAGAGAAAGGTATTACAATAGCATGGTTAGGTAGAGCAGACACTAGCAGATCGCTAGTGTCAGACAGCTAAATAGGTCAAAATGTGGTGGTAGAAACCCTTTAAGGTGGTACATATAGCTGTGTGTGCTCCTCCTCTCATGGGTTTCTTGATGCACACAGAGGTACCTAGCAGCAGGCGTGATGGTCAGCTATGCCCATAATTTTATCCATCCAGAGTCCATACCATACTAGTAACTTGTGTAAAATGGAATCATGCCAAGTATTATTTGGACTCGAAATGCCTTGCTTATATTGCCATTGTTTAATTGTGGATTAGCTATAATATTCTAATTGCTGTGAAGAATTACAGTCTTTTGCAGCTATTACCATCTTATTCCAACCGAATAATTCCCTAAATGAGATTTCTAATTTAAATTAATTTAGATAACTAAAAGAAACACATTCGGCTTCTGAAATGCAACAACAAATCATATTTGGTTTTTTTTTAACTTTAGATTTTATTGTGTGATTCAGACCAAACATAATTAAAAATAAGACTCCTGTGACTGGTTCAGCAGCTAGGTACCGAGGATCAGATGATTGAGGCTCAGCGAAGAAAAATGAAAACACTAAGGGGGTCATTTATTATCTTTTTTACTCCACTTCTTACCATATTTACAGTATGTCGCAGATTTTGTCGCAAAGGTGTTTTGCGGCAAAATGATCAGCTTTTCCCCGCATTTGCAAAGTGGCGAAAAAAGGGTGCGAGGCATGGGCGGGAAAGAGGGCGGGCCGGCAGGCCTGTCTCATTCATCATTTTCCACGGTAGTTTTTGGTGTGGAAAATGATCTGAATCTTAAGCAAGGGAGCTAGCGTAGGTTAAAGCATGACGCATGGCTGGCGACAGCAAGCACCATAGTTATGTAGAGGCGCATCCACCGGCAGCGCATAAATGTCCCCCATAGTGCATTAAAATGCCTCACATTAAATACAGTATACTATGAAAAAACTTAGGGGGACATTGATGAAGGCCGGCGATTTAGATGCCAGTCTTCATCTCTCCTGCACTGGCGGTTCATCCGCCTAAGTTATATAGAGGCGCCCGGCCTCTATATAATTTAGGCAGAATTTACACTTGTCTGAATCTACGTCAGCTCCCTTGCTGTCATAGATTTGGACTATTTTCAGGCGTAGAAAATAATAAATGAGACTGGCCTGCCGGCTTGTCCTTTTCTCTGCCCACGGCACGACCTCTTTATTTAGGCCTGGCGTGGGGAAAAAAAGGAGAAAAGGTTGCAGAGTTCAGCGCAAATAACCTTTGTGCCGCAATCTGCGACAGAAATATTCCAAAAAGTGGTGTATATCTGTTTGTAAATGACCCCCTTAAACTATAAACGCTTTACATGTCTGGTATACTGAAAAAAAGCAAATGACAAAATATTAAATCAATTTTGATTAATTAATAGACCTCAACTTGTGTCACGGCAAATGAGATGAATAATGCTAAGTTACATTAATGGGGTTCTGTAGCTTTTTTCTTACTGATGATCTATCCTCTGGATAGATCATTAGTATCTGATTGGTGGGGGTCCAACACTCAGGACCCCTGGTCATCAGCTGTTTGAGAAGGCAGTGGCACTGGCAGCAGCTCCGCAGCCTTTGGGCTATTTGCTGCAGGCCCAGTGATATCACGACTAGTATCACTGGCCTGCTGCCTTCTCAAACAGCTGATTGGCAGGGGTCCCCTTTAAATTACGAGAAGTTATTTGAAGTATGTATATACTATATATATATATATATATATATATATACATATATACACTGAAATTCAGACACATAATTCCATTTGTTTTCTCAGTTCCAGGCCTTTAGAAGGATGCTCTAAGAATTCTCACCCTCACAAGCCGGAAAAGTTGTGATCAGCTGATCACTGGGTAGCCACCAGCTGGTATTAAGAGCTGGAGACCAAAGTCAGTGAACATTTTTCACCAGCAATATTAATTGCCAAATTGTCTTTAAATAAATAGCACATGCACAAAGTACAGTCGTGGCCAAAGGTTTTGAGAATGACAAAAATATTAGTTTTCACAAAGTTTGCTGCTAAACTGCTTTTAGATCTTTGTTTCAGTTGTTTCTGTGATGTAGTGAAATATAATTGCACGCACTTCATACGTTTCAAAGGCTTTTATCGACAATTACATGACATTTATGCAAAGAGTCAGTATTTGCAGTGTTGGCCCTTCTTTTTCAGGACCTCTGCAATTCGACTGGGCATGCTCTCAATCAACTTCTGGGCCAATTCCTGACTGATAGCAACCCATTCTTTCATAATCACTTCTTGGAGTTTGTCAGAATTAGTGGGTTTTTGTTTGTCCACCCGCCTCTTGAGGATTGACCACAAGTTCTCAATGGGATTAAGATCTGGGGAGTTTCCAGGCCATGGACCCATAATGTCAACGTTTTGGTCCCCGAGCCACTTAGTTATCACTTTTGCCTTATGGCACGGTGCTCCATCGTGCTGGAAAATGCATTGTTCTTGACCAAACTGTTGTTGGATTGTTGGAAGAAGTTGCTGTTGGAGGGTGTTTTGGTACCATTCTTTATTCATGGCTGTGTTTTTGGGCAAAATTGTGTGTGAGCCCACTCCCTTGGATGAGAAGCACCCCACACATGAATGGTCTCAGGATGCTTTACTGTTGGCATGACACAGGACTGATGGTAGCGTTCACCTTTTCTTCTCCGGACAAGCCTTTTTCCAGATGCCCCAAACAATCGGAAAGAGGCTTCATCGGAGAATATGACTTTGCCCCAGTCCTCAGCAGTCCATTCACCAAACTTTCTGCAGAAGATCAATCTGTCCCTGATGTTTTTTTTGGAGAGAAGTGGCTTCTTTGCTGCCCTTCTTGACACCAGGCCATCTTCCAAAAGTCTTCGCCTCACTGTGCGTGCAGATGCGCTCACACCTGCCTGCTGCCATTCCTGAGCAAGCTCTGCACTGGTGGCACTCCGATCCCGCAGCTGAATCCTCTTTAGGAGACGATCCTGGCGCTTGCTGGACTTTCTTGGACGCCCTGAAGCCTTCTTAACAAGAATTGAACCTCTTTCCTTGAAGTTCTTGATGATCCTATAAATTGTTGATTGAGCTGCAATCTTAGTAGCCACAATATCCTTGCCTGTGAAGCCATTTTTATGCAACGCAATGATGGCTGCACGCGTTTCTTTGCAGGTCACCATGGTTAACAATGGAGGAACAATTATTTCAAGTATCACCCTCCTTTTAACATGTCAATTCTGCCATTTTAACCCAATCAGCCTGACGTAATGATCTCCAGCCTTGTGGTCGTCAACATTCTCACCTGAGTTAACAAGACGATTACTGAAATGATCTCAGCAGGTCCTTTAATGACAGCAATGAAATACAGTGGAAAGTTTTTTTTGGGATTAAGTTAATTTTCATGGCAAAGAAGGACTATGCAATTCATCTGATCACCCTTCATAACATTCTGGAGTATATGCAAATTGCTATTATTAAAACTTAAGCAGCAACTTTTCCCATTTCCAATATTTATGTAATTCTCAAAACTTTTGGCCACGACTGTACATGTATGTACAACAGTCCTCCTCCTCCGGATTGTCTGCAGCATCGGGGACACAGCCTCCTACTGAAGCTCCTTTACATCCCCTCAGACCTTTCTGCACATCACCGGTAACACAGAAAAGGGATGTGCAAACCGATGCCCAGCGTTGCCAATCTAAAGAATCCTGCATACTGCCCTCCTATACAGCCTGGGGCATAACTAGAAATAGCTGGGCCCCATAGCAAATTTTTGAATGCATGCCCCCCACACACACCCCGTGGCTATCCAAGACTGCCCCCACACTCCCCATACAATTCCTCCCCCCCCCCCCCACTTACTCAGTCATAATTTTTTTGTTGAAAAAACGCTTACTAGCACTGAATAGGTGGAAGGGTCAAAAGTTTACTTTCCAGTATGCTGTCCAGGCCCTGTATGCCCCCTTAGTACCCTCTTCATAGTAGTAACATCCCCTTAGTGCCACCTTCATAGTAATAACCCCTTAATGCCCCTTCACACTAGATATGCCTGCTTAGTGCCCCCGCATAGTAAAATGCCCTCTTAGTGCCCAAACACAGTAGAATTCTCCTTTAGTGCCCAAACACAGTAGAATGCCCCCTTAGTGTCCCCACACTGTAGTTATTCCCCGTTTGTGCTCCCACACAGTAGAATGCCCCCTTAGTACCCAAACACAGTAGAATGCCACCTTAGTGCCCCCAGTAAGTAGTTATTCCCCTTAGTGCCCCCCTTACAGTAATGCTGTCCCTTAGTGCCCCTGTAGTGTTAATAAAATAAAAAAGTTATACTCACCTAGCCCCATTTCCCTGATGAACGGAGCATATTATGCTCTCCCCCGCAGTAGGTGCAATGCAGTAATGTCCTCACTTCTGCTGAGCTGGAGAGCGCACAGGAAAGGGACAGACCATGGGATAATCCTCGGCCCAGGCACTCTTGTACTCACCTAAGTAAGGATGTCACTTCATCATGTCTGCTGGGGAGAGCACAGGCCTGGCCCAGGCTTAAGGGATGATAGGCACAGCTGCCGGCCTCACCTGCCAGTACACACACAGTAATGATTAATGTGTGTACTGGCAGGCAAGCCTGGGCTCAGGCTGCTCCTGAGCACTAAGATAGGTCAGATCTGCTGTTCTGCTTCATTGTAGTAGAGGCTGGGAGTACTGGAACATAGTAGTACTGGATTTAGGAATAATAGTATTGCTACCTTATGGCTACACTGTATATTTATTCATAAATGGGTTATACTGGAACCTGTAGTGTCTCAATGTTCCATTGTGTATTCATTATTTTGTAGTTATAGCATGCCGATTTCAGGTGAATTATTCATTTCTAGGCTATGCTGGGACTTTTAGTGCCCCATTGTGGAGTATGTAATCATTCAATTCTAGGTGAATTATTCATTTCTAGGTCACACTGGGACTTGTGGCAGCTGTATGTTTCCTTTTGTATTCATTATTTTTTAGGTTATGCTGTGAATTGTAGTGCCTCATTGTATATTGATTTATTCATATGGTTATGCAGGAACTTGTAGTTCCTCCGTGTTACTCTGTGTATGTATTTTCTAGGTTTATTTCATAAAAAAAAAAATCAATCACTGCTCACCTCTACCTCATTTTAATACGGCTCCTCTTGTGACTGGACAGATGGTGAAGGACATTACAAGCTCCATCTGCTCCATTCACTTACACTAAGCTGATGTCAGCACAATGTAAAGAGTGTCTGAGACTACTGCTTCCCTTGTGTTGTGACTGCACGGACGAGGTAGTCCGTGGTATTAGTAATGGTGACTATCACTGGGATTGAGATTAAAGGGATTGTCACATGACCACAATTTATCCCGTATCCACAAAGAATATGTTTCTAAACAGTGGGGTTCTGACTGCTGGGGCCCCAGCCAGTCAATAGAATGGGGGTCTATGTTCTCTGTTTGAATGGAGCAGTCCACCACTTCATTTAACTGCCAAAGATTGCCGAGTACAAGCGCTCAGCTATCTCCTGTTAATTTGAGCAGACATGCATGAGCACCATTCAAATGGGGACCATAGTCACCTGTTCCAGTGATTGGTGTTCCTGTTCCTAGCGTTGGGACTCCTGACGATAAACAGTTGTCAAGGGACAACCCCTTTAAAGATAGGAATATCTCCGTTTAGCCCTGACATTCTATGGGATATTTTATTATGATCTGTGCCAGTTTTCTGACATAGAAAAGTCACAACTTTTGTCGCAAGTATCAGTTTGTGACAAAATTTGTGACTTTTTAGCTTTCTATGACACCATCAACACTTTTCCAAAAAGTGTGTGGTAG
The DNA here is from genome assembly GCF_905171765.1 of Bufo bufo. Lineage (NCBI taxonomy): Eukaryota > Metazoa > Chordata > Amphibia > Anura > Bufonidae > Bufo > Bufo bufo. The sequence goes on from NC_053392.1 coordinate 349,123,982, forward strand.
TGGTAGGGCGAAGGCAAGATGCAGGTGGAACCTTCGCAACCCCACTCATTTATCAACATGTGCACCATAAAACTGGTGTGGTTCTGGGGTGGTCGGCCCGATACACACAACAATTAAAAAGAGGCATATGCTTCTCAAAAATTGTGCATTTCACACCAGCGCAGGAAAAATTCAGACCAGCGTAAACAACTCAGGTCTTAATAAGTCTCCCCTATGTGCCTCGGTGACTGGAAACTTGATTTAAAAAGAACCAGTAAGCAAGAAATTTAGTGCAATCTGCAGGCAGTGGGTTATAGAGCAGAAGGAGCTGAGCAGATTGATACATACCGGTACTTTTCTGGGTAAATAATCAGCAAAACTGGCCATTTATACATTTAAAACTCTGCTTTTTCTGACTTCAGTTGTACACAGGACCATCTTTTCAGTGAATGACAGCTATCTCTCTATACACTCTTACAGAGAGAATGCTATCAATCATGGATAAGATGGCCCCTGTGTACAACTGGAATTTATATGTATAAATTACAAGTTTTACTAAATTTTTCCCCATAAAACTATATATCAGTCTGCTCAGCTCTTTCTGGTCATCCAAGTGTCAAATCCCACTCCATATGAAACCATGCTCCCCCATTCATACTTATTTATCAAACCTAGTGCAAATATACAGGGTAGGCCATTTATATGGATACACCTTAATAAAATGGGAATGGTTGGTGATATTAACTTCCTGTTTGTGGCACATTAGTATATGTGAGGGGGGAAACTTTTCAAGATGGGTGGTGACCATGGCGGCCATTTTGAAGTCGGCCATTTTGAATCCAACTTTTGTTTTTTCAATAGGAAAAGGGTCATGTGACACATCAAACTTATTGGGAATTTCACACGAAAAACAACGGTGTGCTTGGTTTTAACGTAACTTTATTCTTTTATGAGTTATTTACAAGTTTATCTTTGTTTACAGCCATTGACATGTCGCCGAGGTTGACACGTGAGGAGCGGATAGAAATTGTGTTGATGTCTGGTGAACGCAGTAACCGGGTCATTGCAGCAGATTTCAATGCAAGACACCCTACGAGACCACCCATCTCCCATACTACAGTTAGCAAACTGCTTGCTAAGTTTCGTGAAACTGGTTTAGTGTTGGATTTGCCAAAATGTGGACGCATGAAATCTGTCTCTAATGAAGAAAGATCAGTGGCTGTCCTAGCTTCATTCAGCAAGAGCCCACAGCGTAGCACTCGCCGCATGTCACTGGCGAGTGGCAATAGTCGAACATCCCTTCGGCGGATATTAGTTACTCACAAATGGCACCCTTACAAACTCCAGCTACTGCAGCATCTCAACGAGGATGACCCAGATCGGCGCACTGAATTTGCAGAATGGGCAAACTTTTATGTGAATGATGAAGTTAACAAACAAAACCACCGCTATTGGTCAGACACTAACCCACATTGGATAGATCCCTCCAAGACTGTTGGAACAAAAAAATTGATGGTATGGTGTGGTATATGGGGTACAAAGATAGTGGGGCCATTCTTCATCAATGGAAACCTCAAGGCCACTGGATATGTGAAATTGCTACATGATGATATGTTTCCCTCTTTATGCACTGAAGCTGGCACGTTCCCTGAGTTTTTCCAGCAAGATGGTGCACCACCACATTATGGGTGTCAAGTCCGAGCATTCCTAGATGAACAGTTTCCTGGAAAGTGGATTGGTCGTCATGGGCCAGTTGAATGGCCCCCAAGGTCTCCCGATCTGACCCCCTTAGACTTTTTTCTTTGGGGTCATCTGAAGGCAATTGTCTATGCTGTGAAGATACGAGATGTGCAGCACCTGAAACTACGGATACTGGAAGCCTGTGCTAGTATTTCTCCTGCGGTGTTGCTATCAGTGTGTGAAGAGTGGGAGAAGAGGGTTGCATTGACAATCCAACACAATGGGCAGCACATTGAACACATTTTATAAGTGGTCAGAAACTTGTAAATAACTCATGAAAGAATAAAGTTACGTTAAAACCAAGCACACCATTGTTTTTCGTGTGAAATTACCAATAAGTTTGATGTGTCACGTGACCCTCTTCCTATTCAAAAAACAAAAGTTGGATTCAAAATGGCCGACTTCAAAATGGCCGCCATGGTCACCACCCATCTTGAAAAGTTTCCCCCCTCACATATACTAATGTGCCACAAACAGGAAGTTAATATCACCAACCATTCCCATTTTATTAAGGTGTATTCATATAAATGGCCCACCCTGTAGTTACTTATTCTTAGTAACCATTAAAATCTTGATGTATATCAGCCTATACTGCCAGTTCAGCGACCGACTGACCATGTAATGTGTAAGAAGGACTCCTGATTCTCCCCTGAGAACAAAGATCGGGTTGTTTGATTTGAACATGCCCAGTCCTATTTGCTCTAGGGAAAATAAGCCACCAGAGGAGTCTGACAGTGGCTTACTTTCCTCTCGCTGTTCAGAACACATGCACGCTCAGCCGAGCCAAGTATGCATGCATATGTCTGAGCCAGGAGGCATAGCTGTTGGCCAATCGAGTGTTCAGACCACAAGATTATTGTGTGTATGACCAGCTTTACATATGGCCTGACAGCAGCAGCCCTATCCTGCTGACAAATCTGTTATATAGTATGCTCTGACTAACCAAAAAATGAGTAATATGGCAGAAGTAATATAATGCTTTACTTTGTGGTTCACTATGGAAAAAGCCTGTCCCTAATAGTACCCAAACTACTAGATATTGCCAGAAATGAAACCTGGTATTTTAGAGAGACAGCAACAGACATCTATTGAAGTATTCCATTATTGTGGATGCTTCATATGTAAGTAATGTACTGATGTTGATGAGTACATTAGGAAGAGGAGAGTACCGGTACATTAGAGAATTAGGGCTGCCTAATGCTCTGCTACTTCAGGCTTGTGTTTATATCCCAGTAGAAAACCTTGAAGTGACACAGAGCTGTACTTTACGCTAAAAGGTCTGCTATTATCCTGTTTCTATGTCTTTCCACTTTTCTGTCGTTTGCAGTATTCTTTATGCAGTGTTGTTCCCTTCCATTGACTAATACTGCGTCTTCTTCTCCTCAAACATAAAAGACCACTGACACAATAGATCACATTTAATTGCCTATGTAGGGAGGAACATGTCCATCGGTAATATGGCTTTAGCTTTAAAGGGGTTGTCCGGGATCAACTTTTAAAAAAAATACATGTTATCTCACCATTAATAGCTCATTCAAGGTCCCCCGTGATGTATTTATGTATTTGTACTACTTCTCCAGGGCTACGATGGTCCCCCACTGATTGTTTACATCTCTGTGTACATGTGTGGTAACTTTCTGCCACACTGCCTTGTGGGTCCCAGCGCAGCACAGCATCGCATGGTTTTAGCTGTCCATCAGCTCCTCCATGCATCTGCCCCCCTGATTTATATTCCACCTTCTGCCGCACATATTCCCCCCCCCCTTAGATATGTCCCTAAACGCCTCCTGGCTCAGTCCCTCCCTTCATTGCTAAGAAAGCGCACTGCCCGTTGACATCACCGGACCAGAGGGGCGTTGCTTAGCGCGGTGTGTTTCCGCCTAGTTGCCGTTCTCTTTGTGCTCTGCATAATAACTGTGGCTGACGGTGACGTCACCGGGCTTCTTGCGAAGTGGAAGAAGAGGCTTCGCTCTGCACAAAGGGGCCCGATACATCACTGACTCTGCGAAAATCTGCACTTCCGGCTGAGAATTTCTGAATTGAATACGGGGCATCAGAAAAGTCTGGTAAAGGTAGCACAGGCATGTATGTAATATTTAGGTGACTGTAGTACACTTAAACCAATGTCCCCAATCCCGGACAACCCTGAAGTGTGAACTCAGCCTTATCTGTTAGTATAATGGTAGATGTAGAATTTTGGATGACAGTATGACAGCTCTAATGTTCTCTTGATAAGACTAGAATAAGATGCCCACAGAAGACATTGCTCTTATCAGTGTATTGTGTGATTCTCCAATTGAGTCATTCATCCCCCTTCCCTCTCAGTCATGGTCTGACTTGAAAAGTCAAGCAATGCTGTTTGCCATGCTAAACTTTGAAACAAAGACGAAGTTAAAGAGCCGGGATAGGAAGTAGACTACATGGAGTAACTTCAAAAATCATATGCAGAAAACCATCAACCTATTTATTTATTTATTTTTAAATGACATAGAATAGTCACATACAGAATAAGTTATTAATATTTGACAGGTGTCCAGAACAATCCTTTAGTGAACTTTAATAATGTGTAACTTATATCTAGTCGATAACGCTGACATGTTCTCTGAGCATAGAAATGAAATAAAGTCTTACTAGAAGTACAACTATGCTCTTGTTCCCTGTTGCAAAATTTGTAACAGGGAACCCCAAATGTCACATGCAGTTTACAGTAAAGAGGGACCAAGGCTCATGTGCAACTGCAACATTTGCTCTACCTATGCTTTAACCTTGGGCCAACCAAATGTTCCAATAGAGTACATAATAAATGTAGCAGCTCATCTGAGCCCATCATTGCTGACTGATTTAAATAATAGATTTTTACATTTGTAGTGGGTAATTCTAGTGTATTGAAATCCTATGGCAACTGGTATTGATCCCATAGACATGTTTAAGGAAGACCCATTGCCTTTCTTTTTTGTTTGTACTTTTTGGTACTTTAGCACAACCACCTTCCTCTTTTAGCATTTTTGCTCGTTTAAAAGGGTTCTTCAGGAATTAAGAAAAAAAAATACTTAAATATTACTTTATTATAAATATATTCCCAAATACCTTTCATTAGTTATAATAGCTTGTTTTGTATGGGAATCATTCATTAGGAGAAATAAAATGGTCACCGTCCTATTAATACACAAAACCTGTCCTAATCACACAGCAGGACAAGTTACTTCACAACACTGAGGTAAAGATCTGCCTCATCCTCCTCTCTGCTCTACTTGTCAGGGATTATGATCCTGAATACAGATGATAAAATCTTCTGCTGAATCTCTGTGGGAATGGAGTTCATGAGGAGACATAAAGTACAGAGAGGATGGACAGGACAGACTGTGGTAATGTAGGGCTGTGGTAATGGAGACTGCATACAAGTGCTGCAGCTCATTAGCCACATCCTCACATCCTCTCTGTACTTCATGTCTCCTTATGAACCCCATTCCTACAGAGATTCAGCTGAAGATCATATTAAACTGTATTCAGGATCATAATTAGGGATGAACTAATCAACTTTGGATGAAACATCCAAAGTTGATTCGCATAATACTTCGTTTGAATACTGTACGGAGCGAGCGCTCCGTACAGTATTAGAATGTATTGGCTCAGATGAGACGAAGGTATTACTTCGTGAAGTCTCGCAAGACTTTGCATAATAACTTCATAGATTAATTTCTACTGTAAAAAACCATTTCCCGAACTCAGGTTCGGTTCCAAGGTACCACTGAGCCAATACATTTTAATACTGTACGGAGCACTCGCTCCGTACAGTAACCAAACAAAGTCCAAAGTCGATTCTCTCTTTCCTGATCATAATCCCTGACAAGCAGAAAGGAGGACGAAGCAGCTCTTTAGCTTAGTGTTCTGAAGTAACTTGTCCTGCTGTGTGATTAGGACAGGTTTTGTGTGTACTAATAGGGCGGCAACCATTTTATTTCCCCTGATGATTGCTCCCCAGACAAAATAAGTTATTATAACAAATGAAAAGTATTTGGGAATATATTTATAATAAAGTCATATTCAGACTTTTTCATTTTCTTCCCGGTTAAACCTTTTAAGTACATCAGGTAAAAACATTTTAGATGCAAATCCACTTTAACTTTGTTATGCTTTTCTGTGTAACAACACAACTAGACAAAAAAACTAAAAGGAATTTTTACTTTTGTTAAGGAAATCCTTTGTCGTGGAAGAGGAGGTCATTTAATGAATAAAAACTAGTATTTACATCACTATAACATTTAAGCACTCTCCCTTGTGTACCTGGCAAGACTTTTTTTGAATATGTAATTCAATCTTCTCAGAGGAAAAAGGCATTAATAGAACAACTGTACTGTGAAGTCTGAACAGAAAGGAGAGATTTTTAACAGCCAGTGGCAATTTCTTCACATTAATTTGAAACTTGAAAATAAGTTTTTCCATTTTTATGCAGCTTTGTGCTACTTCCTGACAACTTTATGAACTATCAGTTATACACCACTTGGTAACCCAGACATTCTTCGCTGAGTCCTGTTTTAAAAATATGTGAACTGGAAATTTAAGCCATAGTATGCAGAGGATGAATTCAACAAGCAGCAGATTAATGTAATCTACAGTTCTTTATAGCTGCAAAATGCATTTAAAAATATTGCCTCTACAACACCATTTACATCCATTAAGGCCTGCAAACATAATGGAAATCAATTAAACTAGTGGTGCTTTCAAGTGCTTTGTTAGCTTAGCATTCATTCTTAGCACAGGTTGACATGATGGATTAATGCTAGTTGTACAGCATCCCGCTCCCCTATTGCTGTTTTGTACCTGTAAAGGGAAATGAGAAGTACATGCTCAGTGTTTCTGCAGGCTCAGATAGTCACAACAGACATTATTATCTGTTTTTAAAGCTAAATTATCATCCGGTGTCATCATCTCTCAATGTCTTTTCTAGCTTACTTTGTGAAATATTACTTTGAAATGCATAAAGTACATGCAGATTAAAGGGATTCTCTAGGACTAGAAAAAGATATCTGATTTCTTCCAAAAACAGCACCACACCACACTGCAATAGAGAAACAACCCATGGATAGGTGCAGCCATGTTTTTTTTTGTAATCCTGGACAACCCCTTTAATGCAAATATAGTCAAGATCATTTCATATGACCTCATGCTAAATTACTCTAGTTTTGAAACCCACTTTTAAATATTTTGATAAAACTTACCTGATTTTCCGCTTTATAAGACGACCAGATGAAAAGAAGAGGAAAATAAGAAAAAAATTGGTTTCATCAGACCTCATATCAGATCCTCAGATCAGATCCCCATATCAGGACTTCACATCAGACCCCCATATCAGGCCTCCATGTCAGAACCCTATCAGCCCTCCATGTCAGAACATTATCAGCCCTCCATGTCAGACCCCACATCATCCCTTAATGTCAGACCTCCATCAGACCTTATATCATCCCTTTATTTCAGACCCCCATCAGACCTCAGATCAGCCCTCATTGTCAGACCCCCCATCAGACCTCAGATCAGCCCTCATTGTCAGACCCCCCATCAGACCTCAGATCAGCCCTCAATGTCAGATCCCCCAATCAGAGTTCCTTGCCAGAACCATCAGACCTCAGATCAGAATAAAATTAAAAACTCCTCTTACCTCTCCTGCGCCACGGCTCCTCTCCATCTCCAGGAGCAGTTGTGCTCCCATGTCTTCTTTGGCCCGCACTGCACTGTCACCTGACTGTGCAGCACCGGCCCCAGGAAGGAAGACAAGGGAGGGTGAGTACCAGAAGAGCTCTCAGCGTTTCACTCCCCACTCCCGCCACCTAATGCATACTAGTGAGCGCTTCCATAATGGAAGCGATCACTAGTATTCACTTTATAAGACGCACTGCCATTTCCCCCCACTTTGGGGAAAAGAAAGTGCATCTTATAAAGTGAAAAATACGGTAACTAACTTTTAAGGTGATATTTCAGAATGAGCATTTGTGAGTGTATATGAGGAATAGCAGGATTTATCACTATTATTTTTTAAGAGTTTTCCCCTTCTGTAGGCTATATTCAGAGTAGACGGAGACTAGCTGCTATGATGTCTCGCATACACAGCACACACTGAGAAGAGGAGATCCTGCTCCCTTATCTCTACAACACATACAGATGCAGCAGCATGAAGAACATGAAGCGGCAAGTACTGAGTAATGTAGCTGTGAATCTAGCACTTTGGTGAAATAGAACTCTAACGCTACTTTCACACCTGCTGGCAGGTCTGACAGACAATGCTAGGAATAGGCAAGACTAGGCAAGACTGGCCGGATGATTTCGCCATATTTGCCAGGTAGAGGCCAGATCTTTTCCTGATCCCATTAAAGTCAATGGGGTTTGGCAGTAAGGTGGTAATATCCGGCAATGCTGGATCTGGAGAACTCCGGCAGGCTGTTCTCTACAGGAACAGCCTGCCGGAGTTCTCTGCTGCAGATGTAAAACTTGCCTTACTAGAAAAAGCAACATCTCTGTGTGTTTTTGCCTCTCTGTAGCTGCTCCCCCTCCCCTTGCCATAGACATACATACATACTTACATACACCCGTATACAGATTTTATCATTGAATTCAGAGAGTGTGAGTCAGAGAAGGAAAACAGTCTGAAAGTATATTACAAGGTTTGTTATCTTTGCTTGTACTTAAAGGAATTTTGAAATAACAGAAAGGAATGCAAATTTCGGAAGCCACATATATAAATCAGAGTAGAAAATGTAAAGTGTTACTGTGGAGGACCCAGCATGTATTTGTCTTATACAGCAAGCCTATTGATTTTAATAGTCAATTTGTAATACTTTATTTCTCTAGTGATGTGATGCAGCAGTGGAGCTGAACATTTGCTGCTAGATTTCCCAGCATCAGAATACTTTCTGATCAGCTTATCATCAGGGGATCCTTATAACAAAAAGGGATGTTTTGCTTGTCTGTTTTTACATGTGAAAAACTGATAAGGTTTTATCCCATTCCAGAGTAAAATTATGGTGGTCATGACAACCAATTAGATGACTAAGAAACCATCTCAGGTCCGCCGCTGTAACATCCCAAGCCAGGAAAATATTGTCCACACATCTGAACCATTGCTTCACATGTGTACATTTGTATCCAGGCTAATTAAAATCTTCTGAGCGGCCGGTGCTCTGCTGTTTCTGTAGCTCCCACTGTAGTGATTGGGCAGAACAAGCTACGCTGCTTCTATAGATCCGACCCACTACAGTGGGAGTTACAGTCTGCTTGGCTGTTCCCATAAACCCATTCCTAGGGCCGGCGCTTAGTCCTATCATGACGTAGAAATGGCAAGATGAGACAACCCCTTTAATGTGAGTAGCCACTGCACACTTAAAAGGGTTTTCTGAGTGTTACATAATGATGACCTATCCTCAGGATATGATTGTTGGGACCCCCACTTTCAGCTGTTTGAGGAGAGAGCACCGCGCCCTCCTTGCAGCTTACCACACACAACGACGTCCATTGAATCGCAGCTGTGCTTGGCATTTCATCTCACCCCCATTCACTTGAATGGGACTGAGCTGTGCTTAGGCCACATGGCCGATGTACATGACTTCACTGACCTAGGTAGAGGCCATGGCCTCTTCAAACAGCTGATTGGAAGGGAGTGGGAAGTACCAGTACTGAATGGAACACTTTCCTGGTGCCCTTCTTTTCATCTTTTCAACTGCATATCTGCCGGTTCCCAGGCTCCTCTATCCAATATGGCCACGCCACTTCTCAGAATACAAAAGGCACACTGTGCATTTGGAAGTCCAAAACACAGCTTGCTTCCCTTGGTGCTGCCCAATCCAAGAGCAGTGCTGGATAAGTAGGGATTGTCTTGGACTAGTAAATGTTGAGTATGCATTATGTAGTCTGAGAAGCGATGTGTCCATCTTGAATGGCAGAAGAGGAACCCTGGAATTGGTGGTTTGACGCTGCAAAAATGAAAAGGAGATCACCAGGTAAGTGTTCAATTTATTCTCCAGTTAAGGCTACATTCACACAAACGTGGTGTTTTGAGGATCCGCAAATTGCGGATCTGCAAAACACGGACCCCAGCCCATGTGCGTTCTGCAATTTGCAGACCGCACATGCCGCGGCTGTCATAGAAAATGCCTATTCTTGTCCGCAATTGCAGACAAGAATAGGACATAGAAATGAATGGATCTGCACCCGTTCCGCAAAAATGCAGACTCATTCATACGGTCGTGTGAGTGTAGCCTAAGGGTCGCGTTTGTTACATTGATACCTTCTTAGAAATAAATAAAATGCTAAGGAGATTTCTAAGTGTTTGTTTCAAGAAATTATAGTTTTAGTATAAGATTGATATAAATGTTTGGATAAAAGGGGGCCGGAGGGGGCACTGTGCCTTGTTGAGGCATTATAGGTTACAGTTGACTGTGTAGGCCAAAACCTTTATACAGTATGGCATGTTTTAAATGTCAGAACAGTTGTGTTTTGGCAAGTAGGACCTCCTCTGATCCAATGTATGGCGACTTCCAAAGTTAATAGGGTAAGTGTCCCCTTATTTTAGATACCATTTTGGACCTAGCTGCCAGACATCCCCACGTCTGAATTTTATGACGTTTGTTATTGACATGAAAAAACAAAAGGGCCGGCACTTGCTGGGGATGATGAAAAGCTTTTATTTTTATTGCCACATGGAGGACACAAGTGACGCGTTTCGACTCTACAAATCGAGTCTTTGTCAAAGGACGCCGACCCTGGACACGTGCACCGCGTATAAATAGAGGAGTGCCGGCTGTTTCTCTTTGTGGTTTGTTATTGACATGTCATAATTTTCAGTGTCATTTTGTGATCATTTTATGAAAGTGATTTCTCTCAGCATGCAAATTCCCACTTAGTTTTCTAAGCATGGGTTGTGCTTGTTGTCTAGACAAATCCGCTAACACTCTCTTTCTTACTGTCTTTACTGATGTTATTCATTAGAATGCCGTATTTCCTGCTTTGTTTTCTGAACAAATGATATAAGTGGAAAATACATCCCCTGAGGACTGTAGACTACAGAAGTGTATCAAGCCTCATGATGGTTATAAATTAGTTGCCATGTAATGGCCCACAATCATTACGGCACCTCAATAGTATGGTACACAACTGTATGTACATCTGTATATGCTGTATGTTCAGCTCCTAACCAACATTTAGCTGACTGTTCCCTAAGAAGTCTTAACAACTAGAAGTACCTTGCAGATAAATAATTGATGTAGTGAGTAGATTTATAGAAATATATTGAGTTCAAACAGGGAGCACTAATAGCTGAAGTTATTGTAACCTTTGACTCTGTAGAAGTCACCTCCTATATATCTGGCTTTTACTAATGCTTCATTGTTGCTTTCTGTTGAGCACAAGACAAATAGCAAAAAATTGATCAGAGCCCTGATACAATTCAGGCTTTGAATACACTCCAAGTTAATGAGCAGGCAATGGGCCCCTAAGCAAAGGGAGGGGGGAGTGTACTTATTTAAAATATAGCTTTTAATAAGTTATACGATAAGCAGAGTAAAAAGGACTCACTAAACGAAAAACATACAAACATAGATAGGACCAATTAGTACCAGGCTGGTACAAATGAAAAATTCTGCTCCGTCTGTGAGGACGCGAGCAGTCTTACCAGACCCTTTGTAGTAAGTGGGTACGGTTCCTTGGTAACCGGAGGCAGGAGAACCTGGGAGTATGCCGGGCGGAGGACGGATGCTTCAGCTGTGCAGTCAGGTAGATCAGACAGTGTAGTCAGGTAGATCAGACAATAGGAGGAGTCCTATATATCCCTATCAAGGTGAGAGGGGCTATTATGCTGCTACCTGTCTATACAGAGCACTCGCCTTGAAAAAGGCGACCCCGTCCGGTAGCCTGTCCCTATGGTGGACCTGTACCCTAGAACTACAGAAGGTTTTGTTCAGTGATGAATGGATGATGATACTTCCAGTGATCACCCGACGTGGCACGTTTCTGTCCGTGACTTCTTCAGGGGGAACGACTGCAGGAGGTAACAGTATAGCCGTAGGTATTTAACCTTAGGCTAGTTTAGCACTGAGGAAAAAGGACAGGCTGTAATGGCCTGTGGATTGCTGAAGCCTGGTTGGGCTGCAGTTGCTGCTTAATCCAGGGTGGAAAGCAGAGTGGCACAGGAGGGGTAGTCTTGTGCAAGACGGTCTGGGGAATCTAATAATCCCTTTCAAACATGTGCAACCCCTATGGTTGGGGGTGACAGTATAGACCAGCCGCGATTGTATGTCACAGAAGTGAGTTTAAATATCCGCGCCTCAGTTCCGTCGCCCCGCCCCCCAGTGACGTCATCGACGCAGGACGCCACCCGGGAGCGCCGCCGTACGTCCAGTCACGTGACCCAGGCATCAGGGAAGCCCGAGGAGAGTCACAGTGAACAGGGCAGAGGGCGGACGCAGCCAGTGACGTCACACGCCGGCAACACCACTCAGGTGAGGCGGGATTGCGGCAGGGGGTGGGCGGAGACAAATCGTCACACAGCCAGTATCTAGATGGTCTGGTGACGACGTCCGACGCAAAGTGTATGCGTCACCTAGGTTACCAAGTAAATAATAGTATAGCCTGGATGCGGCTAGTGGCATTTAGTGCAGGGTGGACGGGCACAGGGCAGGACGCAGATGATGCTAGAGGTATAACTAGCTGGGCCACATGAAATTGATATGTGTGTATGGGCGCACTATTGTAGTGGACAGGGGTGCCATGAGCTGATGTATCAGGGATCCCTGTAACAGTACACAATATAGTGCGACCACCGTATTATGTAGATGACAGTCAAAACGTAGTGGCTGCATCAATTCAGGAGGGGGATGGGCCAATCCGGCGCATATACCCCAAAGGAATTGAGTCAGGGGTAGCACATGTGTGTAGTCGGGCGCAGATCACACACATGTGATGATGCAGAAGAGGCGAGGGGAGGCTCTGCACTGTATGCCCATGCACCGCAATGCGCGTCAGAGATTGTTGAGCACAAGACAAATAGAGCAGAAATCAATACAAAGACGTTTTAGCTCTTATATCAGTGTGTAGGTGAAAAATAAGGTTATTTATTTGACATACACACTAATCTCAGAGATGTTCAAGCTTTAATAATTTGTAGGGTAGACCATGATATACAGAAATACATTAAAGGGCCTCTAGTAGGTGACATTGTTATTGGCTTCCTAATCTGTAAGATATTGAGCAGTGATTGTAGCACATTTAATGACTCTTGCAGAGACCCCTAAATAATACCTGCCCAGGACCCTAATTTTCGAAACCAGCCCAACATTGGAGAGATCGATTTTATGTCATGTGTCACCTGTCACGAGTTGGAGGTCCCAGGAGAGACCACCACGTCGTCATGCAATAAACGGAAATCAGGTACAGACACATAAGAGTTTATTGCACAAACAAAACAGGGAAGGCAGCACAGACAAAACAAGAGCTCTATGTACCGTCATCACAGTGGGAGAAAACCCCCACTGCGCCACTGTCTAGTAATACCCCAGAGGGGCGTGACTAAGCAACTCCTGGTGTTCACTAGAGCCCTAGATGGTAGGGTTAGACTTTGCCGCAGGAAGTTGCCAGGGTCCACTCTGGAGCGTGAACTAGACAGTGACAGCAGGGACGAATGGACAACAGGTACCAGAAGGTACCGACGGCACATAGGCAAACATAACAGACAGGTAAATACAAAACAGGGCAAATAATAACACAAGCAGGAGTTCATGCAAGGGAGCAGGAGTGGCAATGAGCAGAGAAGGACTTGCTCCACCAGTAGTAAACTGCATGGCCTTGTCATGCCACTCTGCTACAAAGGCTTGCTGAACACAGACATCAGAATAAACACAAAGTAACTAAAACATAACAGGCAGAACAGATAACAGACAGACGACGTTAAAGAGGACGGGAAAGGACGTAAATGAACAAGTAGGGAAACCCACAGAGCACAGACAGACACGGATCCCATGGGTCAGCAGCATGGGAGAGAGAGTACAAATCAGGAGCAGGACAGGACAAGACACACCAGGAGAGCTGACACAGAACTGAGGAAACCTCAGCCTTTTATACAGGTTCCATGGGTGCAGCAGAGAGACCACACCCATGGAGCAGACAGAGGATTAACTCCTAATAGGCACACAGGGGAGTTAACCCATAAAGAACCACAAATGACACACAGAAACAGAACTTCAGCGAGGAGCGCCGAACGAGCAAGAACGGAAGGTCACAGTCAAAGGTAACGACTGTGACACTCCCACCCCTCAAAGCCCCCCCCCCTCTCCTCCCAAACAGAAAGAGGAAGAAGAAGTGGGGGCAACAAACCAAACAGAAGCAGGCAAGGGGACAGAAATCAAAGGGGTGACGAGGTACAAGGGCAGGAACACATACGACAACCGCAACCAGCCCAACCCCTGAAAACCAGCCTACACGGAGGATCCGCAGCCAGTACGCCAGGGGAAGATAGCCAGCCAACACGGCATACACGTCAAGTGAACCGCACCAAGAAATTACCTCCCCCTCCACTCTCCCTCTGGAGAATGACATGTCTGCCAAGAACTAATTGGCCAGACATGCAGACACCCCCTTCCGGAGGATTGGGACCAGGAACAGGAACCAGACAGGAATACAAAGAAAATCTGAATCAAAGGGGTACTGAGGTACACAAGCAGAACACATAAGACAACCGCAGCCAGCACGCAGCCCCTAGCAACCAGCCTACACGGTAAACGCAGCCAGTACGCCAAGAGGAATGCAGCCAGCCTACACGGCCACAAAAGTCATGGTGAACTGCAGTGTGCTAACACCTCCCCCTCCACTCTCCCTCCAGAGAATGGCATGTCTGCCAAGAACTGATTGGTCAGACATGCTGACACCCCCTTCCGGAGGCCCAGGAGCAGATACCTGCGCCGATAACGGAAAACACGGCCGTAGGCAGAACTGCAAGCAAAAAGGTTAAACCGGACGTCACCCCTGGCAACCAGCATACACAGAGAACACCGCAGCTAGTACACCAAGGCAACCAAATCCGATACCTAAGGCAGCATAAAGAGGGAAATACAGAAAGCACACACATTACAGATAAGCAGAAAACAGAACAAAAAAAAACTCTGTGAAAGTTCACTTGTTCATTCTGTCACGAGTTGGAGGTCCCAGGAGAGACCACCACGTCGTCATGCAATAAACGGAAATCAGGTACAGACACATAAGAGTTTATTGCACAAACAAAACAGGGAAGGCAGCACAGACAAAACAAGAGCTCTATGTACCGTCAGCACAGTGGGAGAAAACCCCCACTGCGCCACTGTCTAGTAATACTCCAGAGGGGCGTGACTAAGCAACTCCTGGTGTTCACTAGAGCCCTAGATGGTAGGGTTAGACTTTGCCGCAGGAAGTTGCCAGGGTCCACTCTGGAGCGTGAACTAGACAGTGACAGCAGGGACGAATGGACAACAGGTACCAGAAGGTACCGACGGCACATAGGCAAACATAACAGACAGGTAAATACAAAACAGGGCAAATAATAACACAAGCAGGAGTTCATGCAAGGGAGCAGGAGTGGCAATGAGCAGAGAAGGACTTGCTCCACCAGTAGTAAACTGCATGGCCTTGTCATGCCACTCTGCTACAAAGGCTTGCTGAACACAGACATCAGAATAAACACAAAGTAACTAAAACATAACAGGCAGAACAGATAACAGACAGATGACGTTAAAGAGGACGGGAAAGGACGTAAATGAACAAGTAGGGAAACCCACAGAGCACAGACAGACACGGATCCCATGGGTCAGCAGCATGGGAGAGAGAGTACAAATCAGGAGCAGGACAGTACAAGACACACCAGGAGAGCTGACACAGAACTGAGGAAACCTCAGCCTTTTATACAGGTTCCATGGGTGCAGCAGAGAGACCACACCCATGGAGCAGACAGAGGATTAACTCCTAATAGGCACACAGGGGAGTTAACCCATAAAGAACCACAAATGACACACAGAAACAGAACTTCGCGAGGAGCGCCGAACGAGCAAGAACGGAAGGTCACAGTCAAAGGTAACGACTGTGACATCACCCTTTACACAAAAACTCCATTATTACATTCATTGTCTTATTGAATATACCCCTCAATCCATATGTAATCCACTAAATACAGGTGAAACACGAGGAGTTGCATTAATGCAACTTAAAATTAGAATATTGTGAAAAGGTTCAATAATCTAGGCTCAAAGTGTCACGCTAGTCAGCTAATTATTCCATACCCCCTGAGCAAAGGGTACCTCAAAATTGACTTTGGGGGTTTCATAAGCTGTAAGCCATAATCATCCAAATTATACCAAATAAAGGCTTGAAATATCTCGCTTTGCATGTAATGAGTCTATCTCATATGTTAGTTTCGCCTTTTAAGTTGCATTACTGAAATAAATGAACTTTGCACGATAGTCTCAATTTCCCCACCCACTAGTACTCCTCCTGTGTCCTCCCCATCCTTTTATAGTGAACACTTCACCTCCATGTGTAATGCCAATCACAGCGCCACATACTTTGGCCAGCAGTGGCACGTTTCATGAGTCACAGTGCTCTGGACTTTTGCCCATGTATCCCAGTTTGGTGTATAATTTCTACTTACAATAATTTATTTATGATGAAGCAACTAATGGGGAAATTAACTGAGTCTGAGACATAATATGTAGACTTTTTCTTGGTCCAACATTGTTACCAACATAGATGGTTGTTTATAGGGTACTTGAGGGAGAGGTTTCAGTACAGGTTTGGCTTTTTGGGGGGCTAATACAATACCAATTATAGAATTTGACTTAGAATTGACTCAAGGTGACTTTAGGGCTAGAGGTCTTTTATTTCTTCTTTGTCATCTTTTATTTCTTTTTGGACTTTTAACTTTTTTGGGGTAGTGGACCAATTTAATGACTTATTTTAACATGATCTATTAATCATTAGGTGGGTAATTTACTAAGACCGGTGTTTTGGATGCCAGTCTTAATATCCCCTGTAGCTGGAGGTGGATCCACCAGAGTTATGTAAAAGGCACCATATCTATGTAGTAATTTGGTTTTGTTACTGTATGTGGGCAGTAAGCTTGAATCTGTTACTGTTTATAAACTTGTTTTTGTTATTGTATCCAAGCTGTAATTTTCAGATCTGTCACTGCAATGATTCATGAAGCTTAATAAGTGCTGCAATTATGTATTAAACTTGGACCTGATACACTATCTACACACTACAGTTAAGTACACAACTGTACAAAAGGTACATTAATTGACCGATCAACCTTCTATAGTACATACTCATTAAATGAGCAGTGTACACTTATGGTCAGGAGCTGCATGAAACCAATATGATGGGCATTTACTATGCAAACTGTCCCCAAAATCAGTTACGAATTGCAGCATGAAATGAAAATTGTACATTGTGAGCATGACAATGAATAATGGATTTTGACACTTTTTATTAAAGGCATGCCATGTTATGGCACACATTATTGCTGCACATGTACATCAGTCATCACGAGACATAAGGAAGAGCAGTATGTGTAGCATGTCTAGTGCATTATGCCAAATTCATTATACCATGTGCACCATTTTAATCAGTTAGGGGCAATTTGGCCTATTCTCTGCTTGCATTCTACAACACTATTGATAAAGGATCAAGCCAGTTATCAGAAACAAACTGTCACAGCAAGTGGGGATAAGCGGAACACTAAGTAAACAAACAACAACAGGTAAACAGACTAGGCCCCAAAGCTAGGGAGGAGGGAATGGTAACCGCCTAATAATCCCTGAGCCTGTCCCTGACTGCTAACAGTATGAGCAAGTCCTGATGGTGAACAAACTCATACTCTGGAACCTAAGCCCTGCTGACACTGTAGCAAACCATAACTTAGGGAGAGGAGAATGAGACAGCCGATACCTTCCACTGTAAAGGGACCAATGTCTCCCTGAGACCTAGCAGCAACACATGCACAAATGAGAAAACAGGAGGACTTAGCTCGAGATGAGCGGGGAGTAGAGGATCCACAAACAATCAGTATAGAACTCCAGAAGGAAAATATCAACCGCAAAGTCAGCAGTAAAAGGCGGACTTAAATAGAGCCTCTTAAACAGCTAACGAGCAGAACCTGTGGAGAGGTGGGATCCAGCCCACAATAATAAACAGAAAGGAAACACAGAAAGACCTGTCAGATAGACTCACGTGCTGCAAGTCTATCCGATCTTCTCAGATCTCTCACAGGGCAGGCAGAGACACAAACATTTCTACAAATGCTCATTCCCAATAATTCACCTGTATTAAGGTGCCACCAACAAACAAGCAAAATTCTCATTTATCAGGTAATTGCATCTTTCATGCAGCCCCAAAAATATCTGCTAGCAGCACATCCTGTATAAACAGGGGATTTGTGCAATGAGCCCTCGTAGGAGCTGGTGTAGAAGATGGGAGTGTAGAAGCTGGTGTAGAGGATGGGAGTTGTAGTTGCTCTGATGTAGTTTTGTAGTGTCATGGTGTCCTACCTCAGGCTATGGGGTTCATTGCAAGTCCCTTTTACTACCTTCAATGTAAAACTTAACAATACAAACAGTAGCAGCAGGCTTTAGAACAATTCTTCGCAAGCACCAACAGAGGAGGTATGATAGGAAGTCAGATGACTGCAACTCTGTCCTTAGTTGTTGGCCTAGTGGTTGTCTGGTGATGAGGGTGTCTTTAGTGGTAATTTCTCACCTCTTAGCAGTGTCTGTAGAAGTGCTGTCACAGTTCACGCTGCTGTCTTGGACCCCAAAGCTTCACTGGAATACTTTCTTCAGTTCTTGAGAGTGGATGCTTTTTGAGCTGCTTTCGCACTCTCTGGAAAGAGAGGAATAATTTGGGTCCTGCACTTCCTCACATGGGAAACAATATAGTTCCTGCGAATTGGTGCTCTATGAGCTGCTTCCTCATTCCCCCACTATCTGGACAGGTCCACTAATGTCTCCTCTCTGCCTAACTCTGACTATAGATTACTGAACTACTCTAGACTTCCCCCTCCTGGCAGGAAGTCGGACAAGCCCACTCTCCCAAGAGGGGTGGAACAGGGTGGCTAAACCCTATTACAGCCAGCCATTACCACACAATACCTCCCCTGCTGGACAAAATAACATAGTACATGTGACATCCATATCATTACATAGAATTGCATATAAAACATATAAGAATGCAGCAATTAAAGAACACAATAGTAATAGCCTCAAGTCTTGGGTAGTACACGTGCTTATGACAATATACAAAGTGAAAAGGGGACAAACAATTGTAATAACGATTGTTCTTCCCCTTTCACTTTGCATCAGATTCTGTTAAAGGCTCTTTAAATGAGCATCGATTGTCTTGTTTATTGCCCCTAGTCCGGTATACTTTATCAGTAAGTGTCCACCTTGAATTTTTGTTTTAATACTAGGAGTCACTTGTAGTCCACTAATCTCCCCAATCTAAGATCCTGCACTGCTTCCAAGAAGCTTTTATCACTGCAATAAAAATGTAAATGAGAATTACACTTGTAAAGACCAACTGGCTCCAGCATATGTATCTCATATGGAGATGGCAGTGCTATAAATAGGAGAAGCTTTAGAATTATTACAGCCGTGGATCTGCAGCCTCCTCAGGATTACTAGGAGAATATGTATATGAAATACCAAGGAAGTATTAAAGGGTGATTAAAATGTGACAAGAACATTATTCTAATGACTATATAACTAAAACATATTTACACTGAATGCGGTAAAAATGCAGGGAAAATAATTATATGGAGAATGTGATGACATCCTTATTCAGCACTCTACACCATATCTGCCCAGTATAGTTTATTTACAGAGACAATATCATGGGGACTACCACTGTATGAACAGTGGATATTTGTTTACATGGTCTCCCCCTATAGCGTACTTTATGTGCCAGGTCAGTTTTAAACAAAGCGTGGCCCTGGGCAAAATTTTAAGTGGGGCCCCAAATGCTGAAATATTTTACCAATAACTCTGTCGCATATTTTAAGAAATAGGTCAGATAGATAATGTCCCATATTTTGCCCCAGATATTAGTTGTGGCCAGTGGCGTAGGGATCGCCATAGCAACCATAGCAGTGGCTATGGGGCCCTACGCCACTGGGGGCCCGTCCGGTCCGCCTTCTGTTGATTTTTTTTATTTACATACACACCACACACAGGCAGCCAGGCCCGAGCCGCGGACCGCCCGCCCACTACACTAGACTAGTGTAGTGGGCGGGGCGAGGGCGGTCCGCGGCTCGGGCCTGGCTGGGGAGGAGTCAGGACTGGAGCAGGGCGCACACAGGGCCGGGCCGACACAGAGGCTGGGGAGGCTCCAGCCAGGCCACTGAGTAACTCAGAAGATCCGATGGTATATTCTAACCCCCATTGTGACGAGGACTCTTGCCTGGGGGTTAGAATATACCATCGGATCTGAGTTTTCACGAGCTCAGTGAGATCATAAAAACTCAAATCCGATGGTATATTCTAACCCCCAGGTGTTCCCATGGTGACAGGGACGCTTGCCTGGGGGTTAGAATATACAAGGGCCACGCCGCTCACAGGAGTATATTTATAAACTAATCAGTAACTTTAACTTTAATCATTGACATTGCTGATCTCTTTACTGGGATATCTTACTCTGTCTTAGCTCCGGTAACAGCAGGCAGTGCGGGAGGGCGGCGCTCACTCACTGATGTCACGCGCCTGCGCCGCCTAGTGGGAAGAGCAGGCGCATGACGTCAGTGAGTGAGCGCCGCCCTCCCGAACTGCCTGCTGTTACCGGAGCTAAGACAGAGTAAGATATTCCAGTAAAGAGATCAGCAATGTCAATGATTAAAGTTAAAGTTACTGATTAGTTTATAAATGTACTCCTGTGAGCGTCGGGGAGGGGGATCTGTGGATGTTACTGTTTAGGGGAGGGGGTCTGTGGATGGCACTATTTAGGGGAGGGGGATCTGTGGATGGCACTATTTAGGGGAGGGAGATCTGTGGATGGCACTATTTAGGGGAGGGGGATCTGTGGATGGCACTGTTTAGGGGAGGAGGATCTGTGGATGGCACTATTTAGGGGAGGGGGATCTGTGGATGGCACTATTTAGGGGAGGGGGATCTGTGGATGGCACTATTTAGGGGAGGGGGATCTGTTGATGGCACTATTTAGGGGAGGGGGATCTGTGGATGGCACGGGGGGGGCCCATAATTTTTTTTTGCTATGGGGCCCATGCATTTCCAGCTATGCCCCTGGTTGTGGCCCAAATAATAATAGTACACCATGCAGTAAAAGTGCTCACACGCAAAAATGTTTTAAGTGCACCAAACAGTAATAGTGCTGCCTTTAGCAATAGTTCTTATCTTGGTGCTCCACAAAGTAATAATGCCTCCTACACAGTGATATTGCCTATTTTGTGCAACCACATAGCAATAGTGCCCATTGTTGTGCATTTAAAAAGTAATAATGCCCACTTTGTGCCCCCCCCCCACAGTAATATTGTGGCTATAAGGGTCCATTCACACGTCCGTTTTTTCTTTCCTGATCTGTTCCGTTTTTTTCAGGAACAGATCAGGACCAGATCTGGACCCATTCATTTTCAATGGGTCCTGGAAAAAATCGTGTGCTGTCCGTTTCCGTTGTTCCGTTCCGCATGTCCGTTTAAATATAAAACATGTCCTATTCTTTTCCTGAAAAATCGGATCCTGGTACAATACAAAGTCAATGGATCCGCAAAAAACGGATGACATACGGATGTCATTCCGTATGTCATCCGTTTTATACGGAATCCGTTCCTGGAAATTACTTTTAAATATTTTTTTTTTTTTTTTAAAGAAATCCAAACAACTTTATTTGCTTATTGAAATTTATACATGTTTCCGTTTTTTGCGGATCCGCAAAAAACGGATGACATACGGATGACATACGGAAACATTTTCAGGAACAACGGATCCGCAAAAAACGGACAGAAAATCGGATTATAGAAAAATACTGACGTGTGAATGTAGCCTAATAGTAATGATACACCTTTTTGCCCAAATACTGTAATAAAACTTCCTGCCCACTATACAGAAAAGAATACCCACATTTGTCCGTAAAAAGTAATAATGCCTCAATTGTGTCCCCTAGAATATAACAAAAGTGGAAATTTTTATTATATGGGGGCACAAAGAGGTTGTTATTCCTCCTTTGGAAATGTAGTGTTCCCCTCATAGCCAAATGGTGCCCGTTCATAAGCAAATGGAGAATGAAAATACAGTTGAAAGTGGTGCTCTCCCAGGGATCAAAGGTCAAGTGCCCCATTCTTCAGGGTCCTTCTTGAGGATGGGGCACAAGGTAATTGGCCAGTTTGTCCAACCCTTAAGTCTGGCACTGAGTAAACTGCAGCACTTGGATTTCTCTGAGGAAATCAGTTTCATAGACCAAAAATATATAATTTTATTGCCTGCAGCATCACTAGAATGCAGTAAGCCCCTAAACTCCTCCTAGTTGGTGCCATCATTGTCTCATTTTAAGACTATGCTTCTGTATCAGAAAAAGAAAGCTCTCACCACTATAAAGATATATATGATAATTTTAGAGTTAAAAGCAACATGGTGGCCACTTTAAGTCAACTGAGCAACAAGTATATATGCCCACTTTAGTATTTGACAGACACTGCCTTCTCTGCTTTAAAAGAACACTCTGAATGCTTCTGTCAACCATATGGAGGAAGGGAGAGGTCATCATAACGCACCCTTCAAGCAGATAGCAGGTTCTCCTGCCTAAGTTTTGCCGCAGATACCCATCCAAACTGGCATTTGCTTATCTGTGACATACAGAGCATACTATTATTGGATTTAACAGAGGAATTACATTTTTAATTGTTTTTCTGTTTTGTTCTTTTAAATCCAGATTATAGAAACTCGATTGGTTGTATAAATATTAGATGAAACATTCAAAGATCCTCTCATAGATTTTATTTGCAGAATGGCAGCAAATATCTTGTCCTGGCCAGCACCATTCTACTTAACATTCTGCTTGGCTTGATACTGTATACCTACCTAGGTTTTTTATTTATTTATTTAAATCTGGCTTGAATCCATGCATTTAGTCGGAATACTTGATTTTCTAATTGGATTAGTCTAAGAGCCATTTGTTGGATTCAGTAGTGAGATCATAGGAAGGTCACATATTCTTCAAAAATTATATCCATGACCAACTTAACGACGAAGTGTTCGACTTTGCATTTTCTTAATTTCTCTCACGGTTTTATATCAATCACCAAATTGAGGGTATCCTGTAATTAGTGTGTTTTTTATTTAAAATCACCCTTATGGTAGTCCATCTCTGGTAGTCACCACTACTTTGAATATGTTCTGAGCAGTCAGTGCACATTTTGCTCTGTACATTGAAAATGTAAAAAAATGAACAGAAGTGTCCCTGGAATGAACCTGTAAAATACCCTATAATCCGGTTAGGGTATTTCCATTTCAAAGTCACTGGTAAATATATAGATTACCTTAAAGAGCAGTTAACTATTTTTCATGTTTTTTTTTTTAGATAGCTACCAGATGCATTATGGCTATGCCTCACCTAGCCTTTCTATAATGATCCTTTTGACTGAGGTTACATGCAATTACTGGGAACAAACCAAATGTTCCCGATAATTGCCTGATCATCACCAGAGATGAAGCTGCATTTACATGCAGCAATCATCTCTTCTGTATGGGTATGAGCAATCGCTACTGCGATCGTTTGATCCCTAAAGAATTATTGTTTCTGGGCAGCAGATCCCTGATTCTTGGTGCTAGCTTAAAGACACGATCATCTGATACACATTTCTTCTTCCCCAATAATTGGCCTGGTGATCTATCCATGTAAGAGTCTTTAGCTTGTCATCTTATGTCATAAAAAATTCCAATAATCTATCTGATTCTTCTTTACCTGGTTGCCAAAACTGACAGTAGTTAATAGTTGCACCAAACTTTCAGAACACTGAATGGTAAATCTATGTAGTTAGTTAGTGATGCATCACTAGCCCCTATATTGCTGCAGAACAAGTAGGCCCTTTTTCCATTTTGGAGTATGAGGTATCTACGTGACAAACATTGTAACGGATCTAATGCTCATTCTCGTTTGGGATTTTTTTTCCCAGCAATGAAACTATTAAAATGTTCTAGACATGCAGTGCATGGTTTACTTTATTAGATTACAGAAATATATTTGCTGTAAGGTGTAAACACAACATTAAAAAGGTTGTCTTCTACACAAATTTGTTTATGATCTATTAGGGCACATTGGTGTCATAAAGAAGGGGGGGGGGGGGGTCAGACTCAGGATCAGCTCTATATGCAGTAGTGGAGAATTGCTGTAATGAGCGTTTGATTAGGCAATATATAAAACATCTACAGGGGAAATGAGCAGCCGAATATAGCTTCCCTCAGTAAAATAGAAGACCCGTGGTAATCATCTATTAGGGATGCTTGAATCTAAAAAAAAGTTGTACAGACATAAGTCTTAAAATAACGTATTATACTATTATTTCGTTATATTTCATACCAACACGTCTTGTGCAGGTAATGAAGATGCTGTAGGACATCCAGGTCAGTCTGTCTGCTGGATTTCAGAATGTGTGTTTTTCATGTGTGGCCTAGACATTTCATTTTGCTGAGTATTTTTAGAACAGGAAAAAAAAGCTGCAATTTTTCCCAGTTAATATGAAACAGACAAGAAACCATTCTGTGGGCACAGGCCTTTATGTTACAATGAGGGCAAAGCTTTTTAGATTCCTAAAGAATCTAGAAACGTATGAGTAATACTGGTGTGACTAAGTAGGGTTGGACGGATCAATCTGTGTATTTTTATTCCACTGTCCCAATTTTAATTTACAGTTATCATATCTGTTAACAATGCACTTTATAATGTCTAATTTTCTATATTCACACATTACACTCATCCTAACACCAGTCTGAGACACATCTTCATTTGCCACAGGATATGCGGGTAATAATCCAAGCCAAAATCTTTGTAGTGGATTTGCTGTGGATGCTGTATGCATTGCAAAGGGTTAAATTCACTGTAAGAATCTGCAGAATAAATTGACATTCTGTGGAGTTAAAATCAGCACAGTAGGTGGATTTCAAGTGGATTAGGCGCAGACTAACAAATCTTATCCACTTTGCTGCTAGTGTGGTATGCTGATCTCAATCCAATTGAGCATTTGCAGGAATGTTCTGGAAAAACAAGTCCCAACCTTGTAACTTACAGGAGTTAATCAATCTGTTTCTTTTTTGGATCAAATAGTTTTTATTTTTTTTATTTTTTTTACAAAAGAGGTAACATACACAAAACAAGAAAAACAAACAAAGAACCCGACCTCCCTCCCCCTCTCCGTGTGCAGTCCATTGGCTCCTAAAATGTCAATAATGTTCCATAGTCTTTTTTCCATAAGGGGATTCGGGTATGTCCTGTAGATATATGGCTCCCCTGTTGTGCTCGATGATAAAAGTATATCTATCCCCCATACACATCAAAAAGAGCCCGGCAAGTATTGTCATGATATATATATCTACAGGGAGTGCAGAATTATTAGGCAAGTTGTATTTTTGAGGATTAATTTTATTATTGAACAACAACCATGTTCTCAATGAACCCAAAAAACTCATTAATATCAAAGCTGAATATTTTTGGAAGTAGTTTTTAGTTTGTTTTTAGTTTTAGCTATTTTAGGGGGATATCTGTGTGTGCAGGTGACTATTACTGTGCATAATTATTAGGCAACTTAACAAAAAACAAATATATACCCATTTCAATTATTTATTTTTACCAGTGAAACCAATATAACATCTCAACATTCACAAATATACATTTCTGACATTCAAAAACAAAACAAAAACAAATCAGTGACCAATATAGCCACCTTTCTTTGCAAGGACACTCAAAAGCCTGCCATCCATGGATTCTGTCAGTGTTTTGATCTGTTCACCATCAACATTGCGTGCAGCAGCAACCACAGCCTCCCAGACACTGTTCAGAGAGGTGTACTGTTTTCCCTCCTTATAAATCTCACATTTGATGATGGACCACAGGTTCTCAATGGGGTTCAGATCAGGTGAACAAGGAGGCCATGTCATTAGATTTTCTTTTTTTATACCCTTTCTTGCCAGCCACACTGTGGAGTACTTGGACGCGTGTGATGGAGCATTGTCCTGCATGAAAATCATGTTTTTCTTGAAGGATGCAGACTTCTTCCTGTACCACTGCTTGAAGAAGGTGTCTTCCAGAAACTGGCAGTAGGACTGGGAGTTGAGCTTGACTCCATCCTCAACCCGAAAAGGCCCCACAAGCTCATCTTTGATGATACCAGCCCAAACCAGTACTCCACCTCCACCTTGCTGGCGTCTGAGTCGGACTGGAGCTCTCTGCCCTTTACCAATCCAGCCACGGGCCCATCCATCTGGCCCATCAAGACTCACTCTCATTTCATCAGTCCATAAAACCTTAGAAAAATCAGTCTTGAGATATTTCTTGGCCCAGTCTTGACGTTTCAGCTTGTGTGTCTTGTTCAGTGGTGGTCGTCTTTCAGCCTTTCTTACCTTGGCCATGTCTCTGAGTATTGCACACCTTGTGCTTTTGGGCACTCCAGTGATGTTGCAGCTCTGAAATATGGCCAAACTGGTGGCAAGTGGCATCTTGGCAGCTGCACGCTTGACTTTTCTCAGTTCATGGGCAGTTATTTTGCGCCTTGGTTTTTCCACACGCTTCTTGCGACCCTGTTGACTATTTTGAATGAAACGCTTGATTGTTCGATGATCACGCTTCAGAAGCTTTGCAATTTTAAGAGTGCTGCATCCCTCTGCAAGATATCTCACTATTTTTGATAGGGGTGCACCGAAATGAAAATTCTGGTCCGAAACCGAAACTGAAAATTCAGGATGCCCTTGACCGAAAACCGAAACCGAAACTGCCTTTTTGCCCAAATACTTTTAAAATACTTTTTTTTAAATGATTTTATTAATAATTCTTTTTCATGAATGAAATTCATCTGTGGGTGGCGCTGTTATGGAGAGGGGGATCTGTGGGTGGCGCTGTTATGGAGAGGGGGATCTGTGGGTGGCGCTGTTATGGAGAGAGGGATCTGTGGGTGGCGCTGTTATGGAGAGGGGGATCTGTGGGTGGCGCTATGGAGAGGGGGATCTGTGGGTGGCGCTGTTATGGAGAGGGGGATCTGTGGGTGGCGCTGTTATGGAGAGGGGGATCTGTGGGTGGCGCTGTTATGGAGAGGGGGATCTGTGGGTGGCGCTGTTATGGAGAGGGGGATCTGTGGGTGTCGCTGTTATGGAGAGGGGGATCTCTGGGTGGCGCTGTTATGGAGAGGGGGATCTGTGGGTGGCGCTGTTATGGAGAGGGGGATCTCTGGGTGGCGCTGTTATGGAGAGGGGGATCTGTGGGTGGCGCTGTTATGGAGAGGGGGATCTGTGGGTGGCGCTGTTATGGAGAGGGGGATCTGTGCACTGTTATGAAAAGGGGATATGTGCACTGTTATGGGCATAACAGTGCACAGATCCCTTTCCCCATAACAGTGCACAGATCTCTTTCCCCATAACAGTGCACAGATCCCCCCTCCCCATAGCAGTGCCATAGACCGATCCCCCTACCCATAACAGCCCCGGCCCTGCTGCTCACAGCATCACTCACTGCATCTTTATTTTACCTTACAATCGTGACGCTCCAGTAACAACTCTGCAGGCAGAGCGGAGGGCGGCGTAACGTCACTTACTCACGTGACGCACCTGCTCCGCCCACTTTATGAATGAAGGAGGCGGAGCAGGCGCGTCACGTGAGTAAGTGACGTTACGACGGCCTCCGCTCTGCCTGCAGAGTTGTTAGTTACTGTAGCCTCACGATTGTAAGGTAAAATAAAGATGCAGTGACAAAGTAAACCGCCCGCCCGGCGCCCGCCCGCAGATGGTGGGTGACAAATCCCACACCCCATATTTTCGGCCGATATGTAACAATATCGGCCGAAGTGGATTAGGTGCATTTTCGTCCGATATTTTCGGCTGCCGGAATTTCGGTGCACCCCTAATTTTTGACTTTTCTGAGCCTGTCAAGTCCTTCTTTTGAACCATTTTGCCAAAGGAAAGGAAGTTGCCTAATAATTATGCACACCTAATATAGGGTGTTGATGTCATTAGACCACACCCCTTCTCATTACAGAGATGCACATCACCTAATATGCTTAATTGGTAGTAGGCTTTCGAGCCTATACAGCTTGGAGTAAGACAACATGCATAAACAGGATGTGTGGTCAAAATACTCATTTGCCTAATAATTCTGCACGCAGTGTATATATATATACACTCACCTAAAGAATTATTAGGAACACCTGTTCTATTTCTCATTAATGCAATTATCTAGTCAACCAATCACATGGCAGTTACTTCAATGCATTTAGGGGGGTGGTCCTGGTCAAGACAATCCCCTGAACTCCAAACTGAATGTCAGAATGGGAAAGAAAGGTGATTTAGGCAATTTTGAGCGTGGCATGGTTGTTGGTGCCAGACGGGCCGGTCTGAGTATTTCACAATCTGCTCAGTTACTGGGATTTTCACGCACAACTATTTCTAGGGTTTACAAAGAATGGTGTGAAAAGGGAAAAACATCCAGTATGCGTCAGTCCTGTGGGCAAAAATGCCTTGTGGATTCTAGAGGTCAGAGGAGAATGGGCCGACTGATTCAAGCTGATAGAAGAGCAATGTTGACTGAAATAACCACTCGTTACAACTGAGGTATGCAGCAAAGCATTTGTGAAGCCACAACACGCACAACCTTGAGGCGGATGGGCTACAACAGCAGAAGACCCCACCGGGTACCACTCATCTCCACTACAAATAGGAAAAAGAGGCTACAATTTTCACGAGCTCACCAAAATTGGACTGTTGAAGACTGGAAAAATGTTGCCTGGTCTGATGAGTCTCGATTTCTGTTGAGACATTCAAATGGTAGAGTCGGAATTTGGCGTAAACAGAATGAGAACATGTATCCATCCTCTGATGGCTACTTCCAGCAGAATAATGCACCATGTCACAAAGCTCGAATCATTTCTAATTGGTTTCTTGAACATGACAATGAGTTCACTGTACTAAAATGGCCCCCACAGTCACCAGATCTCAACCCTAATAGAGCATCTTTGGGATGTGGTGGAATGGGAGCTTCGTGCCCTGGATGTGCATCCCTCAAATCTCCATCAACTGCAAGATGCTATCCTGTCAATATGGGCCAATATTTCTAAAGAATGCTATCAGCACCTTGTTGAATCAATGCCACGTAGAATTAAGGCAGTTCTGAAGGCAAAAGGGGGTCCAACACCGTATTAGTATGGTGTTCCTAATAATTCTTTAGGTGAGTGTATATATATATATATTACACAAGAGAGGTATACAGAGGATATTTCACCTAGAAGGCAATCCAGCCACGCACTCCAGATGTCTTCAAATCGCACTCCAGATGTCTTCAAATCGTTTAGCGCATCCCCTCTTAGAGTATACAATCTTCTCCAGTCTGATTAATAGATTTACCTTAGTAATCAGATCCCCTTTAGTAGGTGGAACTGGATTGATCCAGTAATACGCTATCAATTTGCGAGTTTGGTATAAAATCCGTAGGATAGATAGCCGATGGCCTCCCGTCCCTATCCTAGTATACACACAGCTGGATTTCCATTCAATTGACAGTGAAATATGTTATTTATCAGTTCCACAACATCCATTCAATATCTCCGTAGCCTAGGAGAGTTCCACATCATGTGGATGAGATCTGCCTGAGATGCCCCTAGGACAGCTATCCTCTGCATGATATCCCATCACGTGCAATAGTTTAGGGGTTTGTAACGGATCTTCTGGCACCCCGACTGGGTACCTCTGTTGATGGATACTCCTATTGCTTTCCGAGGGCTCCAAGCACTCCACTTGACACCGTAAGCCCTGCAGACCCCACGAACCGCCGCAGCTTGGTTGGGGTCTTGCCATCTCCTACCCATCCTGGACCTACACAAGGCTCCAGGCTCCAGTGGGTGAACTTCTCTTCCTTCAGAGAATGATGCAGGAACAAGCTCTTAAAAGTGCTCAGTGATTATAGCCAGGGGAGTATACAGCGTATAGCATTCCCCAGTGTAGATACAGCCTTTCCCCCCACACATGAGACGAGGCCCTCCCTCCCCAATTTTAAATTCATTGATGGCCAGTGCGGCCCCCCCTCCCCCCCTCCCCAGTATTAAATTTATTGGTGGCCAGTGCGGCCCCCCCTCCCTCCCTCCCCAGTATTAAATTCATTGGTGGCCAGTGCGGCCTCCCCTCTTACCCCCCCTAATTAAAATCCCCCCCCCCCCATCATTGGTGGCAGCGGAGAATTGCGATCGGAGTCCCAGTTTAATCGCTGGGGCTCCGATCGGTTACCATGGCCGGCCACAGACAGCGCAGGTAAGTATAATGCTTCTAAAATTGCTAAGTAACCATGGCAGCCAGGACTGCAGTAGCGTCTTGACTGCCATGGTAACCGATCGGAGCCCCAGCGATTAAACTGGGACTCCGATCGGAACTCTCCACTGCCACCAATGATGGGAGGGTGATTTTAATTAGGGGGGGGGATGAGGCCGCACTGGCCACCAATGAATTTAATACTGGGGAGGGAGGGGCGCCACACTGGCCACCAATGAATTTAATACTGGGGAGGGAGAGAGGGGGGCCGCACTGGCCACCAATGAATTTAATACTGGGGAGGGAGGGGGGCCGCACTGGCCACCGATGAATTTAAAACTGGGGAGGGAGGGGGGTCTGGCCTCTGCTGCCTGGCAGCACCTGATCTCTTACAGGGGGCTATGATACGCACAATTAACCCCTCAGGTGCCGCACCTGAGGGGTTAATTGTGCGGATCACAGCCCCCTGTAAGAGATCGGGTGCTACCAGGCAGCAGGGGGCAGTTATGTACACAGTTCTCAGTATATTCTAACTTGAAGCATCCCGATCACTATGGGAACGCCTCTGTGTTAGAATATACTATCGGATCTGAGTTTTCACGATCTAACTCAAATCTGATGGTATATTCTAACATAGAGGCGTTCCCATGGTGATGGGGACGCTTCAAGTTAAAATATACCATCGGATTGGAGAAAACTCCGATCCGATGGTATATTAATAGGGACTCCTGACTTTACATTGAAAGTCAATGGGGGACGTATCCGTTTGCAATTGCACCATATTGTGTCAACGTCAAACGGATCCGTCCCCATTGACTTGCATTGTAAGTCAGGACGGATCCGTTTGGCTCCGCACGGCCAGGCGGACACCAAAACGCTGCAAGCTGCGTTTTGGTGTCCGCCTCCAGAGCGGAATGGAGGTGGAACGGAGCCAAATTGATGCATTCTGAACGGATCCTTATCCATTCAGAATGCATTGGGGATGAACGGATCAGTTCGGGGGCCGCTTGTGAGAGCCCTCAAACGGATCTCACAAGCGGAACCCCAAACGCAAGTGTGAAAGTAGCCTTAGGCTGTGCAGCCGGTCTATATTCTCCTTCAAAATTAGTGTATGGGCCATAATCCTGAGGCAAGAGGCTGGCAAACAGGCCCCTCCAAAACCCAGTGGCGAGGTTAGTTTCATCACAGGGTTTTATATACTCTGTGTAATAAATACAATTGTGACACCCTCTGTGCTTCGCTTACTGCTATATCCAGGAAGCTCTTCAATACCTCCACCCACTATTGCTCTGACAGCCCTGGAATGTCTTTCTTCCATTTTTCTAGCAGTGCTAATGGGTGCTTTTTAAGATATTCCTCCAACAATCCCCTATAGTTAGCTGATATGACTCCTCCTGTACTACCCTGAACTGTGTGATAGGAGAATCCTGATTTTGCGTTTGAATGGCGTGCTAATCAATCTGTTTCTAATATACTGGATACCACCGGCCTCCTTTAGAAGTTTTGTGCAGATGAATGAATTTTTTTAAATTTGTTTTGTGTCTAATGAACCGGTCAGAAAATTTGATTCAGGTTCAAATCAATTCTACCAGAATCAAAAGTGCTCAAATTGGCTTCCAGTTTTTATATGAAACTCTGAGGTCTTTTGTTTTCCAAATTTTTTCTCTCTCTCTCTACTCTTTCAAGCTCTTTAACGCAAAGACAGCAATTGTAAAAAATGTCAGTGACACTGAAATAATCAGGTATGCATAAACACATTTGTTGATTGTACTGTCGGATTTCTTATGCTTGTGTGTATACACACACAGTAGCATTAGAAGAAGCAGTGACTGTAGTCTTCCTCCAGGACACCCATTTTGACCATGACGCAGTGGCGGATCCAGAGCCTGGTATCGGGAGGGGCACTTTCAGATTATTTTCTGTCCGCCGCCACAAAACAATGGTGCTTATAGAACAGACTACACAGTGTAGAGGTATACTGTATATTGTGTGGTACAGTGTAGACTATGTGTGTATAACAAACATATTTCACATGAAAACTTACAATTACTTGACTTGGCTCTTGGGGATCTCGAACGCCACTTCCACACTTTGGCCGGGGGCTCGGTGGAGCTGATGTGTTTTATCCTAATGAGAGAGATTTCATAATAAGGATTTGGAGAAGGGGCAGAGGAATAGCAGAGCAGGGAGAGGCTGGTGCTGCTACTAGGGGGTCATACCATGGGGGAGTAATAAAGCCCACCATAATGCCCCCCCAGTAGAAATAATTCTCCTTATAATGTGACAGTGCAAAAAATACCCCCTTGTAATGCCCCCAGGTGAGCTAATGTCCCCATAGTGCCCCCATAATGTGCCAGTATAAAATACCCCTATATAGTGCCCACAGTAAATGCCCCCATAGTGCTCCACACCCTCCTTCCTCCTAGTGCCCCCCATAATGTACCAGTATAAAATGCTCCAGTAGATGCCCTCAGTGTCCCCCATAATTTGCAAGTATAAAATACCCCTTCTTAGTGCCCCCGTAGATGACCCCATAGTACTCCTCTCCCCCCTTCCCCATAGTACCCACCATAATGTGTCCCAGTATAAAATTGTACTGTACAGAGCGCCCCATATAAAATACCCCTTCTTTGTGGCCTCAGTAGATGCCCCTATAGTGCCCCCAATCATGTGCCAGTATTAACAGCCCCCTCATGTGCCAGTATTAATAACAGCCCCCCATGTGCCAGTATTAATAAGAGCCCCCCGTGCCAGTAATAACAGCCCCCCCGTGCCAGTAATAACAGCCCCCCCTGTGCCAGTAATAACAGAATAACAGCCCCCCTGTGCCAGTAATAACAGACCCCCCCGTGCCAGTAATAACAGACTCCCCCTGTGCCAGTAATAACAGACCCCCCCGTGCCAGTAATAACAGCCCCCCCCTGTGCCAGTAATAACAGCCCCCCCCTGTGCCAGTAATAACAGCCCCCCCCATGCCAGTAATATCAGCCCCCCCTGTGCCAGTAATAACAGCCCCCCTGTGCCAGTAATAACAGCCCCCCTGTGCCAGTAAAAGTATTGTATATATTAAAAAAAACTAAAAAAACACATACTTACCTCCATGTCAGTGATGCGATGCAGGCCTCTTCCGGCCTGTCTCCCGGCTTAGACGGCGGCGCGATGACGTCATCGCGCTGCCTGCGCCGGGCTCTCATAGGCTGCCGGCCTCGTACCTGCAGCCTATCAGAGGAAGGGAAAGGGACACGCCTCTCCCTCCCCTGCCTCAGCACAGTCATCTGTATCGCTGTCCTGAGGACGGCGATACAGATGACTATGGAGATGAACGCTTCTACAATGGAAGCGTTCATCTCCCTGTGCCCCGCCGCCGCCAGCTCGGGGGGGGGGGGCAATTGCCCAGTTGCCCCCCCCCCCCCCCTGGATCCGCCACTGCCATGACGGCTCCTTTAGGTTTGCAGCTAGGTCATTCCCGCTAGTGTTTTCTGGTTCGGCAGATAAAAAGATAGCCGAAGGTAGCCATCCTCCTGTCTGCCAACTATCCCTTACAGGTTGAATCATCCATCTCTGATGTGAAGGGTAGATTTGTTATCCTTAAAACTACTCTCAATAGTGCACCACTTATACTCTGTAACATATATGCTCCGAACTCCTTTCCAGATTTATTTTTTGAATAAGGTGTTTTTGAAGCTTTCTCAATATCTGCTTGCCGCACTGATTGTGGGGGGAGATTTTAATGTCTCCTTCTCTGAACACTTAAACAGAATGTCCCCCACTGAATCTACACCTTCACACTTCCAACGTTGGCGAGCACGACTTTAATCCGGAAGTTTGCACTCTATGACCTGTGGCGGATAAACTATTCCACATCTAGATCCTACACTTTCTTCTCACATCCACAGCATACACACACCCGTATAGACTATTTTTTGGGGAAATATCCCTACCCTCCGATTGCTCTGAGATGGCGAGGTGGGAAACAATACGTGGTCAGACCACGCCCCAATTTCTATCTCTCTTAAAACCTCTGGACACAACACTACAGTATTAGTAGAAAGCAAATCTATGGCACACCAATATCTTTTTATAGTGATGCTTTTAATAAGTACTGTACATGTTTAGATTATTTCATATATTTCCATGATCCAGAATTCATAATTATTTCATAAGGCAGGAAAAAGTCCCAACGTTTCGGTCGGTTTATGAGTCACGACCTTTGATAATATAAGGGGAAGTATCGAGGTACTTTATACTTCCACTTATATTATCAATTCAGTTTATAGTAGCTATGCCCTATATATTATACCCCAAGCAGCCCCTATGCACATTTATAATGACCAGTATAATTACTAAGTATACTAATACTATAAGTATTGGGAAGCCATTATCTGCCTTTGCATATTGTGCAATTTTGAGGTGAATTCCTGCATATCTCCACAAGTAATTAATATCAATTTACCCTAATCATCACTACACTTTTCTCCCCCATACAGTCCTTTGACTACATATACCCTATGGTCTTGCAATAATTTTATACCAGATAATACATACTCTTTTCTACTTTACATTTCATTTCAAACCTTATTCTATTTGACTTCTATTTGTATATACTTATGATTTGATCATTTTGAGGATCCGGCTTTAGTATATGTATCTCTATATATCTCTACAGATCCCTTGACAAAGGTCGTAAACCGACCAAAATGTTGGGACTTTTTTCTGGCCTGAATTCTGGATAATGGAAATGTACGAAATTATCTAAACATGTACACTTATTGGTGTGCCATAGATTTGCTTTCTACTAAGACTGAATATTGTCTTCCATGAGCACCCACCAACTAAGAGGGTGTGCAGATCTCAATTCCCCAACTACCACACTAGCGTACTCCTTACTTACCAGGCCATTACTTAAGCAGGAACTTCACAACACCCTCTCTGAATATTTCTCTATTAACCAATCTTCTGTGTCATCCATCTCTACACTGTTGGAGGCACATAAGATGGTCTTTAGGGGAAGCTGTATTGCCCTGGGTTCCAGACTGAAATGGGAAACCCCTTTGCAAATGGCCACAGCCACTGCTCAGCTGAAAGATTTATAATCTCGGCTAGAAACACGTCGATTGTGCCATCTGCTCCGCCATATAGTACTTTTGGGCACTAGACTGCGTGAACTGGCCATTGCAAAAACAGAAAAGTTGCTACTGTATTCGAGGCAGCGTTCCTATACATGGGGTAATAAGCTCCACACGATCTTAGCATGTCAATTGTGCAAATCCAATGTAACAGGAACCCCAACGGCACTGCGGCGATCTGCCAAAGATGTTGAACAATCGCTTAATACTCAGATTACAGCGGAAGAATTTGAGGAAGTGACCAAACAGCTCCCTAACAACAAATCCCCTGGCCCTGATGGCCTACCCTACCTCTATATTTTTTCCTCTCCTGCTGCTCCTTATTTAACTCCTTCTTACAGGGAGCCCCATTACCTGAGTCGACTCTTCACTGTTACATAACCCTCATTCCAAAACAAGGTAAGGCCCTCCTTAATTCTGACTTAAAAATATTCACTTAAATCCTTGCTAATAGGCTCTTATATTGGCTCCCCCAACTGATACATAGGACCAATTAGGCTTTGTTCCCTGCCGGCAGGGTGGAGACAACACGAGGAGAACTATAAGCTTGATTGACGTTGTTAATAAACGTAAGCAACAAGCTCTATTATTACGCTTGGATGCAGAAAAAGCATTCGACCGTCTAAATTGGCCTTTCATGTTCTCCACCTTGTAGGCTTTTGGTAGCACTGGTCCTTTTCTAACCGCATTAAATGTGCTTTATGCCCGACCCACAGCCACTATCAAAATGCCACATGCTCTTTCTGGTACATTCCCCATAATTAATGGTACGCACCAGGGATGCCCGCTTTCCCCTCTCCTTTTTGTGCTCTGCATTGAGCCACTTGCAGTGGCTATTAGGTCCCATCCTGACATTCATGGAGTTTTAGTCAATAGTGTAGGATTTAAAGTCTCTTTATTTGCAGATGACATTCTTCTCATCTTATCTGACTTACATGTCACTCTTCCAAATCTTTTCCATTTATTCGCAGACTACGGTACAAAGTAAAGTAAATACAACTAAAACTGAAGCCCTCCCACTTAACCTCCCCCCTGATGGATTAGCCCTACTACAAACCAACTTTCGTTTTACCTGCGCTACCTGGGGATACAATTAACTCCCACATACTCCTCCCTGTATGCCCAGAATTTCCCAACTCTCCTCCATGACCATAAATTGTCTAAGGGGCCCCCTGCTTCAGTGCTGCTGTTCACCTGAACCTACGAGGAAGCAAATGGGTGGACAGCTGAAGAGCTGCACTTTACAATGCAGTGTACGGTCTCCTCTCTGACATATAAGAGAAATCATTACCACAGTGCTGACAGGACCTGCGATAATGTCCAATGCAGCAGGCAGAGCTCGCCAGCGAAGAGGGGATTAATTTTGAAGAATGAAGAAGACCAGCCATGCATGTGAACAAGTATGGATTCAATGTAAGTGCAAGGGAAATGCTGGGAGTTGTAGTCCTCTCCTCTTATACCTCCTGTTATGTAATATCAGAGTACATTACAAGAGGAGGTATGAGAGGAGAGGGCTACAACTCTCAGCATGTCCAGGCCATTATTATATAATATCAGGGTACATTACAACACCCTGGATATGCTGGGAGTTGTATACCTCCTCTCATAATGTACTCTGATATTACAAAATAACTGCTTGGACATACTGGGAGTTATAGTCCTATCCTCTTATACGTCCCCCTGTAATGTGCTCTGATATTAAATAATAATGGCTTAGACATGCTGAGAGTTATAGTCCTCTCCTGTTATACCTCTTGCAGTAATGTGCTCTGAATTAGGGCCGGGGCGATGGATAGGGGAGGGTAGTCATCTGCCTAGGGAACCACTTCACCCCATAAAGAGGGGAGCATTCATGGCCGTCCAACTTCACAAGCCTCAGGCCGCCAGGCCTCAAGCCTGTGAGGCATTAGAACAGAGCAAGAAGCCGCAATGACATCACTGCAACCTCTTGCTCTGGGTCTCGCATGATGGAGCATTATATACATACTGGCACTACGGTGAAATATTATATACAGTACAGACCAAAAGTTTGGACACACCTTCTCATTCAAAGAGTTTGACTATGAAAATTGACTATGAAAATTGTAGATTCACATTGAAGGCATCAAAACTATGAATTAACATATGTGGAATTATATACATAACAAACAAGTGTGAAACAACTGAAAATATGTCATATTCTAGGTTCTTCAAAGTAGCCACCTTTTG
The DNA here is from genome assembly GCF_905171765.1 of Bufo bufo. Taxonomy (NCBI): domain Eukaryota; kingdom Metazoa; phylum Chordata; class Amphibia; order Anura; family Bufonidae; genus Bufo; species Bufo bufo. The sequence continues at coordinate 349,161,534 of NC_053392.1, forward strand.
CTTTGATTACTGCTTTGCACACTCTTGGCATTCTCTTGATGAGCTTCAAGAGGTAGTCCCCTGAAATGGTTTTCACTTTACAGGTGTGCCCTGTCAGGTTTAATAAGTGGGATTTCTTGCCTTATAAATGGGGTTGGGACCATCAGGGGTGTTGAGGAGAAGTCAGGTGGATACACAGCTGATAGTCCTACTGAATAGACTGTTAGAATTTGTATTATGGCAAGAAAAAAGCAGCTAAGTAAAGAAAAACGAGTGGCCATCATTACTTTAAGAAATGAAGGTCAGTCAGTCAGCCGAAAAATTGGGAAAACTTTGAAAGTAAGGGCTATTTGACCATGAAGGAGAGTGATGGGGTGCTGCGCCAGATGACCTGGCCTCCACAGTCACCGGACCTGAACCCAATCGAGATGGTTTGGGGTGAGCTGGACCGCAGAGTGAAGGCAAAAGGGCCAACAAGTGCTAAGCATCTCTGGGAACTCCTTCAAGACTGTTGGAAGACCATTTCAGGGGACTACCTCTTGAAGCTCATCAAGAGAATACCAAGAGTGTGCAATGCAGTAATCAAAGCAAAAGGTGGCTACTTTGAAGAACCTAGAATATGACATATTTTCAGTTGTTTCACACTTGTTTGTTATGTATATAATTCCACATGTGTTAATTCATAGTTTTGATGCCTTCATAGTCATGAAAATAAAGAAAACTCTTTGAATGAGAAGGTGTGTCCAAACTTTTGGTCTGTACTGTATATATATATATATATATATATATATATATACACATATATAGGCATTATGGGGGTAAGCTTTATATTTTGGAACTATTGGGGGGCACTACAGGGGGACATTAGAGCCACTGGGAGCATTATGGTTATATTATTATTACTAGGGTACTGTAGGAGCGTTACTATTATTTGATGCAATATGGAGGGCATTGCTACTAATGGGTGATATCTTGGGGAGTATTATCGCTATTGGGGGCTCCATTACTAATGAGGGCAGTCTGGGTGTATAGTATAGTATAGTGTTTGTGGACATGGGGGGGAGCACAACAGGCACAGTATTGGGGGTAGCTTCAAGACGCTCTCCGAGTTTTTTCATATTGATGACCTATCCTTAGGATAGGTCCTCAATATTAGATCGGCAGGGGTCTGACACCTGGCACTCCTGACAATAAACTGTTTGAGGAGACTGCGTGCAGCAGCAGTGAACAGCACGCGCCGTCTCCTCAAACAGCTGATCGGCGGGGGTGTTGGACGTCGGACTGTGTTTTTAGCACATTATTACAAGATGTGGGCGCCCCTTTTGATTTTGCACAGGGCTACATTTCGTCTAAAACCGGCCCTGCCTTACTGATATCCTTCTTTGGATGTATAGCAACAGTCAAAATGTCCATTCTTCCCAAAGTGCTATACCTGTTTGAAATCATTCCTGTGCCTGGAAAGGAATTACGAGCTATCCAATCCGCTATCCTGCAGTTCATATGGAATGGAAAAAAGAGCGGTCCTTACGGCTCTTAAAATGCAGGGAGGACTGTCAATCCCAGATAGAACTAGGTACTGTGGAGACACACATCTAAGACGACTCCCAGCCTGGTCCTTCCTTTATGCCTACTCTAGATGGATGGAAATGGAAAAATTATGGTTAGCAACCATACATCCAAATTCCCTACTATGGCCACCAACACTGCCCACAACACAGTCCCATTTACTGGGCCCGATGTCCTTTACCTATAACATCTGGCCGACATGCAGACAACGATTTGCTTTGGTCTCCAATAAGTCCTCTATGACTTCTCTTCTATTCAATTCTATATTTCCGGAGGGTATACTCCCTTCCTTTTTTAGATCATGGTTTTCTAATAAGTTATTCTGTTTCACAGACATAGTAGACTACAGAACCCTGCAGCGCTTACTGTTTCATACTTCCTTCTAGCTCCCAGACTCCTCTAGATACCAGTATACAAATACAACACTTCCTCAACAGTCTATTTAAATCCCCACAGGTCTCTATTCCAACCTTGTTCAAGAAATTGTGCAAACTTTTGGATTCAACCAAGGGACTCATTTCCGAGATCTATGTTATTCTCTCCTCTCCTCCGCCCCTGTCCGACACTCGTATATGACTGAATGGGATACAATATTGGACCGTGCAATCTCCTCTGAAGAATGGAAACTGATTTGGAGGAGAGCTGGCTTGACTTCTACTTGTGTCTCCCACAGGGAGAACTCATATAAGATATTGGGGACATCCTAAAACATTTAATGTGAAAATGGCTTAATGTAGCTTAATGTACCATAATGTCCCTACACCTCAATCAATTGTCTTGAAACTTTGCACAACCAAGATCTCAGCTTTCCAAACCTATCCTGGAAGTTTTATAGATTTCAGTTAACCACAAGGCAAATGAGTGACATTAAGCTTGTTTTTTGGGGGCGCTTAATGTGGCTTAACATACAAAAAAACAACTTAGATGTTAACCGATTTCCCCCAAACTTCCCATACTACAAGACTCTCTCTATGCTAACATATTCTGAAGATTTTGGGTCATTTTAGAAAACATACCAAAAGTTATTCACATTAAACTATCTTATTCCAATCCTAAAACATTTAATGTGAACAGATTAATGTAAAAAGAGCTTAATGTACCATAATGTGCCTAAACCTCAATCAATTGCCTTGAAACTTTGCACAACCCAAGTTCCCAGCTTCCCAAACCTATCCTGGAAGTTTTATGGATTTGGCTACCCACAAGGCAAATGAGTGACCTTAAGCTTGTCTTTTGGAGAGCTTAATGTGGCTTAATGTACAAAAAACAACTCACATGTTAACCAATTTCCCCCAAACTTCCCATCCTACTAGACTCTCTCTATGCCAACATATTCTGAAGATTTAGGGTCATTTGATAAAACATACCAAAAGTTATTCACATTAAACTATTTTATTCCTTGACTGGACGTGGTCACACATTTTAATGTAATCCCGCCCAGTTTTTTGGTGGTGGAATGTGTGACCGCCACTAGGTCAAGCGTTCCAACGCTTTGTCAGATATTCCAGGGCAGATCGCTATTGCAGCTGTTCGGTTCTGAAATGTCACTTCTATCCGACTTTGTTAGTAGGGTGGAATGTGAGATCGCACTCGCAGAGTAAAATAGAGGTGACATTTTAGGACCAATCAAGTAAGGGTATATTGGTTTTGGACACTATTTTTTGATGCCATAGATAAGAATGTGCATACTTATTACCCTTAGTACCTCCTCTGTAATGGATTTCTCATGTATTCTTCATTCCAGATGGTGCTTTCTATCATCTATAGGTACATACCGAAAGGTTATGGATACAGGCTGAAGATTTTCTCCAAGATCACTATTATGTTTTGGTTTATATAGTTTAATAAATAAATAAATAAATAAATAATTGTCTTCTTGCAAACTCAGTTATTGCTATATGAAGGTAACGTTTACAGAAAACAAGGGATATGAAGTAATGTCCCCAATGTCATATTTAAAAAAAAAATAATAATAAAGTGTGCTATGTTTTTACTAAAAGCACAGATTTTTTTCAGGATTTATTTGAATAGATAAGAGTCTTATATTATGTGAATTTTGGGGGAAATCGGTTAGCATCTTAGTTTTATGTACATTAAGCCAGACAAGGCAGGAGATGTGTGGCTGTGTAGGAGTAGCAGTAGGGGAAGCAGCAGCTGGGGTGACAGCAGCAGCACAGCATGGAACATGATAGACAGGCAGATAGCACCTGTGGCATGATTGGGTCAGTGACACATAGCCACTGTTTGCAATTGCATATCGATTCACTACCCTCAGCTGGAGGTTTGAAGTAATCTTCATGGATCCATGCCACAGTTTTTTCTGCTTGTGTGTGACAATGCCACAGTACATTGGAGGCTGGAAATGACAGTACACCAATAGTAGGCTTGCCCAGTTCCAGCCACTGTTCCATTCTGCCATGGAGTAAGGGAACTGGGTATGTGCTGGAGAAATTGCACAGTCCAGGTAAGACAGAACCTGGTTGTTCAGACAGTGCATATTTGTTTGCTGATCTGCGTCAGCGTGGTGCAGCACTTTAAATCATCACTAAATAGACTACTGCTGGTGCTTCTGCGGCTTCTGCTACTTGTCATAGCAGAATCGGTGGGAGGTCAATAACTCAGCGGAGACAGAGAGGGGCCTTCTGGTCAGACATGTCGTTTGTAGGCGTCTGGTTGAGAAACTCTGCAGCAAGGTGCGTACAGAGCTTTGCCCTCCTTTCAGCATCAGGACAACATTCCCCCCATATGCTTTGTTCGTGAGGGTCTAAAATCATGGCTGTCCAGTAGTCAGCATTCTGCTTGCCATGCATGTCAGTGTGCTTGAGGTCCCAGTTCTTTTAGGCTCTGTCCCCACTGAGATGATTGGTGGTGACCAGTGTCATCATCATTATCCTGATAAGGTTCGTCCTCTTACACCACAAACTTCTCCTCCTCCTCCTGTTCCTCCTCCAGTGGTAGCTCCTCATCCTTATCTTCCTCCTCTTCCTTCTCTATGGCACTTTCCCCCACTACCCAACAGCTATATGGCAGCGAGCAAGATGTAAAAGCTATTCTTCTTCCATCATCCCTTGTTGCATCAGCATTTGTTCTAATATAAATATCAGGCGGTTAACATAATTGATGCCACTGTTGTCCCTACTCACAAATCTGGTGGCCTCTTCGAAGGGCCTGAGTATATGACATGCGTCTCTGATGAGCTGCCACTGCCTGAGCTCAAATTGCATGATGATCATTGACAGCTTTACACTGCTTATACAGACACTCCAGTACATTTTCCAGGGAGTTGGGACGTTGCAATCAAATGGTGCAGAAGCAGACCACTCTGTGGCTTCAAGTCCAGGATGGCCCTCGTAGCCACATAAGAATGACTGAAATATACTGTCACTCTCTTGGACATGGAGAGTCCATATCTGCACCTTCTGCAAGCCACAATACTTAAATTTAACACGTGTGTAATACAGGGAGCATGTGTTATTTCCCCCACAGGCTAAGCAGCCATGATGTTCCTGCCATTGTCACTGACCATTTTGCCCAGTTTTATTTGGCAGTGAGACACCTAGTGGGAAATTGGCAACTGATCCACTGTGTGACTTCTCTTGACCAGGCTCATCTGTTTTAAGATAGCATGGCAAGTCTTCTGTTTACACTAATGAAACGAGGAAGGTAGAGTGGAACCAATGCCCTGCCCCTGTTTCTGTTGGGGATGGGATGATGTCCATTGAGGAGGATGTGAAGAAGGTGGATAAGTGCTTGGTGTGGAAACCTGACAGACATCAACATGGATCTGGCCACATTACTGTGGTGCTGCAACGCTCCTGGTCAAAACATTGACCCAGTGGGCCATGAAAGACATGTGCTGTCCCGGTTCATAATTTCTGCTCAAGGTTTTGATGTTGGCGTGCACCTTGCCGCACAGGGCCAATTTTAAGGAGAGGAGTGGCCATTGTTCCACGCAAAGTTAGAGAACAAGGCAGGGATAGATTTTTTGGAGAAATAATGGAACACATGACAATTTTTTGGGGAAAAAACTTCAATGAGACAAAGTAGATCTTGAAGACGGTGATGGCTTAGTGTCTGCAAGCACAATGGAGAGAATGGATTTTTGGGAATACGACAATTTTTAGTCAATTTTAGTGAAGACAAGAAAAGCTATAAAGCTGTAAAGGGAAGCTTACTTCCCTGCTTCCCTGCGCTGGTTCCCCTTTCTTCTCCTCCAGGTGCTATGTTCATATGTACCTGCATTGCTGAGAAAAATGAAATTTTTATATATGCAAATGAGTCTCTAGGAGCAACAGGGTGTTATCATTATACCTAGAGGCTCATCTGTCTCTGCAACCGCAGCACCCTCTGCACTTTGATTGACAGGACCAGTCAGGTGTGATCACTGCCCGGCCCTGTCAATCAAAGTGCAGAGGGCATGGCAGTTGCAGAGAGAGCTGAGCCTCTAGGTGTAACAACAATGCCCCCTTTGCTCCTGGTGCCTCATTTGCATATATTAAAACATAATGTTTCTCAGCAATGGGGGCACATATAAACATGGGACCAACACAAATGCCTTCAGCTGTCAAGTGCACATGCAACAGGTCAGCTGCCCTGACAGATGCCCTTTAAAGCTAGGACCCTAGCTCTACAAGGCACCAGTATTAACAACTGAGACACTGTGCTGCCCAACTACCCTCACAAATTATAGTTTTAGAATCTTGTATGAATTCTAGGTGCAATTTGTTTCAGGAATGCAGTGTGCGTTGTAAGCTAGTAGTGATACAGTTGTCAGAGCTATAACAAATTGAAATTGAAGTTTGTAAGTTATTATAACAATATAATCAGAAACGGAAAAGAATAAATCAAGTGCCGGTCTGGTCACAACATTGTGGTCATGTAAGAAGTTAGGTGACAAACAACATTTCTTACCCAGTGAAATTAATTTTCTGATTGTTTCTGATACAGAAAGACCTGCAAGAGGATGATTTATATTAGATTTAAGTAAAATATATAGAGTACATGGAGATGATTGATAGGCACCAATGAGAGCTCCATGGCAAACACATCATGGATATCTTATTATCTCAGTTTGCGTAATTATATTTTTATTTTTAAGCTGGTTTGCCTTGGGCAATAGTGTTTGCTTACTTGAATGGGACTTATCAGGTACTTTTGATCTTGCACAACTGTGAGTGATATTTTATACTAATGGTGGGGAAAAATATCTTCTTTCCATCAAACCTTTTCAACAGGAACAAAGATGGCAAATATGGTATATTAATAGCCAAAGTTAATATGATTAAATGTGCAGGATCAATAATACACTTGTAGACAGCCCCCTCCTTAACTGATATTGATGACCTATCATGAGGATGGGTCATCAATATAAATAAAGCGGACAACCCCTTTAAGGGGTAATCCTATCAGATAGATTTTGTGGCATATGCAGGAGATTAATATCTCATTGTTGTGACCAGCGCCTATTACAAGAACTGGGGTCCCCACTAGTTTTGGGTGAGCGTATCAGCCAACAAATGTGCGAGGAGGAGACTCGACATTACCTGCGCTACATCTCCTATATAACATCTGCCCATCCTAAATATCTGTAACATTCAGTGTAATTTTTTCTTAGCCGCTGGTGACAGCGACATTACCTGCGTTACATCTCCTGTATAGCGTTTGTGCATCCTAAATATCTGTAACATTCAATGTAATTTTTTCTTAGCCGCTGGTGACAGCGACATTACCTGCGTTACAACTCCTGTATAGCGTTTGTGCATCCTAAATATCTGTAACATTCAGTGTAATTTTTTCTTAGCCGCTGGTGAGAGCGACATTACCTGTGCTACATCTCCTGTATAACGTTTCCGCATCCTAAATATCTGTGACATTCAGTGTAATTTTTTTGCGCATACACTTACAAAACCTGCGCTACTGTACGTGCGACATACTTGCAAGCATATAAGTCACACCAGTGCAACCAGGTGGTCGGTTGGATTGCAGCAGAAAATGCTTCCAGTCGGTTAAGCACCACCCTGTCTTCCACAAACTCCAGTCTCAGTAGCCAAGAGTCTAGTCAACAGAATCCTCACCCTGATCCTCCTTCCTCCCACCATGGAGAGTCTTGGCAAACAAGTGATCCCACACTCGGATATTCCGAGGAGCTCTTTTCAGCGCCATTCCTTGATTTGGGCCTCTCGTCAAGCCCGCTTGAAGAGGGACATGAGGAGATCTTGTGCACTGATTTACAAACTCTTGAGCATCCACAGTCAATAGAAGATGATGTGGGGAATGGCAATTAGTGTTTCACAAGGTAGATGATGATGATGAGACACAGTTGCCAATAATTCAACGGCAATTCGTGTCTGAAGAGGTTGATGATGAGGATGAGACACAGTTGTCAATAAGTGAGGTTCTTGTTAGGTCAACAAGTCAGAAGGATGACCAGAGTGAGGAAGTGGAAGAGGAGGTGGTGGACGATGAAGTCACTTGACCCAACCCGGAAAGGTGGCAAGCCGAGCAAGGACAGCAGTACTGAGGGGGGAAACCGCAGCACCGCAATGGGCTGGAAGAGGCAGTGGGGTGGCAAAAGGGAGAAGGCGGCCACACCAAACAGGCCCGCAACTGGTCCCCGAAGCACCCCCTTGTGGCAATCTCCCTTGCCAAGGGGTAGGTGTTCCGCAGTCTGGCGATTTTTGAAGCAAAGTGCGGACGATAAAAGAATTGTCATTTGCAACCGGTGCCGTACCAAAATGAGCAGGGGCGTGAACACTAGCAACCTCACCACCACCAGCATGATCCACCACATGGCATCAAAGCACCCTAATAGGTGGGCCGAACGCCTGGGTCCACAATCAGTGGCTGCGAGTCACACCACTACCTCCTCTTCACCTGTGTTACGTGCTGGCCAATCCCCTGTCCAAGATGCAGGCCCGGATGCCTCCCGCCATGCACCTGGACCTTCGCAAGCACCATCAGCTGGCACATCTACTTCTGTGCCCCAGTGCAGCATACAGATGTCCATACCCCAGGCCTTTGAACGAAAGCACAAATACCCAGCCACCCACCCAAAGGCCATAGCACTAAATGCGCACCTTTCCAAATTGCTGGCCCTGCAAATGTTGCCGTTTAGGCTTGAGGACGCTGAGGCTTTCCGCAGCCTGATGGCGGCAGCCGTCCCTCATTACTCAGTCCCCAGTAGCCACAATTTTTCCCGGTGTGCACCAGCATGTGTCCTGTAACATCACCCATGCCCTGACCAACGCAGTTATTGGGAAGGTCCACTTAACGACTGACACATGGACAAGTGCTTTTGACCAGGGACTCTATATTTCCCTTACGGCACACTGGGTGAACGTTGTGGAGGCCGGGAGCAAGTCATACCCTGGTATGGCACAGGTGCTACCGACGCCAAGGATTGAGGGCCCTAGTTCCATCAGGATTTCCGCCACCAATTACATTAGTGGCTGTAACCCCCCTTCTCCCCCTCCACCTCCTCCTCCACTTCCACCACTGAATTCTCATCTTGCAGCACCAGTCAGCCATCATTCAGTGGCTGGAAGCAGTGTAGCACTGCAGTTGGGAATCGGCAACAGGCCGTGCTGAAACAAATTTGCTTAGGTGACAAACAGCACACCGCCGCAGAGCAGCGGCAGGGTATAAGGGACCAGACTGAGCTGTGGCTCTCGCCACTCAACCTACAACCAGGCATGATTGTGTCTGATAATGGCCGTAACTTGGTGGCAGCTTTGGAGCTCGGCAAGCTCACACACATACCATTCCTAGCCCACGTGTTCAACTTAGTGGTTCAGCGGTTTCTCAAAAACTACCCCTGTTGTGCGACGTGAGCACATGCTTGAACTCCACGTTCCACATGTTGGCCAGGCTTTGTGAGCAGCAGAGGGCAGTAGTAGAATACCAGCTGCAACATGGTCGTCGCCTTTCCGCTCTTCACAAGCGACGAGTGGGCATGGATGTCTGACCTCTGTGAGGTTTTACGCAACTTTGAGGCATCAACACAGATGGTGAGCGGCGATACCACTATTATCAGCGTAACCATCCCACTTCTGTATCTACTGAAACGCTCGCTGCTCACAATGAAGGCGGACGCTTTGCATGTGGAAGCGGTGGAAATGGGGGAAGACAGTACACAAGGTGATAGCCAGACCACCCTCAGTTCATCTTCTCAGCGTGAATTGGATGATGAGGAGGAGCAGGAGACGGTTGCCTCCGCTACAGAGGGTAGTACCCATAGCAGGTTTATTCCAGCTGTTTAGCGTGGATGGGCCGAAGAGGAGAAAGAGGATGAGGAGATTGAGAGTCATCCTCCTGATGAGGACAGCGAAGTCTTGTCTGTTGGGACTCTGGCACACATGGCTGACTTTATGTTATGATGCCTTTCCCGTTACCCTTGCGTTATACGCATTTTGGCCAACACCGATTACTGGGTGTTCGCCCTTCTCGACCCCCACTACAAAGAGAACTTCTCATCTCTCATTCCTGTGGTGGAAAGGACTAGCAAAATGGTGCAATACCAGAAGGTCCTTGTGGAAAAATTGCTCCTAAAATTTCCAGCTGACAATGCTGGCGGCAGAGTACGTAGTTCCTTGGGAAACCGAGGAGGGGAGACAAGGGGAACACACAGCAGTTCCAACAGAGGAAGGGCAACACTCTCCAAGGCCTGGGACAGTTTCATGACACCCCGCCAGCACCCTCACCTTAATGCGCGGCCTAGTGTCACAAGGAGGGAAACGTTTTGGAAGATGGTGAAGGAGTACGTAGCAGACCGTGTTAGTGTTCTCAATGATCCCTCTGTGCCTTACAACTACTGGTTGTCCAAGCTGGACACATGGCATGAACTGGCGCTCGACGCTTTGGAGGTGCTGGCCTGCCCTGCCACCAGAGTTCTGTCAGATCAGGTATTTAGTGCTGCTGGGGGCATAATAACTGATAAGCGCATCCGCCTGTCAACTGAAAATGCAGGTTGATTTTTATCAAAATGAACAAGGCCTTGATTGCCCCTGACTTCTCTACTCCACCAGAGGAAAGCGGCTGAACGTAAGGGCACTTTAAATGTGGCTTTTATGGTGTATTGAATACACTGTATTCCCATGCACCCCTTCCACCACAAAAAAGGGTATATAGTTCAATCTTCCTTTTCTCCTCCTCCATCATATCAACATGCTTATTAGGCTGCCCTCGCTCCTAATTTTTTGGAGGGTCAACTCAGCAGCAGACCCTTACCCCTGATGTTTTAGAGGGTCACCAGCAGGCCCTCGCCCCTAATGTTTTAGATGGTCAGATCACCAGCAGGCCCTCGCCCCTAATGTTTTAGATGGTCAGATCAGCAGCAGGCCCTTGCCCCTAATGTTTTAGAGGGTCAGCTCAGCAGCAGACCCTCACCCCTAATGTTTTAGGTGGTCAGATCAGCAGCAGGCCCTTGCCCCTAATGTTTTAGAGGGTCATCTCAGCAGTTGACCCTCACCCCTAATGTTTTAGATGGTCAGCTCACCAGCAGGCCCTCGCCCCTAATGTTTTAGAGGGTCACCAGCAGGCCCTTGCTCCTAATGTTTTGAGGGTCACTAGCAGGCCATCAATCCTAATTTTCCAAGGGTGTGTATGATGCCCTCATTTATGTGTAATAAAGGGTGTATTGTAGTGCCAGTTCCTTGTAATTTATGCCAGCCCTTTCACTTAGTGCATAGGCTTTATGAGTGTAGGAGTCCCACTACCTGAACATTTGTACCACAATGTGAATGAGGCCATCCTTTATGTAATATACAAGTTGTATCGGAGTGCCTCTTCCTTGTAATTTTTGGCAGCACTTGCACTCTATATACAAGTAAATATACAGGAAAGAATGTTTCCTAACAATTTTTCCTCTAAAATCGATTTTATCTTTGGTTTTGTGCATATTAGTGTCAGTCTGTAAAAGTGGCATACTCCTCGGACAACATGGTTTCCAGCAGCGACCTGGGAGTCCAAGATGCATCCAGACATCCTCCCCATGCTGTTCCCGAACCATTTCAGTGGTGTTTCCATCAATTTCTGACCTTTCCCTGTGAACCTTTTCAGAGCAAGGGGTGCCTGGTTTAATGCTCGGGTTCTCCCATTGACTTGCATTGTGCTCTGGTGTTCTGTAGAGCACCCGAGCAAAATGGAAGTCAATGGGAGAACCTGAGCACTTTGGTGCTCGATCAACACTAGTCCCCACCTCTATTCCATTTGTAAGTACGTAAATAATAATTCTGTTATTCTGATGTATCTGCACACCACTATGAAAAACCAACCAAAATAAATTGTTAAATGCATTTCCGGTTAATGTAATAATATCCATTGATTCTCCAAGAATATAAGGTGAACTGGAGTTCAAAATGAGGATTTAAGCAGAAAGAGATCAAGGACAATCACAACTACATAGCATTCTTAATAAATTACAGTGATAAAAAAGAATCAGTATTCTAATACCATAATCTTCATCAAGGTCTTTGCTGTAACTAATTTCAAAGCAACATCCCACTACTAAGCATGGATTTTCCCTGCTACAGCCATTTATTGATGAACAGGATTTGTATGCTCTTAATTCCTATGTTGTTAATGTGAGCAGTTAGATGCTGTGGCTAGTAGAAATGCTGCGGAAAGTTGCATGTTGTGTGTAGATTTGGTATGTGTGCTCCATCTATGCAAAATGTATCTTTCCAGGAACTGCATGTGGTTTGTAAGAGTTTTATGAGTTTTCCTCAAAATTTGGCTGGTTGCCGGAGTCCCTGGTTCTTAGTGTCTCTGAAGGTCCCAATGGAAGCTATCTATCTAGCACTTGTCATGTATCCAGTGAGCATTTGGAGCAGAAGTAGGATTGCTAACTGCCCAGAAATTCCTGGACAGTCCATAAAAATTGGGGAATTTTTTTTAGTGTCTGTGAAAAAGGTCCCAGTGGTAGCTATCTATCTAGCACTTGTCACATATCCAGTGATCATTTGAAGCAGAAGCAGGGTTGCTAACCATCTAGGAATTCCTAGGCAGTCCATAAAAATACAGGACATTTTTCCAGTGTCCGTGATTTTCTTTTGCGGTTGGTGGTTCTTCAGCATTTTAGAGCTCACAGTAAATGTTGGTAATGTGCTCAGTATTAGTATCTGACCTGTAGCCTTGTATTACTTGCAATCTTTATAGTTCATTATAGTTTTCCACTATGTCCGTAGAAAATGTTAGCCGGATAAATTGTCCAGAAAAAAAAGAAAAAATTAGGTTGGCAATCCTGAGCAGAAGCGAACAATGGCATGTTGTATCTGTCACGTTGCTGTTTTGTTGATCCCTTTCCAAGAACTGGAAATCTACAAGTGTGTATTAAGGTATAATTGAGAATCAATAAATTTTCAACTGGTTCGCTCATCTTTACTAGGACCCCTTTGCATATACCGTATTAAGGCTACTTTCACACTGGCGTTTTGGCTTTCCATTTGTGAGGGGCTCAGGGCTCTCACAAGCGGTCCAAAACTGATCAGTTTTGCCCTAATGCATTCTGAATGGAAAAAGATCCGCTCAGAATGCATCAGTTTGCCTCCGTTCCACTCCATTCCGCTTTAGAGGCGGACACCAAAACGTTGCTTGCAGCGTTTTGGTGTCCGTCTGACAAAACTGAGCCTAACGGATCCGTTCTGACACACAATGTAAGTCAATGGGGACGGATCCGTTTTCTATGACACAATCTGGCACAATAGAAAACGGATCAGTCCTCTATTGACTTTCAATGGTGTTCAAGATGGATCCACTAGGCTTTGTTAAAGTTAATACAAACAGATCCGTTCTGAACGGATGCAGATGGTTATATTATATGAATGGATCCGTCTGTGCAGATCCATGACGGGTCCGCACCGAACGCGAGTGTGAAAGTACTTTAAGGCATATGGATGTCATACAGATGTCTGTAAGAGTGTCTCCCATTACATGAATGCCACAAATGTATGCTTAGACATTGCTTCTCCCACAGCTTAACCAGGAGTGAAAGAAGGCTCCATTATTTAAAAAAAGGGTTGTCTTCTTGATACAACCCCTTGAAAAATTTAAAAGTCTATTATATATGGCAAAGTTATATGGATCTTACCTGGATGTTAACAGCCCCTTATGTGTCTTTGACACTCAGCTTCATGGTGCACAATAGTGTTTAGAACTGCCATTATAGTTAATAGAATATGGAACTCTACAAGGTGGTTTTTGCGAGAGCCAACATCTATTGTCACATAAAAAAAAAGGAAAAAAAAACATGTAGCGAGCCGTATCCTTTATGACTAGTGTTGATCACGAATATTCGAATTGCAAATTTTTATCGTGAATATCGGCACTTCGAGAATTCGCGTATATTTAGAATATAGTGATATATATTCGTAATTTCGAATATTCAAGATATTTTTTTAATCAGTTCACATGATCCCTCCCTGCTTCTAGCTTGTGGGCCAATAAGGAGGCTGCAATATCTTTGACTTTAGTAGTGTTGATTGCGAAGTTTCGTAATGAGAATTTTCGTAATGAGAATTTTCGAAATGAGAATCAATGAGATTGTGAAAACTCAGATCCGATGGTATATTCTAACCCCCAGGCATTCCCATGGTGACGGGGACTCTTGTCGGGGAGGAGTATGCCAAAGCATATATTAGCTAAAGTGTTCTACATTCGTTTTTTTTTTTGAATTTTCGCTATATTGCCATATATTCTTGTTTTCGAATATTACGAATATTCAAAAAAAATGAATATATTCGATATATAGTGCTATATATTCGTTTTTCGAATATTCGTAATATTCTAAAACAAGAATATATAGCAATATAGCAAATATTCGGAAAAAAAAACAAATGTATAACAATTTAGCTAATATAGTGCTATAATGTTTTTTTTATAGTTGTAATTTTTTTCCAATCTGAACTTAAGATGAGAAAAAAATTACAACTATTAGACAAAGAAGATTATAGCACTATATTAGCTAAATTGCTCTATATTTGTTTTTTTCGAATATTCTCTAGATTTCTATCTATTCTTGTTTTTGAATATTACGAATATTCTGAAAAAACTAATTTATTTGTTTTCTAGAATATTCGTATATTTTTTTTCATCTGTACAGTTGTTCCACTTCGGCATACTCCTCGCCGACAAGCGTCCCCGTCACCATGGGAACGCCTGGGGATTAGAATATACCATCGGAACTGAGTTTTCACGATCTCATTGATTCTCATTTCGAAAATTCTCATTATGAAAATTCGCATTACGAAAATTCGCATTACGAAAATTCGCAATCAACACTACTCCTAACGAATATTCTACGAAATATTTGTGAAATATCGCGAATTCGAATATGACCCCTGCCGCTCATCACTATTTATGACTATACATCATAATATCCCCAAATGAAATTTACTTTATCGAATCAAGCCCTAATTCAACATTCAGTATTTCAAGCTGTTTTTTGCTAGGGAATTGTATAGTTTTGCAATAAGTTTACAAATTTACCCACATTTGGTGTCATAAGCCACATATAAAATAATATTCGATATATTCAATTATTTTTGAACATAAGTGTCTTCCATCTGACTAATCTACACTACTCTTTATTTCAGAACTAATCATGAAATGTGCATTGCTTTATATGGAACACCGCCAGGTTACCTTTCAAAGGTTAATTGCTTTTTCTTGCCAATTTGCCATAGATACACAAGGATATGATTCCAACTATAATTGTACATTTTGAATTCACCTTCATCTATTATATAGTCCTGATAATATTTGCCAGGAAAGCTTTAGTTAGCTTCACATTGCCTGGCAGCAATAACTTGGTGACTTGAGTGTTTGAGCAGTCATTTGTCTATAGTGCGCCTCTTGATTTCCACATAGACCACTTTGTGGGAGCTCGGCTTTCATAACAATACTACGGTTCATTTCTGTGAATTTATCTCCAATTAATTTCTTGGATATGTATTAACAGGACTTCATAACAAGAGGTAGGATATGCTTCAAGTAATTTTGCTTGCAGGTTCCGCAGAGAGTTATTTCTCACCATTTGTCAGTTTTGTTGGCATGTCTAATAAGCTTCACAGGCAGTCTTTAAAGGGGTTCTCCCAGCTACACATATTAATAATCTATCTTCAGGATAGGTCATCAATATCAGGTAATTGGGGGTCCGACACTCGGCACTTCCATGATTAGCTGTTTCAGGCTGCTACAGCATCGGAAACTATACAGGGTACAGAGGTGGAGGCAGACAGCACTGTACATTGTGTAGTGGTCATGCCGGGGTATTGCAGCTCAGCTCTCAGTCAGGTGAATGGCAGCTAAGTTGCAGTATACCAGAGCCAAAAACTGCACAGTCTACGGAGCCTTCTGGTCCTACTCCATACATTGTTGGCTTCTAGCTCCGCAGCAGCCCAAAGCAGCTGATCGGTGGGGGTGCCAGGTGTCGGACCCCCACTAAGTGTGGATAGGTCATTAATATCTGTCGCCAGAAGAAACTTTTTAGCCATTAAACTACTGCTGCCATACATGTGCAACGGAAGTGGTCTGTTTAAATATGTTTTGAACAGCAGAGATCCTACCTAGGCTATTGTCTGTGATCACCGATAACACCAATCACAGACATTTAACCCATCAGATGCCGTGGTCATATATGAGCACGGCATCTGAGAGCACTGAAACTGGGAGCCGGAACGTCTTCCCTTCACCGAGATCAGGGACGGTGTTCCTTCTGGTAATAGGCCTGAGCCTGGACTGCATTGGAATTTACTAAATTTGCTGTTCAGTAATCGATCAAAATCCATTACTGAATAGAAATGACAATCTGATGATTGCTTGTTATAGTCACCTAGGGTGATTTAAAAAAAAAATCAGCCCCAATTCCCAAAATTAAAGTCAAAATAAATAAACAAAAAAATAAACATCATAGGCACCGCCACATCTAAAAATGCCTTTACTATTAAAGTCTAAAAATATTTATCTCACACAGGGAACCGCACAATGGGAAAAATACAATCAAAATGCAGATTCACCATTTTTCATTGTTTGACTTTCCCACAAAAAAGTGATCAAAAAGTCATATACATGCCAAAAACGGTATCAATAAAAACCACAGATCACCCCTCACAAAGCTCCGTATAAGTAACTATAAAAAAAGTTATAGGGGTGAGAATATGGTGATGCAAAGAAAAAATTAATGTAGTCATGCAAAGAAAGAACTTTTTCAAAGTTTTTTTTTTTCTTCAATATTATAGTTAAAAAAACTAAATGTGGTATAAATGTAGTCTAGCTGTAATTGTACTGACCTGGAGAATGAAGGTAACAGATCAGTTTTACCTCATAGTGAACACCATAAAGACAAAACCCGTAAAGCGGTTATTTTTCCAGTTACAATATTGGTGCCATTAGAAAGTACAGCTTATTCCACAATAAACAAGCCCTCACATGGCTATGTGAATGGAAAAATAAAAAAGTTATAGCTCCAGAAAGGCAGGGAGTGAAAAATGAAAAAGCAAAAATGTTAAATCTTCCAAGGCTCAAGGGGTTAAAGTGGTTCTCCAGCCAATAGAAAGGATTTTTTTGGTTTTGTTTTGTTAATAAAAAAAAAAGGTTACCTAACTAACCTCCCCCACTGTTGTCCCAACATTTCCCTGGTCTCTACTTCCTGGACCCCCTGACACACAGGAAATGACTGCTCAGCCAATCACTGTCTGGGGCAGGTCACCTGGAAGTAGAGACCAGTGGGGACCCAGTAGTATGACTTTTTTTTATTGCCTTTTAAAAAATATATATATATTGTCCAGAGAAAGCCTTTAATACGACTGCTAGATTTCCCTTTCATTGATTCGCCTCTGGTGAGACTAGTGCACAGTAGTTTCCAGAGCTGCCTCATGTCGCGGTTCCCAGAACCACATATGGTTCTCGCGCCCCTGGTTGGGATACACTGTTCTAAAGCGTACACCAAGTTGTAGGGAAAATGAAAGTGTGACCTCCGTTGAATACATGGATACTTTAAATTACGGCTTCTGTATAATCTGTCTTGATAGCGGACGGGATAAAAAGTGGAGAGAGCAGTTTTTCCTGTTTCTGAAAGTGCGGCAATAAATTCTACCTTCACTCTGCAGTGAGAACATATCTCATTGTCTCCTCTATGAGATACACAGGAGCTAGCAGGATATTAAAAAAAAAATCCGGTTGTTTGAAGCTGCAGTACTACTATCACAATTTGACAGAAATTTACTGTAAAAGTGCTCTCTCCTCACTTTGCCTAAAGTATGTGTTCCTAGGAACCTCTCATTTATAATTTACCGTAACGCTAACTTCAGTGCGTGGTGTCCCCCTGTGAATATCTATGTATAGATGTGACCTGATATACTGGATCTTTGTAGTTGTTGTTCATTTCCCTTCTGCTTACTCTATAAACTAGCACGGCATAGTTTCAAGCAGTAGTTGCATTTATGCTGTGAATAGCTATCCCACACCTCAGAACCATGCAGATCTGCTCAGGGTGCATGTAGATGGCTTCTGGCTTTATGGGAATGAAACATATCCATTGGATAATGAAAAGTTCTGCAACTTTCTAATCTGCTTTGTGCGGGAACAGATCTCTGCTTGTTGTCAGTGAATAGAACACCACCCATTGTTTACTTCCATGGGGATATATCATTCTGTCCTGATCACTGAATTCTGTCCTGAGAGTACAAGGTGAAACTAACTATTCTATGAAAGCAGGTATGTTGAAAACGGTGAGAAAGGGAAACGCATAGGTGTGGATTTCATACACCAGTGTAGCGGTGTTCCCATAGAAATCAATGGAGTCACAGAGTAAGTTGTAAGTGTGCCGCGACTGCAACACCCGAATTGCAAAAAAATCCAACTCTGCTGCTTTCTGTTGCTTACGTGTCGCAAATCGCGTTTCAGCCCCGTTAATTTCTATGGGATGACCACTACATTACGATGACACTGCGATACTGGCTGCGACAGGTGTCATTGTGTAGCCGTACCCTCCAATGGAGTAAATGTACCTACCTTGCCTCTTCATAAACTTGGCACACCTTGGTCTGTCCCAGAGCTTGAAGGGAGTCTTCAAATTCGTCAAATTTTGTTGCAGAAACTATCTGCGGCTGAAAATCACTTCCATTCATCTGAATGGATTTTGCAAGAATCCTTGTGCTTTCCAATCCCATTGAACAGACATGTGAACAGACATCTAAAATCTACCGCTGCTATGAGCAGGTTTAGTATTGAACTATAATTAGCAGCAATATCTGGCGCACCAGACGTTAAAGGGTACCTAAATCTCTGAGCTGTCGGCTCTCATCGGCTCTGTTCTGCATAGGGAGTACAGAACCACATAAAGTATATGGGATCCATAATCCGCAGGCTGGAAACGCCGAACAGAGCTGAGGAAATCCGACAATGCAAAGCTCTCTGAGAAGTGCTCCAATCGTGCTTTCTCCCAGAGTTTTAAGTACTCTTTAAATCTGTTGGTCCACAAGAGGTCCTACCCTCTCCTACTAAGGCTAGTTTCACACTAGCGTTGTTGCAGACGGATATCATTTGTTTCTGGATCCGGATCCGTCTGACAAATGCATTTAAAGAGGACCTTTCACTAGAATAAAAAATCTAAACTAAGTATACAGACATGGAGAGCGGCGCCCAGGGATCTCCCTGCACTTATTATTATCCCTGGGTGCCGCTCCGTTCGCCCGGTATAGGCTCCGGTATCTTCATATGTTCAGCTCCACCCAGTGGAACCTGCCGGCGTCTCCTTCTCCCAGGCTGTAGCGCTGGCCAATCGCAGTGCTCAGCTCATAGCCTGAGAGAAAAAAAACCCTCTCAGGCTATGAGCTGAGCGCTGCGATTGGCCAGCGCTACAGCCTGGGAGAAGGAGACGCCGGCAGGTTCCACTGGGTGGAGCCTAACATATGAAGATACCGGAGCCTATACTGGGAGAACGGAGCGGCACCCAGGGATAATAGTAAGTGCAGGGGGATCCCTGGGCGCCGCTCTCCATGTCTGTATACTTATTTGATATTTTTTATTCTAGTGAAAGGTCCTCTTTAAATACCGGATCCGTCTCTCCGGTGTCATGTGGAAAAAAGGATCCGGTATTTCTTTTTTTCACATTTTTAAAGGTCTGCGCATGCGCAGACCAGAAAACTGGATCCATCAATGCGGCAATTTCCTAAACACTTGGTACCAGATCCAGCATTAATACATTTCAATAGAAATTAATGCCGGATTCGGCAATCCAGCAAGTGTTCCGGAATTTTGTATTGAATACTGTAAAAGGGATAGAACGGAAGACATCCTGATGCATACGGATTGCTTTCCATTCAGAATGCATTAGGACAAAACTGAAGCGTTCTTCCCCCGGTATTGAGCCCCTATGACGGGACTCAATACCGGAAAACATTAACGCTAGTGAGAAAGTAGCCTAAGCCTTGCCCACTTTTCTTACCAGGTGTGAAAAGTCACAAGTTATAGCACAAATATGTCATGCACCATGATTTGCAACTTTTTGACACCATAAAAGGGGCATAAAGCTCATAGTAAATCTTTCCCATAGTATTATGAAAATCCCAGTAATGTAATAAGTGCTATTCACATAATGTTTGAACCCCCCCTCAGAAAGACACACACCTGTTTTAATAGTGTATTTCAGGTGAAACTTCAGACATCAGTTCTTGGATTTTATTTGAATTATGTACTTCTGTTAAAAAAAAGAAATAGACTAGTGGTGAGCTTCTAGGCCTCTTTCATACGAGCGATATGGATTGTGTCAGGGAAAAAATGATGGTTTTACACACAAGTTGAATCGGTTTTGTCTGCAATTGCGTTGTTTCAGTTTTTCCACGCTGATCCAATTAGTTTTTCATGCGTTGTTCACATGTGAAGAAAAACTGACCATCTCCTAGACACCATCAGTGAAAAATACATTGCATCCGGGTGCTTTCCATTTTTCACACAAGCCTCATTCTTTGCTATGGAACCATGGCTATGTGAAAAACATACTATATAAAACATGCTTAGATTTTTCCTGAATGCAAAGATGATGCATGAAAAACAATACTCATGTGCACAGACCCATTGCAATGAACGGGTCAGGATTCAGTCTGGATGCTATGCGTTCACAACACACATCGCATCCGGATGGAAAACTCGCTCATGTAAAGAAGCCTTAAAGAGAATGAGCTCAATAACAAAAATTAATATGGCCCTTGGGAGCCCAGGTTATTTTTTTGCGGGATCCTATTAATTCCAGCAGGAGACTCCAATAACTTGATGTCTATTAGGCTGGGGCTACATGGCAATCTTGATCGCAACACTCGTGGTGTGAACAAGGATCACTCCGTAGCACTGCAGTAATTGAACTGAATAGGGTTGCAGTGCAGCTCACAAGTTGCTGCAACCATGCTCCCAGAATCACAAAAAAATTCACCAGTTTTGGATATTTTGTGATTCTGGAGCAGTAGTCACGGCAACTTCTGAGTTGCGCTTCAGCCCAGTGAAGTTAATGGCTGCAGTGCTACACAGTGACCCTTGTTCACAGCCAAATCACCATGTAGCCCTAGCCTTAAAGGCTATTTACACCTTTGGGAACATTTTTTATTTATTGCATTGTACTTATTTTGAGCTAAAAGACATTTTTTTAATTGATCTTTTTTGTGTACATAGCTGAGATGCTGTAGAAGCTGCCTGTGGATTTTCTTTTCTGTCATTTGGGGAGCTGAAGGGCTCCTTATCTCTGCTCTCTGATATTATAAACACTCATTATAGCTCAGTTCTTATCTTACTGATAAGATAATTGTTTATGACCTCTTAGTAGCTTATTAGATGACAACACAAAGTGAAAGTGAAAGTACCAGTCACACAGTTAGAGAAACAGTTAACCCTTTGTGACAGAACAACTCAATATTTTTAATAAAGGCCAATTGAAAATATGATTTTTAGCCACAAATGAGTAACATGCAATCATAAACATCTAGCCTTTAAGCCAAGCCCAATTGCCACAGAGGCTGATCAGGAGAAAAACAAAGCAGGTTGAATGTCACATGAGACCTATGTGTTTCCATGGAAGGTAAGTTTAAGTGTATTTTAATATGTTGATTTTTTTCCACTTGACTTCATATGATTTTTATTTGTGTGGCATAATATATAATGCACTAAAATATCCATTAAAACGGAAAACTTTATTTTACTCATTATGTCAAAAGTCTAAGCAGGCTTCAGGTGCACTTTTTACTAAAAAGAAGTCAGTTGTCTGGAATGCCTCACTGACCCTAGCTGCACATCGAATGGGGGCCCTCACTATATGAAGCACGGTTCAGTGTGTGAATGCCGATACTGTTCCATGTTTCTTTCTCTTATGATGCAGAAGTTTTAATTGTAAAAAATGTGTTTGTTTCAATAAAAGAAAATTGCAGTCTCTCAAAGAAAACCAAACCCTAGTGAGAAAACTCCAGATTGGGAATATGGGCATAAAATATCCTTTGTATTTATCGGCCTGTGAAACGCTGCCAAACATTGTTATTCCATATCAGCCTATTGGGTAAATTGGGAATGTGAGTTACAGTAACCACTATTAATATCAGGTACAGTAGGTAAATTGTAAGGCCATTACAAAGTATAACTTTTGTTAAAGTGGATATGTCACACTTATCTGACAGATAAGAGTTCCTATATCTAGAATATCCCTCCAATTCCGTCCCACCTGACGGGCCCGCCAGGGGTGTTCAGATTTATGGATAAAGCCAAGCAGGCTGTAGTATGTTCTTTCCGAAGCTCAAATTATATCAGAAGCCAGACCCAAGAGATCATCTCTCGATAAGAGTTTGACTCCTCTTTAGACGTTTATGGTGTAATAATAATATTTGAAGTTCTGTTTTACAATGTTTTGTACTGTTACTGTACTTTTTATGATCAGTATTTATAGTTATATGCACTGACCTAAACTTCTATCATAGTAAATATTTCTAAATTATGTTTCTCACAGGGAAATGCTGTTGTCTATAGCCCTGGGTCAGGTGTTATCTCTGCTTCTATGTGGCATCCGACTCACAAGTAAATACCTATCAGAGGATTTTCATGCCAACACACCACTCTTTCAGAGTTTTCTTAACTACATCCTTCTATTCTTGGTCTATACAACCACTCTGGCTGTAAGACAAGGTAAGTGATACCTGTACATCCCGAATGTTTTGTCATTTACAGCCTGACAAATGCCAACAGGACTTTATAACAGTCATAATGCGGTGCTTTCACCAGAGCTAAAAATATTGCCTTTAAAAGCTAAAAATTGCCATTGAAAAATAGTGGAAAAGTGCAAAAAGAAGTTGACTTTACAGTATAAATTAGCCGTATTCAGAATATGGGATCACTAGCGAAGCAACGGAAATAACCCACCAGTAACATGCGTAACCCTCAGGAGCTCGGCATTTGCCTAGCACTGGTGCACTTGAAGTGATTGGCAAGGGGCAAATCAGTCAGTCTGCTGGCTAGACAATGATGGCATATCTTCATTTTAGCTATTCATGTACCCTCAACAGGTCATGTTTTAAGAATGGGCGGTGGGCAGTCAAAATGCGCAATGATGTCGCAGAAAACCTTGCAGCCATTGAAGCCACAGTTGTTTCCTGTTATCCATTAAAAAATTATTGTCAATTGCTAATTTTTAACGGCAGATAAAACCTACAAAAATGTGCGACCATTAACAATAAGGCAGCAATAGGCAATTTTTTTCATGTATGACAAATCAGCCATGACCGACCTGCACGGCATCTTGGCTTTTGTGAGAATGACAGCCTCATTTCCACCCCCCACTGGACACAGGATTTCCTATACAAAGAACGCCTGTGACAGTTAATGATGCTTTGACACTAAAAAATTCACCTCTGGAGGATTAAAGGAGTATTCCCATATTATAGCACATCACTATACCCTTATATTACCATCACTAGTAAAATTCTGGAGACCCTTTAAAGATGTTGGATATTGGTACACTGGGATATATTGGGATACTGGTTCCAACATGTCTGATAACAGGTACAACTAATGTACAGAAGATTTGTTTTCCCTAGCTAAGATATTATACATTGGTCGAATCATTCCTGATCATGGGGTATTGGCCATCTAGCTGAACTGCTACCAGGCCTGCTTTTTAGTCTCATTTAAAGTGATATACCGTAATATTCAACATATTGTCCTTTTTGTATAGCATCTAACACAGGATACAGCAGACTCATACCTTAGCTCTAATTTAGTTCAAGGGGTTCTCCAGGAATGATTTAAAATGGCTGCATGCAACCTGTCCTAGAATGTGAGCAGGACTGGTTGCCTCCAATTACAGAGCTGCGTATAAGGGTGAGGGGCAGGGCCTCACTACACATTGCGCTCCAGCACCTGCATATAGTACACATTGGTGAGTGTTTCTGTTAGGCTGCTCAGCCATGATGGTATATTGTAGGCATGACAACGTCATTACCAGATATTGTAGAGCAGTGTAGCATCTAGTGAGGCTCGCCACCTTATCCCCCTAGGTAGCGCTGCCAGTGGTGGCAATCAGTCCTGCTCACATTCTAGGACAAGTTGCTTGCGGTCATTTTAAATCATTCTTGGAGAACCCCTTTAAGGATGGTCACACATATGGGATAGACACATCATGTCACAAATATTGTAAAATCACTTTGTTTAGAAAAGATGGTTATCTCGTGACACACATATCAGAACTTGTCCAGCCTAGAGGAAAGTTAAAAGGGGTTGTGCATGGCAGTATATATTGATGTTCTATCCTCACAATACCCAGCACCTCAACTGATCAGCTGTTTGAAGTGGAAGTGGCGCTCCATGCGAGTGCTGCTTCCTCTTCATTACACTACCTTTTGGTGCTGCAGTATAATTACAAGTACTCACTCAATTCATTTGAATGGAGCGAGCAATTGTAATTACACTGTGCCGTCACTGCAAGGGAGACGACAGTGTAATAAAGAGGAAGCAGCTCTCGCATGCAGCACCGCTTCCTCTTCAAACAGCTGATCAGCGGGGGTGTCAGGTGTTGGACCCCCACTGATCAGATATTGATGACCTATCCTCAGGATAGGTTATTAATATATACTGCCTGCACAACCCCTTTAAGAAATAAATGTCAGAACATGTCCAGCCTAGAGAAAAGTTAAGGAAGTGGATGAAGAAAAGTGGGAGAATACAAATGACCTATGAGACCGTTGTGTTCTGCCTCTGCTGTTAGGGAACCAAATGCTACAATACTTTATATTTTGGTGCTGTTTTCTGGTAGCATTGCAGACCTCTTAGTATACTATGTAGCAATTAAATAGGGTGCACCATTAGGCTGTCTCCGAAGGTCCCATAGAGGAGAATAGCGCAACAGCGCGCATGCAAACCCATTCCGTTCATATAGGGGGACACAGGACACCCATTCTCATTATCAGTGACAGTTCCAGTGATTGGACCCACAACAATTAGACACATGTTTAAATCTTGGCATAAGCCCTTTAAATTAGAAATATAAGAAACAAACACTTTATGAGGATATATGTAAAAAATATATTAAAAAAATGGCCATATATTAAAAATTCTGCTTCTGCTGACAAAGATGTGGGCATTTTTCTATTTAGTTGAAGCGTTGTCACTTTGTAAAAGTGACAGCAGAAAGTGCAGTCATATTGGATGTCCACTTTGAATTAGAGTCTCAGCTACCGTTAACAGACTGTCATTATCTCAGCCTAGTCAATCAAAAGCAGCAAATGGTGTTATTGCCAGAAATAATAATAGATTATCAAATAAATCAATGGCTAACCGTATAGTGTGACAAATGGTTATTTCTGTGTATTGAGTTCAATAATGCTATCTGCACTAATTCATCCTGCAATCTGAAAGAATGACCATTTATATATCATAATTACATCAAACGTGTTGTGGAGACTTGTAGATCACTATATAAATGGAATTAGTGCTGTCAGCAGATATTCTCTGTGAAGCTGATTTATGGTAACAAAGTAAAGTGAAAGAGACAACCAGAGCGCAGTATTTCTGATTTACAGTCTCCATTGTCCTCTGGCGATAAAATGCCTAGGTGTTCTTTGTGATTTTACTGTGCTTTATCCTCACAGTGGGAAAAAACCCATAAGACCTATTCACTATTTGTTCTGCTGAGCAATTTCATTAGTAAATAATGCAGCGCGATATTCATGATCCCACACATCTTTCTGGTATACATTCAGACCCAACGGCCAACGCATTTCCACATTATGGTCTCACATTGAAGATTAAGCTGAGATAATGGGATGCAGCAATTGAGAATTTTACTAATCAAACCTCATAAAATGTGAGAATGAAATGCCAGCTCCATGGTAATGTGAGGCCGGGCATCTGTTCTAAGCAATACTAGTTGATAGAACACTGTTCCTCAATTAACTCAGCGTGATCCTTTCACCGCCAGGAAATGTCCCCCTGTTTGATGCAGATAGGCTTCACTTCCACTCCAGAACACAAAAGCAAATGAATTGTGTCATAATGTGCTTTAAGTTCTTTGTTGACACTAATTTAAAGCAAACTTTATTTTTTGGGGATTTTCTGGGTCAAAAATGTTTCCACTAAATAATTATTTTTTAAATTGGATATTCCAATATTTTATATTTGTATATAAATGAATGATTTATTAAAGGGGTTTTCCAGGATTTTACTACTGATGACCTATCCTCAGGATGATGACCGATCCTCAGGATAGATCATCAATATCTGATCAGTGGGGATCCGACACCCGTAACCCCTCCGATAAGCTGTCAGAGAAGGCACCAGCGATCCTGCCTTCTCACAGCTTACCAAGTATAGTGCCGTACATTGTATAGTGGCTGTGCTTGGTATCGCACTCAGCCACATTGAAGTGAATGGGGCTGAGCATGATACCAAGCACAGCCGCTATACAATGTATGGGACTATACTTGGTAAGCACAGAGAAGGCTGAGGCGCACACAGGAGTTTCGGTGCCTTCTTAAACAGCTGATCGGTGGGGGTGTCAAGTGTTGGATCCCCACTGATCAGATACTATCCTGAGGATAGTTCATCAATAGTAACATTCTGGAATACCCCTTTAAGTATCTATCTATCTATCTGTCTTGTCTTTACATTTCAAAGGAATAAGTAAGTGAACACTAATAAAATGTGGTCTGACTGTTATCCAAATCACAACTGTGGACGAGCACAGCCTAACTGAAGTAATAACACTCAAACCCAAACAATTGTACTGTTCACAGGGGTGTGGAAATAAAAAAAAAAACTACTTGTCGAAGGACTAAAGTGGGGGCTCAATCTACTTGTCCCTCATGACCATCTACTTGTCCTGAACTTATACTAACGTTATACTGTATGGGGGCGGGGGCCACAAGGCGATGTTATACTGTATGGGGCGGGGGCCACAAGGAGATGTTATGCTGTATGGGGCGGGGGCCACAAGGAGACGTTATGCTGTATGGGGGCAGGGCCACGAGGAGATGTCATGCTGTATGGGGCGGGGGCCACAAGGAGACGTTATGCTGTATGGGAGCGGGGGTCACAGGGAGATGTTATACTGTATGGGGGTGGGGGCCACAGGGAGACGTTATATTGTATGGGGGTGGGGGCCACAGTGTGACGTTATACTGTATGGGGGCAGGGGCCACAGGGTGACGTTATACTGTGCGGGGGCAGCCGCTTGGTGACGTTATACTGTATGGGGCACTAGGGCAGCCCCAAGGTGACGTTATACTGTATGGGGGCACAGGGAGACGTTATACTGTATGTGGGCAGCCCCAAGGTGATGTTATACTGTATGGGGGCAAGAGGGAGACGTTATACTGTATGGGGGCCACAAGGAGACGTTATACTGTATGGGGGCAACAGGGAGACATTATAGTTTATCAAGTGCCACGTGCAGTGCAGATTGCAGGCAGGGCCAGAGCCTCAGAAGACAGACAGCACAACCTTTATTTCTGACACCCCTGCAGATGAGCGTTCCTCCCGGAGCCTGTCCACATCGCAGCTCCCGGCCTGACCTGCAAGCGCTGACTGGGGTCACATAGCATTATACTGATTTATGATGCTATGTAACCCTTACAGTTCTGGAATGTATTGGATAACACTGACATAATGCTGTCAGTGTTATCCAACACATTCCAGAACTGTAAGGGTTACATAGCATCATAAATCAGTATAATGCTATGTGACCCCAGTCAGCGCTTGCAGGTCAGGCCGGGAGCTGCGATGTAGACAGGCTCCGGGAGGAACGCTCATCTGCAGGGGGCCGTGGGGTCTCTCACTCCTCTTTTCCCATCTTGGCCTGCAATTACTCAGTCTCTGGAGACGGTGTGCTGACTTACTGTGCGCTCCTGTGCTGGCAGGTGGGCGGAGACTTCGATACAGGAGTCGGGAGGAGCGGGGCCGCCTGCAGGAAGTGATATGTACGGTACTCATATGCACGATGCAGGGGCAGGCTGACCTAGATGTAGGAGCGGTCAGCTCGCGGCTAGCATATGACCGCTCCTATTACTGCCCAACCGACATGTCCCTGCTACTTGCCCG
Organism: Bufo bufo; assembly: GCF_905171765.1. Classification (NCBI taxonomy): domain Eukaryota; kingdom Metazoa; phylum Chordata; class Amphibia; order Anura; family Bufonidae; genus Bufo; species Bufo bufo. Next base: position 349,189,635 of record NC_053392.1, read on the forward strand.
CACAGGGCTAAACAACTGTTCAAACTACTTGCCCGGCGCCCGGAACTGCATGTCCTGGGCGTCGGGCGATAGGAATTCGACACCCCTGTGTTCATGACCTTTATTAATCACATTGAGTAAACCTCCACAGTGCAGGGAGAAAAGTAAGCTAGTTTCACACCAGAGTTAGAACCATGCTGGAGTTCATCATATCTGGAAGCCAGAAAGGGCCAGGACACAGTTTTTTATCCGTCTGAATCTGGGCAATAATGCCAGAAACAGGCTGAATCCCCACCAGGTCCCATTATAGTCAATGGGCTCCGGCGGGGAAAGGCAGTATCCGGCTATGCCGGATATGATGAACTCCGACAGGCTGTTCCTATGCTGGAATAACCTGCCACATCATTTTAATGCTAGTGTGACTCTAGCCAAAATGAACCCTTGAAGTTAATAACCTGAAGATCCCCTTTTAGCAGCAATCACCTCCAGCAAATGTTTTGTGTAGCTGCAAATAAGATTTGTACAATGTTGATGAGGAATTTGGGACCATTCCTCCGTGTAAGTGTGTTTCAGTTCAACAGTATTTAGGGGATGAATTGCGTGCACAGCCCTCTTCAGATCTTGCCGAAACATCTCAATTGGGTTAATGTCAAGACTATGACTTGGCCAATCGAAAACACAAATCTATTTAATTTTCAACCATTCTTTAGTTGACTTACTTGTGTACTTTGTGCCTTCTGTCACAATGTCTCTTTGGCTTTAGGTCATGGACTGCTGTTGTTACATTCTCCTGTAAAAGGCCCTAATACTCTTCAGAATTCATTGTTCCCTCGATAATCACAGGGTGTCCAGGCCATGAGGCAGTAAAGCAGCCCTAAACCATGATGCTCCCTCCAGGATGCTTCACATTTGCGATGAGGTTTTGTTTTTGTGTGCAGTTTTCCCCCCCATAAAACATACCTGTAGATTTGTTAGTTTGTGCTGAAAAGTTCTATTTTTGTCTCATCTTTCCGTAGAACATTTTACAATGCAGGCGGACAGACTTTACAGCAGTGGCTACCTTTGTAGTGTCCTTCTATAAACATCATAATTGTTCACTGTTTTTCTAATAGTGGACACTTAGATACAAGTTTTTGAAGTTTGTAGAATGCTCTATAGATCTTTTGCTGTTACCTTTTTTTCTCAGCTCTTCCAGAATGGCCCATTGGATTGCTGTAAACAGGATGCCCACTGGATGCCCACTTTTAGGCAGAGCAGAAATAGTTTCTCCACCTGTAGATAATTTGTCTAACCATGAATTAATATACACCCAGATATTTAATAATTAATTTGTAGCATTTTATGCATCACTGTATCATGTCTTCTGAGGTCTTCTGAAAATTGTTTGCACCGAGGCATGGTTCACACTAACCAATCTTTCATGAGAAGAACAGATTTGACATTAACCAGGCTCCATGTGTCTCTATTAAGCGGCAAAGCACCTGTGAACCCACACTTCCAATCTCATCTCCTTAACTGAAATACCAGTTTCCAATTATCTCCTGGAAAAGTCATTACCGCAAAGGTTTACTTGCTTTTTAATCCCTGCACTGTGGATGTTTATTCAATGTGCTCAATAAAAGTACAACTGTTCATGTCTTAGTAATTTACTTAGATTGTGTTTTAGATAACAACCAGACCACATTCACAGGAATCCAGGTCATTCCAAAGAGTTCACTTACTTTTTCTTGCAAATCTATCTACACAGTCTAGAGAAGACCAGATGGTGGAATTATGGGTATAAATACGGTTTTATTATAGTGCTATAATTTCTTTCCACTCAAAAGGACAAAGTAAAGTAGTACGTAATGAAATTATGAATTTATTTTTTGTTTGTGATGTCTGAGATTCGCATCTGAGCTTCTCAGACAGTGTGCATTATACCAAATACTAGTGGGCAAATCAATAATAATACGTGACTTTAGATAACCTTAAAGGGGTTCTCCAAGAGTATAAAATGTCCCCTCATGTGCCGGGCACCCCACATGGAATATACTTACCCTGGTCCCCTCGCCGCTCCTGGTCCCCGCACCGCCACTGCTGCTTCTCCCTGCACGCAGATGAAAACATCCGGTGTCGGGGGGGAGCAGCCAATGGCAGGCGGGGACAAGCCTCCCTAGCACCACCGGGAGCGGGATCCGGGGTAAGTATATTCCATGTGGGGTGCCCGGCACATGAGGGGACATTTTATACTCTTGGAGAACCCCTTTAACCCCTTCCCGACATCCACCGTACATGTACAACAGATGTTGAGTCAGAAGCCATAGCTGGTAGGTGACTGCTGTTTTACTCTGATCATGGACTTTTAACCCTTCAGGTGCCATCAGTTGCGACCGTCTGAATGTTTTTTACTGGGAGTGCCTCTCTCCCAGTGACCAAATGGCTGCATGCAACGAGATCAAGGAGCCATGATGGCCAGTATAATTAATATATGTTGGACCTGAAGATTTGTGACAGGAAAGCTGGTCTGGATATGGGAGTGGTCTTCTCAAAGCGGTGGTCTATTAGAAAATATAAACAAGCCACAGTATTTGTGGCAGTTTTTCAAGTTTTTTTTTTAGCCAAAACCAGAACTGCATTCCAAAGGGATGGGGACTATAAAGGAAGGATGTACAGTATACTTCTTCCACCTCAAAATCAGCTCCAACAAACACCTCAAAACAGCCTCCTATTCGTTTCCATGGGAAACAGCACTTACATTTTTTTCCACATGGAAAAAAGAAGCAACAGGACCTCTTGGGGCAGAATCATCACTGAATCTCCTATTGAAATGAAGGGCAAGCATAAAAAACAGTTCTGTACGTCTTCATGCATTCTTTGCGTGTTTTCTGTGTGGTTTTTGGTGAAGATCTGTGCCAAAAACCACAAGCTGAAAATGCAGTTTTGTATTGTAGTAAACACCCATCAGTTATAAAAAATGTGCCAAAAAAGCATCCATAACAGCATGATAAAATGCGCTGGGAAAAAAAAAACATGCGTGGATTCTGCACTGAATTTTCAAAATCCATTGTGTGAACATACCCTAAGAAAAATCATATAAGGATAAAAACAGCTTCTACATGGTGAAGGTCTGTCACAGTAATCACTAAATTAGGTTAAGTCACTTTTAGATAGTTTTACTTAATTACAAGGGTGTTCAGTTCACTACTGAAGTGTGGCCGCAAGAACTGAGTTTATTATTGCGCTGAACATTAGGTCCCATGTGAGATTTTTGAAATGAAAGACTATCTTGGAAGTGGGTTGGATGCAGAATAGCTGTTTACTGAAGTGATGTAAGGTAGTGTAACAAAGAGTTGGATCAGGGTGTTCACAGATCTCATAGGGCTCCATAGCAAAATTTAGTATGGCCCCCTTGTCTCATCAGTTTTCCAGTATGCTTCCAGGCAACGCAGAACACAAAGCACATCCCAGACTTGTGTTTTTTTTTTATTGAGCAGAAGAAATTTTAATTTTAAAAAAAATTGTAATAGAAAAAAAACCGCCTTCATTTTTACCCACTTTATCTGACTTCTATAGGTGAAACTCAAAAAATTTGAATATCGTGCAAAGTTCATTTATTTCAGTAATGCAACTTAAAAGGAGAAACTAACATACGAGACTCATTACATGTAAAGCGAGATATTTCAAGCCTTTATTTGGTATAATTTGGATGATTATGTCTTACAGCTTATGAAACCCCAAAGTCACAATTTTGAGGTACCCTTTGCTTAGGGGGTATGGATTAATTAGCTGACTAGAGCGTGACACTTTGAGCCTAGAATATTGAACCTTTTCACAAAATTCTAATTTTAAGCTGCATTAATGCAATTCCTTTCAAGTTGCATTACTGAAATAAATGGACTTTTGCACGATATTCTAATTTTTAGAGTTTCACTTGTATGTCAGAAAAAGTTGAACAGGTGCTTCAAAAATATGGCACCCATTCTGAACAGCATAATACATAGTTACATAGTTAATACGGTTGAAAAAAAGACATAAGTCCATCAAGTTCAACCAAGGGATAGGAGGGGACCCGAATTTTAGAAAAGGGAGTGAGACTCAGATTTCTACACATTTTCATAAGCATTAATGTCATTTATTTTTAAGAATTTATGTAAAACTGTCCACTGTTCCTGCTGTGACCACGTCCAGAGGTAGACTATTCCACGGACTCACATGGGATCATTTATTAAACTGGTATAAAGTAGAACTGGCTTAGTTGTCCATAGCAACCAATGATATTCCACCTTTCATTTGCCAAATGAGCTGTCAAAAAAGAAAGGTGATTGGTTGCTATGGGCAACTAAGCCAGTTCTACTTTACACCAGTTTGATAAAGGACCCCAACTAGGGCTGAAACGATTACTCGAATTAATCGATTAACTCGACACAAAAAAATCCTCGAATCAATCGAATCGATGATTCATTTGTGCCATGTGACCACAGAGTGTGAGTAAAGAGCTTGCTATTACTCACGCTCCGTGATCACCCGCCTGCTCGCACAACGCTATTTTGGATCCTGACGTACACACATCATCAGGACATTTTAGTTCACTGGCGCTGCAGCTGGGCACTGATGGCTAGGAGGGTGAGTGTGAGAACTGATGGCAGTGGGGGGAGATGGTGGTATTGGGGGAGGAGCTAATGGCAGTGGGAGGGGGAGCAACTGATGACATGGGGAGCTGGTGTCATTGGAGGGGGAGCTGATGGCACTGGGTGGGGGAGAGCTGTAGGCACTGGGGGAGTGGAGCTGATGGGACTGGGGTGGGGGAGAGCTGAAGGCACTGGGGTGGGGGAGAGCTGAAGGCACTGGGGTGGGGGAGAGCTGAAGGCACTGGGGGAGTGGAGCTGATGGGACTGGGGTGGGGGAGAGCTTATGGGACTGAGGTGGGGGGGAACTAATGGCACTGGGGTGGGGGAGAGCTGATGGCACTGGGGTGGGGAGAGCTGATGACACTGGGGTGGGGGAGAGCTGATGGCACTGGGGTGGGGGAGCGCTGATGGCACTGGGGGAATGGAGCTAAAGGCACTGGGGTGGGGGAGAACAGAAGGCACTTGGGCTGATCGCACAGGGGAAAACGAAGGGTGTTGCAAAATGATGTTAGGGGGTATGATGAGTTTTTATAAAGGAAAACAGTCTATTTAATAATTTTTTTCTTATTAGAGTACTCGATTAGTCGTAAAAATAATCGGTAGAATACTCGATTACTAAAATCTTTTTCTGCAGCCCTAACCCCAACAGTTCTTACAGTAAAGAAGTTTTGACGCTTCTGGAGACTGAACCGTTTCTTCTACAGTCGGAGACAGTGCCCCCTTGTCTTTTGAGGGCATTTTACATGGAACAGTTTTTCATCGTATTTTTTGTATGGCCCATTTATATATTTGCATAGGTTAATCATGTACCCCCTAAGATGTCTCTTCTAAAGACTAAATACATTTAAATGTTTTTAATATTTCCTCATAACTAAGACCCTCCATGCTCATAACTAAGACCATTAATGTATTTACAGCAGACAACTGGCATATGGATACATTTTACTGCTTCACTTCACCTATTCTAAAGCTGTCTGCCTGCACCTACCAATAGGGAAACTCAGTGCATAGAAGTGTATACAGTTACCATTGTCTCCAATGGAAGCTGCAATTATCTCTCTGCACTGAGTTCCCCCTAGTGGAGGCTGCATGAAATGCAGTATTTTCAGATCGGAAACAGACGGAATTCAGCATCAGCCCCATAGTAGTAGTGTGCTCTGCTTCCATTGAAGGTATGGAACTGGTGTCTAAGTATGGTATACCAAAATTTCCATTGGTGAAAAGAACAATCTAAGACATCCCTATACCATCCACTATTTCTGCTCCTACATCATCTAAGCCAAAAAGATGGATGGATTGGTTGCAAAATAAGGGCTTTTTTTATATATACTTAAGTCATATAAATGTCATTGGTTGGGGTCTCCTTCTTTATAAGCCAATGGCGGCAGCTACTCTGCAGGTCATCTCCTGCTCTGGAGGTCTCCACATGACCATTTATCATGCAATCCCCCATGTTTTATTGTGTACAGTATAATACTAAATTTCTGCTGCGGGGGAAATTTATGGCTACTCACAGCTTTCTCCATCTATGACAACTGTTAGTGAGTGGTTTCATAGGTGGTCCCCATTTAGAACTTGGTTGTCCAGGTAATACAGCTCCCGCAAAGCTCCTTGTTTTGACCAAGTGAGATTATTAGTAGATTTTGGCAAATCTGACAAGCAATCTATGTCTTGAAGCTACATTACAAAACATGGATCTATAGAGAAGGATAGAAATACACTGCGTGCAGAATTATTAGGCAAATGAGTATTTTGACCACATCATCCTCTTTATGCATGTTGTCTTACTCCAAGCTGTATAGGCTCGAATGCCTACTACCAATTAAGCATATTAGGTGATGTGCATCTCTGTAATGAGAAGGGGTGTGGTCTAATGACATCAACACCCTATATTAGGTGTGCATAATTATTAGGCAACTTTCTTTCCTTTGGCAAAATGGGTCAAAAGAAGGACTTGACAGGCTCAGAAAAGTCAAAAATAGTGAGATATCTTGCAGAGGGATGCAGCACTCTTAAAATTGCAAAGCTTCTGAAGCGTGATCATCGAACAATCAAGCGTTTCATTCAAAATAGTCAACATGGTCGCAAGAAGCGTGCGGAAAAACCAAGGCACAAAATAACTGCCCATGAACTGAGAAAAGTCAAGCGTGCAGCTGCCAAGATGCCACTTGCCACCAGTTTGGCCATATTTCAGAGCTGCAACATCACTGGAGTGCCCAAAAGCACAAGGTGTGCAATACTCAGAGACATGGCCAAGGTAAGAAAGGCTGAAAGACGACCACCACTGAACAAGACACACAAGCTGAAACGTCAAGACTGGGCCAAGAAATATCTCAAGACTGATTTTTCTAAGGTTTTATGGACTGATGAAATGAGAGTGAGTCTTGATGGGCCAGATGGATGGGCCCGTGGCTGGATTGGTAAAGGGCAGAGAGCTCCAGTCCGACTCAGACGCCAGCAAGGTGGAGGTGGAGTACTGGTTTGGGCTGGTATCATCAAAGATGAGCTTGTGGGGCCTTTTCGGGTTGAGGATGGAGTCAAGCTCAACTCCCAGTCCTACTGCCAGTTTCTGGAAGACACCTTCTTCAAGCAGTGGTACAGGAAGAAGTCTGCATCCTTCAAGAAAAACAGGATTTTCATGCAGGACAATGCTCCATCACACGCGTCCAAGTACTCCACAGCGTGGCTGGCAAGAAAGGGTATAAAAGAAGAAAATCTAATGACATGGCCTCCTTGTTCACCTGATCTGAACCCCATTAAGAACCTGTGGTCCATCATCAAATGTGAGATTTACAAGGAGGGAAAACAGTACACCTCTCTGAACAGTGTCTGGGAGGCTGTGGTTGCTGCTGCACGCAATGTTGATGGTGAACAGATCAAAACACTGACAGAATCCATGGATGGCAGGCTTTTGAGTGTCCTTGCAAAGAAAGGTGGCTATATTGGTCACTGATTTGTTTTTGTTTTGTTTTTGAATGTCAGAAATGTATATTTGTGAATGTTGAGATGTTATATTGGTTTCACTGGTAAAAATAAATAATTGAAATGGGTATATATTTGTTTTTTGTTAAGTTGCCTAATAATTATGCACAGTAATAGTCACCTGCACACACAGATATCCCTCTAAAATAGCTAAAACTAAAAACAAACTAAAAACTACTTCCAAAAATATTCAGCTTTGATATTAATGAGTTTTTTGGGTTCATTGAGAACATGGTTGTTGTTCAATAATAAAATTAATCCTCAAAAATACAACTTGCCTAATAATTCTGCACTCCCTGTAGATGCTGTGGTTACGTTACACAGCCTGTGTTCTCCAAGACCCTATCCTTCATAAGATCCTTAAGTTTTGAGATTTGAGTGATATCTTTTCAGCTCATTTTGAACCAAGAATAATGTTTCCCTTTAACTGCCTCCGGACCGCCTAACGCAGAATCGCGTTCCGGAGGCGGCAGCCCTGCGCACAGTCACGCATATATGCGTCATCTCGCGAGACGCGAGATTTCCTGTGAACGCGCGCACACAGGCGCGCGCGTTCACAGGATCGGAAGGTAAGCGAGTGGATCTCCAGCCTGCCAGCGGCGATCGTTCGCTGGCAGGCTCGAGATGCGATTTTTTTTAACCCCTAACAGGTATATTAGATGCTGTTTTGATAACAGCGTCTAATATACCTGCTACTTGGTCCTCTGGTGGTCCCTTTTGTTTGGATCGACCACCAGAGGACACAGGTAGCTCAGTAATAAGTAGCACCAAGCACCACTACACTACACCCCCCCCTGTCACTTATTAACCCCTTATTAACCCCTGATCACCCCTGATCACCCCACATAGACTCCCTGATCACCCCCCTGTCATTGATCACCCCCCTGTCATTGATCACCCCCCTGTAAGACTCCATTCAGACGTCCGTATGATTTTTACGGATTCACTGATACATGGATCGGATCCGCAAAACACATACGGACATCTGAATGGAGCCTTACAGGGGGGTGATCAATGACGGGGGTGATCACCCCATATAGACTCCCTGATCACCCCCCTGTCATTGATTACACCCCTGTCATTGATCACCCCCCTGTAAGGCTGCATTCAGATGTCCGTATGTTTTTTAAGGATCCACGGATACATGGATCGGATCCGCAAAACACATACAGGCGTCTGAATGGAGCCTTACAGGGGGGTGATCACCCCATATAGACTCCCTGATCACCCTCTTGTAAGGCTCCATTCAGACGTCCGTATGATTTTTACGGATCCACTGATACATGGATCGGATCCGCAAAACACATACGGACGTCTGAATGGAGCCTTACAGGGGGGTGATCAATGACGGGGGTGATCACCCCATATAGACTCCCTGATCACCCCCCTGTCATTGATCACCCCCCTGTCATTGATCACCCCCTTGTAAGGCTGCATTCAGATGTCCGTATGTTTTTTACGGATCCACGGATACATGGATCGGATCCGCAAAACACATACAGGCGTCTGAATGAAGCCTTACAGGGGGGTGATCACCCCATATAGACTCCCTGATCACCCCCCTGTCATTGATCACCCCCCTGTCATTGATCACCCCCCTGTAAGGCTGCATTCAGATGTCCGTATGATTTTTACGGATCCACTGATACATGGATCGGATCCGCAAAACACATACGGACATCTGAATGGAGCCTTATAGGGGGGTGATCAATGACAGGGGGGTGATCACCCCATATAGACTCCCTGATCACCCCCCTGTCATTGATCACCCCCCCTGTCATTGATCACCCCCCTGTAAGGCTGCATTCAGATGTCCGTATGATTTTTACGGATCCACTGATACATGGATCGGATCCGCAAAACACATACGGACATCTGAATGGAGCCTTATAGGGGGGTGATCAATGACAGGGGGGTGATCACCCCATATAGACTCCCTGATCACCCCCCTGTCATTGATCACCCCCCTGTCATTGATCACCCCCCTGTAAGGCTCCATTCAGATGTCCGTATGATTTTTACGGATCCACTGATACATGGATCGGATCCGCAAAACACATACGGACATCTGAATGGAGCCTTATAGGGGGGTGATCAATGACAGGGGGGTGATCACCCCATATAGACTCCCTGATCACCCCCCTGTCATTGATCACCCCCCTGTCATTGATCACCCCCCTGTAAGGCTGCATTCAGATGTCCGTATGATTTTTACGGATCCACTGATACATGGATCGGATCCGCAAAACACATACGGACATCTGAATGGAGCCTTATAGGGGGGTGATCAATGACAGGGGGGTGATCACCCCATATAGACTCCCTGATCACCCCCCTGTCATTGATCACCCCCTTGTAAGGTTCCATTCAGACGTCCATATGATTTTTACGGATCCATTGATACATGGATTGGATCCGCAAAACACATACGGACGTCTTAATGGAGCCTTACAGGGGCGTGATCAATGACAGGGGGGTGATCACCCCATATAGACTCCCTGATCACCCCCCTGTCATTGATCACCCCCCTGTCATTGATCACCCCCCTGTAAGGCTCCATTCAGACATTTTTTTGGCCCAAGTTAGCGGAAATTATTTTTTTTTTCTTACAAAGTCTCATATTCCACTAACTTGTGTCAAAAAAGAAAATCTCACATGAACTCACCATACCCCTCACGGAATCCAAATGCGTAAAATTTTTTAGACATTTATATTCCAGACTTCTTCTCACGCTTTAGGGCCCCTAGAATGCCAGGGCAGTATAAATACCCCACATGTGACCCCATTTCGGAAAGAAGACACCCCAAGGTATTCCGTGAGGGGCATGTTGAGTCCATGAAAGATTGAAATTTTTGTCCCAAGTTAGCGGAAAGGGAGACTTTGTGAGAAAAAAATAGATATATAAATTTCCGCTAACTTGTGCCAAAAAAAAAAAAATTCGATGAACTCTCCATGCCCCTTATTGAATACCTTGGGGTGTCTTCTTTCCAAAATGGGGTCACATGTGGGGTATTTATACTGCCCTGGCATTCTAGGGGCCCTAAAGCGTGAGAAGAAGTCTGGGATCCAAATGTCTAAAAATGCCCTCATAAAAGGAATGTGGGCCCCTTTGCGCATCTAGGCTGCAAAAAAGTGTCACACATCTGGTATCGCCGTACTCAGGAGAAGTTGGGCAATGTGTGTTGGGGTGTCATTTTACATATACCCATGCTGGGTGAGATAAATATCTTGGTCAAATGCCAACTTTGTATAAAAAATGGGAAAAGTTGTCTTTTGCCGAGATATTTCTCTCACCCAGCATGAGTATATGTAAAAAGACACCCCAAAACACATTGCCCAACTTCTCCTGAATACGGCGATACCACATGTGTGACACTTTTTTGCAGCCTAGGTGGGCAAAGGGGCCCACATTCCAAAGAGCACCTTTCGGATTTCACAGGTCATTTACCTACTTACCACACATTAGGGCCCCTAGAATGCCAGGGCAGTATAACTACCCCACAAGTGACCCCATTTTGGAAAGAAGACACCCCAAGGTATTCCGTGAGGGGCATGGCGAGTTCCTAGAATATTTTATTTTTTGTCACAAGTTAGCGGAAAATGATGATTTATTTTTTATTTATTTTTTTCTTGCAAAGTCTCATATTCCACTAACTTGTGACAAAAAATAGAAACTTCCATGAACTCACTATGCCCATCACGAAATACCTTGGGGTGTCTTCTTTCCAAAATGGGGTCACTTGTGGGGTAGTTATACTGCCCTGGCATTTTAGGGGCCGAATGCGTGAGAAGTGGTTTGAAATCAAAATCTGTAAAAAATGGCCGGTGAAATCCGAAAGGTGCTCTTTGGAATGTGGGCCCCTTTGCCACCTAGGCTGCAAAAAAGTGTCACACATCTGGTATCCCTGTACTCAGGAGAAGTTGGGCAATGTGTTTTGGGGTGTCTTTTTACATATACCCATGCTGGGTGAGAGAAATATCTTGGCAAAAGGCAACTTTTCCCATTTTTTTATACAAAGTTGGCATTTGACCGAGATATTTATCTCACCCAGCATGGGTATATGTAAAATGACACCCCAAAACACATTGCCCAACTTCTCCTGAGTACGGGGATACCAGATGTGTGACACTTTTTTGCAGCCTAGGTGGGCAAAGGGGCCCACATTCCAAAGAGCACCTTTCGGATTTCACCGGCCATTTTTTACAGATTTTGATTTCAAACTACTTACCACACATTAGGGCCTCTAGAATCCCAGGGCAGTATAACTACCCCACAAGGGACCCCATTTTGGAAAGAAGACACCCCAAGGTATTCGCTGATGGGCATAGTGAGTTCATGGAAGTTTTTATTTTTTGTCACAAGTTAGTGGAATATGAGACTTTGTAAGAAAAAAAAAAAAGAAAAAAAATCAACATTTTCCGCTAACTTGTGACAAAAAATAAAAAATTCTAGGAACTCGCCATGCCCCTCACGGAATACCTTGGGGTGTCTTCTTTCCAAAATGGGGTCACTTGTGGGGTAGTTATACTGCCTTGGCATTCTAGGGGCCCAAATGTGTGGTAAGTAGTTTGAAATCAAAATCTGAAAAAAATGGCCGGTGAAATCCGAAAGGCGCTCTTTGGAATGTGGGCCCCTTTGCCCACCTAGGCTGCAAAAAAGTGTCACACATGTGGTATCTCCGTACTCAGGAGAAGTTGGGCAATGTGTTTTGGGGTGTCATTTTACATATACCCATGCTGGGTGAGATAAATATCTTGGTCAAATGCCAACTTTGTATAAAAAAATGGGAAAAGTTGTCTTTTGCCAAGATATTTCTCCCACCTAGCATGGGTATATGTAAAATGACACCCCAAAACACATTGCCCAAATTCTTCTGAGTACGGAGATACCACATGTGTGACACTTTTTTGCAGCCTAGGTGGGCAAAGGGGCCCACATTCCAAAGAGCACCTTTCGGATTTCACAGGCCATTTTTTACAGATTTTGATTTCAAACTACTTACCACACATTAGGGCCCCTAGAATGCCAGGGCAGTATAACTACCCCACAAGTGACCCCATTTTGGAAAGAAGACACCCCAAGGTATTCGCTGATGGGCATAGTGAGTTCATAGAAGTTTTTATTTTTTGTCACAAGTTAGTGGAATATGAGACTTTGTAAGAAAAAAAAAAATCATCATTTTCCGCTAACTTGTGACAAAAAATAAAAAGTTCTATGAACTCACTATGCCCATCAGCGAATACCTTAGGGTGTCTACTTTCCGAAATGGGGTCATTTGTGGGGTTTTTCTACTGTCTGGGCATTGTAGAACCTCAGGAATCATGACAGGTGCTCAGGAAGTCAGAGCTGCTTCAAAAAGCGGAAATTCACATTTTTGTACCATAGTTTGTAAACGCTATAACTTTTACCCAAACCATTTTTTTTTATCAAAGACATGTAGAACAATAAATTTAGAGAAAAACTTATATATGGATGTCGTTTTTTTTGCAAAATTTTACAACTGAAAGTGAAAAATTGAATTTTTTTGCAAAAAAATCGTTAAATTTCAATTAATAACAAAAAAAGTAAAAATGTCAGCAGCAATGAAATACCACCAAATGAAAGCTCTATTAGTGAGAAGAAAAGGAGGTAAAATTCATTTTGGGTGGTAAGTTGCATGACCGAGCAATAAACGGTTAAAGTAGTGTAGGTCAGAAGTGTAAAAAGTGGCCTGGTCATTAAGGGTGTTTAAGCTAGGGGGGCTGAGGTGGTTAAGCAGCTTTCAGAATATACTATAGTAACAAGTCTACAGTCAGATGTCTTTTTACATAGTTATTTAAAAACACATTAAAAATCATGAAAAACATAAGGAGCCAAGAAAGGGTACTTTCACACTAGCGTTATTCTTTTCCGGCATATAGTTCCGTCCTAGGGGCTAAATACCGGAAAAGAACTGATCAGCTTTATCCTAATGCATTCTGAATGGAGAGAAATCCGTTCAGGATGCATCAGGATGTCTTCAGTTCAGTCTTTTTACCTTTTCAGGACGGAGATAATACCGCAGCATGCTGCGGTTTTAACTCCGTCCAAAATTCCGGAACACTTGCCGGAATGCCGGATCCAGCATTTTTTCCCATTGAAATGCATTAATGCCGAGTGTTCTGGCAAAAAGGATCATGCTGAGACCGCAAAAAATGTGAAAAAAATAAATGCCGGATCCGTTTTTCCAGATGACACCGGAGAGACGGATCCGGCATTTCACTGGATTTGTCAGACGGATCAGGATCCTGATCCGTCTGACAAATGCCATCACTTTGCATACATTTTGATGGATTCGGTAGGCAGTTCCGGCGACGGAGCTGCCTGCCGCAATCCTCTGCCGCAAGTGTGAAAGTACCCTAAAACAAAGACCTAGAAAAAGGCCATTATAAAATGACAATTTGATGGGACCTGGGGGGCAACAACTTTGATAGCAGCAAACTCCAGGCAAGTATTTCTATATGATATCTTGACTCAACAGTGTGTTTCGAGTGAAGCTGAATAACATAGTGCCAGACTCACAGAAGTATTGGAATGCATTGTAAAGTGGGGAAAAAAAAGTGAAAAAATAAAGTTTCCCCCCCCCAAAAATTAAAAGTTTCAAGTAAAAATAAACAAAAACGTGGCCTGGTCATTAAGGGTGTTTAAGCTAGGGGGGCTGAGGTGGTTAAGCAGCTTTCAGAATATACTATAGTAACAAGTCTACAGTCAGATGTCTTTTTACATAGTTATTTAAAAACACATTAAAAATCATGAAAAACATAAGGAGCCAAGAAAGGGTACTTTCACACTAGCGTTATTCTTTTCCGGCATATAGTTCCGTCCTAGGGGCTAAATACCGGAAAAGAACTGATCAGCTTTATCCTAATGCATTCTGAATGGAGAGAAATCCGTTCAGGATGCATCAGGATGTCTTCAGTTCAGTCTTTTTACCTTTTCAGGACGGAGATAATACCGCAGCATGCTGCGGTTTTAACTCCGTCCAAAATTCCGGAACACTTGCCGGAATGCCGGATCCAGCATTTTTTCCCATTGAAATGCATTAATGCCGAGTGTTCTGGCAAAAAGGATCATGCTGAGACCGCAAAAAATGTGAAAAAAATAAATGCCGGATCCGTTTTTCCAGATGACACCGGAGAGACGGATCCGGCATTTCACTGGATTTGTCAGACGGATCAGGATCCTGATCCGTCTGACAAATGCCATCACTTTGCATACATTTTGATGGATTCGGTAGGCAGTTCCGGCGACGGAGCTGCCTGTCGCAATCCTCTGCCGCAAGTGTGAAAGTACCCTAAAACAAAGACCTAGAAAAAGGCCATTATAAAATGACAATTTGATGGGACCTGGGGGGCAACAACTTTGATAGCAGCAATCTCCAGGCAAGTATTTCTATATGATATCTTGACTCAACAGTGTGTTTCGAGTAAAGCTGAATAACATAGTGCCAGACTCACAGAAGTATTGGAATGCATTGTAAAGTGGGGAAAAAAAAGTGAAAAAATAAAGTTTCCCCCCCCCCAAAAATTAAAAGTTTCAAGTAAAAATAAACAAAAACGTCAAATAAATTTCCCAACGTCAAATTTTCCCTAAATAAAGTTTAAAAAAATTGGTAAAAAATAGGGGGAAATAAAAAATGATATTATTGTGTAAAACTTACATAAATAAATAAAAAGTATACATATTTGGTATTGCCGCATCCGTATCGACCGTCTCTATAAACATATCACATGACCTAACCCCTCAGGTGAACACCGTAAAAAATAAAAACGGTGCTAAATAAACAGTTTTTTGTCACCTTACATCACCAAAAGTGTAATAGCAAGTGAGCAAAAAGTCATATGTACCCAAAATAGAGCCAATCAAACCGTCATCTCATCCCGCAAAAAATGAGACCCTACCTAAGATAATCGCCCAAAAACTGAAAAAAACTATGGCTCTCAGAATATGGAGACACTAAAACATGATTTTTTTTATTGTTTCAAAAATTATATTATTTTGTAAAACTTACATAAATAAATAAAAAGTATACATATTAGGTATCGCTGCGTCCATATCGACCGGCTCTATAAAAATATCACATGACCTAACCCCTCAGGTGAACACCGTAAAAAATAAAAACTGTGCTAAATAAACAATTTTTTGTCACCTTACATCACAAAAAGTGTAATAGTAAGCGATCAAAAAGTCATACGCACCCCAAAATAGTGCCAATCAAACCGGCATCTCATCCCACAAAAATCATACCCTACTTAAGATAATCGCCCAAAAACTGAAAAAACTATGGCTCTCAGACTATGGAAACACTAAAACATGATTTTTTATGTTTCAAAAATTAAATCATTGTGTAAAACTTACATAAATAAAAAAAAAGTATACATATTAGGTATCGCCGCATCCGTGACAACCTGGTCTATAAAAATACCACATGATCTAACCTGTCAGATGAATTTTGTAAATAAAAAATAAAAACGGTGCCAAAACAGCTATTTCTTGTTACCTTGCCTCACAAAAAGTGTAATATAGAGCAACCAAAAATCATATGTACCCTAAAATAGTACCAAAAAACTGCCACCCTATCCCGTAGTTTCTAAAATGGGGTCACTTTTTTGGAGTTTCTACTCTAGGGGTGCATCAGGGGGGTTTCAAATGGTACATTGTGTCAAAAAACCAGTCCAGCAAAATCTGCCTTCCAAAAACCGTATGGCATTCCTTTCCTTCTGCGCCCTGCCGTGTGCCCGTACAGCGGTTTACGACCACATATGGGGTGTTTCTGTAAACTACAGAATCAGAGCCATAAATATTCAGTTTGGTTTGGCTGTTAACCTTTGCTTTGTAACTGGAAAAAAATTATTAAAATGGAAAATCTGCCAAAAAAGTGAAATTTTTAAATTGTATCTCTATATTCTATAAATTCTTGTGGAACACCTAAAGGGTTAACAAAGTTTGTGAAATTTGTTTTGAATACCTTGAGGGGTGTAGTTTCTAGAATGGGGTCACTTTTTTGAAGTTTCTACTCTAGGGGTGCATCAGGGGGGCTTCAAATGGGACATGGTGTCAAAAAAAAAGTCCAGCAAAATCTGCCTTCCAAAAAACGTATGGCGTTCCTTTCCTTATGCGCCCTGCCATGTGCCCGTACAGCGGTTTACAACCACATATGGGGTGTTTCTGTAAACTACAGAATCAGAGCCATAAATATTCAGTTTGGTTTGGCTGTTAACCTTTGCTTTGTAACTGGAAAAAAATTATTAAAATGGAAAATCTGCCAAAAAAGTGAAATTTTTTAATTGTATCTCTATATTCCATAAATTCTTGTGGAACACCTAAAGGGTTAACAAAGTTTGTGAAATTTGTTTTGAATACCTTGAGGGGTGTAGTTTCTAGAATGGGGTCACTTTTTTGAAGTTTCTACTCTAGGGGTGCATCAGGGGGGCTTCAAATGGGACATGGTGTCAAAAAAAAAAGTCCAGCAAAATCTGCCTTCCAAAAAACGTATGGCGTTCCTTTCCTTATGCGCCCTGCCATGTGCCCGTACAGCGGTTTACGACCACATATGGGGTGTTCCTGTAAACTACAGAATCAGAGCCATAAATATTCAGTTTGGTTCGGCTGTTAACCCTTGCTTTGTAACTGGAAAAAAATTATTAAAATGGAAAATCTGCCAAAAAAGTGAAATTTTGAAATTGGATCTCTATTTTCCATTAATTCTTGTGGAACACCTAAGGCCCCTTTCACACAGGCGAGTATTCCGCGCGGATGCGATGCGTGAGTTGAACGCATTGCACCCGCACTGAATCCTGACCCATTCATTTCTATGGGGCTGTGCACACAAGCTGTGATTTTCACGCATCACTTGTGCATTGCGTGAAAATCGCAGCATGCTCCTCTTTGTGCGTTTTTCACGTAACGCAAGCAAGTGTGGATGCGGTGCGATTTTCACGCACGGTTGCTAGGAGACGATCGGGATGGAGACCCGATCATTATTATTTTCTCTTATAACATGGTTATAAGGGAAAATAATAGCATTCTTAATACAGAATGCATAGTACAATAGCGCTGGAGGGGTTAAAAAAATATATAATTATAAACTCACCTTAATCCACTTGCTCGCACAGCCCGGCTTCTCTTCTGTCTTCTTTTTTGTTGTGTGCAGGAAAAGGACCTGTGGCGACGTCACTCCGGTCATCACATGGTCCATCACATGATCCAACACCATGGTAAAAGATCATGTGACGGACCATGTGATGACCGTAATGACGTCACCACAGGTCCTTTTCCTGCACACAGCAAAAAAGAAGACAGAAGAGAAGCCGGACTGCGCGAGCAAGTGGATTAAGGTGAGTTTAATTTTTTTATTTTTTTTTTAACCCCTCCAGTGCTATTGTACTATGCATTCTGTATTCAGAATGCTATTATTTTCCCTTATAACCATGTTATAAGGGAAAATAATACAATCTACCCAGCACCTAACCCAAACCCGAACTTCTGTGAAGAAGTTCGGGTTTGGGTACAAAACATGCCGATTTTTCTCACGCGAGTGCAAAACGCATTACAATGTTTTGCACTCGCGCAGAAGAATCGCGCATGTTCCCGTAACGCACCCGCACCTCTTCCCGCAACGCCCGTGTGAAAGAGGCCTAAAGGGTTAACAAAGTTTGTAAAATCAGTTTTGAATACCTTGAGGGGTGTAGTTTCTAGAATGGGGTAATTTCTGGGTGGTTTCTATTATATAAGCCTCACAAAGTGACTTCAGATCTGAATTGGTCCTTGAAAAGTGGGTTTTTGAAAATTTCAGAAAAAAAAATCTCAGAATGGCCTGGACAAGTCAAAGCGTTATCACCACATAAAGTGACACTGGTCAGATTTGCAAAAAATGGCCTGGTCCTGAAGGTGAAAATGCGTCCGGTCCTTAAGGAGTTAAAGGGTATGACCCATGAGCAACTTTTATCAGTTATCCACAGGATAGGAAGTGCATAATTGCTGGGGGTCTGACTGCTTGGACCCACACCAATCAGGAAAATTGAGTCCCCTATGTAAATAGCGTGGTATCGCACATACATGATTACTGTCTATTCACTGGGGTCTGCTGAGTCCAATGCTTGTCTATCACCAGCAGAAGTGAATGGAGCAGTGTCACCCATGTGCAATAGTAGCCGTTCATGCAGGGGACTCGGGGACCACTGTGGCAGTCCCAGTGATCAAACAACCCCTTAAATGCTTCCCCTGTGTATGAAGACCACACTGTGTATATAGATCTAAAAAGGGGAAAGCAGTCGGCACTCCTCTGGCAGAGTCGTGGTGCACGCGTCCAGGGTATGAAAAGCCCACTTACAATATGGAACAGAAGACCGGCACTTCACAGGTGGAATCTTCAAACTTTTATTTCAGCATAGGAGGAAATAGCACAGATGCGACACGTGTTTCGGCTCAGGTGTGAGCCTTTGTCAAGCATAGTGAACCATTGCATGAAACACATTTAAATAGGCCGCCTACATGGGCGTCGAACGTGATGAAGTCACATCACCATGGGAACGGAGATACAAATCATAAGGTGCAACAATTCTCTACATTGTTGCAACAAGGTACTATGCTGTATGTGATACAATTACATCTTTAAGAGTATTACAGAAAAGAGAAATCAATAGTAGACATGGGATACAATAAATCTAGAAATTACAATAAACATATTCAATGTAATGATAATAATAATCATCTATTTGAGAACTAAATAACCCACTGGCTATCTCAAAATATCAACATATTAAATCTTGCTGCTCTTTTTTCTTTTTCAGATGCTTCATTATTTTCATTTTCTCTGTGACTGAATGAATAAAGAATATATATAGTACATTAAAAATGTAATTACAGTAGAATTTCCTTTGGATCTTACAGGAATGCACTCAAATCATATTCTCGATTTAAACCTTTCGGTTCAATGGTCTGCAGGGTGTGAATCCAAAAACTTTCACGTTTTTTCAGTAATAGCAACCTGTTGCCACCTCTGCGCGGTGGCAGTACCTGCTCAATTATTTGAAACCTTAATTGTGAGACATTGTGAGCACACCTGTCAAAATGAAGGGGAATAGGCAATAGCAAATTTTTCTTACGTATGGTGGATTTGTGATTACTGAACCTGTCCTTCATTCGGACAGATGTCTCACCAATGTACAATAAGCCACAAGGGCATTTTAGCAGATATACAACAAAATTGCTATCGCAAGTGAAGAAACCTTTTACTGGAAATTTCTTACCAGTGTGCGGATGAAAAAAGGATTCGCCCTTAATTACCGCAGAACAGTGAACACACTGTAGACAAGGGAAAGTGCCTCTTTTTGGTGTGGAAAGAAAAAGTTGACGGGGCATGCTAGTAGTACCACCTATGTCCGCTTTTACAATAGTGTCTCTAATGTTCCTGGTTCTCTTATAGCAGATCATAGGGATATCGTGGAATTCTGCAACATCTGGATAAACTGAGCGCATAATCCCCCAGTGTTTATTAACCACATGACGAAACTTATTTATCCAGGGGTGATATTTGACAATAAACGGTAACCGCTTATTTTCAACATGGGGCTTAAATGTCTCAATCTTACATTTCTCTATCTCTGAATCTAAGAGGGGTTTAGGATATCCCCTTAGCAAGAATTTTTCTGCCATTTCATTGAATCTGACCTCCCTCACTGATGGATCTGACACAATCCTCTTGATACGCTTAAACTGTGAGGAGGGTAAAGACCTTTTCACCGCCGGTGAATGGTTGCTGGAGTAGTACAACAAACTGTTCTTATCCGTTTTTTTGATGTATAAATCAGTCTGTACACAACCATCATGACCCTTTATCACCAAAGTATCTAAAAAATTAATTTTGTCATGGTCATGCTGCACTGTAAAGCACAACTCGGGCCATATATTGTTAATGTACTGGGTAAATTTTTCCAAGGACTCAATGCCGCCGCATTGAGTCCTTGGAAAAATTTACCCAGTACATTAACAATATATGGCCCGAGTTGTGCTTTACAGTGCAGCATGACCATGACAAAATTAATTTTTTAGATACTTTGGTGATAAAGGGTCATGATGGTTGTGTACAGACTGATTTATACATCAAAAAAACGGATAAGAACAGTTTGTTGTACTACTCCAGCAACCATTCACCGGCGGTGAAAAGGTCTTTACCCTCCTCACAGTTTAAGCGTATCAAGAGGATTGTGTCAGATCCATCAGTGAGGGAGGTCAGATTCAATGAAATGGCAGAAAAATTCTTGCTAAGGGGATATCCTAAACCCCTCTTAGATTCAGAGATAGAGAAATGTAAGATTGAGACATTTAAGCCCCATGTTGAAAATAAGCGGTTACCGTTTATTGTCAAATATCACCCCTGGATAAATAAGTTTCGTCATGTGGTTAATAAACACTGGGGGATTATGCGCTCAGCTTATCCAGATGTTGCAGAATTCCACGATATCCCTATGATCTGCTATAAGAGAACCAGGAACATTAGAGACACTATTGTAAAAGCGGACATAGGTGGTACTACTAGCATGCCCCGTCAACTTTTTCTTTCCACAACAAAAAGAGGCACTTTCCCTTGTCTACAGTGTGTTCACTGTTCTGCGGTAATTAAGGGCGAATCCTTTTTTCATCCGCACACTGGTAAGAAATTTCCAGTAAAAGGTTTCTTCACTTGCGATAGCAATTTTGTTGTATATCTGCTAAAATGCCCTTGTGGCTTATTGTACATTGGTGAGACATCTGTCCGAATGAAGGACAGGTTCAGTAATCACAAATCCACCATACGTAAGAAAAATTTGCTATTGCCTGTTCCCCTTCATTTTGACAGGTGTGCTCACAATGTCTCACAATTAAGGTTTCAAATAATTGAGCAGGTACTGCCACCGCGCAGAGGTGGCAACAGGTTGCTATTACTGAAAAAACGTGAAAGTTTTTGGATTCACACCCTGCAGACCATTGAACCGAAAGGTTTAAATCGAGAATATGATTTGAGTGCATTCCTGTAAGATCCAAAGGAAATTCTACTGTAATTACATTTTTAATGTACTATATATATTCTTTATTCATTCAGTCACAGAGAAAATGAAAATAATGAAGCATCTGAAAAAGAAAAAAGAGCAGCAAGATTTAATATGTTGATATTTTGAGATAGCCAGTGGGTTATTTAGTTCTCAAATAGATAATTATTATTGTCATTACATTGAATATGTTTATTGTAATTTCTAGATTTATTGTATCCCATGTCTACTATTGATTTCTCTTTTCTGTAATAGTCTTAAAGATGTAATTGTATCACATACAGCATAGTACCTTGTTGCAACAATGTAGAGAATTGTTGCACCTTATGATTTGTATCTCCGTTCCCATGGTGATGTGACTTCATCACGTTCGACGCCCATGTAGGCGGCCTATTTAAATGTGTTTCATGCAATAGTTCATTATGCTTGACAAAGGCTCACACCTGAGCCGAAACACGTGTCGCATCTGTGCTATTTCCTCCTATGCTGAAATAAAAGTTTGAAGATTCCACCTGTGAAGTGCCGATCTTCTGTTCCATAGTGTATATAGATCTGGTATGAATGATTACAATTTCCGTACAACGCTACAGAATATGTTGCATTTGTACAAATGAGTGAAGCAAAGTGATTAGAGCTGAGCTATAAACCAGTCATCTCATAAAATTGAGTTCTGACCAGAGTAGCTCCCTCGACTGTGTTTAGCTGATGATTGCATCTTGTATCTTGTTTTCTACATCCGTCTAGACTAATTTGGCTAACATATTCAGATGCACACTATATTTCATGGGGGATGGATATGGAATTAATTCTCACCTGTCTACTGATAAATCGTATTTTCCTGCAGTCGTCTGGAACTGCATCACATTTCCTTATTTCTTTTTGTTTGCTGACCTCCTCCTGCATAAAATGACAAAACAAACCTCAGCAAGCGATTATGCTGCGGCAAAGCGATAAAGACGGCCATCCTCTCCATTTTCAGGGACCAGAGTGTAATAGAAAATCCATACTTATCACAAATAGGCCGGCACTTTTTAATAGATCTTTACTATTTTATCCATACAGCAATTACTTATTGGATGCACTAGAATACGACTGTTCTGTCAGATACTGATTGCAAAATAGCTTATGATCATTGTGTTTGGCATTATTACCAAGATTTATTATAAAGACCCTTATGTGAATATCTGTGAAAATAATCTGCAAATGGCTGATACCTGTGTGCACTGATATGTGGACTTTTACCATATACTGTATATGTAAATTGTATTCATGTAACCTCCTAATACTGCATATGCAGTGAACCTTTAGGACCAAGCAATTATTTTTTTCATTTTTTCATTATTGGATTTCAAAAGCCATGCTTGTTGAGTGATGACCCAAAACATACCAAAAATGCAACCTAAGAGCCTCTGAATGGGGTTTTCTATGGATAATGACCCAAAACATACCAGAAAATGCAACCTAAGAGCTTCTGAAAGGGGTTTTCTATGGATAATAACCCAAAACATACCAAAAAATGACACCTAACAGTTTTATGAAGGGGTTTTCTGGTAGTAATGATCTTTTAGTAAGTGCCTGCAGCCTGGCTCCTTAAACATAAGAGTCATACTTACCTGCTCTACGCCACTTTAGTCCTCCGCTCTACCTCTGCTGTCTCCATCTTCCAGTCCCCACACTGTTTACATTTGGTGGTGCATGGACATGGTCTGCGGCACCTGTGCAGCCAATGGCTGGCTTCAGAAATGAGGTGGCCACAAGCAGCACGTCACCACTGAAGCCAATCTTTGAAGATCAAGATAACAGCAGCAGTGCGGAGGACAGAAGTGGCAGGGAGCGGGTAAGTATGCCTCTTCTGTATCAGGAAGCTGGCTGTGGGTACTTGCAAAAAATCGTTATTACCAGACCAAAAAACGTAAAGAAATGTAATATTCTTCAATGGCTGGGTCAGTCATCTGACTTCAACCTGATTGAGCATGCTTTTAATTGACCATACAAAATTAAAAGCAGAATGTAACAGCGACTGCTGTGCGACGCTGTTCCCCTGCGTGTGAGTGATGTTGCTTCTGAGGATTCCGCTCCACAGCTTCCATTCAGCCCTGGACACAGCATGAGTTCGGCTGGTTTCATGTGTCACTGCTCTAAGGGCAGTACGCCTCACTCCCTGGGCTGGGCTGGGCTGGGTTGGGTCAGGTGACCTCGTTGACCAACCCTGGATCTCCTACACATACTTAAGGGGCTCAGCCCTTTTCCCAGATGCCTGAGTGTCAAGGTCCTAGTCTGTTGCTAAAGAGCTTGATAACCACTTGCCTTCCTGATCTATACTTCGTCCCTGGACTCTTCTTATTGTCTGATCCCTGCCTGCTTGCTTTGTCTCTCCCGTTGCCAACCCGATTGCCTGACCTGTACCTGTGCCGCCTGCCCTGACCTTCTACCTGTCTGACTAAGCCTCTACCTCATCCTTCGGTTCCTGCTTTGTTGCTCTTGGTAACAACCCTGCCTGTCTACCATGCCTGTACTGCTGGTACCTATCTCAGGTATCTTCTGGTCCCCCTGGACCAGCTGCTACTGACTCTGGGACTGCTCTGGGGTGGCACCTGGCAACTACCCTAATGGCCCAAGTCTATCCTCACCATCAGAGGCTCTAGCGAAGCCCAGGTAGTTGCTTAGACTAAAGGTGGTCAGTCAGGAGAAGACAGGAGTGTCTCCCTGAATACTGCTCAAAAACGATATCAATAAACTAAAAGGGGCAGTAACTACTAAAATGTCAATTTTTATTAAGTATTAGGAGTAAAACGACGGCCCCTACAGACAAAACAACAAGTAAGACGAATACATACACAGACTGGTACAAAGAAACCAGTAGATAAAGGTATTGGTAAGGTGTTAGTGGTGGACTAGACCATGGATGGTAAGCCGAGCACGGCTATGTCAGCAGAAATTGGCAAGCTCTAGTGACTCCCTGCTTGGCCTGGTCCACCCTACAGTAAATATCCTCGGGACGGGGTCCAAAAAGCCCCGCAAGGGGTGGCCCAGACAGGAACTCTTAACCTAGATAGATGACCCTAATAAGGCCCTCACACATCAGGAAGAAAAATCCGTCCAGAGGAGCAAAAAACACACAATTTTACCAAAATAAGCGTAACCCCACCACAGAAATATCCACAAGGGGGGATAGAAGTGAGAGGAATACTCAAGTGTCCCGACGCGTTTCTTCAAAAAGAGTATGCCCCAGGATTCATCAGGGGACACGGGGCGGTACTACATTCAGGTTACGGCTGAGTCTAACAATCATATCAGAAACAGAGACTGAATAAGTAAAACAGCATATGCATGCTTCCATACCGTCAGCCCAAAGGGCCATGGAGGCAGGTTACTTACTTTTGTATGGCAGCGGTCAGGCGTATGGCTATAGTTCCACCAACAGGCTGTGACCCAGGGTGGTGGTGTCCGCAGTGGTGGGGTGACCGACAGTTATTATGGCAATAAACGCCCCTTTTATGAGGCTGTGGGGCCCTGTGCGTGATCCAGATGAGCCCCCGGCACCCCGGTATGACGTCACAGCCAGTGCGTCCGTCATCCGGTCTTGTGACCGGAAGTGCCGCACTTGCACATGCGCAGAGAACTCGCCCTGTGTGTCATAGGCCCGAGGTGGAACGCACAGAGGCGCTTCCGCATCACGTGACCGCTGCAGTATGCCCGCATCACAGGCCGTCATAGCATCGCGGGGGTCACGTGATCGGAGCGCTCCGGAACCAAGCTATCCCAGGTGAACAAATAAGAGCCGTGTCAGGCTCCATATCAAGACGGGATATTGTCCCTCCTACCGGTAATCTCTAATGAGAGAGGGGGGGCAACCAAGTCTCTATTGCATGCAGACCGGAGGAGTGGTCGTGCATGCTATTCTAAATATCCTATGGTGACAATATCCCGTCTTGATATGGAGCCTGACACGGCTCTTATTTGTTCACCTGGGATAGCTTGGTTCCGGAGCGCTCCGATCACGTGACCCCCGCGATGCTATGACGGCCTGTGATGCGGGCATACTGCGGCGGTCACGTGATGCGGAAGCGCCTCTGTGCGTTCCACCTCGGGCCTATGACACGCAGGGCGAGTTCTCTGCGCATGTGCAAGTGCGGCACTTCCGGTCACAAGACCGGATGACGGACGCACTGGCTGTGACATCATACCGGGGCGCCGGGGGCTCATCTGGATCACGCACAGGGCCCCACAGCCTCATAAAAGGGGCGTTTATCGCCATAATAACTGCCGGTCACCCCACCACTGCGGACACCACCACCCTGGGTCACAGCCTGTTGGTGGAACTATAGCCATACGCCTGACCGCTGCCATACAAAAGTAAGTAACCTGCCTCCATGGCCCTTTGGGCTGACGGTATGGAAGCATGCATATGCTGTTTTACTTATTCAGTCTCTGTTTCTGATATGATTTTTAGACTCAGCCGTAACCTGAACGTAGTACCGCCCCGTGTCCCCTGATGAATCCTGGGGCATACTCTTTTTGAAGAAACGCGTCGGGACACTTGAGTATTCCTCTCACTTCTATCCCCCCTTGTGGATATTTCTGTGGTGGGGTTACGCTTATTTTGGTAAAATTGTGTGTTTTTTGCTCCTCTGGACGGATTTTTCTTCCTGATGTGTGAGGGCCTTATTAGGGTCATCTATCTAGGTTAAGAGTTCCTGTCTGGGCCACCCCTTGCGGGGCTTTTTGGACCCCGTCCCGAGGATATTTACTGTAGGGTGGACCAGGCCAAGCAGGGAGTCACTAGGGCTTGCCAATTTCTGCTGACATAGCCGTGCTCGGCTTACCATCCATGGTCTAGTCCACCACTAACACCTTACCAATACCTTTATCTACTGGTTTCTTTGTACCAGTCTGTGTATGTATTCGTCTTACTTGCTGTTTTGTCTGTAGGGGCCGTCGTTTTACTCCTAATACTTAATAAAAATTGACATTTTAGTAGTTACTGCCCCTTTTAGTTTACAGGTAGTTGCTTAGTCACTCCCCTCCAGGGTACAGCCAGTCAGTAGCACAGTGGGTTCACATCCCCTGATCCGTGACACAGGAACAAGGAGGATCTGAAGGCAGCTGCAAGAGAGGCCTGAAAAAGCATCTCAAGGGAGGAAACTCAGCATTGGTAAAGTCCATGCCTTCCAGAATTTAAGCAGTCATTGGCCCGCATTTACTAATGTAAGAGCACTTAGACAATGTTGTAAACCTTGCCACAATTTGGTGCAAATTGTAGCATCCAATTCTTGAGAAAGCCTCTGCAACCAGCTTGACAAGGGTCATGGCTTACCAGAAAACAGGAGTGGTTTAGAATGTAAATTTAGCTAAATTTCTGTATTTTATTTTTTAATGACACTATTTAATTCACTATATATTGTATTGAAAAACAGGTAAAAAATAATAAATCTTGGTTGAGGGAAATTAAAAACAAAAACACATTTCCTCCATGGTTTGGGGGTTTTTAATTTTATGGCATTCATTATACACTAAAAATGACATAAGCTTATCCTGCGGATCAGCAAAATTACAGCAATACCAAATTTGTATAGTTTTTGTTTTACTATTTTTACAAAAATAAAAACCTTTCAAAAAATGAACTTTATTGCATTGCCATATTCAGACACCCATAACTTTTTTATGTTTATGTCTAGAGAGCTGTGTGAGGGCATTTTTTTGCGTGATAAGCTCTTGTTTTTATTGGTACCATTTTGGGGTACGTATGATTGCTTTTTATAAAAAAATTTGGGAAGGGCAAATTCACAAAAAAATGGTGAACCACATATTTTAATACTGCAGACATTTTCGGACGTGGCGATATCTATTATGTTTAAATATTTTATGATATATTTTGTAAAATTAGAATAGGTGGTTGCAGTTGCGTAACTAGGAATGACGAGGCCCCACTGCAAACTTTTGAACGGGCCCCCCTGCAACACGCCAGACCTGCAGGGCATTGCGATTGTGAGGTCACGGTTCTTGGGCAAGCGAGGGTTACTCACAGTTCTGTAGGAGAACCCTGGGCAGGCGTACAGCAGTGAAGGAGAGGCTGGCACAGGAGTCCTCTGGGGCACACTCTGTATTTAGGGACCAGGCCTGGTGGCGGATGAGGTGCCCTGGATGTTGCAGGTGTTTTATGTGCCTGGGGCAAGGTCCCTTTAAGAAATGTGGCGCCAGTGCTTGTAACGGTGGCACACCGTTTTCTAGTTGTAATAAGTGAGGTACACTGATGGTATGGTGAACCAAACTTTGCTTTACTTGAAGACAGTTCAACTTTATACAGTCGGATGTCAATTTCAGTTCCACATATCAGGTACACTTCACAAGCAGGCTTTACACATCAATGGCAGGTATACTGTTCCTTGCAAGATACTCAGAGGGTAATCAACAACACACTCAGAATCAGGCTGTACCTTCTCCTCAGAAATAGTGTACACTGTTCCTTAGAACTCCTGTCTGGTTTTTATCCCAAGGCCCGGATACCTCAATGCTGGCTTTTATCCTTGGTAACAATCTTCCTCAGGTATTCATCCTTGCTTTACATTACTACTCCTTCTGCCCTTCAGCTTACTTGTAATAGCTGGTAACACTGGCTCTGCTTGGCTTGTGGGAACTGCAGGGTTTCTCCCAGGAGGTAACTCTTCACTTGGGGCGAATCTTCTGAGCTAACTGAGGCTCATCTTCTACAGGCAGGCTATAATCCTTCACTAGCCTCCTGGTAGCAACTAGAAGCCTGGACTATCTAGCTGCATGTCAGGAGGAGGCCCTCAGCATATCTCTGGCTAAGATGCCCACTCACTTCTGTCTCCACAGATGTCATGGTCTTACCTTCTTGCTGTTCTCCTTCGTTTGACATGTGCTGGCGGCCATCTTGGTTTCTGGGTTTCTTGTAGCCTTCCACCCTGCGGCTCCTCCTTCCCACTGGGAGGAGCTGGATGCCTAGCTCATATATATAGGAGGTCTGTGGCTTCAGTTCCTTGCTTGGTCCTCCTGTGTTCACATGCTTCTAAGACTGCTGCTGCTTCTGGTTCCTGATCCTGGCTTCGTCTGACTACCCTGCTGGTTCCTGATCCTGGCTTCGTCTGACTACCCTGCTGGTTCCTGATCCTGGCTTCGTCTGACTACCCTTCTGGTTCCTGATCTCTGGCCTCTCAAAGACTCTGCTTCGGTTTCACCATTCGTTTGGACTTTTGCTTTACAGCTTTATTTTCAATAAAGCCTTCTTATTTTCACTTATCTCTTGTTGTACGTCTGGTTCATGGTTCCGTGACATTAGGACCAAGCCATGAGTTCTGACGGTACAGGGCCATCCTCGCTACCCATGCTGGTTGCCAGACTTGATCAGCAGGATCACCTGTTGGGTCGGTTCGCTGTGGCGTTGCAAACCCTGCTTGAACGCACGGCTCATTTCGCTCCCGTTGCCGATGGGTCGGTTGTCGCTCCTACTGCCGCTCCGGTTGTTGCGCCAGAGTCTACCCCGACACCTGTTGTTGCACCTGCGGTGTTTCGGGGTATGACCGGTTCTGCCCCTCTTCCACAGCGCTTTGGGGGAGAGCCAACTCAGTGCCGAGGTTTCCTTAACCAGGTGGGCATTTATTTTGAGTTGCTGCCACATGCCTTTCCTACTGAGAGATCAAAGGTGGGCTTCTTGATCTCGCTGCTCTCGGACAAGGCCTTGGCCTGGGCCAGCCCTTTATGGGAGAACAACAATCCGGTGGTTGCCGAGTTTTCCGGTTTTGTTGCTTCTCTTCGGAAGGTATTCGATGTGCCGGCTCGTGCTGCCTCTGCCGCGAAGCTCCTTATGTCCATCAGACAGGGTTCACGATCCGTAGCTGAATACGCCATTTAGTTTCGTACCCTGGCAGCAGAGGTGGGCTGGAATAATGAGGCTCTGGTCGCTGCTTTCTCTCATGGTCTCTCGGATGCCTTGAAGGATGAGGTTGCAGCTAAGGACCTACCAGTGGAGCTCGAGTCTCTTATTTCTTTCCTGATTTTGATTGACACCAGACTCAGGGAGAGACCTTCCTTTAAGGAGAGCCTGCGGAGGTCTTCTAACAGATTGGCGCCTACGTTTGCTGTCCCACCCGTGCCTCCCTCTCCTCCCACGCCTCCTGGGGATGACTTGTCTGGGGGTGAACCCATGCAGCTGGGGTTTGCTCGCCTGTCCGAGGGGGAGAGGGTACTCCGGAGACGCGAGGGTCGATGCATGTACTGTGGTCTCGGTGGGCATTTTCGGTTGGCATGTCCGAACCGTCCGGGAAACGCTCGTACCTGAGATCCTGTCGGGGGCAGATCTTGGGTGGAGTCTCCTCGTCCCCGGTTTCCCATGTTGACAAACCACTGATCACTGTTGTCCTCTCCTGGGTCGGGGGCTCGGTGACGACCCAGGCGTTGGTGGACTCTGGTGCTGGTGGTTTGTTCATTGATAGTGTGTTCGCTGCCGCCAATTCCATTCCTCTGCAGGCTCGAGGTTCCCCACTGGCTCTTGAGGCGATAGACGGCAGACCCCTTCTGTCGTCACACGTGACTCATGAGACCCTTCCAGTGGGGATAGCCATTGGTGCCGTTCACAGAGAGTCGGTCTGCCTCCAGGTTATTTCGTCTCCACACTACTCGGTGGTCTTGGGGTACCCCTGGCTCCAGAAGCATAATCCGACTTTCGATTGGAGATCGGCCGAGATCCTCTCGTGGTCACCGCAGTGTGGGGCTAGTTGCATCCATGGGTCTGTCAAGTTGCTGTGTACTTCCTCGGACTCTCTGTTGCCTCCTGAATACGAGGAGTACCGGGATGTATTCGATAAGGTGCGCGCGGTTGCCCTACCTCCGCACCGCCCATACGATTGTGCCATAGAGTTACAACCTGGTGCCGTTCCTCCTCGTGGCAAAGTCTATCCACTGTCGGTAGCGGAGAATGAGGCCATGGAGGAGTACGTGAGGGAGGCGCTTTCACGCGGACACATTCGCAAATCCTCATCCCCGGCAGGGGCTGGATTTTTCTTTGTGAAAAAGAAGGGCGGTGAGTTGAGGCCTTGCATCGATTACAGGGGTCTCAATCGCATCACGATCAAGAACGCTTACCCGATACCCTTGATTTCCGAGCTGTTCGATCGCCTTAAAGGGGCCACGGTCTTTACCAAACTCGACCTGAGGGCGGCATATAACCTGGTAAGGATCAAGGCGGGCGATGAGTGGAAGACCGCGTTTAACACCAGGACCGGTCATTATGAATCCTTGGTTATGCCCTTTGGGTTGTGCAATGCGCCCGCAGTCTTTCAGGAATTCATCAACGATGTTTTCCGTGACCTGTTGCAGCAGTGTGTGGTGGTCTATTTGGATGACATCTTGGTATATTCTGAATCCATGGAGGCCCACATTCTGGATGTCAGACGAGTGTTGCAACGGTTACGAGAGAACAAGCTGTTCGGTAAGCTTGAGAAATGCGAATTTCACCGATCCCAGGTAACCTTCTTAGGTTACATCATTTCCGCTGAGGGGTTCTCCATGGATCCTGAGAAGGTTTCGGCTGTCTTACAGTGGCCCCAGCCCAGTGGTCTTCGTTCCCTGCAGCGCTTTTTGGGCTTCGCCAATTATTATCGGAAGTTCATCAGGGACTTTTCCATGCTGGCCAAGCCTCTCACGGATCTGACCAGGAAGGGCAGTAATTCCCAGGTCTGGCCGCTCGAGGCCATCCGAGCTTTTGAGGCCCTAAAGTCCGCTTTTGTGTCGGCTCCGATTCTGTCGCATCCCAACCCTGGGTTGCCCTTTGTCCTCGAGGTGGACGCGTCTGAGACGGGAGTAGGCGCCCTTCTGTCTCAGCGTAGAACACCAGAGGGTCCTCTGCTTCCTTGTGGGTTTTACTCCCGGAAACTGTCTTCCGCGGAGTGCAACTATCAGATTGGTGACAGGGAGTTATTGGCCATCGTGCAGGCCCTTAAAGAATGGAGGCACTTGCTCGAGGGTTCGGTGGTTCCGGTTCTCATCCTGACGGACCATAAGAATCTGACCTACCTTTCTGAGGCCAAGAGATTGACACCACGTCAGGCCAGATGGGCTCTGTTCTTGTCACGTTTTAATTACGTGGTCTCCTACCTACCAGGTTCCAAGAACATCAGGGCGGATGCCCTATCACGGCAGTACTCCGAGCTGTCCAGGGAGGAGTCGATTCCGACTTCGGTCATACCTCCGAATCAGATCCTGGCCGCCATTCGCACCAGCCTGACCTCTCCCCTGGGTGAGCAGATTTTGGCGGCTCAATCTGGTGCTCCCTCTGGGAGACCCAACGGCAGATGTTTTGTGCCTGAGGAGTTGCGCACTCGGTTGTTGCGAACCTACCATAACTCCAAGACCGCGGGGCATCCTGGAAAGAATCAGCTGTCCTGGGCTGTTTCACGTCTGTTCTGGTGGCCTTCCCTACGTTCCGACATCGCCGCATATGTAGCGGCATGCTCCGTTTGTGCCCAGAGTAAGTCCCCTTGGCACCTTCCGTTGGGCCTTCTGCAACCCATAGCCACCGGGGAGCGCCCATGGTCACACCTGGGGATGGATTTCATTGTGGACCTCCCTGCATCCCGAGGCCATACGGTCATTCTCATGATTGTGGATCGGTTTTCCAAAATGTGCCACTGTGTTCCTCTCAAGAAGTTACCCTCTGCACAAGAGTTGGCCACGATTTTTGCCAGGGAGGTCTTCCGGTTGCACGGTTTGCCCAAGGAGATTGTGTCGGATCGGGGGAGTCAGTTTGTGTCCAGGTTCTGGCGCGCCTTTTGCTCCCAGTTGGGGATTCATCTCTCCTTCTCCTCGGCCTACCACCCTCAGTCCAATGGGGCCGCAGAACGATCCAATCAGGCCTTGGAGCAATTCCTTCGTTGCTATGTCTCCGATCACCAAGACAATTGGGTTGACCTTCTGCCTTGGGCTGAGTTTGCCAGGAACACGGCGGTGAACTCTTCCTCTGGGACGTCTCCCTTCATGGCCAATTATGGGTTCCAACCTGCCGTGTTACCGGAGGTATTCTCTCCCCAGGATATTCCGGCTGTGGAGGATCACCTTTCCGTCCTATGTGCTTCTTGGGTACAGATCCAGAAGTCCCTTGAGGCCTCTGCGCAGCGCCAGAGACTCCAGGCTGATCGCAGACGAGCGCCTGCTCCTTCCTACCAGGTCGGAGACCGTGTATGGTTGTCCACCCGCAACCTCAACCTTCGAGTGCCCACTCCCAAGCTGGCGCCTCGCTTTGTTGGTCCCTTCCTAGTGCTTCGCAGGGTAAACCCGGTAGCCTATGCCCTTGCGCTTCCTCCTGGCATGCGGATCTCTAACGTGTTTCATGTCTCCCTGTTGAAGCCACTGGTGTGTAATCGTTTCACTTCCTCGGTTCCTCGGCCTCGTCCGGTCCGAGTGGGCAATCATGAGGAGTATGAGGTGAGCAATATCCTGGACTCACGCCTGGTCCGCGGTCGGGTGCAGTTTTTGGTCCATTGGCGTGGTTATGGTCCAGAGGAGCGTTCCTGGGTTTCCTCCGCAGATGTCCATGCTCCTGCCTTGCTCCGAGCCTTCCACGCACGCTTCCCTCAGAAACCGTTTTTTGCTCCGCGGAGGATGGGCCCTTGAGGGGGAGGTACTGTCATGGTCTTACCTTCTTGCTGTTCTCCTTCGTTTGACATGTGCTGGCGGCCATCTTGGTTTCTGGGTTTCTTGTAGCCTT
This sequence comes from Bufo bufo, assembly GCF_905171765.1. Classification (NCBI taxonomy): domain Eukaryota; kingdom Metazoa; phylum Chordata; class Amphibia; order Anura; family Bufonidae; genus Bufo; species Bufo bufo. The sequence goes on from NC_053392.1 coordinate 349,222,977, forward strand.
CCACCCTGCGGCTCCTCCTTCCCACTGGGAGGAGCTGGATGCCTAGCTCATATATATAGGAGGTCTGTGGCTTCAGTTCCTTGCTTGGTCCTCCTGTGTTCACATGCTTCTAAGACTGCTGCTGCTTCTGGTTCCTGATCCTGGCTTCGTCTGACTACCCTGCTGGTTCCTGATCCTGGCTTCGTCTGACTACCCTGCTGGTTCCTGATCCTGGCTTTGTCTGACTACCCTTCTGGTTCCTGATCTCTGGCCTCTCAAAGACTCTGCTTCGGTTTCACCATTCGTTTGGACTTTTGCTTTACAGCTTTATTTTCAATAAAGCCTTCTTATTTTCACTTATCTCTTGTTGTACGTCTGGTTCATGGTTCCGTGACAACAGACTCCTGACTACAGACTAACTCCTCCCTGTCTGGGCCTTAACATTTATACTAGGGGCTCCCTATCTCCCTCTAGTGTCTAGGATGCTACACTACACCCCAATAGGCCTGCTGTACATATCACAGGGGAACAATACATATAAAAGCATATAGAAAATACATTAAAATGGATGGTTAAATATACTGCCACTGTCCCTCAGGAGTAGGAGTACCACGTGGCCCAATTGACCCTTGTGTAGTGCCCACATTCACCTAGTGGGACACTACACCTCTTCCAGCAACTTCTTCACAACTCCTGACTCCTGTACAACCCCACCCCTGAGGCTAGTCAAGATCTGGCAGCCTCTCCGTTCGTTTCCTACAGTGTCACTGTATATAATGTCATTGTATAATATGGTTGAGGGGGCCTTGATAATAAAATCTTTTAGACCTTCTCCAAGGTGGCCTCCTTCTGAGTTCGGGCCCCAAAGCAACTACCGTGTTTCTCCGAAAATAAGACAGGGTCTTATATTATTTTTTTCTCCGCAAAAAAGGGTTAGGACTTTTTATTGGGGTAGGGCTTATTTTGGCTCCATGAACATATTTTATATAGACCCATGCCAATTACAGAACAGTCCCTGGACAATGTTTATATTAAATATGACTATAACCCCCCTCATCCATAGGAATGCACCCATATACTGCAGTACATGGGTGCATTCCTATGGATGAGGGGGGTTATAGTCATATTTGCCACACATTTTTCATTCTGGTACCATATATTGCCACTGAGCTGTCCTTACCCAAGGAACCTAGGCAGCAATCTACGGTACCAGGGAGAGCAGATACGGCACGGGAGAGATGCTCCTCCAGGCAGCAGAGAGGAGAAGGAGATCCTCCTGCTGCCTCCTTCATGTAAGTAAGAACGTGCGGGCTGGCGGCAGTACAGGGCATACAGAGAAGCCGCCCAACGTAAAAGTGAAGTGCGGGCTGCCGGCATAATTTGGCATTTAGTGAAGCCTCCAGCCCGCCCCTCAGGTGCTGCTTAGTGCCGCGATGTATGCGCGGGCTGGCGGCTTCACTGAAGGCTAATTCACTGAAGCATGCGCTGCCCGCCCACAGTTTGATGGCAGCTCAGGAGCAATTAGGGAGCGCTCCTGAGCTGCTGCAGCCCGCACATTTCCCCCACCTTCCCTTTATATATATAAAAAAAATACGGCTGTATCTAGGGCTTATTTTTAGAGTAGGGCTTATATTTTAAGCCTACTCCAAAAACCCTGCAAAATAGCGCTGGGGCTTATTATCGGAGTAGGGAAACACGGTAGGATAGGTGAATGCCTTTTTTTTTTTTTTACTTTAGCTACAATGATGTTCTGGGCTTCAAGCTGTAAAACCCCTTTTATGTTGTGGCCGATCAGTGTCATATATTTTCCTTATTTCTATTTTTTTGAAAGGTTGCACTGACTGATGTATAAAATCTTCACTTCACCTTATTTTGAAGCCTCTGTCTATTCCAGTGAATCCTTTCAAATACATATCATCTAAACTCCTGCCACCCAAGGGTATCCATACATTCCTCGCACGTATTATCTCAGCTTATGCTGATGATTTGAAAGGTGCTTGCAAGATGATAACTGTATTGCTGGTGGAAGATAATTCTCATTTCAAAAATAATAGCACTTTAGATATAATTAGTGTGTTATTCAGATGAATATAGTTTACTTTGGCTGGTAGGCCTTGCATTAAAGATGGATATATACAGAAACAATATCTTGCATTGATTTATTAACATTATTTTACCTTGAGATAGTTAGAAATACAAATAGGGATGCATGTAGATTTTATAGATGATACATACTTGTATACATTAGTATAACAAAAAACTTTAGAAGCCAAAATGAAATTGGCAAGCATTATGATTATTTTACTATGAATCAATCCCGATATTTATACAGTATATTGTTTTGAAGGCAAAGGGTGGTCACAGCAAATATTGATTTGATTTAGATTTCTCTTGTTCATGTACTTTGCATTTTGTTAATTTATAAAAATAAACTAGTATTAACACTTCTGTTTTTGAAAGCATTCTTACTTAGCAGCATTTTTACACCACTGCCTAAAACTTTTGCAGATATATGTATATATACACTCATTGACATAAAAATGATGCACCCAGATAGAAATGTCGGATTGCTGTAAAACTCAGCATAGTCATGTGCAGATATGTATATGATTATTGGTGTGGACTGATTAGACATTGGGTCTTGCCACAAGAGTGTGTAAAAGTGCTTCCCCTGCTGGCCTATAAAAAGTCTTTCAGAGGCTAATTATGGGTGGTGTACCTCTTGGTGCTAGATGTGCCTGTGGGACGCATTTAAAGACATTTTGCCCAGTTGACAGACTTCGAGAAGGGGTGCTTCATTGCTGGCCAACAAGGCCGTCCGGACATATTGTTGCTGCTAGGAGATTTTGGGAGCAGTGGTTACTTGAGCGCATGCACATGTGGCAACCAGGCTCCGGACAGCCCAGACAGATCACCAGTAGAGAGGATTATTTGATACACCGACAAGCACGATCTTCTCCCATAGTCCAGGAGGCACCATCATTGCACACCCCTGTCTCAACCTGGATAATTTTCAGGCGCTTAACAAATGGAAATTTAGTGTCATTGTGCCAATTATGTGTTCTGTCATTGACAATCAGACACAGTTGCCTTCTTTTGCAATGGTGTGGTGAACGAGAAACCTGGTCTGGTACAGACTGGAACATTACCAGGAATATCTCTACCAAATTGCAACACTTCCTTGGCCTGATGGTCACCAGATTTATCATCAGTCAAGCATTTATGGGATTAACTGGGAAGCCAGCTTCGGCAACCTATGAGTGTGCAGGATCTACAGGCCCAGATACAACATCTGTGGGCAAATGTGTCCCAGGATACCATACAGAACCTGTATATCTCATGCCCAACCTACCTCATCTTGTATCCAGGCTAGAGGTGGCCCAACAGTGTACTAGAGCTTCCTTTCAATTGTACAGTTTTCCCCAATAAATGTATTATTTCTCTCTAATATTGTAATCACTTACATATATCATTATTACAGTCACACATAGAAAGTTTCATTAGATTCCAACAACTCCTTCTTGGTGCATTTTTTGTTTGTCAATGACTGGATAGATAGATAGATAGATAGATAGATAGATAGATAGATAGATAGATAGATAGATAGATAGATAGATAGATAATCAAAAAGTATCCACAGCACTTCCTTCAGTAAAAAAAAGTGTAGGTTTATTCACCAGTAGCAACGTTTGAGGTTCACACACTGGAACCTTTTTCAAGCAGTGATACAAACAATGGATGCACATAACATATATAAAGGGTAATATATAAAAATAAATCAATTACATAATTTAGATAAAAAAGGTGCATAAAATCCATAATTACAGTATATGTCAATACAAAAACATGATTAACCCCTTAAGGACTTGGCCATTTTTTGCAAATCTGACCAGTGTCACTTTAAGTGCTGATAACTTTAAAACGCTTTGACTTACCCAGGCCGTATTGAGATTGTTTTTTCGTCACATATTGTACTTCATGATACTGCTAAAATTGGGTCAAAAAAGTAAATTTTGGAGAAACAATTTTGAAATTTCTATTTTTTGGAAAATTTTCCATTTGAACCCTTACTTTATTACTGGAAAAAATGGGTTAACAGCCAAACAAAACTCAATATGGGTTGCCCTGATTCTATAGTTTGCAGAAACACCCCATATGTGGTCGTAAACTACTATTTGGCTAAACGGCAGGACATAGAAGAAGGGGAACGCCATATGGTTTTTGGAAGGCAGATTTTGCTGGACTGGTTTATTTACACCATGTACCCTTTCAAGCCCCATGATGCACCCGTAGAGTAGAAACTCCATAAAAGTGACCCCATCTAGGAAACTATGGGATAAGGTGGTTGTTGTTTTGGGACTATTTTAGGGGTAAATATGATTTTTGGTTGCTCTATATTACACTTTTTTGAGGCAAGGTAACAAAAAATTTAAATTCTAAAATTGTTTCTACATTCGCTATTTAGTTTTGTGGAAAACCTAAAGGGTTAACAAAGTTTGTAAAGTAACTTTTGAATACCTTGAGGGGTGTAGTTTCTTAGATGGGGTCACTTTTTTGGAGTTTCTAGTATAGGCTACATCAGGGGGGCTTCTAATGGGATGTAAAAAAAAAACAGTCCATCAAAATCTGCCTTCCAGAAACCATATGGAGTTCCCTTCGTTCTATGCCCTGCCGTGTGGCTATATAGCCATTTTCGACCACATATGGGGTGTTTCTGCAAACTACAGAATCAGGGCAATAAATATTTAGTTTTGTTTGGCTGTTAACCCTTGCTTTATTACCGGAAAAAAAGGATTCAAATGGAAATTTTGCCACAAAATGGGTGTTTTGGCACCGTTTTTATTTTATATTTTTAACGTTGTTCATCCGAGGGGTTTGGTCAAATGTTATTTTTATAGGGCAGATTCTTACGGATGCGGCGATACCTAATATGTCTACATTTTAAAATGTATTTAGATTTTACACTATATTATCATTTTAGGAACCAAAAAAATTTGTTGGGCGACTATCTAATGTAGGGGCTCATTTTTTGCAGGATGAGATGGCGGTTTTATTGGCACTAATTGGGGGTGCATATGACATTTTGATTGCTCGCTATAACACTTTTTGTGATGTTAGGTGACAAAAAATGGCTTTTTTTTACACTTTTTTTTTTTTTAACGCTGTTCATCCGGGGGGGGGGGGGGGAGGTTGGGTTAGATGTTACTTTTATAGAGAAGATTTTTACGTATGCGGCGATGCCCAATATGTATGGCTCTCAGACTTTGGAGACACTAAGCAGGCATCCTCAAACTGCGGCCCTCCAGATGTTGTAAAACTACAATTCCCACCATGCCCTGCTGATGGCTGTAGGTTGTCTGGGCATACTGGGAGTTATAGTTTTACAACATCTGGAGGGCCGCAGTTTGAGGATGCCTGCACTAAAACTAATATTTTTTGGGGAAAAAAAATTGTTTCTGTGTCTCCAAAGTCTGAGAGCCATAGTTTTTTATTTTCTCTAGGGGACTGTTGGGGATTCAAAAAATTTAGTACTCCATGGAACTCCCTGAGTACTCCCTGAAGCAATCGATAACGCAGAGGCCCGGATGATCGGGGCACGTGTCGCACTGAGTGGTGGTGTCCTTCCGTATCCCCCTCCTGCGACACACTCTGCACTTTTTTTGGGTTCGTCCCTTCTTTCCAGTATGGGGGACCACACCTGGAAAATGTTGGCCAGGGACGATCCGGGCGCCTCCAATTCCCGAGGTACTCCGGCCTGCTCTTTCCCGGTCCGAAAAGATCAGGTCCTTGAGGACTGCCTCATAGAATTGGAGGAATGTCCCTGTGCTGCCAGCACTTCGGGATAGTACAAAAGAGTTGTACATGGCAACCTGCACCAAGTAGACCGCAACTTTTTTGTACCATGCCCGGGTTTTGCGCATGGCATTATATGGCTTGAGGACTTGATCAGAGAGATCAACTCCTCCCATATACCGATTGTAGTCGACGATACAATCGGGCTTGAGGATCGTTGCCGCGGTACCTCGCACAGAGACGGGGGTGGTGCTGTTACCGTGAATTGTGGACAGCATAAGGACATCCCTCTTGTCCTTATACCTGACCAGCAACAGGTTTCCACTGGTAAGGGCACGGGTCTCACCCCTGGGGATAGGTACCTGGAGGGTACAGGAGTCACAGGGGGGGTCTAAGGTCTGAAAGCTGAAACAAAAAAAAGTTTAGAATAACTAACTTTTCCCTTCTATCCCTGCCTAACGGTGCCTCTCCCTCACTGACCGTAACCTACCTGGAGGGCGATGGGTGCAGGAGGGTGATGGATGACGATTAGGGTGGACTCAGGAGCTGGTGCTGGACGGTGCTGCAGGGTGCTCGTGCAGAACAGAAAGAGGAGGGGAGAGAGGAACGCAGGAAGTTTGAATCTCGCGCCTCTCTCCCCTGCACCAATCAGCACCCTGGACAGCAGCATTCAGCACCAGGGCCAGCACCGCCTCTCCAAATCTTCGTACTGCGATTTGTGGTGTGTAATCACGCCACCGATCGCAGTCTTTTTCCGGTTCATCGGGTCACAGGAGACCCGAATGGACCGGAGACGCAGCAAACTGCAGGTCTGAATTGACCTGCGGTTTTCTGCGATCGCCGATACGGGGGGGTCACATGACCCCCCCTGGCATTGTGACAGGATGCCGGCTGAATGATTTCAGCCGGCATCCTGTTCCGATTAACCCCCGCGGCGCCGGAATTGCGATTTAAACTTAGGACGTACCGGTACGCCCTGAGTCCTTAAGGATTCGAGAAATAGGGTGTACCGGTACGCCCTAAGTCCTTAAGGGGTTAAAAGAAGTCATAGTATAGTGCATGATTGTGAATAAAAACAAATATACTATCTCTAAAGGAGATATACTATCTCTAAATGGCTGGCTTTGCCGAACTCTCTGCATAAGCGCTGTCAGTCACTGCGAAGGGGCAGGGAAGGGGGCGTGGTTACTGTGACTTGAAGCAAGGAGGCCGTTGCCCCCTTGACTTCAAGCATATGTGGAGAAGCGCGCCGGCAGGGGATAAAACAGTGTTTTCAGTACTTTTGCTGCATCTGCCTTCAGGAAGAAAGGCATCATCAGAAACACACTGCTGGCTACACGCAGGTGGTGCTGGCGGCTTGGGATGGTTTTGGGAGGTGACAGGTTCCCTTTAAGGACCAGGCGTTTTTTGGAAATTTGACATGTGTCACTTTATGTGGTAATAACTTTGAAACACTTTTACTTATCCAAACCATTCTGAGATTGTTTTCTCGTGACACATTGTACTTTACGATAGTGGTAAATTTCAGTCAATATTTAAAATTTGTTATTTTTTTTTAAATACCAAATTTACCAAAAAATAGGAAAAATTTGCAACTTTCCAAATTTCAATTTCTCTGCTTTTAAGACAGATAGTGAGTGATACCTCATAAAATAGTTATTACTTTACATTTCCCATATGTCTACTTTATGTTTGGATCATTTTGAAAATTACATTTTATTTTTTGGGGACATTAGAAAGCTTAGAAGTTTACAATCAGAAAATTTCCAAAACCCACTTTTTTAAGGACCAGTTCTGTTATGAAGTCACTGTGGAGCTTACATAATAGAAACCACCCATAAATGGCCCAAATTTAGAAACTAAACCCCTCAAGGTATTCAAAACTGATTTTACCAGCTTTGTTAACCCTTTAGGTGTTCCACAAGAAGTAAATGAAAATGTAGATGAAATTTCAGAATTGCACTTTTTTTTGCAGATTTTCCATTTTAATCCATTTTTTTCAGTAACAAAGCAAGGGTTAACAGACAAACAAAACTCAATATTTATTACCCTGATTCTGTAGTTTACAGAAACACCCCATTTGTGATTGTAAACTGCTGTACGGGCACACGTGCCATATGGTTTTTAGATTTTATTGTTAGGGCCTCCTCTACAGTATTATACAATGACATTGTATACAGTGACCCTGTAGGAAACCAATGGAGTGGCTTCCAGGCCTCATCTGAGAGAGAAATCTTGACTAGCCACAGGAGTGGTGGTTACACGGGAGGAGGGGGTTGCAAGGAAGTTGCTTGGGGGCGGGGGAGGGCATTCAAAAATTTGCTGTGGGGCCGAGTGATTTCTAGTTATGCCACTGCTTCCAGCAGCCTGTTGGCCCCCTTTTCCTGCAGGATATCTGTAAATGGTCAGAAACCTTCTCAGCCACCAAAAAATCCATCTAGTATAAAACAGTAAATGCCATATGTAGAGTGGAGGGAACCTCTGGTTTTGTGTCCCCTATGTCTATATGAGACCGTATGTTGTAAGAGAGGGGCATAGCACAGTTCTGACGTCACATGAAAAAGAACCCACCCCCTCCCAAAGATAGGGCGAGAAAGCGCAATTTACTCCAACCATAAAAAGAAGGGAAAAAGCCAAAATCTGCAGGTTACACATGCCATTTCTGGTTGTGCTTTACTGTATCTCCTACACGTCTACGGTTGCCTTAGGATAGTTTGCAATTTTTTTAGCAATAGCTTTGCTTGAAACGTAATTGTATGGCGTCTAATTAGATTGGTGACAAATTAGATCAGCTATGCTGGTATTCTCGAGAACATTATGTTACTGTATTTAATATCTATAAAAGGCTGGAATAAAGATAAGTATTTGCATAACTCAACATTAGAACTGATATCATGACATTCAAGAGATAATGTCATTTTGACTTAATGAGGTCATTGTATAGAAATAAAAGTATTCGCTGTCAGGTGTAGTTAATACAGCATATTGTGGATGAGTTATATTAGATGCTCACTTTTTCCTCTGAATATGGACTAATTAGAGGGAGATTTATCAAAACTAGTACAGGGGAAAACTGGCTTACTTACTCAGATCAGCGGGGCACCACCAATGAGGCCAGATGAGGAGATCGCTTCAGGCAGCACCTGTAGGGGCAAGAGAGGGGCAGTCGAAGGGCCATGGTCTAAAGGAAAGGGGTTAGGTTAAGAAATTGGCATTGGGGAGGGAGGGGCACCATTTCAGTTTTCGCTTCAGGCAGCAGAAAGGCTAGGTACACATCTGACTCAGACTGATCCTTTCATTTTCCATAGAAATGTAAAAAATGAAAGGAGGCATCTGATTGGTTGCTATGGGCAGCTAAGCCGGTTTTCCTTTGCACCAGTCTTGATAAATCTACCCCTAATTAAGTAATATAAGTGACTTTATTATAATAACCCATATCATCATCATGATTATCATCACTAGAGAACTAAGACAGTCCTTATTTTTTTTAAAGTACCTTTTGTGGGATTGTAATACATTGACATATTTTTACAAATGGTTTTATCCACAGCGTAGAAACTTTTGGCGTCATTTATCAAACTGGTGTAAAGTAGAAAGGGCTTAGTTGCCCATAGTAACCAATCAGATTCCACCTTTCATTTTCCAAAGGTGCTGTCAAAAATGAAAGGTGGAATCTGATTGGTTGCTATGGGCAACTAGGCCAGTTCTACTTTACACCAGTTTGATAAATGACCCCGTTTATTTAGTAAGTTACTCTAAATCAATAGATACAACAAGCAGCTCTAGTGATTATATGATTATAGCAGGGCCAGGACATCCAGCAATAGGAATGCATGGGAAACATAGTATTAGGACTCTTTCACATCTGCGTTTAGCTTTTCATTCTTCTACTCCGTTATCTTTTGAGCTTCAGTTGTGATCAGTTTGTGTCAGTTCTGTCAGATATCAGTTAGTTTTGACAGGAGAAAAAGTCCTGCATGGATTTTTTTCTCCTGTCAAAAATAACTGATGTCTGATGAAGCTGACTCAAACTGATCACAACTGTGTCACTACCAGAGCTTTGGGACGTTCTCACAGCTCTGTTTCTCCACCCCTGTGATGATGTCACTACTAGAGCTGGGAGGAGTTCTCACTGCTCTGTTTACTTTTGGTTTCCTTCCTCCCAGCTGTTCCTCATGCGTTTGATTTCCCTCTCTTTATATCACCCCTCCTCCTATTGTAGGGCGTGGATTATAGTTCTCATTTCAGTTGTAGCTCTTGCTTTAGTATCTTCACTTGTAGCTATCAGTTCACTGGACCTGTGTTCTGCTGCAGCAAGCACTCCGGATATTGCCAGCTGTCCTTGGATCCGTCTTCTCTGCGGCTGCAACACCTTCAGCTAAGTGTACAGACATTGTTGTGTACCTGATTATTTTATAGCTATCAGTCTTAGGTACGTGGGCATGCCTCGTTCCGCCATTTGGATCCGGGCATGTGCTTTAGCAGAATAGGGAGAGCTTTGAGGGTCTGACAGGGGTCACCCTTTATCCTCCCTAGTTTGGGTCCGGTCAGTAGCTCTTTTACTGTGTATACTATTGTTGCTCACATACAGCCGTGACATTATAATCCACCAAAACCGTCCTTTTTTGACATGGATCCGCTTTCTGGCCTGGTTGACCGCATGCAGGGTCTTTCTTTGGAAGTAGCGGATCTCCGTCAATCTATGACTCAGCTTCAAGCATTGGGCTCTGCTCCGGCTCATGGAGTCTGTTGCGAGCCAAAGGTCTCACTTCCGGAAACGTTCTCCGGGGGCAGTGAGAATTTTGTTCGCTTCAGAGAGGCATGCAAACTCCATTTTTGCTTGTGTCCCCACTCCTCTGGTAAGGAGGAGCAGAGGGTGAGGATTGTCATCTCCCTGCTCAGGGGTAATGCTCAGACTTGGGCTTTTTCGCTGCCATCAGGGGATCCCTCCCTTCGATCCGTGGAAAGATTTTTTGTGGCCCTGGGGCAGATTTATGATGACCCGGATCGTGTTGCTCTGGCCGAATCTAACTTACGTGTTTTATGCCAGAACAAACTGTCTGCGGAGCTTTATTGTTCTGAATTTCGGAGATGGGCAGCTGATTCGGGTTGGAATGATGCTGCACTCCGGAGTCAGTTCTGTCATGGTCTCTCAGAGAGATTGAAAGATGCGTTTGCTTTCCATGAGAGACCAACGTCCTTAGAGTCTGCCATGTCATTGGCGGTACGCCTTGACAGGCTTCTAAGAGAAAGAAACGAGACCTCTCTGTCCAGCCATTGTCAGTCTAGGGGCAGTGGTGCGGACTCATTCAGTGTGCAGGGGCCTCATCCTGTCTCGCACCCCTCTGAGGAGGAGCCCATGCAGCTAGGTCGACTTGCCCCTGATAAAAGAGGATTTAGTCCTCAGAGTATGGTGTGTTTTTGTTGTGGGGGCATAGGTCATTTGGCAAATGTTTGTCCGTCTAGGAGATTCTTGAACTGTACTAAGAGCGATAATAAGAGAAAAACCTCAAAAGGTAGATCATCAAATTCTGCTTCATCTGCTACTTTGGGCAAAGTTGATGTAGGAATTGATGCTTTTCCTCTGACCTGCAGTTCCCGTTTTCTCCTGTCTGCCAGGGTGGCGCTAGAGAGCAAAGTCATTTCTTGTGAGATTTTTGTCGATAGTGGAGCGGCCGTCAATCTTATTGACACTCAATTTGTAGCCATGCATGGTTTTCAGGTTTGCACATTAGAAAAGGATATACCTGTTTTTGCTATTGACTCTGCTCCACTCTCACAGAGATCTCTGAAGGGCATTGTTCACAATATCTGGCTAGCTGTAGGTGACACTCATGTGGAGGATATATCTTGTTTTGTCCTTAACGGATTGCCTTCTCCTCTAGTTTTGGGGTTACCCTGGCTCACTAGACATAACCCCACTATTGATTGGCAAGGAAGGCAAATAAATGAGTGGAGTGACTTTTGTAGAGAGAATTGTCTCACAGCGACTTTTGCAGAGGTGTCTACTAAAACTGTGCCATCATTTCTCTCTGATTTCTCGGACGTGTTTTCCGAGAGCGGTGTTCAGGAGCTACCTCCTCACCGGGAGTTTGACTGTCCCATTAACCTCATTCCCGGCGCCAAGCTGCCAAAAGCACGCCTCTACAATCTCTCACAACTGGAAAGAATCGCAATGCGAACTTATATCTCCGAGAGTCTCGAGAAGGGGCATATTCGTCCCTCAAAGTCACCTGTGGCCGCGGGTTTTTTTTTTGTTAAAAAAAAAGATGGCTCTCTGAGACCTTGCCTAGATTTTAGGGAGCTGAACCGTATCACGATTCGCGATCCCTATCCCCTTCCTCTGATCCCGGACCTCTTCAACCAAATTGTTGGGGCCAAGGTGTTTTCCAAATTGGATTTGAGAGGCGCGTACAACCTGGTCAGGGTCAGAGAGGGGGATGAATGGAAAACGGCCTTTAATACCCCTAACGGGCATTTCGAGAATCTCGTTATGCCTTTCGGCCTGATGAATGCTCCGGCCGTCTTTCAGCATTTTGTTAATAGTATTTTCTACCATTTAATGGGGAAATTTGTATTGGTGTATCTTGATGATATTTTGATTTTTTCCCCTGATGTTCAGACCCATCAGGATCATCTTTTTCAGGTTCTGCAGATTCTGCGGGAAAATAAATTGTACGCCAAGCTGGAGAAATGTCTTTTTATGGTATCGGAGATTCAATTTCTGGGTTTTCTCCTCTCTGCTTCTGGTTTTCGCATGGATCCGGAGAAGGTCCGTGCTGTACTTGAGTGGGAGCTTCCTGAGAATCAGAAGGCATTGATGCGCTTTCTGGGTTTTGCGAACTATTACAGAAAGTTCATTTTTAATTATTCCTCTGTTGTCAAACCCCTTACTGACATGACAAAAAAGGGGGCGGATTTTTCCTCTTGGTCGGAGGAGGCACTTGCAGCCTTTTCTAAGATTAAAGAGAGTTTTGCGTCTGCTCCCGTCTTGGTGCATCCCGATGTTTCCTTACCTTTTATTGTTGAGGTGGATGCTTCCGAGGTGGGTGTGGGTGCGGTTTTGTCCCAGGGCCCTTCTCCTGCCAAATGGCGACCCTGTGCCTTTTTCTCTAAAAAACTCTCCCCGGCAGAGAGAAACTATGATGTGGGAGATAGGGAGTTGTTGGCCATCAAGTTGGCTTTCGAGGAATGGCGCCATTGGTGGGAGGGGGCCAGGCACCCTATCACCGTTTTTACCGACCATAAGAATCTAGCATACTTGGAGTCGGCCAGGCGTATGAATCCGAGACAGGCCAGATGGTCTCTGTTCTTCTCCAGATTCAATTTTGTTGTTACATTCCGACCTGGGATAAAAAATGTGAAGGCTGATGCTCTCTCTCGCTGTTTTCCGGGAGGAGGAAACTCCGAGGACCCGGGTCCCATTTTGGCGGAGGGGGTAGTTGTTTCTGCTCTATATTCCGATTTGGAGGCCGAGGTCCAGGCTGCCCAGACTGAGGCACCTGCCCGTTGTCCTTCTGGGAAGTTGTTCGTGCCACCTGAGCTACGTCACAAACTCTTTAAGGAGCATCATGATACGGTTCTTGCTGGTCACCCCGGGAGTAGAGCCACGGTAGATATCATTGCTCGGAGATTTTAGTGGCCGGCTCTTCGTAAGTCGGTGGAGGGTTTTGTGGCTGCTTGTGAGACGTGCGCTCGCGCTAAGGTCCCTCGTTCACGGCCTTCAGGTTCCCTTCTCCCGTTACCCATACCTTCCCGTCCTTGGACACACCTGTCCATGGACTTTATCACGGATCTTCCTCGTTCCTCGGGGAAGTCGGTGATCCTGGTGGTGGTGGACCGTTTTAGCAAGATGGCTCATTTCGTACCTTTCCCTGGTTTACCCAATGCTAAAACGTTGGCGCAAGCTTTTGTCGACCATATTGTTAAATTGCACGGCATTCCCTCTGATATTGTTTCCGATAGAGGCACGCAGTTTGTGTCCAGGTTCTGGAAGGCTTTCTGTTCTCGCCTGGGGGTTCGGCTGTCCTTCTCTTCTGCTTTTCACCCGCAGTCGAATGGTCAGACTGAGCGCCTCAATCAGAATCTGGAGACATATTTGCGCTGTTTTGTGGCAGAGAACCAGGAGGATTGGTGTTCATTTCTCCCTCTTGCTGAGTTTGCTCTGAACAACCGTCGTCAGGAATCTTCTGATAAGTCACCATTCTTTGGTGCATATGGGTTCCATCCGCAGTTTGGGACATTCTCGGGAGGGGCTCTTTCTGGTTTACCTGAGGAGGAGAGATTTTCCTCGTCCCTGTCTACCATTTGGCAAAAGATTCAGAGTAATCTTAAAAAGATGAGTGAGAGGTATAGGCGTGTGGCTGATAAGAGACGTGTGCCTGGTCCGGACCTGAATGTGGGTGATCTGGTGTGGTTGTCTATATAAGAAATATTAAACTGAAGGTTCCCTCCTGGAAATTGGGTCCCAAGTTTATTGGGCCTTATAAAATCTTGTCAGTCATCAATCCTGTTGCCTTCCGTCTTGATCTTCCACGGGTTTGAAAGATACATAATGTATTTCACAGATCTCTCTTAAAACCATATGTCCAGCCCACGGTACCCTCCTCTTTGCCTCCTCCTCCGATTTTGGTTGATGGCAATCTGGAGTTTGAGGTTTCCAGAATTGTGGACTCTCGCATTGTCCGCGGTTCTCTTCAGTACCTCGTTCATTGGAAGGGTTATGGTCCTGAGGAGAGGATGTGGGTTCTGGTGTCGGACATTAAAGCCACTCACCTCATCAGGGCATTTCATAGGGCTCATCCTGAGAAGGTGGGTCCTGGGTGTCCGGAGTCCACCCGTAAAGGGGGGGGTACTGTCACTACCAGAGCTTTGGGACGTTCTCACAGCTCTGTTTCTCCACCCCTGTGATGATGTCACTACTAGAGCTGGGAGGAGTTCTCACTGCTCTGTTTACTTTTGGTTTCCTTCCTCCCAGCTGTTCCTCATGCGTTTGATTTCCCTCTCTTTATATCACCCCTCCTCCTATTGTAGGGCGTGGATTATAGTTCTCATTTCAGTTGTAGCTCTTGCTTTAGTATCTTCACTTGTAGCTATCAGTTCACTGGACCTGTGTTCTGCTGCAGCAAGCACTCCGGATATTGCCAGCTGTCCTTGGATCCGTCTTCTCTGCGGCTGCAACACCTTCAGCTAAGTGTACAGACATTGTTGTGTACCTGATTATTTTCTGACTGGATCTGAGGTGGCCACGGTTCCCTCCATATACTGAGTAGGGCACCGGTGGCCGTGCCCCTTCCACTATTGTAGGGGTTACAGTGGTCATCAGTGTTAGGTACGTGGGCATGCCTCGTTCCGCCATTTGGATCCGGGCATGTGCTTTAGCAGAATAGGGAGAGCTTTGAGGGTCTGACAGGGGTCACCCTTTATCCTCCCTAGTTTGGGTCCGGTCAGTAGCTCTTTTACTGTGTATACTATTGTTGCTCACATACAGCCGTGACAAACTGATGCTCAAAATAAGACGGATCGGTTACTTTTCATTTTTCTGTTCTTCTGATGGATCAGTAGGATGGAAAGCTAAACCCAGATGTGAAAGAGCCCTAACTGATACGAGTTAAGTCAAATGGGGCAACTGAATACTTTTGTTTTTATGTCGTAGAACAGTATTAGCTATAATACTGCAACAGTGTTACATACGATACTACACACACTACTATGTACCCCTAGTGATTATTCTATAACATATGAGTAGGAAGGATTAAGAAGGAAGTATAATATAAAAAGATGTCAGAGCTCATGCATGTGGCAGTGCCATGCATGGAGTCCCTCTGATATAGACTCACTTGGATTCCCACATGGAGCCTGTATGGTGGATCAATCAGTGGCGTAACTATAGGGGTTCCAGCAGTCGCAGTTATGACTAGGCTGACAGGCCCCCCTCACCACACAATTTGTTTGATCTCTTTTCTGGTTTCCTTTATGGAGTAGAAGAGAAAGAGGAAGGAGATTTATTATACTGGACATCCCCAATTGTCAGAAAGGAGATCATTAACCTTTTAATGCCAAAAGTAGCAGTTTGTCGGCATATAGTCCATGAAGGGAAGCTGTGGAGAAAAATGCAGACTGGTGGCTGCAAGGGTAACAGTGTTTTTAAAGTCTATATGGAAAGACTACCGAGTGATACATGAGAATATAGTCCAACCTGACCACTACTTACAGTAGTGGTAGTGTGTAGGTATGTAGGTATCCACTAACTAATGTTAGCCCCATATCAGGACCTATAACTCAAGCAGTAGTACATGTAAAGGAGACAAAGGAAGGATATGTATTATACTGGACATTCCCCATTGTCAGAAAGGACATCATTAACCTTTTAATGCCAAAAGTAGCAGTAGGTCAGCATATAGTCAAGGAAGGGAAGCTGTGGAGAAAAATACAGATCGGTGGCTGCAAGGGTTACAGTGTTTTTAAAGTCTATATGGAAAGAATACCGAGCGATACATGAGAATATAGTCCAACCCAACTTACAGTAGTGGTGGTGTGTAGGTAGGTAGGTATCC
Source organism: Bufo bufo (assembly GCF_905171765.1). Taxonomy (NCBI): domain Eukaryota; kingdom Metazoa; phylum Chordata; class Amphibia; order Anura; family Bufonidae; genus Bufo; species Bufo bufo. The sequence continues at coordinate 349,239,305 of NC_053392.1, forward strand.
ACTAACTAATGTTAGTCCCATATCAGGACCCTATAACCCAAGCAGAATAAAGTTAGATGTTCATGCACTGGCAGAAACCAAAGAGTAAGTGCATGTATGGAACACAAAAAGCGTAATGTGGTATAAAAGCCAACAAACAGAGAAGATAGTAACTGCACTGTAATCACTGTCTGTTAGTGCTGCATTGATGGGTCACTTAAAGGGGTTGTCCCAAAAAACATATTCTACATTTTTCAAACTAGCACCTGGATCTGAATACTTTTTATAATTGCATGTAATTAAAAATTAAGTATAGCCACTGAGTTATTCAATAAAATGTATCTGTATAGCGCCACCTGCTGTTTGTTATTTTTCTAAATTCTCTGTCCACCTCACTGAGCTGGACGTACATGCTCAGTTCCATCCTTCAGCTGCAGAAGCAAGGACGTGGCTCCCGAGAAAGGAGAAGCCCCCCTGTGCTGCTATCTTAAAACAAGTATAGCAGAGCAATTAAATGGGGGGATCTCTAGAGCCATGTGAGTTACGGGACTGGTTTTATCTTTGTTAGAAAGAGATTGTCATGTATTATATGATGTCTCTGATTTGAATTTTTTACTTTTATCATAGGATAATTCCTTTAAGAGACCCAGGGATGCTAATAAAACGTTATGGACAGGCTGCAGCTGTGGAGAAGTTGTGTTGGGGACCCAAACTGAGCTGTTGCATTAGGGGCCCATATGCCCTTAGTTACACACCTGGAAGCAATATATTTTCTCAGTAGCATTGCTTCTAAGGAATAATACATTCCATTATTTTTTCTGCAGAATCATGTTAGAAAAAGCTTCTCTGTTCATCTGTAATACAGCCAGGTGCATTAGCCCCAACTCTCAGCGCCATTCATATTTGCATTGAATGGCCCTTATATTTTGATATTATCTTCTGCTTATATTGAGACACACAATAAAATCCTGTTCACTGCATTAATGTCACTTGTACCATACCTGGTTCAATCAAAATGTATAAAACATTAGAAAATCTCCCAGCAGAGGCATGGATGTCCCTTATGCCTGGACACACACAAATGAATGTCAAACACCAGCCATAAAGTAGAGGAAATATTAGTGAAATATCAAGATTGAACATCTTTTTTTTGGCGTGAACCAAGAACTCTGAAGACGAAAGTAAAAAATAAGAACATGGAGAATGAATAGAGAATAGAAATGAATAGCAGTGATATTAATCAAATACCGTAGCTCACTGCACACAGGAGACACCGGTGAATCTGTCGGTGGAAGAAAGTCACATTAAGGTTGCATTGTGCGCTCAGATTCCTGTGCTGAAATACTCATCAGCTCTATTGTAAGAGACTGGCGTATAGTCTTACATTTTATGATTACTGCATCCTGCTTATAATACTGTATATATTTCCCACGCAGCACATATACTAGTTTTAATTATAGAGGAGCAAGTAAATATCTGATATGGCTATAACACCACATTACTGCCAGACAGAAATTCTCCAATGTCTACAGTTGCAAGAAAAGTAAGCGAACCCTTTGGACTTACCTGGATTTCTGCATTGATTACTAATTTAATGTGGTTGGCTTCTAAGTCACAACTATAGACAAACACAATCTAACTAAGCTAATAACACACAAAAAGTGTTACTGTTCATGTCTTTTATTTAGCACGTCATCCACAGTACAGGGAGAAAAGTAAGTTAACCCTTGATTTTAATAACCTGTTTTTTGACCCACGAAAAAATAAGAGGAATGTTAGCAGGGGCGGATTGGCCATAGACCTTACAGGGAAATTTCCCAGTGGGCCGATCCCCAAGGGGCCACCTTAGCCCTCCTCACGGCCGGCCAGTGGAAGTTTTTGGGGATGTACAGTGGTCTCTCAAGTTACAATATTAACCACTTCCCATCTGGGCCCTTTGCCCCCTTCCTGACCAGGCCAAATTTTGTAAAACGGACATATCCCACTTTATGTGGTAACAACTTTGGAACGCCTTTATTTATCCCAATCATTCAGAGATTGTTTTTTCGTGACACATTGTACTTCATGACAGTCATAAATTTGACTCAAAATATTTCACCTTTATTTATGAAAAAATCCCAAATTTACCCTAAAATTTAAAAAAAATCGCAATTTTCTAAATTTCAATTTCTCTGCTTTTAAAACAGAAAGTGATACCTCCTAAAATATTTATTATTTAACATTCCCCATATGTCTACTTTATGTTGGCATCATTTTGGAAATGTCATTTAATTTTTTTAGGACGTTAGAAGGCTTAGAAGTTTAGAAGCAATTCTTCAAATTTTTAAGAAAATTGCCAAAACCCACTTTATAAGGACCAGTTCAGGTCTGAAGTCACTTTGTGGGGCCTACATAGTGGATACCCCCATAAATGACCCCATTGTAGAAACTACACCCCTCAAGGTATTCAAAACCGATTTTACAAACTTTGTTAACCCTTTAGGCGTTCCACAAGAATTAAAGGAAAATGGAGATCAAATTTTTAAATTTCACTTTTTTCGGCAGATTTTCCATTTTAATCAATTTTTTTCTCTAACACATCGATGGTTAACAGCCAAACAAAACTCAATATTTATTACCCAGATTCTGCGGTTTACAGAAACACCCCACATGTGGTCGTAAACTGCTGTATGGGCACACGGCAGGGCGCAGAAGGAAAGGAACTCCACATGGTTTTTAGATGCCATGTCCCATTTGAAGCCCCCTGATGCACCCTTACAGTAGAAACTCCCAAGAAGTGACCCCATTTTGGAAACTAGGGGATAAGGTGCCAGTTTTATTAGTACTATTTTTGGGTACATATGATTTTTTGATCATTCAATATAACACTTTATGGGGCAAGGTGACCAAAAAATTGGTTGTTTTAGCACAGTTTCTATTTATTTATTTTTACAGCGTTCACCTTAGGGGTTCAGTCAAGTGACATTTTTATAGAGCAGATTGTTACGGACGTGGCGATACCTAATATGTATACTTTTTCTCATTTATTAAAGTTTTACACAATAATAGCATTTTTGAAACCAAAAAATTATGTTTTAATGTGTCCATGTTCTGAGAGCTATAGTTTTTTTATTTTTTGAGAGATTTTCTTATGTAGGGGCTCATTTTTTGCGGGATGAGGTGACGGTTTTATTGGTACCATTTTGTGGGACATACGCGTTTTTGATCACTTGGTGTTGCACCTTTTGTGATGCAAGGTGACAAAAATTGCTTGTTTTGACACAGTTTTTTTTTTTTTTTTTTTACGGTGTTCACCCGAGGGGTTAGCTCATGTGATATTTTTATAGAGCTGGTTTTTACGGACGCGGCAATACCTAATATGTATACTTTTTTTTATTTGTTTCACTTTAACACAATAATAGCATTTTTGAAACCAAAAAAATTATGTTTTAGTGTCTCCATGTTCTAAGAGCTATAGTTTTTTTATTTTTTGAGAGATTTTCTTATGTAGGGGCTCATTTTTTGCGGGATGAGGTGACGGTTTTATTGGTACCATTTTGTGGGACATACGCGTTTTTGATCACTTGGTGTTGCACCTTTTGTGATGCAAGGTGACAAAAATTGCTTGTTTTGACACAGTTTTTTTTATTTATATTTTACGGTGTTCATCTGAGGGGTTAGGTCATGTGATATTTTTATAGAGCTGGTTTTTACGGACGCGGCAATACTAAATATGTCTATTTTACTTTATTTTTTCTATTTTAATTTTTTTTTTTTTATTCCTAACTTGGGAACTTTTTTTTTTTTTACATGTGAAACTTTATTTTATTTTATTTTTTCAACCCTTTATTTTTTTTATTTTTTTTTACACTTTTCGTCCCCCATAAGGTCATACAAGACCTCTGGGGGACATTTACTTCACTTTTTCTTTTTTTTTTCACAGTTGATTTCTCCTGTAACTGGGGCTGAGATAGTAGCCCCAGTTACAGGACAAATGCACCCCTATAGAGGCTGTACAGCAGCAATCCTGCGCTGTACAGCCTCACAGCAGGGCTGATCGAGGTCTCTGAGAGACCTCACACAGCCCCTGCACACTCCGGTCACGGCGGTCACATGACCGCGGGCCGGAACAGGAAGCATAGCATAGCGCTTCCTTCTCTGCAGACACAGCGGTCGGTGAGCGCTGTGTCTGCAGCGATCTAGAAGGCAGGGACACCTGGGCACTGTCCCTGCCTTGTCTTAGGGTTGCCCTGCTGTCACTGACAGCGGGCAACCCGATCAGCAGCTGCACGATTAGCGTGCAGCTGCTATTTCTGACAGGACGTTTTAAAACGTGCTGTCAGAAATAGACGTCCACCCATAGGACGTTTATATCCTATGGGCGGACGTGAGGCGGTTAATTGATTCCAGGACGACCATTGTATGTTGAAACCATTGTAAGTTGAGTAATTGGTTCCAAAGCCCCAAAATGTCATCCAAGATAAGAGAAAATGAAGATTTAAGAAAAATAAGCAGATAACTAAGACAGATAAAACAAGTCCTTACATAAAACAGTCAGGAATAGCTGATAACTAGCAGCTAAGGCTACTTTCACACCTGCGTTAGGTGCGGATCCGTCTGGTATCTGAACAGACGAATCCGCACCTATAATGCAAACACTTGTATTCGTTCAGAACGGATCCGTTTGCATTACCATGAACAAAAATAAAATTAAAAAAAATGTATTTTTATTTTTTGTTTATGATAATGCAAACAGATCCGTTTTCACTTACATTGAAAGTCAGTGGGAGGCGGATGCGTTTTTAATTGCACCATATTGTATCAGTGAAAAAGGATCCGTCCCCATTGACTTACATTGTAAGTCAGGACGGATCCAATTGGCTCCGCATCGTCAGGCGGACATCAAAACGCTGCAAGCAGCGTTTTGGTGTCCGCCTCCAGAGCAGAATGGAGGCTGAACGGAGGCAAACTGATGCATTCTGAGCGGATCCTTATCCATTCAGAATGCATTAGGGTAAAACTGATCCGTTTTGGACCGCTTGTGAGAGCCCTGAAACGGATCTCACAAGCGGACCCAGAAACACCAGTGCGAAAGTAGCCTAATACAGCTATTTTACCAGAGAAGTGGCCGGGATTGGTTGGATCTGAGTCTGAGACATTGTATGTTGAGTCTGGTTTCAACTTAGGATGGGTCAGAAAAGACCATTGTATGCTGAAAATATTGTGTCCTAAAGCCATTGTATCTTGAGGGATCACTGTATTTTGTGATGGACTGTGATATTTGGCTCTGTTGGGGTGGTATAATCAGGGCTGGGACAAGGCCATTTGGTGCCCAGGGCGAAGATGGCAAACTGCGCCCCCCCCCCCCCCCTTCCCCGTTTTTAAGAAAGAATCAATGTTGTTTCAAAACAAGAATATACTTAAAGCAATAGAACAAAGGACTGTGGGACTTTGAAAGTCACAGACACTATAAAGTTCCCCCCCATCATCATGTGCCAGTATAAAGTCCCCCCCATCATCATGTGCCAGTTTTGTAATAAGCCCCCCCAATGTGCCAGTAACACTATTGTAAAAAAAAAAAAAAAAAAAACACTTATACTTACCTAAGTGTCAGCGATGCGATGCAGCCTCTTCCTGTGTCCCACGCTGTAATGTAAGGCTCAGGCGGCACGATGACGTCATTGCGCCGGCCTCTGATAGGCTGCCGGCCTAGTGCCTGCAGCCAGGGGCGTACATAAAAATCACTGGGCCCCATAGCAGGAATCTAAATTGGGCCCCCATTCCCCTTTTATAGCCCCTCCCTTTGTTCCATGAACTATTCTTGCTGCTGCGTTTTATAATTTATGCCATCAGGGCCGGAATGGGATTACAAAACAGCCCTGGCACACAAAAGAGGTATAATAGATGCAGATGTATATTATATACAGCAGTGTACAGTTATGTGAGGTACGCGGTATAATAGATGCAGTGTGTACAGGTATATAGTATATTCCCTAGTGTTCTGATATGTGAGGTACAGGGTATAATAGATGCAGTGTGTACAGGTATATAGTATATACAGCAGTGTACTGATATGTGAGGTACGGGGTATAATATATGCAGTGTATACAGTATATACAGTAGTGTAATATGTGAGGTACGAGGTATAATAGATGCAGTGTGTACAGGTATATAGTAAATACAGCAGTGTATTGACACCTCGTACCTCACATATCAGTACACTGCTGTATATACTATATATCTGTACACACTGCATCTATTATACCTCGTACCTCACATATATAGTATATACAGAAGTGTACTGATATCTGTACACACAGCATCTATTATACCTCATACCTCACATATCAGTGCACTGCGGTATATACTATATATCTGTACATATTGCATGTATAATACTGTGTAATATATGCAGTGTGTGTGCATGTATGTGTGTGTATATATATATATATATATATATACAGAGCAGTGTATTGATGTGACACATAGAAGGTATAATACTGTAGATGCAGTGTTTATAGAAATATGTGGTCAGTTATGCATTATAGTCACTGTGAGGTACATGAGGTAGTGGTAACTGTCTGAAGTAGTATACATGAGTGAGCAATGAGTAAAAACAGGGCATGGAGGGGGGGGGGGGTAAATGATGAAAAGTGGAGGACCTCCTCTTACCTCTCCATTCCAGTCTGTATGGATCAATACAGAGCTGCTTGTGAACTTTTAATACTTGCTGTTAGGGGTTGAAGGACCTGTGATGATGTCATCACAGGTCCTGGCAGATGTACCTTTGAAACCTAGGAACTACACCATTTTTGGTGCAGTTCCTTTGCTAGATTCTGCAGGACCTGTGATGTTGAAGATGATGTCATCACAGGTCCTGGCAGATGCACTGTTCTAACCTGGGAACTACACTTTACACTGTGCAGTTCCCTTACAGGACCTGTGATGACATCATCAAAGGTCCTTTAGCTTTAGAAAGGTAAACAGGAGTAATTAGGGGGCGGGGCCTCTCCTCCACTTCGGTGCCTGCCTGCAGCCTATCAGAGGAAAGGGAAGGGACACGCCTCTCCCTCCCCTGCACCTCCGCTGGCACAGACAGTTTACAATGGAGATGAGCGCAATGGAAGCGCTCATCTCCCTGTGCCCGGCGGCGGCTGCTCACTTGGGGGGGGGGGGTCATTTTAGTTGGGGGGGCACATGGGGGGGCACAGCATGATGTAGGGGGGGCCGTGGCTGGCACTTCACCTGCGCCCCCCTCCTGTCCGCAAATGGTAGCGCCCAGGGCACCCGCTCCTTCGGCCCCTGCCTTGTACCGGCCCTGGGTATAATGTGCCACAATATGGTATTGCTGGTCCTGCCTTCCATCAATTTGGACCCGACTACAAAACAGGGCCACTTTTAGTATTTTTTCCAGGGCCACTTTAAGTTCCCAGTCCGCTCCTGAATGTGAAACTTTACCTTTATTTGTTAAGTTCACTGTGAAGTGGTTAGAGGGTTCCTTAGATTCATCCCAAGGCACTTGATGTAATAATGTTCAGACCACTGATTGGGGATGGTAGGCAGTTGCTTCAGTGTTAAAACATCCTTTCTAGGATTAGAGATGTTTAAAATGTCTTTACCATGAACAATTTCTTTTGAAATTGGAAATTCGACTAAATGATTAAAAAGTTATTAGGATGCATAGAAGTCTTATTGCGGTTAGAAATAATCACTATGGGTTTATCTGCTAAGGCCGTCATAGAGGGGATGTGATGCTTAATTTTGAACCCTGAAATTTTTTGTATACAGGTTTCAGTGACCGGAATAAAACATGAGGATGATAGTGGGTAACCATGCCTGGTGTCATTGAGAATATCAAACATGGAAAAAAGCATTCCACTAATGTCACGGCTGTGTCGCAGTCTCGGTGTTGTTCGCCGTGGTTGGCAGGGGCAACGTGTTGTTTATTCAGCATGTGTGTGCTTTGCTCCCTTTCTCCTGGTTCCTCCCCTGTCTGGTGCTCGTAGGGTTAACTATCTGGCTGAGTGTGGTCACTAGGTGCTCATATTGCCTGTGGCTTGTAGGCTGGAGTTAGTTGGCCTCCAGCCTTTGTTGGTGCTGGAACTATGCTCCTGTCCTGGGTGTTCTATCTGCCCAGCCCTTGAGGGCCTCCAGGTGGGACATTGATATCTCCCTGATGTCCTCTCTATGTCTCCTACCCTACTTTCCCTTCACTATCCATTTATATGTATGGTGTTGTTTATGTATGGGTGGGCGTCGTGATGTCTTGTTAGGTGTTCAATGTTTGGACTGTCTATGGTGTATGCTCAGTCCTGCATGGATGCTAGACATCTCCCTGTGTATCTATGCCTTCGGTGAGAGGGGGAACTACAAATCAGTGAGCAGTTCTGCCTGGTGCCTTCTTGCATCCTGTCTTTATGGGGGTCCAGGCAGTTACTGGTGTGCTGGTTCCTATGTTTGGTGTTTGTACTGTGTCCTGTTTGGTGTGTGGGCTCCAGTACATATGCACGGGTTCCAGTTGCGTGGCTGCGGCAGGTAAATGTGTTATTCTAGTTCTTACCTGCCGATTAAGTAGCTGTTCACGGTCTCCTCTTTTCCCTGCATCTAGGCCAGGTGAGACTCCTGTTCTTCTGTATCTTGGAGGAACAGGTTGTCTCACGCCCTTTCATTATCTGTAGGTCTGTTCAGGGATTCCAGGATCCGAGGTTCCTGGGTATGAATCGTCCTACCATCTGGGTCCGCTCATATGGTGTGAGGAGTCAGGGCCAGGATTAGGGTGGCTGTAGGAGGTGACCTGCTCCCTTTTCCCTGTGTCCAGGCCTAGTTGTCATGCCCGTTTCTCCATGGCGTTCGGTTAGGGTGGCCACTGGCTTCACCCTAGAAAGCCTGACCTCACCGACCATGCCCCAAACCACGCCTCAAAGCCACATGAAGCCACGTCCCTGCATCAGTGAAACCATGCCCCCACCGCCAGCCATAAAAACACGGGGGAGGAGAGGGAAGAACTTTGTGAATGGAAGGTGAGCGGGGGCAGCCAAGGGCGCTTCTCCTCCCCTCAGTCAGCCACAGGGAGCCATGTCTGTGGCTTCAGTGACTGACTGGAGTGAGAGAAGCCTCAGTCCGTTGCTGCAGCTCACGCTCAGACAGCACAATGCTGCTGTCTGAGCGTGAGCTACTGAAATTGAGGACACCCCTGTGTCCGTCCAGGCACTGCGCTGGGCGGAGGACAGGGAGCCTGAAAGCCGGACTGTCCGGCCTAAAACCGGACGTCTGGCCACCCTACGTTCGGTGGGGAGTTTCCCCCACTCCCCACCGTGACAACTGATCAATGGCCTGGCTTTGTGTTTTACAGTGGTTCACACAAATGCTAAGTGAATTAATGTAGTTTAGGGCTCATGCCCACAAGCCTAAGGGCCCATGCAGAGCATAAACAGCCAGTCCACAATATACGGGCACTGGCTGTGTGCACTCCGGAGTGCGGATGCGGACCGATTGACTTGAACGGGTCCTCGATCCGCAATATATGACCGAAGATAGGTCTTCACCTATCTTCTGCAGAACAGAGGCATGGATCAGAAGCTTCCGTGGGCTTTTGGATCCATGCCTCCATACCGCAAAAAGATAGAACACGTATCTTGCGGATCGCTGACTCACTCAAGTCAATGGGTCCACATCCACAAATGGAGCGCACATGGCCCTTGCGGACCACACAGGGCCATAATGTTCGTGGGCATGAGCCCTTGCTGGTACAGGCCAGAATAGCCTCTTAATTGCTTACATTGGTCCATCTACCAGCACACTGTCTGCTTAGTAGCAGCAGTGTAGGATATTGCAGTTCTTTCCCTTTTTAAGTGAACATGACAATGCTGCAATATGCTGCACCGCTACTACTATCCCCTTCGGACCACATTCACTTGATTTTGGTGTCCTACCCTTACCCATAATACCAGAAAACCACTTGAAATGACAAAGAAAAAAAAGTGCGCGCAAGATAAATAAAAATAAACAATAAAAAGTATCATCAAAAGATATACACTGAACAAAAATATAAGCGCAACATTTTGATCCCATTTTGCATGAGCTGAACTCAAAGATCTGAAACATTTTCTACATACACAAGACACATTACTCTCAAATATTGTTCACAAATCTGTCTAAATCTGTGTTAGTGAGCACTTCTCCTTTGCCGAGATAATCCATCCCACCTCACAGGTTTGGCATATCAAGGTGCTGATTAGACAGCATAAATATTGCACAGGTGTGCCTTAGACTGCCCACAATAAAAGGCCACTCTGAAATGTGCACAGTTTTGCCTTACTGGGAGGGGGTGTCAGAAAACCTGTCAATATCTGGTGTGGCCACCATTTGCCTCACGCAGTGCAACACATCTCCGTCGCATAGAGTTGATCAGGTTGTTGATTGTGGCCTGTGGAATTTTGGTCCACTCCTCGTCAATAGCTGTGCTAAGTTGCAGATTATTGGCAGGAACTGCAACACACTGTCGTATACGCCGATCCAGAGCATCCCAAACATGCTCAATGGGTGACATGTCTGGTTAGTATGCTGGCCATGCAAGAACTGGGATGTTTGCAGCTTCCAGGAATTGTGTACAGATCCTTGCAGTATGGGGCCGTGCATTATCATTCTGCAACATGAGGTGATGGTCGTTGATGAATGGCACAAAAATGGGCCTCAGGATCTCGTCACGGTATCTTTGTGCATTCAAAATGCACCTGTGTTCTTTGTCCATAACATATGCCTGCCCATACCATAACCCCACCACCACCATGGTCCACTCGATCCACAACGTTGACGTCAGCAAACCGCTCACCCAAACGACGCCACACACGCTGTCTGCCACCTGCCCTAAACAGTGAAAACCTGGACTCATCCGTGAACAGAATGCCTCTCCAATGTGCCAGACGCCATCGAATGTGAGCATTTGCCCACTCAAGTCGGTTACAACGACGGACGCAGTCAGGTCCAGACCCCGATGAGGACGACGAGCATGCAGACGAGCATGCAGATGAGCTTCCATGAGATGGTTTCTGACAGATTGTGCGGAAATTCTTTGGTTATGCAAGCCGATTGTTGCTGCAGCTGTCCAGTTGGCTTGTCTCAGATGATCATGGAGGTGAACATGCTGGATGTGGATGTCCTTGGCTGGTGTGGTTACACGTGGTCTGCGGTTGTGAGGCCGGTTGGATGTACAGCCAAATTCTCTAAAACGCCTTTGGAGATGGCTTATGGTAGAGAAATAAACATTCATTGCACGGGCAACAGCTCTGGTAGACATTCCTGCAGTCAGCATGCCAATTGCATGCTCCTTCAAACATTGCGACATCTGTGGCATTGTGCTGTGTGATCAAACTGCACATTTCACAGTGGCCTTTTATTGTGGGCAGTCTAAGGCACACCTGTGCAATATTCATGCTGTCTAATCAGCACCTTGATATGCCACACCTGTGAGGTGGGATAGATTATCTCGGCAAAGGAGAAGTGCTCACTAACACAGATTTAGACAGATTTGTGAACAATATTTGAGAGTAATGGGTCTTTTGTGTATGTAGAAAATGTTTCAGATCTTTGAGTTCAGCTCATGCAAAATGGGAGCAAAACCGAAAGCATTGCGTTTATATTTTTGTTCATTGAATATAACATATCAAAGATTCATGCAAGATTTACAAAGAGTATATTGGCGACACTTAAAATCCTGAGAATGTCGGGAACCAAGGTCTCTCAGCAGAACATTGCCCAGAGCATCAAACTGCCTGCATCACATGCATTCTTCCCATAGTGCATCCTGGTGTCATCCCTTCTTTCAGTAAGCGATTGTCATGCACCTAGCTGTCCCATTGATGTATAAAAAAGGGATTCATCAGTCTAGGCCACCGTCTTCCATTGTTCCATGGTCGAGTTAGACAGGGGTCAACATGGGCACACTAATCGGTGGCAAATACACTGCCTGCCAAAAAAAAAGTCGCCAACAAAAAAAAGCCGTTAGCTTTGATTACGGCACGCATTCGCTGTGGCATTGTTTCGATAAGCTTCTGCAATGTCACAAGATTTATTTCCATCCAATGTTGCATTAATTTTTCACCAAGATCTCGCATTGATGATGGTAGAGTCTGACCACTGCGCAAAGCCTTCTCCAGCACATCCCAAAGATTCTCAATGGGGTTAAGGTCTGGACTCTGTGGTGGCCAATCCATGTGTGAAAATGATTCCTGAACCCTCTTTCACAATTTGAGCCCTATGAATCCTGGCATTGTCATTTTGTCCATTGATGGAATAACCTGGTCATTCAGTATGTTCAGGTAGTCAGCTGACCTCATTCTTGGAGCACATACTGTTGCTGAACCTAGACCTGACCAACTGCAGCAACCGCAGATCATAGCACTGCCCCCACAGGCTTGTACAGTAGGCACTAGGCATGATGGGTGCATCACTTTATCTGTCTCTCTTCTTACCCTAATGCGCCCATCACTCTGGAACAGACCATATGACCTTCTTCCATTGCTTCAGAGTCCAATCTTTATGCTCCCTAGCAAATTGAAGCCTTTTTTCCTGGTTTGCCTCGCTGATTAGTGGTTTTCTTACGGCTACACAGCTGTTCAGTCCCAATCCTTTGAGTTCCCTTCTCATTGTGCATGTGGAAATTGTCACGGAACCATGAACCAGACGTACAACAAGAGATAAGTGAAAATAAGAAGGCTTTATTGAAAATAAAGCTGTAAAGCAAAAGTCCAAACGGATGGTGAAACCGAGCAGAGTCTTTGCGAAGCCAGAGGTCAGGAACCAGAAGGGTAGTCAGACGAAGCCAGGATCAGGAACCAGCAGGGTAGTCAGACGAAGCCAGGATCAGGAACCAGCAGGGTAGTCAGACGAAGCCAGGATCAGGAACCAGCAGGGTAGTCAGACGAAGCCAGGATCAGGAACCAGAAGCAGCAGCAGTCTTAGAAGCATGTGAACACAAGAGGACCAAGCAAGGAACTGAAGCCACAGACCTCCTATATATATGAGCTAGGCATCCAGCTCCTCCCAGGGGAAGGAGGAGCCGCAGGGTGGAAGGCTACAAGAAACCCAGGACCCAAGATGGCCGCCAGCACATGTCAAACGAAGGAGAGCAGCAAGCAGGTAAGACCATGACAGTACCTCCCCCTCAAGGGCCCCTCCTCCGCGGAGCACAAAACGGTTTCTGAGGGAAGCGTGCGTGGAAGGCTCGGAGCAAGGCAGGAGCATGGACATCTGCGGAGGGAACCCAGGAACGCTCCTCTGGACCATAACCACGCCAATGGACCAAAAACTGCAACCGACCGCGGACCAGGCGTGAGTCCAGGATATTGCTCACCTCATATTCCTCACGATTGCCCACTTGGACCGGACGAGGCCGAGGAACCGAGGAAGTGAAACGATTACACACCAGTGGCTTCAACAGGGAGACATGAAACACGTTGGAGATCCGCATGCCAGGAGGAAGCGCAAGGGCATAGGCTACCGGGTTTACCCTGCGAAGCACTCGGAAGGGACCAACAAAGCGAGGCGCCAGCTTGGGAGTGGGCACTCGAAGGTTGAGGTTGCGGGTGGACAACCATACACGGTCTCCGACCTGGTAGGAAGGAGCAGGCGCTCGTCTGCGATCAGCCTGGAATCTCTGGCGCTGCGCAGAGACCTCAAGGGACTTCTGGATCTGTACCCAAGAAGCACGTAGGACGGAAAGGTGATCCTCCACAGCCGGAATATCCTGGGGAGAGAATACCTCCGGTAACACGGCAGGTTGGAACCCATAATTGGCCATGAAGGGAGACGTCCCAGAGGAAGAGTTCACCGCCGTGTTCCTGGCAAACTCAGCCCAAGGCAGGAGGTCAACCCAATTGTCTTGGTGATCGGAGACATAGCAACGAAGGAATTGCTCCAAGGCCTGATTGGATCGTTCTGCGGCTCCATTGGACTGAGGGTGGTAGGCCGAGGAGAAGGAGAGATGAATCCCCAACTGGGAGCAAAAGGCGCGCCAGAACCTGGACACAAACTGACTCCCCCGATCCGACACAATCTCCTTAGGCAAACCGTGCAACCGGAAGACCTCCCTGGCAAAAATCGTGGCCAACTCTTGTGCAGAGGGTAACTTCTTGAGAGGAACACAGTGGCACATTTTGGAAAACCGATCCACAATCATGAGAATGACCGTATGGCCTCGGGATGCAGGGAGGTCCACAATGAAATCCATCCCCAGGTGTGACCATGGGCGCTCCCCGGTGGCTATGGGTTGCAGAAGGCCCAACGGAAGGTGCCGAGGGGACTTACTCTGGGCACAAACGGAGCATGCCGCTACATATGCGGCGATGTCGGAACGTAGGGAAGGCCACCAGAACAGACGTGAAACAGCCCAGGACAGCTGATTCTTTCCAGGATGCCCCGCGGTCTTGGAGTTATGGTAGGTTCGCAACAACCGAGTGCGCAACTCCTCAGGCACAAAACATCTGCCGTTGGGTCTCCCAGAGGGAGCACCAGATTGAGCCGCCAAAATCTGCTCACCCAGGGGAGAGGTCAGGCTGGTGCGAATGGCGGCCAGGATCTGATTCGGAGGTATGACCGAAGTCGGAATCGACTCCTCCCTGGACAGCTCGGAGTACTGCCGTGATAAGGCATCCGCCCTGATGTTCTTGGAACCGGGTAGGTAGGAGACCACGTAATTAAAACGTGACAAGAACAGAGCCCATCTGGCCTGACGTGGTGTCAATCTCTTGGCCTCAGAAAGGTAGGTCAGATTCTTGTGGTCCGTCAGGATGAGAACCGGAACCACCGAACCCTCGAGCAAGTGCCTCCATTCTTTAAGGGCCTGCACGATGGCCAATAACTCCCTGTCACCAATCTGATAGTTGCACTCCGCGGAAGACAGTTTCCGGGAGTAAAACCCACAAGGAAGCAGAGGACCCTCTGGTGTTCTACGCTGAGACAGAAGGGCGCCTACTCCCGTCTCAGACGCGTCCACCTCGAGGACAAAGGGCAACCCAGGGTTGGGATGCGACAGAACCGGAGCCGACACAAAGGCGGACTTTAGGGCCTCAAAAGCTCGGATGGCCTCGAGCGGCCAGACCTGGGAATTACTGCCCTTCCTGGTCAGATCCGTGAGAGGCTTGGCCAGCATGGAAAAGTCCCTGATGAACTTCCGATAATAATTGGCGAAGCCCAAAAAGCGCTGCAGGGAACGAAGACCACTGGGCTGGGGCCACTGTAAGACAGCCGAAACCTTCTCAGGATCCATGGAGAACCCCTCAGCGGAAATGATGTAACCTAAGAAGGTTACCTGGGATCGGTGAAATTCGCATTTCTCAAGCTTACCGAACAGCTTGTTCTCTCGTAACCGTTGCAACACTCGTCTGACATCCAGAATGTGGGCCTCCATGGATTCAGAATATACCAAGATGTCATCCAAATAGACTACCACACACTGCTGTAACAGGTCACGGAAAACATCGTTGATGAATTCCTGAAAGACTGCGGGCGCATTGCACAACCCAAAGGGCATAACCAAGGATTCGTAATGACCGGTCCTGGTGTTAAACGCGGTCTTCCACTCATCGCCCGCCTTGATCCTTACCAGGTTATATGCCGCCCTCAGGTCGAGTTTGGTAAAGACCGTGGCCCCTTTAAGGCGATCGAACAGCTCGGAAATCAAGGGTATCGGGTAAGCGTTCTTGATCGTGATGCGATTGAGACCCCTGTAATCGATGCAAGGCCTCAACTCACCGCCCTTCTTTTTCACAAAGAAAAATCCAGCCCCTGCCGGGGACGAAGATTTGCGAATGTGTCCGCGTGAAAGCGCCTCCCTCACGTACTCCTCCATGGCCTCATTCTCCGCTACCGACAGTGGATAGACTTTGCCACGAGGAGGAACGGCACCAGATTGTAACTCTATGGCACAATCGTATGGGCGGTGCGGAGGTAGGGCAACCGCGCGCACCTTATCGAATACATCCCGGTACTCCTCGTATTCAGGAGGCAACAGAGAGTCCGAGGAAGTACACAGCAACTTGACAGACCCATGGATGCAACTAGCCCCACACTGCGGTGACCACGAGAGGATCTCGACCGATCTCCAATCGAAAGTCGGATTATGCTTCTGGAGCCAGGGGTACCCCAAGACCACCGAGTAGTGTGGAGACGAAATAACCTGGAGGCAGACCGACTCTCTGTGAACGGCACCAATGGCTATCCCCACTGGAAGGGTCTCATGAGTCACGTGTGGCGGCAGAAGGGGTCTGCCGTCTATCGCCTCAAGAGCCAGTGGGGAACCTCGAGCCTGCAGAGGAATGGAATTGGCGGCAGCGAACACACTATCAATGAACAAACCACCAGCACCAGAGTCCACCAACGCCTGGGTCGTCACCGAGCCCCCGACCCAGGAGAGGACAACAGTGATCAGTGGTTTGTCAACACGGGAAGCCGGGGACGAGGAGACTCCACCCAAGATCTGCCCCCGACAGGATCTCAGGGTACGAGCGTTTCCCGGACGGTTCGGACATGCCAACCGAAAATGCCCACCGAGACCACAGTACATGCATCGGCCCTCGCGTCTCCGGAGTGCCCTCTCCCCCTCGGACAGGCGAGCAAACCCCAGCTGCATGGGTTCACCCCCAGACAAGTCATCCCCAGGAGGCGTGGGAGGAGAGGGAGGCACGGGTGGGACAGCAAACGTAGGCACCAATCTGTTAGAAGACCTCCGCAGGTTCTCCTTAAAGGAAGGTCTCTCCCTGAGTCTGGTGTCAATCAAAATCAGGAAAGAAATAAGAGACTCGAGCTCAACTGGTAGGTCCTTAGCTGCAACCTCATCCTTCAAGGCATCCGAGAGACCATGAGAGAAAGCAGCGACCAGAGCCTCATTATTCCAGCCCACCTCTGCTGCCAGGGTACGAAACTCAATGGCGTATTCAGCTACGGATCGTGAACCCTGTCTGATGGACATAAGGAGCTTCGCAGCAGAGGCAGCACGAGCCGGCACATCGAATACCTTCCGAAGAGAAGCAACAAAACCGGAAAACTCGGCAACCACCGGATTGTTGTTCTCCCATAAAGGGCTGGCCCAGGCCAAGGCCTTGTCCGAGAGCAGCGAGATCAAGAAGCCCACCTTTGATCTCTCAGTAGGAAAGGCATGTGGCAGCAACTCGAAATAAATGCCCACCTGGTTAAGGAAACCTCGGCACTGAGTTGGCTCTCCCCCAAAGCGCTGTGGAAGAGGGGCAGAACCGGTCATACCCCGAAACACCGCAGGCGCAACAACAGGTGTCGGGGTAGACTCTGGCGCAACAACCGGAGCGGCAGTAGGAGCGAGCCCAGGAGCGACAACCGACCCATCGGCAACGGGAGCGAAATGAGCCGTGCGTTCAAGCAGGGTTTGCAACGCCACAGCGAACCGACCCAACAGGTGATCCTGCTGATCAAGTCTGGCAACCAGCGTGAGTAGCGAGGATGGCCCTGTACCGTCAGAATTCATGGCTTGGTCCTAATGTCACGGAACCATGAACCAGACGTACAACAAGAGATAAGTGAAAATAAGAAGGCTTTATTGAAAATAAAGCTGTAAAGCAAAAGTCCAAACGGATGGTGAAACCGAGCAGAGTCTTTGCGAAGCCAGAGGTCAGGAACCAGAAGGGTAGTCAGACGAAGCCAGGATCAGGAACCAGCAGGGTAGTCAGACGAAGCCAGGATCAGGAACCAGCAGGGTAGTCAGACGAAGCCAGGATCAGGAACCAGCAGGGTAGTCAGACGAAGCCAGGATCAGGAACCAGAAGCAGCAGCAGTCTTAGAAGCATGTGAACACAAGAGGACCAAGCAAGGAACTGAAGCCACAGACCTCCTATATATATGAGCTAGGCATCCAGCTCCTCCCAGGGGAAGGAGGAGCCGCAGGGTGGAAGGCTACAAGAAACCCAGGACCCAAGATGGCCGCCAGCACATGTCAAACGAAGGAGAGCAGCAAGCAGGTAAGACCATGACAGAAATGCTTTTACCTTCACTATTAAACATAGCCCTGGGTTCTACTGTTGTTTTTCTTCGATTTGATTTCACCAAACGTTTAAGTGATCGCCGATCACGATCATTCAGGATTTTTTTCCCGCCGCATTTCTTCCTCGAATACGATGGGTCCCCACTATCCTTCCAGTTTTTAATAATGCGTTGGACAGTTCTTAACCCAATTTTAGTAGTTTCTGCAATCTCCTTAGATGTTTTCTCTGCTTGATGCATGCCAATGATTTGACCCTTCTCAAACAGACTAACATCTTTTCCATGACCACAAGATGTGTCTTTCGACATGGTCGTTTAAGAAATGAGAAGCAACTCATTCCACCAGTTGGGGTTAAAAAACTTATTGCCAGCTGAAAGATAATCGCCCATGCAGTAATTATCCTATAGGAGGCTCATAACTATTTGCTTAGTTAAATCCAGGTGGCGACTTTTTTTTTTTTTGGACAGGCAGTGTATTTGACTTTGGCTATTTGGAAAATGATCTAATTAACGGCTTTTAGGTTAAACAGATTCATATCATTGGAAGGTAATTAGTAAGAACATATGGCTGCAGTTCAGCGAAGGTCACTTATTGTTATAAATGATGTAAACCTTACAGTGTAGTGAATCCAAGAACACGGACCTATTAAAAATTATAGGTCTTGAGTCCGACTTCATTTCTACATTTTTTTCCCATACATGCAATGTAATGATAATGGGAATATTTAACTGTATAGTTACGAAATCAGTTGTAATCACATGGTTCTCAATTATCAAGTGTCTAACAAAAAACTGGCTTTATTATTCATAGCAAAGCAACCAATCAGAGCTCAGTTTTCATTTTTCCAGGACAGTAACTGCTGCAGCCAGTTACTGACCTCTTTGGTGTAGTGCTGAGTCTAGTGATTATAGCACAGTGTTGTCGACGTGACATCAAAGCTGCAGCCGGGTAAACAAAGCAATGGCACTGGACCAGTGTAGTGCTCTATTCTTTTTTGCAGGCTTTTCGCCAGCATTGTCCTTTTTCCTACAGAAACTGAACAACCCCTTTAAGAATTAAAATCTGCACTGTGGTTGTTTTAGATTAGTTTTACCATGGAGGGAATTTTTTAAGTCGATTTTGTAGGAGTCAGCATTGCTCCAAATTTATGAAATGTCGCATGATATTTGATAAATTTGGTGCATGTTTAAGGTATTGCCCACGTTAAAGAAAAAGTCATACATACCACTTTACACCCATGCTGCTGCCAGAGGTGATTCCCGATCCTGCAGAGGTGACCTCATCTTCCTGGTTGCTGTGACATTCCTTACACACCTTATGACTGTAATTGGCTGCAGTAGTTTTGTGGCGTATATCGGATGTCGCCGATGCAGTCAGGAAGACGAGCACCAGAGGAGAGGACTGGAGCCTAGCAAAAAAAGACAGGGGAGAAAAGTGGTGAGCATGACTTTGTTTGATAACATCTGCTGCTTCTGGGGAAGTATTCATTTACCTAACTAACTATTTATTTTTCCTGACTGAGCGCTTTTCCATTTTTGTTTCTTACCCCCTGTCTTTAATTTTTTCCATTCACATAGTTGTATGAGAGCTTTTTTTTTTTTTACGGGACAAGTTGTACTTTCTAATGGCACTATTTAACCCTTTCATGACCAAAAGTCATTGATGCCCCAGTGTTCAGGTCAAAATTTACAAATCTGACATGCGTCACTTTATGTGGTAATAGGCTTGGAACACTTTTATTTATCCAAGCCATTCTGAGATTGTTTTCTCGTGACACATTGTACTTCATGACAGTCATAAATTTGAGTCAATATACACCGCTCTAAAAAATAA
The DNA here is from genome assembly GCF_905171765.1 of Bufo bufo. Lineage (NCBI taxonomy): Eukaryota > Metazoa > Chordata > Amphibia > Anura > Bufonidae > Bufo > Bufo bufo. The sequence continues at coordinate 349,259,103 of NC_053392.1, forward strand.
AGGGAACACTTAAACAACACAATGTAACTCCAAGTCAATCACACTTCTGTGAAATCAAACTGTCCACTTAGGAAGCAACACTGAGTGACAATCAATTTCACATGCTGTTGTGCAAATGGAATAGACAACAGGTGGAAATTATGGGCAATTAGCAAGACACCCCCAATAAAGGAGTGGTTCTGCAGGTGGTAACCACAGACCACTTCTCAGTTCCTATGCTTCCTGGCTGATGTTTTGGTCACTTTTGAATGCTGGCGGTGTTTTCACTCTAGTGGTAGCATGAGACGGAGTCTACAACCCACACAAGTGGCTCAGGTAGTGCAGCTTATTCAGGATGGCACATCAATGCGAGCTGTGGCAAGAAGGTTTGCTCTGTCTGTCAGCGTAGTGTCCAGAGCATGGAGGCGCTACCAGGAGACAGGCCAGTACATCAGGAGACATGGAGGAGGCCGTAGGAGGGCAACAACCCAGCAGCAGGACCGCTACCTCCGCCTTTGTGCAAGGAGGAACAGGAGGAGCACTGCCAGAGCCCTGCAAAATGACCTCCAGCAGGCCACAAATGTGCATGTGTCTGCTCAAACGGTCAGAAACAGACTCCATGAGGGTGATATGAGGGCCCGACGTTCACAGGTGGGGGTTGTGCTTACAGCCCAACACCGTGCAGGACGTTTGGCATTTGCCAGAGAACACCAAGATTGGCAAATTCGCCATTGGTGCCCTGTGCTCTTCACAGATGAAAGCAGGTTCACACTGAGCACGTGACAGATGTGACAGAGTCTGGAGACGCCATGGAGAACGTTCTGCTGCCTGCAACATCCTCCAGCATGACCGGTTTGGCATTGGGTCAGTAATGGTGTGGGGTGGCATTTCTTTGGAGGGCCGCACAGCCCTCCATGTGCTCGCCAGAGGTAGCCTGACTGCCATTAGGTACCGAGATGAGATCCTCAGACCCCTTGTGAGACCATATGCTGGTGTGGTTGGCCCTGGGTTCCTCCTAATGCAAGACAATCCTAGACTTCATGTGGCTGGAGTGTGTCAGCAGTTCCTGCAAGACGAAGGCATTGATGCTATGGACTGGCCCGCCCGTTCCCCAGACCTGAATCCAATTGAGCACATCTGGGACATCATGTCTCTCTCTATCCACCAACGTCACGTTGCACCACAGACTGTCCAGGAGTTGGCAGATGCTTTAGTCCAGGTCTGGGAGGAGATCCCTCAGGAGACCGTCCGCCACCTCATCAGGAGCATGCACAGGCGTTGTAGGGAGGTCATACAGGCACGTGGAGGCCACACACACTACTGAGCCTCATTTTGACTTGTTTTAAGGACATTACATCAAAGTTGGATCAGCCTGTAGTGTGTTTTTCCACTATAATTTTGAGTGTGACTCCAAATCCAGACCTCCATGGGTTAAAAAATTTGATTTCCATTTTTTTATTTTTGCGTGATTTTGTTGTCAGCACATTCAACTATGTAAAGAACAAAGTATTTCAGAAAAATATTTAATTAATTCAGATCTAGGATGTGTTATTTTTGTGTTCCCTTTATTTTTTTGAGCAGTGTATTTCACCTTTATTTATGAAAAAATCCCAAATTTACCCAAAATTTGAAAAAATTAGCAATTTTCTAAATTTCAATTTTTCTGCTTCTAAAACAGAAAGTGATACCTCATAAAATACTTATTACTTAACATTCCCCATATGTATACTTTATGTTTGCATCATTTTGGAAATGTCATTTTATTTTTATTAGGACGTTACAAGGCTTAGAAGTTTAGAAGCAATTCTTAAAATCTTTAAGAAAATTTCCAAAACCCACTTTTTAAGGACCAGTTCAGGTCTGAAGTCACTTTGTGGGTCTTACATAGTGGATACCCTCATAAATGACCCCATTGTAGAAAGTAAACCCCTCAAGTTACTCAAAACTGATTTTACAAACTTTGTTAACCCTTTAGGTGTTCCACAAGAATTAAAGGAAAATGGAGATGAAATTCACTTTTTTGGCAGATTTTCTATTTTATTACATTTTTTTTCTTTAACACATTGAGGGTTAACAGCCAAACAAAACTCAATATCTATTACCCTGATTCTGCGGTTTACAGAAACACCCCACATGTGGTCGTAAACTGATGTAAGGGTACACGGCAGGGCGCAGAAGGAAAGGACTGCAGCATGGTTTTTGGAAGGCAGGTTTTGCTGGACTGGTTTTTAGATGCCATGTCCCATTTAAAGCCCCCCTGATGCACCTCTACAGTAGAAACTCCCAAAAAGTGACCCTATTTTGGAAACTAGGGGATAAGATGCCAGTTTTATTGGTACTATTTTGGGGTAAATATGAATTTTGTGAAGCAAGGAAACAAAAAAATTGCTGTTTTGGAACCGTTTTGTTATTTTAAATTTTTTACAAGATTCATCTGACAGGGTAGATCATGTGCTATTTTTATAGACCAGGTTGTTATGGACGCAGTGATATCAAATATGTCTACTTTGTTTGTTTGTTTCAGTTTTACATAATATTTTCTTAAATATTAAATTAAAAATAAATTTTCCATTTTCTGAACACCATATGTTTTTTATTTTTCTGCCGATCGTCTTTTGCAGGGGCTCGTTTTTTGCAGTTGAGGTTTTTATTGGTACCATTTTTGGGTACATATGATTTTTTGATCATTCATTATTACACTTTAGTTTTGCAATAGGATTACACCTTTCTGGGAGGCCATTAATGACCTCTATGATCTGGTTTGTGGTAGCTCTACTAGGTGGACGCCAGAGGGTGCCTTACTCTCCATGTTTCCCGGCTCTACTTCCACCCTGAGAAAAGGCCTGTTACGATTTTTTGTTCAGGCAGCCCGCCTGGTTATACCTAGATTCTGGAAATCCACCTCTCCCCCTCTCCTTAGGGACTGGCTTATTACCTTTGAGAAAATTTATAGAATGGAGGAACTTTGGGCGGAGGACTCAGGCAATTCCGCCAAATTCCTAAAGATCTGGACTCCCTGGATTTTGTTTAAGGGATCTAACGAATTTACCAACTGGCTGAATAGGGATGAGGCCAGTCCCTGAGGAGATGTTGGCCCCCTCTCTAGTCTCCATTACCCTATTCCCTTTTTCAGGCTACCATTCACACCTGAAATGGGTATAGGTTTACCGACTGGTTCGCTTCAATTGTATTTTATTATTCTGACTTTTGTTTCTCTACATCTATGGTCAGGATCTATCTCCCCCTTCCCCCCCCCATGTTCTTTTGTGTATGTCCTGTCTATGTCATTTGTCTGTCTGCGATTGTATGCTACAGAGCGTTTACTTTACAGCGTCCGTCAACCAGACTGTGTTGTGCCACTTGACTGTAAAGAATGACCACTGGTTTGTACCCTTATATGCTCCCTGAAGTTCTCTGTATCTTTAAACATTGGAGTGTATATTTCTATTTGTTCACAGCTTCGACTTGTCATCGAGCTGTTAATGTTTCTTGATGTAATGTTCTTTCATAACTCTTTTGAATAAAAGAAATTGAACAACATTTTTACACTTTATAGGGCAAGGTGACCAAAAAATTGGCTGTTTTGGAACAGTTTTTATTTATTTATTTTTACAGCGTTCATCTGAGGGGTTAGATCATGTGACAGTTTTATAGAGAAGATTGTTACAGACGTGGCAATACTCAATATGTCTACTTTTTCTTATTTATTTAAGTTTTACACAATAATAGCATTTCTGAAACCAATAAAATTATGTTTTAGTGTCTCCATAGTCTGAGACCCATAGCTTTTTTATTTTTTGGGCGATTGAATTAAATAGGGTATCATTTTTTGCGGGATGAGGTGACGGTTTGATTGGTACTATTTTGGGGTGTATACGCCTTTTTGATCGCTTTGTGTTGCACTTTTTGTGATGTAAGGTGACAAAAATTACTTTTGTTTACACTTTTTTTTTTTTTTTTATGGTGTTTATTGGACGGGGTCGATCATGTGATATATTTATAGAGACGGTCATTACAGACGCGGTGATACCTATTATGTGTGTTTTTGTTTTTGTTTTTTTCATTTTTTATAGGAAAAGGCAATTTATTTTTTTAATTTACATTTTTATTTATTTATACTTTTATTATTTTCACTTTTTTTTATCAAGTCCCTCTTGGATCTTGAAGATCCAGTGGGGCTGATGGCTGTACTATACTTTGCAATGCTCTTGCATTGCAAAGTATAATACTACCAGATTTCCTGTAGGTGACAACACCGGATGCCTTTGCAATGCGTCCGGTTGCCATGGCAACCATCGGGCGTTGCAATCCCAGCGCAGCAGGTCCGATGGTGGAGAGAGGGAGCCCCCTCCCTCTATTAACCCCATGGAGTTATAGCAGAGTGTCAGCATAGAGCTGACACTCGCTGCTGATGGCGGCGGCTCAGGAATGGAGCCGCCGCCATCAAACACAGCAGGGGGACCGCATCGGGGGCAGGGGGCACAAATGGGGCAGGGCTGGAAACGGGGGGTACGGCCAGCATGGAGGGGGCACAGATGGGACAGGATGAATGTATTGGGCGGGGAGGGGGCGGACCGCATCAGCGGCACGATACATGGATGGGGGGGCGGGGACCGCATCAGGGGCAGGCAGAGGCAGGGCTCACGGTGGTGGTGGGGGGTTGGAGGCACACAGGAAGGGGGCACAGATCGGGGGGCTTCAGGACACTACCTGATTTCAGGCTCTGATCTACAGAGTGCAGATCAGAGCCTGAAACCGGCATTTTAACACTGCCGCGATCCGATTGGTTAGTCTTCACAGACTAACCAATCGGATCGATTGCCGGCAAGGGACCACTCTGATTGGTCCCTTGCCGTCATTACTGCACTGTATGCTGTCCGTGACAGCAGCAGTGCAGGGGCAGAAGCTTTAATCCAAGCGTTTTGCAGTGCTTAGATTAAAGAGCTGGCTTGACGATTATACATGTGCTAGCTGCACGGGGCATGTGCAAATAGCACGTATATAAATGGATTGCAGTCGTGAAGGGGTTAATATTGCATACAATGTAGTGAGAAGCTGGAAAAAATTTAAATGGATGGAATTGGATAAAAACGCAATTCCACCACATTTTTGTTTTTTCAGTGTTCTGTAAGCAGTTAAACTGGCCCATTCCCTTCATTTTCCAGGTGAGTACGATTACAGTGATACCACAGTATATAGTTTTTCTTGTGTTTTAACGCAAAATAAAAACTTTGGATCACCATATTCTGACCTCCAGAACTTTTCTACAGTTACGTCTATGGAGCTGTGTGAGGGCTCATCTTTTTCAGGGTGATATGTAGTTTTTATTGATACCATGTTGGAGTGTTTTTGTAAAAAAAATTGGGGGAGGTAAAGTGATGAAAAAATGGCAACTTGGCAATTTAGATTTTTTTTTTTCATTGTACAGTGTTCACCACATGGGATAAATATATTTGTATTTTAATAGTGGAGGCATTTTGGGACTTGGTGATGCCGTTAATGTTTGATGATGTTTTTATTGTTTATCTGAGGTCGGGAAAGCCACCTTAGATGCCACGGTCACAATTGACTAAGACATCCAAGGAGTTAAATGTCAGTGATCAGTGTTACTGATAATTGCAGACTTTAGTCCTGGGTGTCTGCTGTGTGAAATAGTAGAAACCTGTCAGCACTGACTTCCGCCATATATGTACGGTGGTGGTCGGGAAGGGCTTAAAGAAGAAAGGTGACCGCAAGATGGATGAGGTTGAAGAGGGAAATGTGACATTAAGTAATTCAGATTTATGCATATCAATTTGACAATTACTAATAGAGCCAAACTCTTTAAATTCTGAGAGAAAGGATGGTCAAAGGTCATAGGGGAAGTAACATATAAAAAATGAAATATCAAATCATCTGCATATAAAGAAAGTTTACATGCAGTTGAGTTTACCTTTAGGTCTCGGATAGAGTCATTGCCATAAAGTGCATTAGCAGAATCTTCCATGACCAAATTGTATAATAAAGTAGACAAGGGGGCAGACCTATTGGGTCCCATTAAAACTGCAATAGTTTTCAGACAGTGCAGTTAGTGTGGACCTGAGCTCTGGGAAAACGATAGCTACTACAAGGGCCCAAGTCCTTCCTTGGTTTATTTAATATAGTTAGGCTGGTTTCACACGGGCGTTGCGGGAAAAGGTGCGGATGCGTTGCGGGAACATGCACGATTTTTCCGCGCGAGTGCAAAACATTGTAATGTGTTTTGCACTCGCGTGAGAAAAATCGCGCATGTTTGGTACCCAAACCCGAACTTCTTCACAGAAGTTCGGGCTTGGGATCGGTGTTCAGTAGATTGTATTATTTTCCCTTATAACATGGTTATAAGGGAAAATAATAGCATTCTTAATACAGAATGCATAGTACAATAGTGCTGGAGGGGTTACATTTTTTTAAAAATAATTTAACTCACCTTAATCCACTTGCTCGCGCAGCTCGGCATCTCTTCTCTTCTTCTTCTTTGCTGATTGCAGCAAAAGGACCTGTGGTGACGTCACTCCGGTCATCACATGGTCCATCACATGATCCATCACCATGGTAAAAGATCATGTGACGGACCATGGGATGACCGGAGTGACATCACCACAGGTCCTTTTCCTGCAATCAGCAAAGAAGGAGACAGAAGAGAAGCCGGCTGCGCGAGCAAGTGGATTAGGTGAGTTTAATAATTTATTTTTTTTAATTAACCCCTCCAGCACTATTGTACTATGCATTCTGTATTCAGAATGCTATTATTTTCCCTTATAACCATGTTATAAGGGAAAATAATAAAATGATCGGGTCCCCATCCCAATCGTCTCCTAGCAACCGTGTGTGAAAATCGCACCGCATCCGCACTTGCTTGCGGATGCTTGCGATTTTCACGCAGCCCCATTCACTGCGATTTACACGCAACGCAGAAGTGATGCGTGAAAATCAACGCTCATGTGCACAGCCCCATAGAAATGAATGGGTCCGGATTCAGTGCGGGTGCAATGCGTTCACCTCACGCATTGCACTCGCGCGGAATACTCGCCCGTGTGAAAGGGGCCTTATATGAGCAGGAAGGGTCTGAGATGAAGTGAAGGTCTGGTAATAATATAGTTCAAAGTGCAGAAAAAGAGGGGAAAGGCTTCAGTGAAAAACTTTTTATGGCTGTGTCGAAAAGGCATTGGGCCAAGCGCTTGTTTCTTTTTGAGGTCCTTTATAGCCAATTCAGAAGATGGAAGCTAGGTTTTAAAAATGGAAGAGCAGTCATGAAATGTCACAGCAATATCAGTGGAGTTAAACCAAAGAAGATCTGTTAGCTAGTAGATAAAAATTGAGAGTCCTCAGTCATTGATACCATTTGATGGAAGGATAATAGCAAGCTTTCTGGACTGCCAAGGTCTCTTTATCAGGCTTGGTATACCACAATATCTGAAATGTCACATATTTATACACAAAAGTGCAAATGAATAGTGTAGATGAGACATAGAATGTGATATCAAACTGATCTTAGCAATATTAGGAGAACGGTAAACAGTTGTAGCAGTAAATATTGGAGATGTTTATAGATAAATAGCGTGAAAGTTTAAATGTCCACTGAAATATGGTCCATGTTTGTGATGCCCCTGCCAGGTCTGAGGAGCAAATTTCTTAACTGATGTAGGACATAAAAATCCAGGTGACACGTTCATTCCTGTGAGTGTTTCAAAGCTAACAAAAGTACCTGTTTAAAAAGGATTTCTGGTTTCCATCAACCCTCTTTCATTTAGGGCTCATTCAGACGGCCGTATGTTTTTTTCCACACCCGTTCCACATTTTTGCGGAACGAGTGCGAACCCATTCATTTCAATGGGACTGCAAAAGATGCAAAGTCTGCATCCGTTGTTCCGTTCCGCTGCACGGCAAAAAAGATAAAGCATGTCCTATGTTTGTCAGTAAAACTCTGCTCCGCGGCCCAATTTAAGTCTATGGATCCGCAAAAAATGGAATGTTCCATCCGCAAAAAATGTGTTCCGTATGCATTACATTTTTTGCGGACAGACTGAACTGTCCGCCAAAAAATGTATCCGCATTTTTTCGGACCGCAAAAAACATATGGTGTTCTGAATAAGCCCTTTTTTTTTATAAACACTTTATTAATCATCCAACAATACACGTTATATAAAAATATCATTACTAACATTTATCATCATATATATATTTTTTTCCTTTTAATCCCCTCCCCCTTCCCCCTGCGATGCGTCTTCATTACCACCACTCGGTTCTAAGACCGAGGAGTATGGTCAGGGGCGTAGCTAGAAATGCATGGGCCCCATAGCAAAATATTTTCATGGGCCCCCCCCATCTCCCACCCCCACATATCTATCGGGCCTCCCATCACCCCTTCCAGAGCTCCCACCCGAACACCCATCCTAGATCTCCCACCGCCATGAGCTGCGTCGGAGCTCTGCCCCCATCCCCATTATAGTCAATGGGGACGGAGCAGAGGTCCAGCGAAATAGCGGCAGGACGGATCCGACAGGCTGAACAGCCTGCCGGATCCGTCCTGCCGCAAGTGTAAAAGTACCCTTAGTCTGTCATATAAGAAGGGGGGGAGAAACCCCAGAACTAGAGTGTGCCCCCCAAAAGAAGGAAGGGGTGCCCTCCTTATCACTGCTGGCATCTCTTTTTAACTTCAGATCATCAGACTCTCACTTACTAATTACAGCACACACCTCTGTAGTGTCCACCATCAGACAGGGGAGGGAAGAAACCCCAGTTGGGGGGCACACTCTAGTTCTGGGGTTTCTTCCCTCCCCTGTCTGATGGTGGACACTACAGAGGTGTGTGCTGTAATTAGTAAGTGAGAGTCTGATGATCTGAATTCTGAAGTTAAAAAGAGCTGCCTGCAGACCTGCAATGATAAAGAGGGCCGTGGGGGCCCCAAGAGAAGGAAGGGGGCAGGGGCCCCCACACCCTCCTTCACTTCAGGTCTGCAGGCAGCTCTTTTTAACTTCAGAATTCAGATCATTATCAAGTTCAACATCATCACGATACTGTACTGATCATCATAATCTTCTGAACCTTAGTTCTAAGTTCTCACACTTACTTTTAGACTGAGGCACACTGGCACAGTCAGAACAGAATCAGCTGTTACAGCAGGCACTTGGCAGCCGCAGGCACAGGCACAGAGGCAGGACTGGAGACAGTGGAGTGGACGCCGGAGTGGAGACCACTGACCAGTTGAGGAGGAGGGAGCAGACTGGAAAAGGGTCAGACTCGGACCGGTCACCGGTCCCACCACAGCGCAGGCAGGCTGAGCTGAGGCACAGGCTGGCAGCAGTGAGACTGACACTCTCAGTCAGTCTCAGACACTGCTGCGGCGGGAATCGAGGCCACTCCCTCTTAGACTCCAGGACCAGGTATAGTACACACCACCGTGACCCTGGCCCGACCCCCTCCACCGTGGCCTAGCTCATCTGCTGCCCGGCCCCGTCGTGCCCTCACTGCCCTGCTCTCTCCTGACTCCTTCTGCCCGTCCCCAGCCAGGCCCGAGCCGCAGACCGCCCACGGACGGGCCGGCAAGTGGATGTAAAAAAATAAATAAAATAAATCAACAGGCCCGGGCGGGCCCCCAGTGGCGTAGGGCCCCATAGCCACTGCTATGGTTGCTATGGCGATCGATACGCCACTGAGTATGGTGAAGAGTGGGGGGTCAGAAGTTCTATGAATTCCAGTCTCCCCAAATTCCAATCCATTTTTTCTCCGTATTTCTCTGCTTATACAAAATATATTCATATCTCTTAGTAGTATTCACCAGATTTAACCATGTAGTCATAGTGGGACTCTTTCGCGAAAACCAAGAGCGTGCTATCAAAAGATGTGAATAAGCCCTTAATCTAATGTTTGCCCATCTTTCACTTTGTAATGTTTTGTAATTACCTGAATGCATGCTATCTCCATCCTGATCCAGAATACAGTCACAATAACTGTCTGCCATTCTCCCTGCAACTTCCTGTGACATCCTGTCCTTTCACTTCCAGTCTGGTATTCTGGTCTCTGCTGTGTCCTGTAGTGTGAATGCTCATCTAATTTTGGCTCAAAAAACAGCCCCAAAACAGCATGTGTGAATTCAGCCTTATTGGTAATTTTTGTGCTCACATTTTTTTTCTTCTTTTAGTCTTCAAAATGCTTTCTACAACCACTTGCAAAAACATAGTCTTAAATGGGAGCAGGCATGTCAGAAACAGTAAAAAAAAATGGTCATTTCAAAGACCTGTTTGAAAGCAAGTATGGCATAAGCTTTGGAACTGTCATTAATACAAGAGTTCGTTCTGACAGACATCGTTTCATGTATTGCACTTTTTTTTCCCAGTTTTTAAGAACAGGCATGTCTGCTACAAAAAGGCTCTTACAGCTTGATGTTACATAAAAAGACAAAATATCCCAACCGAGAAGACTGGCATGTTGTGAGTATAGAAACTCACAAAAAGTCTGACAAAGATGAAATTGCAATTTGTATTATTGTTCTGAAAATGGATATACTATTGTAATATATACTGTATATATATATACTGTATATACAGGTGAAACGCAAAAAATTTGAATATCGTGCAAAGTTCATTTATATCAGTAATCCAACTTAAAAGGTAAAACTAATATATGAGATATGCAATGCAACAGCTCTCTGCAAACCAAATAAAGTACAAAAATGCATAATAATTGCTAATGCTATACTAATAAATTAGAGATGCTTGGCAAATCATTTTGTACAAAATTATTTGAGCCCGTCTGCCGCACGTATGGTAGCCGTCTGCCTGAATTGTATGGTAGCCGTCATGGCACATAACAGGTAGAATTTAGTGTTAGGAACCCGTCTTACAGAGATCGCCTTGACGTGCCGCAGACGGGCTCAGATAATTTTGAGGTACCCTTTGCTCAGGGGGTATGGATTAATTAGCTGACTAGAGTGTGACACTTTGAGCCTAGAATATTGAAGGTTTTCACAAAATTCTAATTTTAAGCTGCATTAATGCAATTCCTTTTAATTTGCATTACTGAAATAAAATGGACTTTTGCACGATATTCAAATTTTTCGAGTTTCACCTGTGTATATATATATATATATATATATACACTGCTCAAAAAAATTATTGCCAAGAACCTGTTTCCTTTATGAGATATACAAGTTTCAGTTTCCCAGTCTATATCTGGGTAGTTGAAGTCCCCCATAATAACCACCTCATTATGATTTGCCGCCTTGTCTATCTCGTTTAGTAGTAGATTTTCTGTGGACTCTGGTATGTTAGGTGGTTTATAGTAAACTCCTATTAGTAATTTATTAATGTTTTTAGCTCCATTTATCTCTACCCACAGTGACTCCACATGTTCATATCCCTCACTTGTATCTTCCCGGAGTGTGGGCTTTAGACAGGACTTTACATAAAGGCAGACCCCTCCCCCCCTCCGGTTTTGACAATCCTTTCTAAACAGACTGTAACCTTGTACATTAACTGCCCAGTCATACACTGCTCAAAAAAATAAAGGGAACACTTACACAACACAATGTAACTCCAAGTTAATCACACTTCTGTGAAATCAAACTGTCCACTTAGGAAGCAACACTGAGTGACAATCAATTTCACATGCTGTTGTGCAAATGGGATAGACAACAGGTGGAAATTATAGGCAATTAGCAAGACACCCCCAATAAAGGAGTGGTTCTGCAGGTGGTGACCCCAGACCACTTCTCAGTTCCTATGCTTCCTGGCTGATGTTTTGGTCACTTTTGAATGCTGGCGGTGCTTTCACTCTAGTGGTAGCATGAGACGGAGTCTACAACCCACACAAGTGGCTCAGGTAGTGCAGCTTATCCAGGATGGCACATCAATGCGAGCTGTGGCAAGAAGGTTTGCTGTGTCTGTCAGCGTAGTGTCCAGAGCATGGAGGCGCTACCAGGAGACAGGCCAGTACATCAGGAGACGTGGAGGAGGCCGTAGGAGGGCAACAACCCAGCAGCAGGACCGCTACCTCCGCCTTTGTGCAAGGAGGAACAGGAGGAGCACTGCCAGAGCCCTGCAAAATGACCTCCAGCAGGCCACAAATGTGCATGTGTCTGCTCAAACGGTCAGAAACAGACTCCATGAGGGTGATATGAGGGCCCGACGTCCACAGGTGGGGGTTGTGCTTACAGCCCAACACCGTGCAGGACGTTTGGCATTTGCCAGAGAACACCAAGATTGGCAAATTCGCCACTGGCGCCCTGTGCTCTTCACAGATGAAAGCAGGTTCACACTGAGCACATGTGACAGATGTGACAGAGTCTTGAGACGCCGTGGAGAACGTTCTGCTGCCTGCAACATCCTCCAGCATGACCGGTTTGGCATTGGGTCAGTAATGGTGTGGGGTGGCATTTCTTTGGAGGGCCGCACAGCCCTCCATGTGCTCGCCAGAGGTAGCCTGACTGCCATTAGGTACCGAGATGAGATCCTCAGACCCCTTGTGAGACCATATGCTGGTGCGGTTGGCCCTGGGTTCCTCCTAATGCAAGACAATGCTAGACCTCATGTGGCTGGAGTGTGTCAGCAGTTCCTGCAAGACGAAGGCATTGATGCTATGGACTGGCCCGCCCGTTCCCCAGACCTGAATCCAATTGAGCACATCTGGGACATCATGTCTCGCTCTATCCACCAACGTCACGTTGCACCACAGACTGTCCAGGAGTTGTCAGATGCTTTAGTCCAGGTCTGGGAGGAGATCCCTCAGGAGACTGTCCGCCACCTCATCAGGAGCATGCACAGGCGTTGTAGGGAGGTCATACAGGCACGTGGAGGCCACACACACTACTGAGCCTCATTTTGACTTGTTTTAAGGACATTACATCAAAGTTGGATCAGCCTGTAGTGTGTTTTTCCACTATAATTTTGAGTGTGACTCCAAATCCAGACCTCCATGGGTTGAAAAATTTGATTTCCATTTTTTAATTTTTGTGTGATTTTGTTGTCAGCACATTCAACTATGTAAAGAACAAAGTATTTCAGAAGAATATTTAATTAATTCAGATCTAGGATGTGTTATTTTTGTGTTCTCTTTATTTTTTTGAGCAGTGTATATATACACTCACCTAAAGAATTATTAGGAACACCATACTAATACGGTGTTGGACCCCCTTTTGCCTTCAGAACTGCCTTAATTCTACGTGGCATTGATTCAACAAGGTGCTGATAGCATTCTTTAGAAATGTTGGCAGGATAGCATCTTTAAGTTGATTGAGATTTGAGGGATGCACATCCAGGGCACGAAGCTCCCGTTCTACCACATCCCAAAGATGCTCTATTGGGTTGAGATCTGGTGACTGTGGGGGCCATTTTAGTACAGTGAACTCATTGTCATGTTCAAGAAACCAATTTGAAATGATTCGAGCTTTGTGACAGGGTGCATTATCCTGCTGGAAGTAGCCATCAGAGGATGGATACATGTTCTCATTCTGTTTACGCCAAATTCGGACTCTAGCCTTTTGAATGTCTCAACAGTAATCGAGACTCATCAGACCAGGCAACATTTTTCCAGTCTTCAACAGTCCAATTTTGGTGAGCTCGTGCAAATTGTAGCCTCTTTTTCCTATTTGTAGTGGAGATGAGTGGTACCCGGTGGGGTCTTCTGCTGTTGTAGCCCATCCGCCTCAAGGTTGTGCGTGTTGTGGCTTCACAAATGCTTTGCTGCATACCTCGGTTGTAACGAGTGGTTATTTCAGTCAACGTTGCTCTTCTATCAGCTTGAATCAGTCGGCCCATTCTCCTCTGACCTTTAGCATCCACAAGGCATTTTTGCCCACAGGACTGCCGCATACTGGATGTTTTCCCTTTTCACACCATTCTTTGTAAACCCTAGAAATGGTTGTGCGTGAAAATCCCAGTAACTAAGCAGATTGTGAAATACTCAGACCGGTCCGTCTGGCACCAACAACCATGCCACGCTCAAAATTGCTTAAATCACCTTTCTTTGCCATTCTGACATTCAGTTTGGAGTTCAGGAGATTGTCTTGACCAGGACCACACCCCTAAATGCATTAAAGCAACTGCCATGTGATTGGTTGACTAGATAATTGCATTAATGAGAACTAGAACAGGTGTTCCTAATAATTCTTTAGGTGAGTGTGTATATATATAGTAATATCAAAACTGAATTAGTAACATCAGGCATCGGATAATAATTCACCCAAATGTGTCTTGAAAATGAAAAAAGAAGCTATGAATGTCTTTAAAAAAACTGTTTTAGTACCCACTGGGTGATCATTTTACAAACAATGCTGGAGGTCAAATATGGCACTGAGAATACAATTAGTGCTTGCTGAGTATAGACTCGTACAGGCTGTGAATGATGCTACATATCCTGACTGCCTGCAGGATTCTAGTTCAGGCCTTAGATGTTTCTGATTAGGAAGCGCATGGGTGCTAGTTATGAAACTAGGAATATATCAGAAGAGTAATTTAGCTACTGAGAAGTAGGCAATGTGTGGGCACTAGCTGTTAAATAGCAAAAGAAAAAGCTATGCATGGGTTTATAAGACACCTTGATTCTTTTTCCTCTTTACAAATGGCTTTTTACATGATATAAATTGTATATATGCTGCATATGTACAGTAGAACCTCTAAAAAAGGCCAACTCTTTGGAAGATCACTACTGACCTAGACCAAGTGTATATGTAATGGATTTTCAGCTTCCTGAAATCATGTACATTTTGGTCTTGTGCTTAGAGAGGACCTCCCTTCTAGTAGACCATTTTTCACTCAAATTTTGTGGGAGGTTGTCTTAAAGAGGAGTCAATAAATATATACACAACTGGCAATATGATACATATACACAGCTTGTAAATAGGAAAAGGTAGTGCTGGGATCCATAGCCATTGGGAGAAAGTAGTTGTCAATTGTCCATATTCCATATACATCCATTGACAAAAAAAATAATGCACTGAGAGTTCTCATATATGTACAATATTGGAGTGAAGGGATAAGTTTATTGGGGAAAAATGTATAAGTGAAAGGAGGCTCTAGTACCCTGTTGGGCCACCTCTAGCCTGGATACAAGATGAGGTACAGTTGAGCATAGAGACATAAAAGTTCCATATCGTATCCTGTGGCACATGTGCCCACAAATGCTTCAGTTGGGCCTGTATATGCTACACCTTGCTAAAGCTGGCGTTCCAGCTGGTCCCATAAATGCTCGATTGGCAATAATCTGGTGGCTGTCAGGCCAAGGAAGTGTTGGGAAACCCTTGCTATCCTGCTGAACAATGCCAGTTGGAAGCCCTGCCAGGAGAGGCAACATATGTGGCTGCAGGATGTCCTGCACATATCACTGAGCTGTTAGGGTACGACTACACAGCACGGTCATGATCCAGTCAGATTACAGCCAGCTGCATTCAAGAACTACATGGCCAATAAGGTCACAGCTGCCTGATATTTAACTAAAGAAGACAACAATGTACAGGTGGTCTAAATTCTTAATGGCCGCATCTTCAATACCGCGCAGCCATTAAGAATTCAGACTACCTATACAGTGCGGTCTTTATTAGTTAAATATCAAGCAGCTGCGGTCTAATTGGCCGTACGGTTCTTGACCACAGCCGACCGGATCACGACCGCGCCGTGTGGCCTTTGCCTTAGTGTTCCTTGTATCACTAATAGGGATGTCCCGACTGTATACGATGGCTCCCCAGATCAATTGGTGCAGTGCGTTCACCGCGCAGAAATATTATTTTTATATTTTGATAGTTTGAATATTTTCAGACACAGTGATACCTGTTATCCTTAATTTTTGTTTATTTTTTATATGAAAAATTGGAAAAGGGGTGATTTGAATATTTTATATTTTTACGTTTTGTAATTTTTTTAACATTTTAAAATTATTTTTAACAGAAATTTTTAGTCCCCTTAGAGGACTTGAACACGCGATTTTTTGATTGCTTGTCCCATAGAATGCAAGGATTCTGACAGGTTACCTGAAAAGCTGTGCCTTGGGTACAGCTTGTAAGGCAGTTAGCTGTGACAGGCCTAGAAATCTTCACAAGGCCCAGGCTGTCATGGCAACCAATCTGAGCTGTACAGTTTTGCTGCAGGGGCTCAGATTGGAGGACAGTGGAGCCCCTTCCCTCTTTCTAACTCCCCAGATGCCATGGTTACTATTGACAGCAGCATCTGAGTGGTTGAATGGCCAGGATCAGCATCATGGACGATCCCGGTCACTGCCACCGGCTGCCTGCTGTATTATACGACTGGCACCCGCCGTGTATGGAGCAAGCTGAGTTTGTGAGCTCGCTTTGTACATCTCCGGCACGCTAATGCCGTACATGGATGGCATTATGCATTGAGAGGTTAAGGCTAAAATTATTTTTGTCGCTGCAGAGTTACAGTGCACTTGATACAGCTAAGATGTCCGATTGACTGTTCAGACATAAATTCAAAATCTTCCATAAAAAAGTGACATTTTCAAGAAGATTTTTCTGTTTTTGGTGTGACTGTTGGGGGTAAATTGTGTACATTTTGCTTACTTAGAAGCAAAGATTTATAAAATGACCAAAATAAAAGAAAGATTACATTCTGCACTCCAGAGAAAAATGATAAGGTGCTATCCCTGTGGTACAGGTGTCCGATCCTTGTACAGACTATTTATCCTTCGGCCAATGCTGAACGCCTTCTCTTCCTCAGGGATCTGTTCTGGGACCCATATTGTTTAATATCTGTATCAGCGAAATTGCAGAAGGCCTCGATGGTAAGGTGTGTCTTTTTGCTGATGACACAAAGATTTGTAACAGGATTGATATTCCTGGAGGGATATACCAAATGGAAAAGGATTTAGGAAAACTAGAGGAATAGTAAAAAATCTGGCAACTAAAATTTAATGTTGATAAGTGCAAGATAATGCAGCTGGGGCGTAAAAACCCAAGAGCAGAATATAAAATCAGTGATACAGTCCTAACCTCAGTATCTGAGGAAAGGGATTTAGGGGTCATTATTTCAGAAGACTTAAAGGTAGGCAGACAATGTCATAGAGCAGCAGGAAATGCTAGCAGAATGCTTGGGTGTATAGGGAGAGGAATTACCAGTAGAAAGAGGGAGGTGCTCATGCCGCTCTACAGAGCACTAGTGAGACCTCATTTGGAGTATTGTGCTCAGTACTGGAGACCATATCTCCAGAAGGATATTGATACTTTGGAGAGAGTTCAGAGAAGAGCTACTAAACTAGTACATGGATTGCAGGATAAAACTTACCAGGAAAGATTAAAGGACCTTAACATGTATAGCTTGGAAGAAAGACGAGACAGAGGGGATATGATAGAAACTTTTAAATACATAAAGGGAATCAACAAGGTAAAAGAGGAGAGAATATTTAAAAGAAGAAAAAACTGCTACAAGAGGACATAGTTTTAAATTAGAGGGGCAAAGGTTTAAAAGTAATATCAGGAAGTATTACTTTACTGAGAGAGTAGTGGATGCATGGAATAGCCTTCCTGCAGAAGTGGTAGCTGCAAATACAGTGGAGGAGTTTAAGCATGCATGGGATAGGCATAAGGCCATCCTTCATATAAGATAGGGCCAGGGGCTATCCATAGTATTTAGTATATTGGGCAGACTAGATGGGCCAAATGGTTCTTATCTGCCGACACATTCTATGTTTCTATGTTTCCTGAAGTGATAACACTGCATTTTCATGCAGCTACCACTAGGGAGAGCTCAGTCCATACAGATTATTACAACTTGGATTTCAGTCAGTTGTAACTGCATATGTTCCTATGCACTGAGCTCCCCCTAGTGGTGACTGCAGCCAGCCAGCTTTGTAATAGAAGGGAAGCAGATTTATCAGTGTATGTATGCTAGTTTTCTGATGTAAAATACATTGAGAAATATGGTGTTCAGAATGAGCGCCATATTTAACAAGCACCTGTTCCACTTTACTGACATAGATGGTAGATAATGTGGCCAGGTGTGACTTTTTCATTACAATTTTTCCACTAAAGATTCTTCTGATTCATAAAAAGAAAAAAAAGGTAAATTCATCCGAAATCTGGGCCATGGCACTTTGCATTCTGCATTGCCTGGGATGCATGTGTACTTGAAAACTGGATGGCGTGGGGGCCCATACTAAACTTTGCTATGGGGCCCTATGAGATCTGTATACACCCCTGTCTGACCGTTATTCTGAGAATGAAGCAGCTGAGGGATAAAAAAAGGTACTGTTTGATATCAAAGTCAAATTCCAAACTAGCACAATGTTCTTCAAGACAAAAATAAGCCCTAGCTCCATATACATAAGTATCTGACCCGATTGGAGAACTAATATTGCCTTATACATCATATTTGAAAAGCACTGAACAAATAGGCCTGCAGTTGTTCCTGGGCATGGTGAGCCTAGTTCACGCAGGTGTTTAAGGAATACTTGCCATGGCTCATACTGCAAAACTTGAATCAAACAAGAGGCTTTGATATGTTAACCTCAAGAGTGACTGGATCGCTGCCACACTTGTCTCCATCAGAAATGTGAGCCACCTTTCAATGCCAGCACTTTATTTTCAAAGGTGTCACAGATGTTCACCCAGGATACGTGTCAGTTCTGTCGGCAGGAGCAGTTTGTTCTAAAGCTGCTACTTGGTGGGAAGAAGATTTATTGGATGCATATATTTCCAAATAATACTCTATTCTCAGTAAATAGGGATGAGCGAATCGACTTCGGATGAAACATCCAAAGTCAATTCCCATAAAACTTCATTCTAATTAGAATGTATTGGCTCCGATGAGCTGAGGTTATTGCTTCGCAAAGTCTCGTGAGACTTCGAGCAATAACTTGATAAATTAATTTGTACTGTAAGAAACCATTTCTCGAACCATTTCCGGTACCTTGAAACCGAACCCGAGTTCGGGAAATGTTTTTTTACAGTACAAATTAATTTATCAAGTTATTGCTCGAAGTCTCTCGGAGCCAATACATTCTAATACTGTACGGAGCTCCTGCTCCATACAGTATTGGGTCCATTCACACGTCCGTAGAATGGCTCCAGATCCGTTCGGCAACAGTCCGGATCCATTCATTCTCTACGGGGCCGGAAGAGATGCGGACAGCACACAGTGCTCCCGAAAAAAATAGAACATGTTCTATTCTTGTCCGCAATTGCGGACAAGAATAGACAGTTCTATGGGGGTGTCGGTCGGGTGTATTGCGGAACCGGACGCGTGAATGGACCCTTAGAATGAAGTTTTATGTGAATCGACTTTGGATGTTTCATCCGAAGTCGATTCGCTCATCCCTATCAGTAAATATTTCATCTCATGCTACTGATTTATTCGCACTGAGTTTATATGAGGTCAGGCCTACTGAAAATATGTGCAAATAAATGTCTTTACCCATATGAATAATCTTCTCTCCACAGTACATGTCCACGTCATCTAACCATGAAAAGTGTTCATTACAATATTATTGGATGCTGTTATCATTTGCATTGCCTAGTGTATATGGCAATGGATAAACTTTCATCCATGAAGCCGAAAATCCCCTATATTAACAGCAGAAAAGCATCTATAAAGCTCTTTTTTGAGCCATACCATATTATACAGTACAGCATGTAAAACTAGTTACAGACTCCAATACATGGGAATAAAGCACTTTATGTTTTAGTGACTGCATTAATATAAAACAATATAAAATCTTAAAGTGCTACCAAAATATAATCATAAACCACAAGAATATCAGGATGCACATGTGTATATTATCACTGGTTATTGTATCTTGGTTTATGCAAATGATCTGACATTTAAAGTAGACCTTATATCTGGGATAACTTTCATGGGGCTGCAGAAGTGATGTTATCAAGTCAACATTATACATCCTATGTTGTATCACATTCTGCCAATTGTTCATCATCTCCCCGTTTGTTCATCCAAAATATCAATAGCCCATATTTGAGAGCGTTATACTAAGCCTTGGGTGCTGAGGATTCTATTGGTCAATGCTGTTGTGGGGGCTATTAACCACTTAATACCTCACTAAAGACCGAAGCATATTTTTTTTTTTAACTCCTCTTTCACAGAGTCAGGCCTCTTGCACACGACCGTATGGCTTTTTTTGTATTTTGCGGTCCGCAAAAAACGGATCCGCAAAAATACAGATGACATCCGTGTGCATTTCGTTTTTTGCAGAACGGAACATCTGGCCCCTGATAGAACAGTACTATCCTTGTCCATTATGCGGATAATAATAGGACATTGTGGCGAAACCAACCTCGCCACTGGGTTTTGGAGAGGACTGGCTGCTGGCCTCTTGCCCCAGGATTATGGGCCATATACTAACTTTTAAACCCCTGAACCTATTCAAGTGAAATTTGGATAGGTTTGTCCCCAAGTTATACTGTTTAAATTGATGTTAGTTATATGTATGGCCAATGTAAACTCACAAAGTTGTAACAATTTATAATAAGTGTAACTTGTCAGCTTGGGAGGAAATGCTGGGTGTGTTTCTATTGTGTTTAAAGGGTGATGTCTGTCCTATTGTCTGCACATGTGTATTGGTGACTTCTCTTTGTCTTGAGAGATAATTGGATTACTCCTCAGGTTGTCTCCGGGACAGAGAGGAGGAGACCATGATGCATTGTGGGGATATGTTGTATCTGTCCTATGTCACAGTCTTCATTCTGGTCCTCTGGGGGTGTGAACGATTGGTTGCTGTAGTTACATTGTATGTGTTGTAAATTACTGATTGGTTGTATTTCAAACCCCTGTGGGCAGTACTATGTTTGTGGTTTATGAATAAAAGAGGCTGTACTTGAAGTACAGTCAGACCACTGCTTGACCCTCAACACGGGGCCTTGTCTCGTTATTGGGGGTATTCACTGTATGCTGTTAGAAGACCGATTGCCAGAAGTGTAAGCTGATCCCTGTTCGTCTGCTAGCAGCTATTCGTGAGGTTCCAGTTTGGAGTGCTATTTTGTATCCAGTTCGGGACATTGGTGTTCTGCAGTAGCTGTGCCTGTCTCTCCGAAAGGGGCACATCGCCTGAACGGACTTTAACCCCTTGTCTGCTGAAACGGTCCGTTACATTGGTGGCAAGCAGCGGGATCGTTCCCACAGCCCAGAAGGACAGCTACAAAGAAACATCATTCCCTGGAATTACAATTTGAGGGCAACGCATGTCCCAGTACAGCGACCCTGACAGCACCAGAATGGAAACAGCAGTGGAGTACGATGAGGGTGTCATGGATGACCGAGATGCAGTCCGCAAAGGCATCTGGTACCAGGTACTGGGTATTGTGGAGTATATGCAGGACGAGAGACTCCCCACGGAAGACCAGCGGTTGCAGAAGCGAGTAGCCCTGCGGATGCCCTTCCTGGGAGAGCAGCCCCGGGAGGAATGGGTAAAGGAATTGGAACTCCTAGCATGGCGGGAGCTGTGGCTGGAAGATGCCTACCAGGCGCTCTGGTGGTATGGGGCACAGTACCTACCCAGGACAGCTGAGCATGACAAGCCGGAGGGAGAGGAGTTTGATGGTCCTGGCTTGTTAAGGGAGACTTTTTCAGAGCTGGAGTTTGGGAGCCCTACACAAGCCCGGTTCCATGATCTCTTGGAATGGAGGGAGAGCAGGTATGACTGGGACGACACTCATGAGATTGAGCAGGACCTGGTCCACCTGGTGACCCGGGAGATGGAGCTGGAACAGGGCTACCAGCAGCTGTTCCACGCCAGTGAGAAGGCTCAGCAGGACAGTAAGGTGACAGACCCAGATCCAGACCCATTCAGCTGGGCAGATATTGTAGAGTGTTACTGGGAAGGACCCCAGGTGGCCGGTAGAGATGGGACCGAGGTCTCTCCACCGGTCCTGCAGGGAATTGGGAGTCAAGTCTCCATTCCCCAGCGGCAGTGTGAAGTGCAGGGAGAGGAGAGCAGCGTCCTCCCTCCCCAGCGGCAGGCTGAGTTACAGGGGGCAGAGGTAGTTGTCCCTGCCCCCCAGCAGCAGAGTGATATGCCGGGAAGGCAGTGTGAAGTGCAGGGAGAGGAGAGCAGCGTCCTCCCTCCCCAGTGGCAGGCTGAGTTACAGGGGGCAGAGGTAGTTGTCCCTGCCCCCCAGCAGCAGAGTGATATGCCGGGAAGGCAGTGTGAAATGCAGGGAGAGGAGAGCAGCGTCCTCCCTCCCCAGCGGCAGGCTGAGTTACAGGGGGCAGAGGTAGTTGTCCCTGCCCCCCAGCAGCAGAGTGATTTTTTGGGAATTGGGAGCCTAGTCTCCATTCCCCAGCGGCAGAGTGTCCAGCAGGGAATAGAGAGCCCTGTCTCCTTTCCCCAGCAGCAGGACACTGTATTGGGAGCGGAGACGGTCGGTCGCCCTCCCCAGCGGCTGGAAGTATGTATGGGAGAGGAGCTCGTTACCCCCTCTCCCCAGCGGCAGCTTAACGCACCAGGGGGAGACAGTAAGCCCCACAACAGTGCAGATGGGACCATGGTCTCTGCACTTACAGCACAGGGGGTAGAGACAGTCGGTCTCCCCCTCCAACAACCAGACTCTAAGCCAGGGAGCAACCCAGAGACCGGGAGTACCAGCTTCCAACATAACCTTGGTGGACTCACTGGACAGAGACAGGCTACCAAATGCAACAGGTCCAGTATTGGGTTGTGGGTGGGCTGCCAGACTAACTCAGGTACCGACCGGCGTAAGGTCAGGTACCTGGTTAGTCTTCCCTGGGGGGGGGGGATGTGTGGCGAAAACAACCTCGCCACTGGGTTTTGGAGAGGACTGGCTGCTGGCCTCTTGCCCCAGGATTATGGGCCATATACTAACTTTTAAACCCCTGAACCTATTCAAGTGAATTTTGGATAGGTTTGTCCCCAAGTTATACTGTTTAAATTGATGTTAGTTATATGTATGGCCAATGTAAACTCACAAAGTTGTAACAATTTATAATAAGTGTAACTTGTCAGCTTGGGAGGAAATGCTGGGTGTGTTTCTATTGTGCCATTGTCCCATTGTGTGTTTAAAGGGTGATGTCTGTCCTATTGTCTGCACATGTGTATTGGTGACTTCTCTTTGTCTTGAGAGATAATTGGATTGCTCCTCAGGTTGTCTCCGGGACAGAGAGGAGGAGACCATGATGCATTGTGGGGATATATTGTATCTGTCCTATGTCACAGTCTTCATTCTGGTCCTCTGGGGGTGTGAACGATTGGTTGCTGTAGTTACATTGTATGTGTTGTAAATTACTGATTGGTTGTATTTCAAACCCCTGTGGGCAGTACTATGTTTGTGGTTTATGAATAAAAGAGGCTGTACTTGAAGTACAGTCAGACCACTGCTTGACCCTCAACACGGAGCCTTGTCTCATTATTGGGGGTATTCACTGTATGCTGTTAGAAGACCGATTGCCAGAAGTGTAAGCTGATTCCTGTTCGTCTGCTAGCAGCTATTCGTGAGGTTCCAGTTTGGAGTGCTATTTTGTATCCAGTTCGGGACATTGGTGTTCTGCAGTAGCTGTGCCTGTCTCTCCGAAAGGGGCACATCGCCTGAACGGATTTTAACCCCTTGTCTGCTGAGACGGTCCGTTACAGACATGTTCTATCTTTGAACGGAACGCAAAAAACGGAACACAAATGAACGGCCTCAGTGTGTTGGTCAGTGATTTTGAGCCAAAACCGGGAGTGGAGCCTCCACAGACATAAGCCTCATGCACATGTTCGTGGAACACGGACCATGAGATACCGGCCCGGATTCCTGCTGAGTGCAGGAGCGCACGGCGTCATTGGATGCTATGACGCCATGCGCTTTGTGACGCCGCTGATGTGCAGTAATACACTCGCAGAAAGATCTGCACCTGTTCTGTGTTTAGAGCTGCACCTGGTTTTGGCTCACAATCACTGATGTAAATCACTGACCAAAACACTGACGTGTGAAAACTACAAAATAGTTTTTTTTCTACAGTTTATGGTAAAAAAAAATAGCAAGTTAACGATTTTCTGCACGTCAGTAGAAATATGCAGTACCAAAGTTGTTGTTTTTTTTGCAGTTTTAGACAATGAAAACATTGGTTGCTTTATTATTCTATTTATGCCAAAATTGGTGTAAAAAAGTCACAAATTTTGCCGGATTCTTTGATTTTTACTGCACAGTTTTTACTGAAAACTGTTTTCTGTCATCAAGACTGTGGCAGTACTAAATATCATTTTTAAGGTTAACCATTTACAAAAATAATGAAAACATACTTTTTGTTCTTTTTTGTTCTCGGTTGTTGACCCGCACCTGGTTTTGGCTCACTATCATGATGGAAATCACTGATCAAACACTGACAGTGTGAAAACAACCTAACTTTAAAATGTTTCTGTCATGGGGGGGTGCACATGGGGGGGTGCACATGAAAAAAAACAGCAATTCCACCATAGTTTTTTTTCTATAGTTTATGGTAAAAATAGCAAGTTAATGATTTTCTGCAGGTCAGTAGAAATATGCAGTACCAAAGATTTTTTTTAGTAGTTTTGGACAATGAAAACATTGGAGTTGCTTTATTATTCCATTTGTTTCGGAATTGGTGTAAAAAAGTCACACATTGTGGCATATTCTTAGTTTTTTACTGCACAATAAAAATACCACGTTCCAGTTACCGTATTTTCAGTCTTCAAGACTGCGGCAGTAATAAATATAATTTTTTACGGTGAACCATTTACAAAAATAATTAAAACATGTTTTTTGTTCTTTTTTTGTGTATGTGTGTGTGTGTGTGTGTGTGTGGGGGGGGGGGGGGGGTTATATATTCATCCCCTCTCTCTTTTAAAGATCTTAGGTGGTGCGGTTGCTGTTGACCAGGACATCTAAATGGTTAAAGAATTGGAGGAGAACTTTATTGGCCTCTGATTTCTTAGCAAAAGCCTGGTTATCAGGATTGCAGAGCACATAGCATTGTGATCTTCTTCTGAAGACCACCATACAGAAGGTAGCGTATCAGAAGAAGCCTCATGAACGGTGGCTGTTAAGGGGTCAACAAGGATTATGATCCTTGAGATAATGTGTTCAATCATTAAATTATTTGTTTGCTAACTCTTCGAGCCTTATTTGCAAGGTACGAAGCAGGCTGATGCCAAACATTTCTGTAAATGAACCAGGTTTGAGAACTTCCTAGTAGGGGATAGACTTCTATTGGACTCTTGTGGTTCTGCATATAATATCAATTGCTTATACATCTTCCTTATAGTCTCATTTTGTTTTAGTACTTTCTCTCTTTAACCTTTAAATCCCATTGTTAGAGGAGCATGCTGTTACTTTTAATTTAGTCGAGAAATTTTCTAATGTAATTACCAGGCAAAGGCTGTGACTGCATAGGGAATTAGGGAGTTACCAATCTTAGATTATATATGT
This sequence comes from Bufo bufo, assembly GCF_905171765.1. Classification (NCBI taxonomy): domain Eukaryota; kingdom Metazoa; phylum Chordata; class Amphibia; order Anura; family Bufonidae; genus Bufo; species Bufo bufo. The sequence continues at coordinate 349,284,442 of NC_053392.1, forward strand.
GCTCCTGTCAGTTCATATGTCTGCTTGGCTAAGCCTGGGGCTGTTTCACGTCATACTCTTCATTAAATGAAGAAAACCCAGAGCTTTGCCTTCAGCTCTGTGTGTCCTATTTGCTGGGTCACCCAAAATGTCACCCAGAGAACAGGCTTGTGTACTGAAAAGCAGAGAATAAATTGACAATGAACTGGGATAAACGGTATACGGAGGCTATGTTCACACAGCGCAATCTGCAGCAGAAAAATCAGTGACACAATCATCAGCTGCAAACAGAACTTAATACCGCCAAATACACTTCAGATACACCTCCTACTCATCAATGTATTTTATCCCTTTCCTATTGATATCTATGGAAGACCAGCATCAAATCTGCTCCAAAGAGCTTACTGGAACAGCCTGCCGGATCTAAAAGCACTAGTGTGAAATTGGCCTAACAGCGCTGTTTGTGCATAATTGCTACCAATACACCCAATGTGGCAAATAAATCAGTGTTGTTACACTCGCTGTTCTCTCTCCTACATAGTTCAGGCATTTTATAAAGGAGAGGATTGGTTTCACCTAATCCGGTATGGTCAGGATATATCCCAAAAAGTGGATTCGATGTTAAAGGGGTTCTTGAAAATTTTGTTTGGTACAGACTTGTGGAGGGAAGATAATCTGTTCAGCACTTGCCCCTGTGTCCCGCCACCATCTTTAATATGGACTGTGGGCTTTACCACTCAGGTCCCAACCAGATCTGTTCCTGTTCTGTTGCACATACTGTATACATGCAGTGGGGACCTAAGCAGAAGAACCTGAAGACTTTTCAAGCACAGCTAAGACCGCGGCACGACAGAGGGGTAAGTACTAAGAGGACTAGCTTCCCTCCACTGATCAGCCAGATAGCCATGTCAGGGGTTATCCCATGACTAATGTAAAAATTAAATTCATACATCATATAGTACATGACAACCTCTTTCTAACAAAGCTAGAACCAGCCCTGTACCTCACATGGATCCAGAGATCTCCCCATTCGTTGCTCTGCTAGATTTATATCAAGCTAACCGCTCAAGGGGAGTGTCCTTTCTGCTGCAGCTCAGGGGACGTGTCTCAGCTCTCCCTATCACAGCTCAGAGGGCGTGTCCATGCTCTCCCTATCACAGCTCAGGGGACGTGTCCATGCTCTCCCTATCACAGCTCAGGAGGCAGTCGGAAGATGAAACTGAGCATGTGCGGCCTTCTCAGTGAGCAGGTCAAAGAAATTAGAAAAAAACAAACAGCAGGGGGCGAAATACAGATACATTTTGTTGAATAACTCACTGGCTATGCTACATTTTTTATAATAACGCATGTGATCTGTGCTGCAGCATTACCATTTGTCACGTCTTTTTAAATACCCATTGTAAGGTTACATCATTGTAAATCCTTCCATCAGATGTTGATGAGAGGTGAAAGCTCCAAAGAGCGCCCTGGTGCTGGATATAACAGTCTGCTCTTGTTTTAACATGCACCAAGCGCTGCAGTAAACATTGCCTTGGATGCCATCCATTATGTCAGACTCCGAGCAGGTGCTTGTTATTTCTACAACTGAATCTCATTACATTTAACTCTGCACCACTAGGCTAAACAGCTCCCGCTCCTGCCAGAATAGGAAGATGGCCATCTGCAGTCTTCCACGTTACCGGCATCTAGTGTGGTCATTTATGGGGGGAGAGAGGTGACGGATTGAACGTTTGGAACCTGTCTCATCCCTCAGGAGTAAATGTGAAGTCAATACTGCTGAGCCGTCCATGCTGTATCTCCCATACATTAGGATATTGCCTGCAGATTACCACAATAAATTCGAGCTGTGGCCACTAATTGCTAATTAAAACGTCCTGAGGTGGTCACATTTGTTTCCCTATTTTTGGACTTTAATGACGACATTTCATTTCTCTACTAAATAAATTGTGTATATAGTGGTTTTCACAATATACTGTATCCATGCAAGCCCACTTTTCGAACAAAATAAAGCTGTAACACTTAAGGGGGCCTTCACACAACAGCATCCGTTTTGCGGTCTGCAAATTGCAAGCAACGTTTTCCAGTCGTGTGCGTTCCGCATTTTGCAGAAACGCAAAACGGACAAGAATAGGACATGTTCTGTTTTGTTTTTTTTGCGCGGCCCGCAGAATGGACATACGGATTAGTGCAGCACACGGTGTGCTGTCTGCATCTTTTGCAGCCAGATTGAAATGAATGGGTCCACAGCTGATCCTTAAAAAAAAAAGTGGATCGGACCGAAAATATGGTCGTGCAAATGGACCCTTAGTATGTGTTAAAGGATTTTTCATCTTAAAGAGTCTTTCCAGGACTTTAAGGCCTCTTTCACATGAAGTATAAGGCCCCTTGCAGACGAGCGTGTCCGGATTAGGTCCGGATGCGTCCCGGTACATTGCGGCAAACCCGCGCGAGTAGGTACACAATTGCAGTCAGTTTTGACTGCGATTGTTTTCCGTTGTTCAGTTTTTATCGCGTGGGTGCAATGCGTTTTGCACGCGCGTGATAAAAAACTGAATGTGGTACCCAGACCCGAACTTCTTCACAGAAGTTCAGGTTTGGGTTCAAGGTTGTGTAGATTGTATTATTTTTCCTTATAACATGGTTATAAGGGAAAATAATAGTATTCTGTATACAGAATGCATAGTACAATAGGGCTGGAGAGGGTTAAAAAAAAAAGTAAAATAATTTTACTCACCTTAATCCACTTGTTCGCGCAGCCAGCATCTCTTCTGTCTTGTTGTGGGAGGAATAGGACCTTTGATGACGTCACTACGTTCATCACATGGTCCGTCACATGATCTTTTACCATGGTGATGCCGAATTGTACTATGCATTCTGTATACAGAATACTATTATTTTCCCTTATAACCATGTTATAAGGGAAAATAATACAATCTACACAACCTTGAACCCAAACCTGAACTTCTGTGAAGAAGTTCGGGTCTGGGTACAACATTCAGTTTGGGTACCACATGTTATAAGGGAAAATAATAATGATCGGGTCTCCATCCCGATCGTCACTTAGCAACCGTGCGTGAAAATCGCACCGCATCCGCACTTGTTTGCAGATGCTTGCGATTTTCACGCAACCCCATTAATTTCTATGGGGCCTGCGTTACGTGAAAAACGCACAAAGAGGAGCATGCTGTGATTTTCACGCAACGCACAAGTGATGCGTGAAAATCACCGCTCATGTGCACAGCCCCATAGAAATGAATGGGTCCGGATTCAGTGCGGGTGCAATGCGTTCACCTCACGCATTGCACACGCGCAGAAATATCGCCCGTGTGAAAGGGGCCTAAGGATTTGTGTCAGGATGCGTTCAGGGTGCGTTCAGTGAAACTCGCACCATTTCACAAGCAAGTTCAGTCAGATTTGTCTGCAATTGCATTCAGTCTTTCAGTTTTTTCCGCTTGGGTGCAATCAGTTTTGATGCGTTTTTCACACGCGTGAAAAAAAACTGAAGATTTACAAACAACATCTCTTAGGCTGGTTTCACACGGGCGTTGCGGGAAAATGTCCGGGTGCGTTGTGGGAACACCCGCGATTTTTCCGCGCGAGTGCAAAACATTGTAATGCGTTTTGCACGCGCGTGAGAAAAATCGCGCATGTTTGGTACCCAAACCCGAACTTCTGTGATCGGTGTTCTGTAGATTGTATTATTTTCCCTTATAACATGGTTATAAGGGAAAATAAAAGCATTCTGAATACAGAATGCAAAGTAAAACTCGCTGGAGGGGTTAAAAAATAATAATAATAATTTAACTCACCTTAGTCCACTTGATCGCGGCCCGGCATCTCCTTCTGTCTCCTTTGTTGAATAGGACCTGTGGTCAGCATTAAGTACAGTTACAGGACCTTTGATGACGTCACTCCGGTCATCACATGATCCATCACCATAGTAAAAGATCATGTGACGTACCATGTGATGACCGGAGTGACGTCATCAAAGGTTCTGTAACTGTACTTAATGCTCACCACAGGTCCTATTCAAAAAGGAGACAGAAGGAGATGCCGGGCATCAAGTGGACTAAGGTGAGTTAAATTAAAAAAATATATATTTTAACCCCTCCAGCCCTATTGTACTATGCATTCTGTATTCAGAATGCTATTATTTTCCCTTATAACCATGTTATAAGGGAAAATAATAATGATCGGGTCTCCATCCCGATCGTCTCCTAGCAACCGTGCGTGAAAATCGCACCGCATCCGCACTTGCTTGCGGATGCTTGCGATTTTCACTCAACCCCATTCACTTCTATAGGGCCTGCGTTGCGTGAAAAACGCAGAATATAGAGCATGCTGCGATTTTCACGCAACGCATAAGTGATGCGTGAAAATCACCGCTCATCTGAACAGCCCCATAGAAATGAATGGGTCGGTATTCAGTGCGGGTGCAATGCGTTCACCTCACACATCGCATCCGCGCGGAATACTCGCCCGTGTGAAAGGGGCCTTAGCCACCATCAGTGAAAAACGCATTGCATCCGATTCTCACACAAAGCAGAAATGATGCGTGAAAAACGCTCATGTACACAGACCCATTGAAATAATAGGGTCAGGATTCAGTGCAGATGCTATGTGTTCACGTCACGCATCGCACCTGCACGGAAAACTCACTCGTGTGAAAGGGGCCTAAGGGCTGTTTCACACGAGCGGATGCCCTGCGTGACATCCGCTCCGTGAATGACAGCCAAGACCCGATGCAGACAGCAGAAGCACGGAGCATTAACATGATTGATAATGCTCCGTGCCTCTCTGTGATCTCTTTACTACGAAATTACAGTGAGATAAAGTTGTCACTGTGATTTCGTAGTAAAGAGATCACAGAGGGGCACAGAGCATTATCAGTCATGTTACTGCTCCGTGCCTCTGCAGTCTGCATCGGGTCTTGGCTGTCATTCACGGAGCGGATGTCACGCACGGCATCCGCTGGTGTGAAGCAGCCCTAAGTATTGGCTCCGGATGTGTTCAGGATGCTTTCAGTGAAACTCGCACCATTTCACAAGAAAGTTCGGTCAGTTTTGTCTGCGTTCAGTTTTTTCCGCACGGGTACAATCAGTTTTGATGCGTTTTTCACATGCGTGAAAAAAACTGAAGATTTACATACATTTCCTAGCAACCGCCAGTGAAAGACGTATTGCAACCAGATTCAATGCGTTTTTCACTGAAGCCCCATTCATTTCTATGGAGCCAGGGCATGCAGAATATAGAACAGGCTGCGATTCTCACGCAATGCACAACTGATGCGTGAAAATGTACACAGACCCATTGAAATAAATGAGTCAGGATTCAGTGCGGGTGCTATGTGTTCACTTCATGCATTGCGCCCGAGTGGAAAACTGGCTCATGTAAAAGAGGCCTAAAATTGATGGTCTATGTCTGATCTGCAGGGGCAGTTTGCGCACGTAAGGAACTAAGGGCCCCATGGCAAGGATCAAACCAGGCCCCCCACAAAGGACAGAAGGGTTTCTGCCTAAACCCTTGTCAATGACCCTTGGGACATTTTTCCACTGCCTCATTTGCTAAAAGTTGTTCCTTTAGAGCAGGGATCCTCAAACTGCGGCCCTCCAGCTGTTGTAAAACTACAACTCCCACAATGCCCTGCTGTAGCCTGATACCTGTAGGCTGTTCGGGCATGTTGGGAGTCTAGTTTTGCCACAGCTGGAGGGCCACAGTTTGAGGATGCCTGCTTTGGAGGGTAGAGTCCTGACCAAGTTTTCACCTCCAGTAGAAGAGGGGATGATCCCAACAGGGCCCCCTCTTGCCCTGGGCCCTATAGCAGTCGCATGGTCTGCCGAAGCCCCGATTACCCCATAACTCTGTCCATTGTAGTGGATGGAATTGGTAACTGCAGTGCTGCTCCAATTCACTTCAAGGGGCACTTCAAGGGGAGCAGTGTTACAGTGTACACTATACAAAGGATGGAGCTGTGTAGTTTCGGCGTCAGCTTCTGGCGGTGGAGCTACTCTAAAACAGCTGATCAGAGGGGCTGTTAAATATAAAATCTTAAAAGGGTTATCCCATGATTAATGAAAATCAGACATCATATAGTACATGACAATCTCTAACAAAGCTAGAAGCAGCCCTGTACCTCACATGGGTCCAGAGATCTCCACATTCATTGCTCTGCTAGATTTATATCAAGCTTACAGCTCAAGGGGAGTGTCTTTTCTGCTGCAGCTAAGGGGGCGTGTCTTAGCTCTCCCTATCACAGCTCAGGAGGTGTGTCCATGCTCTCCCTATCACAGCTCAGGAGGCAACTGAAGGATGAAACTGAGCATGTGCGGCCTTCTCAGTGAGCAGGTCAAAGAAACAAACCGCTGGTGGCGCTATACAGATACATTTTGTTGAATAACTCACTGACTATGCAAAATTTTTAATTACATGCAATTACAAAAGTATTCATATCCAGGTGCTGATTTGCAAACCGAAGAATATTTTTCATAGAACAACCCGTTTAACAAATTTGACAGTTTGGTCAACCTTATTTTAACACTGAGTCTAGCAAACAGGATGGTCATTTCGAGAGCATGGAATACAGCACCTAGATCTGAATACTTTTGTAAATGCATGTATTTAATTCAATAAAATTCAAATTATTCAAAAAATGTATCAGTATTACACCACCTGTTGTTCTTTTCCTTATTTCTCTGTTCACATCAGTAACATCGCTGAGGTTGTCTCACATGTTCAGTTCCATCCTTCAACTGCCACCAGCTTTATCTACTGTTAGAAGCTGTGACAGTTTCAGGGAGAAAGCTGCAGCAGAAATGACACACCCCTAAGAAAGGACACGTCCCCTGAGCTGCCAGCCTGACGAAGATCTAGCAGTGCAATTAGAGCAATGGGGGGGGATCTATGGGTCCATGTCAGATACAGGGCTGGTTCTAGCTTTGTTAGAAAGACATTGTCATGTATTATATGATGTCAGATTTTCATTTTTTACATTAAAGGGGTTATCCCATTATTGATGTAAAAAATGAAAATCAGACATCATATAGTACATGGCAATACCTTTCTAAGAAAGGTAGAACCAGCGCTGTACTTCACATGGGTCCAGATATCTCCACATTCACTTCTCCAATTTGTTCAGCATGGCACCTCAGGGGGTGTGTCCTTTCTGCTTCACTTCTCTCCCTGTAACTGCCACAGCTTCTAACAGAACATATGGCTGGTGGCAGCTGAAGATTTAAACTGAGCACATTCGACTGGCTCAGTCAGATGGACAAAAAAATAAGGAAAAGAACAAACAGCAGGTGGAGCTATACAGATACATTTTATTAAATAGCTCATTGGCTATGCAAAATTTTTCATTACAAAAGTATTCAGATCCGGGTGCTGGTTTAAAAAATGTATAATATTTTTGTGATAGAACCCCTTTAATCATGGGGTAACCCCTTTAAGAGAAGAGAGATGTCCTGCTAATCAAGACTTGTCAGGGGTAGGCAACCTCCGGCACTCCAGCTGTGGTGAAACTACAACTCCCAGCATGCATACTTGCTCTGCTCTTCTAAGAACTCTCATAGAAATGAATGGAGCATGCTGGGAACTGTAGTTTCACAACAACTGGAGTGCCAAAGGTTGCTGATCCCTGTTCTAGAGGATTAAGGGTGTCCTGACTACTTGCAATCCTGTGTAGTTTGATGGATTTTATACTATCCATGCAGCCAAATGTTTATGGAACTGAATTGAAAGTATATATTGCAAAAATGGTATTGCATGAAATCCAGGTCTGAAATGGCCATCTGGCAATTCTGGCTTTAGAAAGCCTAGTGGAAATGTCCCATAGTCAGTCTTGTTGCTTGACTTTTATAAAAATGTTTAGTGGTCTTATGCCAAAATACATCTTTATTTCATTTCTATTACGACACTGGCACAGTGGGGCACTGACAGCTGCTGATGGAGACCTCTTTGTTATCTTTGAAGTTTATTGACCTGTTTTAGCTTTTGGAGCGCCCACAAATACAGGTGCATCTCAATAAATTAGAAGATCATCGGAAAGTAAATTTATTTCAGTTCTATTCAATTCAAAAAGTGAAACATATTGTTACGGGGAGCCGGCGATGAGCTCTCCCTTCGCAGCGCCGCCATCGTCCCGTGCAGGTAGAGGAGCGAGGACGCGGCTGGCATCCTCGTCTCCACAGTAACCAGGGGGCGGGTGTGGCAGGCGCAGCACTTTGAAGTGCCTTTTGCACTGTGGCATTAGAAGAATTTTGATATCTCTGACTTTTAGTCTAACCAGACTGTCTAAACTCTGTAATTCCTCTAGCACCGTTCTATGGAAACAGTAGGTTTAAAGAGCACACCAAATGCTTAAAATAACTTCTTTATTAACATCAACTTTTCTTCATATAACACGTGTTAAATAAAGTATCACAAATAGCGGTATGCATAAGATGGTGGTTCAACTGTTCAATCTTGTCATTCAACATAAAATGGTGGATATATTTCTCTCTTCAGTATCTGTACTCTCACTTTAAGTTATTTAAGCACTTTATGATCTCTCTGAAAGGTATATCTGAGGTCTAACTAATAGTTCACTTGCTGAATGTGGTCGCAATTTGCAGATTGGTTGAGTATGATCTGGTATGGTTGTATGCAATTTGGATTGCAGTATGGAATTTGAATTTGGATTGTAAACTTTGTAGTTTGCAATTGTTGGAACTATAAGTAAACACATATAACTAGTTCAGTATACAGTTCTAATCACTATATTAACAGTAGGAACATTATATAACTGTTTTAAATACCTATTTTGGCCTCTCTGCTTCCATAAAACACAGCTCTTAGTGGGGTGAATGTCTGTTCAGCTCCTCTCCTCTGGTGAAATGATTCTAGCAGCTCCTGCTAGGGGAATTTCCCACACAGGCTGTGTGTGAGGCTGGCTGTGATTGGTCACGACTCCTGCCCAGCAACAACAGTTTAACTCTATGCTTTCTGTTGTTTCTGCTGTGTCATTGAGCGTCTGTGAACACAATATATAACTATTACATGACATCCAAACATGAAGTCACTGTAATTAACTCTGCTTTTGTCTTTAACACACAAGCATAGGAACTGTATTAGGTTATTGGCAGATCTAGTTGTATAAATATATAAGCTATATTAGCAACCTAGGACAGGTCTTAGCTGGCCAGCTACAGCGGGGAGGACCCGGCCGCGCACACCTCCTCAGCGTGGCCAGCGTCCTCCATCCCCTAGACAACGAGCAGCTGGGGAGCTGAGCACCGTAAGGATGAATCGGCGCTCAGCTGTGTTGAGATGTGTGATGCGAGTCACATGACTCACCAGTCGGGGCTATTTAAACAGGCAGCCTGTTGGCCACAGGTTGCCTGTGATTGGTCTTGCTACCCTCACCAGCAGGGCCGGTGCAAGGATTTTTGCCGCCCTAGGCAAGATAAAAATTGCCGCCCCCCCCCCCCCTTATCAGATGATCTGCCCATATCATGACATCACATATGTTCCACCCCTTTCTCAGCTTTTAAATTAAAAGAACTGCTATGTTTCCCTTACGGTTAATCTAGCTTCTTGTAGCTGTCCCTTTTTGCAGAACGGAATTGCGGACCCGGATCCGCAATTCCGATCCTGAAAAAAATAGAACATGTCCTATTCTTGTCCGCTATAGCGGACAAGAATAGGCATATTCTCTTAGTGCCGGCAATGTGCGGTCCGCAAAATGTGGAACGCACATTGCCGCTGTCCGTGTTTTGTGGATCCGCAAAACACACACGGATGTGTGAATGGACCCTAAATGTGAGGTAAATTAGTTTCCAATGTAGTATTAATAACTAAACAATTACATAATAAACATATTGCATTGTCTACTGACTACCAGGACAATAAGATGATCTGCTCTCTGGCTGCAGTCTGGCTCTGGGGACTCCCTTGTCACTCTCTTCTCCCCCCCTCCCTCCCTTGTCACTCTCTTCTCCCCCCCTCCCTCCCTTGTCACTCTCTTCTCCCCCCCTTGTCACTCTCTTCTCCCCCCCTCCCTCCCTTGTCACTCTCTTCTCCCCCCCCCTCCCTCCCTTGTCACTCTCTTCTCCCCCCCCTCCCTCCCTTGTCACTCTTCTCCCCCCCCCCTCCCTCCCTTGTCACTCTTCTCCCCCCTCCCTCCCTTGTCACTCATTTTACACCCCCCCGTCACTCATTTTACACCCCCCCCTTGTCACTCATTTTACACCCCCCCTTGTCACTCATTTTACACCCCCCCCTTGTCACTCATTTTACACCCCCCCCTTGTCACTCATTTTACACCCCCCCTTTGTCACTCATTTTACACCCCCCCTTGTCACTCATTTTACACCCCCCCCTCTTGTCACTCATTTTACACCCCCCCTTGTCACTCATTTTAAACCCCCCCTCTTGTCACTCATTTTACACCCCCCCCTTGTCACTCATTTTACACCCCCCCCTCTTGTCACTCATTTTACACCCCCCCTCTTGTCACTCATTTTACACCCCCCCCTCTTGTCACTCATTTTACACCCCCCCCTCTTGTCACTCATTTTACACCCCCCCCCCTCTTGTCACTCATTTTACACCCCCCCCTCTTGTCACTCATTTTACCCCCCCCTCTTGTCACTCATTTTACACCCCCCCCCCCCCTCTTGTCACTCATTTTACACCCCCCCCTTGTCACTCATTTTACACCCCACCCCCTTGTCACTCATTTTACACACACACCCCGGTCACCTCTAGTGTAGCGTGGCCGAGCTCTGTTCGGTCCGCGGTACAGGAGCATTTGTTTCCTGTACCCGGCCGGACTGACAGGAAGTGCTCACTTAGTGTGCACTTCCTGTCAGTCCGGCCGGGTACAGGAAACAAATGCTCCTGTACCGCGGACCGAACAGAGCTCGGCCACGCTACACTAACAACAGCAGTAGCACAGGGCAGACACAGCAGGCTGCGCAGCACTGAGCCGGAGATTCTTTAGAGCGGCAAGCGCTCAGGAGGCGCAGCATGAGGGGCGCCGCTGGCCGGCCGCCCGAACTTATATAACCAACTTTTTTTTTTTTTTTTTACACTGCAAAAGGGCGCCCCCTGCTAGATGGCGCCCTAGGCGACTGCCTAAGTCGCCTTACTGGTGGCGCCGGCCCTGCTCACCAGCATTCTTGCATATTGTGTCTTTCGTGTGTTTGGACCTCGGCTTTGCTTTTGACCTCGACCCTGTGACCTCCCTGGAATTGACGTGACATCTTGGCTTCTGACTTCGGATTGTTTTGACCTTGTTATTGTGTTGACCCCTGTGTACCTGCGTGACCTCCCAGGTTTGACTTTGGCTTCCTTGACTCTGTTACGGTACTCCTCTTAGCTTCTTTAGGCCCCTGCACGTATCTAAGCGAGGGACTGCCGCCAAGTTGTATGCTGTCGTTTAGAACGGGCCGTGCAAGTAGGTAGGGATAGAGGTGCGGGTGGATATCAGGGGTGCACTCTTCCCTTCTGTCCTGGACAGAATCACAGGCCTTACCTATATTATGGACCCTATGCGAGTGCTTACTGATCAGGTTCATAATCTTGCCCAAATGGTGCAGGAATTGGCAGAAAGGTTACAACAGCAGAAATCGGTTCAGACCCCACCTATTGCGACCTCCTCCTTTCAGAATCTTGAGCCCCATGTTAAGCTGCCTAATTGTTTTTCAGGGGATCGCAAGTGTTTTCTAACGTTTAAAGAAAGCTGTAAATTGTATTTTCATTTACTCCCTCATTCTTCGGGTTCAGAACAGCAAAGAGTCGGAATTATTATCTCTTTGTTGCAGGGGGACCGACAAGAATGGCCTATTCCCTCCCCACGGACTCCTCTTGTCTGCTTTCTGTTGAAGCGTTTTTTTCGGGCCTTAGGGGTGTTATATGATGAATCAGATAATTCGACTGTGGCAGAATCCCAGTTGAAGTCTCTCATCCAGGGGGACAGACCGGTGGCGGAATACTGCACCCAGTTCCAGAAATGGTGTGTTACCTCTGGCTGGAATGAACCAGCGCTTAAGTGTCAGTTTAGATCAGGACTCTCTGAAAGTCTAAAGGACATGTTGGTCAGTTATCCCTGCCCTGACACCTTAGAGCAGACTATGACTTTGGCTGTCAGACTGGACCGACATATTAGGGAAAGACAAAGAGGGCATCTGACCTTTCCACAGGTGGTGGTCAAGTCAGACTCCTTACCCATGGAGGTCAAGTTGGAGAATAATCCCGAAGAGCCCATGCAGCTCAGAATGACCAGAAGGGATCAGAGACGTCAAAGGGTGCCTGCTTTTATTGTGGAGAATCTGACCACTGGGTACGACAATGCCCTAAGATTCCTCTCTCCAGGAGAACCTCACGGCCGGACGTCCTGAAGGATAACCAGAAGTGGTTAAAGAAAAAGTATTAGTGCTGCTGGTTATTTCTCTGGGCTCTTGTAGGGGTTCTGGGAAGGCGTTTATTAATTCTGGGTCCGCCTCTAATTTTATTGACCATAATTTTGTACTTTCCATTGGGGTACCCATATTGTCTCTTCCTAACCCTATCCACATTATTGCTATTGACTCTACTCCTTTGATGGGCGGAACTGTGGAATTTTGTACTCCTGAGGTAACTTTGACTGTGGGGGTTTGTCATACAGAAAATTGTTCTTTTTTTATATTAAAAAAATTACCCGTAGAGATAGTTTTGGGCATGCCTTGGCTCCAGGTTCATAACCCAGTCATTAACTGGTCCACGGGTGAATTAGAGAAATGGGGACCCAAATGTAATTCACACTGTCTACCTGTTATTCAGGCTGGAATCACTACTGAGTCGAAAACTCTCCCCCCTACATCAGTAACTTCGCTGATGTTTTTTCCACGTCCGATGTTGAGTTCCTTCCCCCTCATAGACCGTATGATTGTGCCATCGAGCTTATTCCAGAATCTAAGTACCCTAGGGGTCGTATTTATAATTTGTCTGGTGCAGAAGGGAAGTCTATGAGGGATTATTTGAAGGAGAGTTTACAAAAAGGTCATATTAGACCCTCTGTGTCTCCTATGGGGGCAGGATTTTTCTTTGTTGAGAAAAAAGACTGGTGGCTGAGACCTTGTATTGATTCCAGGGAATTAAACAAGATTACTGTTAAAAATCTGTACTCTTTGCCGTTGATTCCAGACCTGTTCAATCAAGTTCTTGGAGCTCACTGGTTCACTAAACTCGATCTCAGGGGGGCCTACAATCTTATTCAAATTAAGGAGGAGGATGAGTGGAAAACGGTCTTTAATACCCTTGAGGGCCATTATGAATATTTAGTGATGCCATTTGGATTAAGTAATTTCCCGGCGGTTTTCCAAAATGTAGTCAATTATATTTTTAGACAATTTATTGGGAAATTCATGGTTGTGTATTTGGATGATATCTTGATTTATTCGCCTGACTTGGATTTTCACATTAGCCACATTAGACAGGTACTGGAGGTTCTTCGTCAGAACCAACTATTTGCTAAAGGTGAAAAGTGTGTTTTTGGGGTACAGGAAATTTTATTTTTAGGATATATTTTCACACCCCAATCCTTTAAGATGGATCCGGGAAAGGTGTAGGCTAAAGCATTGCAACGTTTTTTGGGTTTCTCTAATTATTATCGAAAATGTATTAAATTTTTTTTCTGTTGTCGCTAAGCCTCTCACTGACCTAACCAGGAAGGGGGCAGATCTATTGAATTGGTCGCCGGAGGCCATAAAAGCTTTCAAAACACTCAAGAGGTGTTTTAACGCCCCAATATTGGTTCAACCAGACCAAGAGAGGCCTTTTGTAGTCGAGGTTGATGCCTCAGAGGATGGGGTAGGAGCAGTACTCTCTCAGGGGTCATCAACCCTCACTAATCTGAGGCCCTGTGCGTTCTTTTCTCGTAAGTTCTCTGCTACTGAGAGAAATGATGATATTGGGAACCGAGAGTTATTTGCTATTAAATGGGCCTTTGAGGAATGGCATAATTTTTTGGAGGGGGCTCAACATTGTGTTACGGTTCTTACAGATCATAAGAATCTATTGTTTTTGGAGTCCGTTATACGTTTGAATCCCAGATGGGCTAGGTGGGCATTATTCTTTACACGTTTTAACTTTTGTATTACTTTCAGGCCAGGAAGTAAAAATATCAAAGCAGATGCCCTATCCCCGAGTTTTTGTGCCTTTTAATCTCCTGACACTCCACCAGAACCAATATTACCAGCAGGTATCATTGTGGCTTCGGTCTACTCCAATCTGACGACCGAAATAACTGCGGGACAACACTTGGCTCTGGTACAATCCCCTACTGATAAATTATTTTTCCCTGGTCATTTACGTCTCTGACTGTTGGGTGAGTGCCATAATTTTGTGTTTAGTGGACATCCGGGTATTAATGCCACCAAGGAACTCGTTTTCAGGTTTTACTGGTGGCCCACTTTGTCTAGAGAAGTCCACTCATATGTTTCCTCATGTGAGGTGTGTGCCAGATCCAAGACTCCTAGGTCCCGTCCGGTGGGTGAGTTACGACCACTGCCCATCCCTAGTAGACCTTGGTCCCATATCGCCATGGATTTTGTCACCAACCTACCGGTCTCAGAGGGTAAGTCGGTGGTATAGTAGTTGTAGACAGATTTAGCAAGATGGTGCATTTTATTCCTCTGTCAAAACTGCCCAATGCCAAGACTTTGGCCTCCCTGTTTGTAGATCATGTGATACGCTTACATGGGATTCCAGAGAATATAGTTTCGGATAGAGGCGTTCATTTCTTCTCAAGGGTTTTGGAGGGATTTTTGTCATAAGTTTATTATCTCTTTGGCTTTTTCTTCGGCCTTTCATCCTGAAACCAACGGTCAAACTGAACTGTTAAATCAATCTCTGGAACAATATTTGAGGTGTTATGTCTCCAACAACCAACATCAGTGAGTGAAATATTTGTCTGTGGCGGAATTCGCCATTAAGAATCAGGTGAATTCATCTATCGGTATGTGTCCTTTTTTTTGTAATCTTGGTTTCCAGGTAATGAAATTAGATTACAGATAAATGTATTTGTATGGACCACCAGTGTTAGTCAAAAAAATTGCCCCTTAAAATAGTAATAAATGATGAAAATTGTATAATATTCCGCAATGAATGGAGCTTATGTGGAAATAAGTCACCAGCTTATGATAGAATAACAGGAGACATATATCACTTAAACAGGTAGGATAGAGGTGCACGGCAGCACTCTAAAAATAAACCATTTGTCCTACCGCTCCATCGAATGGTTCCTGTTGTACAGCAATTAGCTCTCGGACCCTCGATGTCACGAGTTTTTGATGGCTTGAAATGATGTGCTCCACACGGGTAGGGATCCAGACTAAATCACCCTATAGATGTCCTAAAGGGGATCCAACGCTAGCCCTACAGGCCTAACCACGGTACACCCACTAAAACAAGAGTGCCCCGTCCGGAACCTAACCCTGGAATTGAAGACCCTAGTTTGCCCTCTCCTAAAGGATCCCTTACGCATGTTTTCCTTACAGATAAGAGTAAAGCTCATCAGGGAAAACAACAGGGAGCTAGGCAAATGAATACCTCAGAGTGCACACACAGCAATATTCATTGTGCACCCTGGATATACGGATTATAAGTCCTGAAGTCTGATATGACTCAGGTAACAAATATCCAGTCAATGGAAAAGGTGCAGAGGGTGATAGATAGATACCCGCTTCTTCCTGACAAGAGGATTACAGTCTTTCATGGGCCCGATATAGCCTACAGCGGCCTTGGAACCCGGCCTCGGAACCCGCCTTTAGGAGAGGGCAAACTAGGGTCTTCACTTCATGGGTTAGGTTCCAGACGGGGCACCCTTGTTTTAGTGGGTGTACCGTGGTTAGGCCTGTAGGGCTAGCGTTGGATCCCCTTTAGGGCATCTATAGGGTGATCTAGTCCGGATCCCTACCCCTGTGCAGCACATCATTTCAAGCCATCAAAGACTCGTGACATCGAGGGTCCGAGAGGTAATTGCTCTACAACAGAAACCATTCAACGGAGCGGTAGGACAAATGGTTTATTTTTAGAGTGCCGCCGTGCACCTCTATCCTATCTGTTTAAGTGATATATGTCTCCTGTCATTCTATCATTAGCTGGTGACTTATTTCCACATAAGCTCCATTCATTGTGGAATATTATACAATTTGCATCATTTATTACTATTTTAATGGCCAATTTTTTATTGGTAGATCCATATTAAAAGTTAAGTTTTATTATCTAACAATCTTGGTTTCCATCCGCGATTTAGTTCAGTTTCGCCGTCTTCCTCGCAGATTCCTGAAATGGATGTAGTAGTTAAAGAACTGTGCATAGTCTGGGCCCAGGTTCAGTTGAACCTGAAAAAAGCTCAGGAGATTCAAAAAGTTAAGGCTAACAGGAGGCGCTCCCGAGGAGTGTGTTTTGGGGTGGGAGATAGGGGGAGATAGGGTGTGGCTATTTGTCTCTAGGACTTTGTCTCTGAAGGTACCTTCGAATAAATTTGCACCGCGGTTTATCGGTCCCTATAAAATCATTAAAATCATTAACCCTGTTTCGTTTAAGTTACCGTTATCTGACTCCTTTCATATCCATAATGTTTTTCATAAAGCCTTACTCAAAAAGTATGTGTCGCCTGTATCCCCTACACAGGAATCTCCGCCGCCAGTGGAGGTGGCCGGCCAACTGGAATTCAAAATTTCTAGAAAGGTCCAGAATTTGTTGCAGTATTTGTTTCACTGGAAACCGTTTGGTCCTGAGGAGAGGTCTTGGGTACCAGCTAGTAGGATGCATGCTAGGAGGTTGGTGAGAAAATTCCATCTAGCTCACCCGGATAAACCCACTCTAGTGATTATGGGTCCGGTGGCCCCTCCTGGTGGGGGGGTACTGTTACGGGGAGCCCGCGCCGCGTTCTCCCTTCGCAGCGCCGGCAGCATCCCACGAAGGTAGAGGAGCGGGCGGGGAACCAGGGGGCGGGGAAGACCAGGCCTCGCACGACAACGAGCAGCTGGGGAGCTGAGCGCCGTAAGGATGAATCGCCACTCAGCTGTGTTGAGATGTGTGATGCGAGTCACGTGACTCACCAGTCTGGGATATTTAAACAGGCAGTGTGCTGGCCACAGGTTGCCTGTGATTGGTCTTGCTACCCTCACCAGCATTCTCGCATATTGTGTCTTTCGTGTGTTTGGACCTCGGCTTTGCTTTTGACCTCGACCCTGTGACCTCCCTGGAATTGACGTGACATCTTGGCTTCTGACTTCGGATTGTTTTGACCTTGTTATTGTGTTGACCCCTGTGTACCTGCGTGACCTCCCAGGTTTGACTTTGGCTTCCTTGACTCTGTTACGGTACTCCTCTTAGCTTCTTTAGGCCCCTGCACATATCTAAGCGAGGGACTGCCGCCAAATTGTACGCCGCCGGTTAGAACGGGCCGTGCAAGTAGGTAGGGATAGAGGTGCGGGTGGATATCAGGACTGCACTCTTCCCCTCCGCTCGTGACACATATATTATATAGATTCATTACACAGAGCTATCTATTTCATGTTTATTTCTTTTAACGCCTTCCCTCCCAGTGCTGTACATGTGCAGAGCATGACGGGTCTTTAAAGGGGTATTCCCATCTCAGATAATGGGGACATATCGCTAGGATATGCCCCCATTGTCTGATTGGTACGAGTCCCTCTTCTGAGATCTGCACCTGTCTCATAAACGCAGCTGAAAACGAAGCCAGCAAAATGGTGGCTGGCGGTGCCGGGTCTGGCCACCACCAAACGTTCCTATTGGCCCGCCGAAAATAGCCGAGCGACGCACTCGACTGTTTCCAGAATCCTCATAAAAATTTATGGGAGTGCACCATGCTTACGTGGCACACTGCTTCCATTCACTTAAATAGGGCCAACGGAAATAGTTATACAAGCGTTCGACTATTTTCGGCAGCCCCATAGGAACGAATGGAGTGACAGCCACGTATGTGTGGTGCGGCCTCCTTCACTTTGCATTTATGAGATAGGTGGGACACGCACCTATCAGACAATGGGGACATATCCTAGTGATATGCCCCCGTTGTCTGAGATGGGAGAACTCCTTTACAGTTGGCGCCTGCTCGCAAGCTCAGCAAGCACCGTAGCCACCAGGTGCCTGCTGTTTTAAACAGCGGACACCCACGGCTAAGGTGTGGATCGATGTTTTCAAATGTGACCACAGCATCTGGGAGCGCAAAAACCTGGAAGCGTGCACTTTTGGGAATGCAGTGGTTTCCCCTAATGGGGATCGGGGGAGTCGGATAGTGTGTGCGGCAGGGCTCCATAGGAACATAGCGTAACTCTCATACACACCAACACTAATTGGGGTCTATGAGGGAAGCAGTCTGATGATTGCTTGTTCAAGTTCCCTAGGGAAGTTATAAAAAAAAATATATATATATATATATATATATATATATATAAAATTCAAATCACCCCATTTTCCTGAAATCAAAATAAACAATAAAACAAATAAACATCATGCAATAACACCCGTACTATTCACCCGTACTATTAAAATATAGAAATATTTATCCCACATTGCAAATGGTGAAACAGAAAAAAAGTCAAAATGGTCAATTCGCCTTGAGTAAAAAGTGATTAAAAAGTCATACACACCGCAAAATGGTATCAGTGAAAAGTACAGATCGCCTTGCAAAAAATGTGCCCTCACACAGCTCCATACACATAACTACAAAAAAGTTATAGGGGTCAGAATATGACAATAAAAAGAAAAAAATCATATTTTTCAAGGTTTTTATTGTTTCAGAAAAATTATACAAATTTGGTATGGCCATAATTGTACTGACACAGAGAATGAAATTAATTAGTCAGTTTTACTGCATAGGGAATGTTGTAAAAACAAGACCCATAAAACTGTGATAAAGTTTCCAATTCCACTGCATTTGGAATTTTTTTCTAGCTCCGCACTACATTATATGCAATTTCAAATGGAGCCATTAAAAAGTATAACTTGTCCCGTTAAAAACAAGCCATCATATGCCCATGTGAACAGAAAAATAAAGTTATGGCCCTGGAAAGGCAGGGAGTAAAAAACTAAAACATAAAAATGAAAAACCCTCCAGGGGTGAAGGAATTAAGTATTAAGATTATGGCTTAAAGCTAATAAAAACCCAGAGGTCAGTATCTCAGAAAATTAGAATATTGTGAAAAAGTTCAATATTGTGGACTCCTGGTGTCACACTCTAATCAGATAATCAACACAAAGCACCTGCAAAGGTTTCCTAAGCCATTAAATGGTCCCTCAGTCTGGTTCAGTAGGGTTCAGCAGGGGTTCCCCTAGCAGCATAGGTCAGTTTATACAATGATAGGTCAGTCAATCAATTGTACCCATTGGGATACTGTGGGAGGTTTAGGGCTTTTCCAATTAAGAAGAATGACCTTTCTAGTTTACAACATTCAAAGTCTATGTAGCTTTCTGCCATTTTTTGTAGATTAATTCAGAGGCCAGTCCCAACAAGGTGAGCAAACTCCAGGAGGACCTACAGTAGTTTAGCATTTATAAACTCGTGAATGTCTACCCAGTATTTAGTGCCAGGCATCAACTGATACGGGTTAAATGACTCCATAGTGTATATTTGACCCCCTCTAGACTGTACCAAATTCATAAGCTCCTCTATCCCACCAGCACCAGATGTAATGCTTCCAGGGGCTCTTTCCTACACATGATATGAGCCTATATGCTTCCGGGGCCATTCTTCCCTCATTTACCTTTATTCTGCATGAACCTATGAAAAATAAAGTCATGGTATTTTCCATTTAAAAGACAGGCTTATTCTATGTTAATGAATATTTTTGTCATTTAACTTAAATGGGTTCTGGCCTTGGGATAGGCCATCAATATCTGCTCTAGTGAGTGATGCATCCTTTGCATTGTTTTCTAGGCACAGTGCTGTACATTTTGTAGGATTCATGGGTACTATTTCTCCTTGTGTCAACCGCCTTGTAGGTGTAAGGAGACTTATAGGCCAGGAAATGCTGCACTGGGAAAAAAAAATTGCAAATTAGCTCTGAAACTCTTATGCCACCAGATGGAGGATAGCTATTCTATAAGTCAACGCTCGATCTTTTAAACAGACCTTGAGGGATAATTTCGACAATAGCTAAGCCAGTACCAAATCTGGAGGCAGCTGTTTCATGGCTACCCCTCATTAGCAGGCTTAATTGGGTGGCCTACAGTATAAGACTCCTTACATCTACTAGGCACACTCCATATGGAGAAATAGTATCCCCAAATCCTGACGAAGGCCTCTCACCCAACTAAGCCAGTTCTGTCTGCTCGGTACTGATGACGGACAATTACCCTTAATACAGCTGTATGCAGATGAGTTGCTGGCTTAGATATTTTCCAAGTTATGTATCAAGACCTATTTAAAAGTTTGAGCATTAACTTATAGGATAGCTACCTTACATCTTCTGGCATCAGAGGTCCACCTTTCTTTTCTATTTGGAAAGAAAGCTAATTTGTGTACATTTTGTAGTGACTGAGCCTGGTGGTGGAACTCAATTCCATTCACTAAAATAGGACTACAACGTGCACCTACAACATGTATAACACTGTGCCTGGTAAACAATGAAGGGGATGCTTTCAGTCAACTAATCAGAGTGGGTACCAGGAGCCGGACCCACCTACTGCACATGTATTGAGAACCATCAATAAGTAATAGCAATTGCTTGGACTTCTGATGCTTCTTACAATGCCTGCCTTCTTTCACTGGAAACTCCTCCATTGCTAGACTTGTGGTTGCTAATGCATTTTTACATTATACTTTGGTGAATACAGAATATGTACAGTACATTTTGGACCCCATACCACTACTGAAGACTATACAGTGGTGACAATCCTTTAGAAGGTGTTTTATTTATTACAATTTCACAAACTTGAGGAGAAACTGCACATTTTTTTGGGTATTCACACTTGATGTCTCCTTGGAGGACTTGCATCCATACTCTCTATTTACTTCATACCAGGTAAACTTTACTACAATTGAATTCAACGAGGGGCGTGGCTTGTCAGGCATGTGAGCGGACGTGTTCTCCGTGAGCTCCTGCACTGCCTCGGCTAATTATCCGATAAATTCAGCCTGGACATAACAATAACGTGGCCTGATCATTACCTGACGGTCAGGAGATCATTCCCCCGCCTGTGGACACCAGTGACCTGCCGTCATGTCCAAAAGGAGAGACGGAAAAGGAGCCGGCAAGATCACCCAAGATGGCGCCAGGGCCTCCACACCGAAGCGCCGAGACCGCGGAAACGAGCTGCAGCAGAGGCAGCCGCGCGGCTGAGTCAGTTTGCTCACAATCCGGAGCTCCCCAGAACACGGCGTGCCTCCCGATAACAGTGAGTCATCCCTGGCTGGTGTAGGAAGGGACTCAGACAGGGAAGGGCCTGGGGAGGTGATGGGCCTGAAGCGGCACCCTAATAGATTTGCCGCCATTTAAGAACGTGAAGCGGCCAGAGACCCAGAGGCCCTAGATTCTGACTCTGAGGAACCGACTATCAAAGATGTTCTTCAGGCTATCTCCAAATGGGGCAAGACACTAAATGTCCTAACGATGCAGGTGGGAGCCATTAAAGAAGACATTTCTATTATAGCATGATTTAAGGAAGCTTGCAGACCGTACTACCTCTCTGGAGGATCGTGTGACGCAGTACACCCTCCCAAGAGAGACTCTACAGATCACTCACGCAGGCTTGATGCAATTTCTGCCAAACAGGACGATCTCGAAAATCAACTGAGAAGAAATAATGTGAGACTAGTTGGAGTGCCTGAGAAAGTGGAAGGCTCTAATCCGACTGAGTTTTTTGAAAACTGGCTCAAAGAACAGTTTGGAGAAGGCACTCTGACCCCTTTATTCGCCATTGAACGAGCGCATAAGATCCCTACTCGGCCTTTGCCACCAGGAGCGCCGTAAAGACCGGTACTCATGAAGGTACTCCATTACAGGGATCGAGATATTATTTTGCGCAAGGCAAGAGATCTGCCTGATCTTTCTATTGATGGCCATAGGATATCCTTTTTCCCTGATTACTCCTTGGAAGTCCAGAAGAAACAAGCTAAATTCCTGGAGGTAAAGCGGCGTCTGAGGGAACTTGGAGCGTCGTATTCTATGCTATACCCTGCAAAGCTTGGAATTGCAGCTCTTGGATCTACAAGCTTCTTCGAGGACCCGAAAGAGGCATCAAAATGGCTGGATCGACATGAAGGGCAAATCCGTGCGGAAAGGAACCAGGATGACTGAGAGGTCTACATTATAAAATGAAAATTTGTAACCTGAGTGGTGAATGACGACTATGTGGCAGTACACGGGCGGATATGGCCGTACATATTTGGTCTGTGCCCGCTTTGTACTTCTCACATGAGTTGATATACCTGGGTACTGCATAAAGTTATTACATGTAGCTATTAATGTCTATATTACTCATGACCAAGGTTAGTGCAGGATATGGTTCGTGCTTATATTTCCACTGTTTAACAGTTTACATTTGTGTTTGGGAGCGATACGGAAGTGTTCTATTCCGCCCAGATAGACATTGCTGTTTGAGGGAGTCCGCTCTGTTGATAGATATTTCAAACACCCACGGACCTTAATACTAAGGTGTATTGGTGGGATCTGTCAGGAAGAGCGACACCAGGTGGCTCTTGAGTCAGGTTGAGTGGGATATGGGGAGGAGGCTATTTAGGTTAGGGAAGGGGGAGTTGGGGAACTATAGTCCCAGGTCCGAAAAAGTGTTCATATGGGTACTTGTGCCTATACACTGTAAGACGAGGTATCCGTTCAAAGTGTGGTTGCATAGACTTAGGTATGGCTAGTCCGGTGAATTTTCTGAGTTGTAATGTTAGAGGAGTTAAGGATGCTGCTAAAAGGAAGGCCATAATGGAGAGTATAAAAGAGTATCACCCCTCGGTTTGTTGTCTACAGGAGACACACCTCCTTGCGGAACAATCCCATTTACTTACCCCTAGATGGGCGAGTCACTGTTATCACGCTACTTATTCCTCTTATGCAAGGGGTGATCCAACAGGATTGATGCGAATGGTTGCTATGTCTTTTTATACGGCAAACTCTTCAATGTCTTATGTATTATATGTGGGATATATATACCACCGCCGTATTCTCTGCTTGTAGTTAGAAAGCTGATAGCTTTTCTGGCAGAATACCCAGATACCCCTAATAATGGGAGATTTCAATAACATAATATGTCCAGGATTAGATAGGATGTCTGCTGCCATGTCACAATCGGAGGGGCTGCTTACACCGTTTGGGAGACTTCTGTCAGAAGCGTCCTTAATGGATTTTTGGAGGCTGCGTAATCCCCAAGTACGCCAATATTCTTGCTGCTCCAGCACATATCAAACATTATCTAGGATAGACCTGGCCCTGGAGAATGAGACGATGGGTTGTCGTATCTGCGATATCAGGTATCTAACCAGACAGCTCTCGGATCATTCTCCTGTAGTGGTATCTGCTAGTTTTCAGCCATCGGTGTCTGGTCGGGGGTCATTATGGCAAGAAGCACACCGTAATTTAAATGATAAATTACTTCTTAGAGCGAAGAACAAAGTTTTTTTCAAAAACAATCATATTATGAGGAGGGTGAGAAGACAGGTAGATTGTTGGCGTTGCTCTCTAAAGCACAACAACCCTCGGCATATGTCGCTGCTTTACGCGACGCTGAAGGGATTGTATGTACGACTCCAGATAAAATCTCTTGATGCGGCCAAAGCGTTCGATAGCGTGGAGTGGCGGTACCTGTGGGCTGTGCTCAAGAAAATGGGCTTTGGGACAACCTTTATTCAGTGGATCCAACTTTTATATACTTCCCCCACAGCCAAAGTTAGGGTGAATGGAGCTCTCTCGCAGTTCTTTTCATCTGCATAGAGGAACTAGACAGGGGTGCCCTCTATCTCCCCTGCTCTTTGCAGTAGCAATTGAGCCTCTGGCCACGGCACTCAGGGAAGCACAGACAGTCAAGGGATTTAGCTATGATGGGCTTACAGAAAAAGTGGCTCTTTACGCTGATGACATGCTGCTATTTCTGGATGAGTGGAGTTCCTCTCTTCCGGCAGCCATGAATATTATAAATGGATTTAGTAACTTGTCGGGATTGTCCATTAACTGGTCCAAGTCTGTATTGATGTTGGCAGTGGGAATAGTCATCTCTCGACAGTAGGTTTACAGTTAGTCACGTCTTTTAAATACTTAGGAGTTCATGTCACAACTAATCACAGGGACTATGAAAAACTGAATTTAACCCCACTGTTGCAGAGGTTTCGACAGAAGGTACAGAGTTGGACAAAACTGCCGCTTTCAGTAATTGGAAGGGTTAATCTGCTAAAAATGATCTTAATGCCGCAGCTCATATACCTGCTGCACAATGCACCTATATGGATTCATGCTCATTTTTTTGTCACGGTTAATGCCATATTTAGAGATCTAATCTGGAAGAAAGGGGTTCCACGTATAAAGTTGGCTACGCTTTGCAGACCAAAAACTGATGGTGGACTTGGGGTTCCAGATCCGTGGATTTATTATCTGGCTGCCCAACTTCAACATCTGAGGGGTTGGGGGATGTAAGAGGACCTTGATAAGGCAGGACGGATCACGCGAATCCTGGTAGGGGGTAAAAACTTGATAACAGCACTAGAGGATGGGTCACTGGATACAAAAGGGGACGAACTCCCGATACTTCGAACAATCCATAAGGTATGGTGGAAAGCGAGGAAGGTGGCAAGGATACAGGGCTACACTAAATTTACCCTGATTTGGCCCAATCTCATGTATGCAGAATTGCATAAAGTATCTACTGTTCAGACCTGGGGACGCTATGGGCTTACACACATACACCAACTCTATGATGGAGATACTCTGAAAGAGTATGCTCAATTACAACGAGAGTTCCAACTCCCACACTCCCAATTTTACTTGTACTTGCAGCTTCGACATGCTATCAATTCCCAGGGAAGGGTGAATGAGATTAAGTTGGCCTCTAGACATCTGATCATAGATCTGGCAAGCTCAAAAGGTTCCACTAGCGGTGTCATATCGCTACACTATAACAGTCTTATGGAATCACAAATTAAAAAGCAGCCTCTCCGATTGTATGACAAGTGGCGGACAGATATAAATGACTTATCGGAAGAACAGTGGCACACAGTGTTAAGAGGGTTCACTGAGGTAGCGGTGAGTGAAGCGCATAGAATGTCGCAGCTATTGTTGTTGCATAGAGTTTATAGAACTCCGGCCCTTCTGAGAAAAATGGGATATCGATTAGAAGACCTATGTTCCAGATGTGGTGCACCCAATGCTACGCTGATCCATCTCATGTGGAACTGCCCTTAGGCTAAGGAGGTATTGGGAGGGAGTGGTAGCTATACTACGAACAGTGTTTGAGATGCAGGTTGAGGGTACCGCCAGATTATGTGTACTGGGGTGTGTTGAAATTCCATCATTACCTGCTGAACAAAAATTGGCGATTATTCGCATACAGTATCAAGCACGGAAGGTGATTGTGTACCACTGGGTGGATCAAGACCCTCCTAAAGTTAGGGAACTAGTGAGTAGGGTTCATATCTTACTGCAACTAGAAAGATTTGTGTAGCAGAAGAGAAATAACCTTAAAAAGTTTGAAAAGACCAGAGACTTTTGGATGTCTTCTCCTTTGATCCGGGACATTCGGGACCTGAGGTGGGGGGGGGGGAGACTGTTTGTCTTCTTTATTTGTTGAAAAAGTGTTCAATAAAAATAATCTGATTTTAAAAAAAAATATTGAATTCAACTGAATTACATTATCACGCCTCATTAAGCCTACCTTATACTGTGCCACAACTTTTTAGTGTGTTGAGACTAAGATCAACCTGTTTGGCTCAAGAAAGTTATTATGTCATGCATTGTGACTTCTGCAGATGATGCTGTCAGTCTAGTTAAGTTCTAAACTGAGAATAGTCCAATGGTCAATGAGACGGAAAGGACTGTGGAGAATGGGTATGCCTGGGGACTTATGGCACTTCTACATGAGTGCAGTAGAAGGTTAAACAGAAGGTGTCAGCATATATTGACTCGTGGTATTTCCGGTTTCTGACAATCGCTGAACATTCCCGCGGTACAAAAATGTTGAATAATGAGAAAATATTAAATGTAAAATTGATAGAAACTTGGATAGCAATGTTTACGCTAATGAAACTACTTTGACTTTTTTTTAGAAATTCTTTGCTCAGGGCAGTAGCTCTTGTGTGTGCAGTGAACCTGTGCAATAGTACTTGTTAAACCAGGCAGAAGTGATTAATAATACTTCAAGATGCATCAAGGACAGCATGTAATAATCCTTCAAGCAACCGTCCGGTTCAAGAAAAAAATTCACATTAACTGAGGAACAAACATAACACGTACATAGTGACTTCTCTTTCATATTTTTAGCCAGATCCACCAGTTGCCATGCTTCACGTTTGTCATCGAAGATAGCCGCACCATTTCTCAGACTAAATTATGTATCGGTAGCATAAGACACTTCCTGCTTGTCCAGCCCAGCTCTCGGATTGGCCATGTGCGCAGAGCCAATCCAAGGGCAGCAGGAAGTGTCTTGTGCTACCAAATGCACGGTATGTATCAGGTAGTCCGAGAAGCATGACTGAAAAGGAGCCCAGGAAATGTTGCAGCTAAAAATATGAAAAGGAGGTCACTATGTACATGTCCTATTTGTTCTCCAGTTAATGTGATTTTTTTTTCTTGAACCAGAGGCTGGCTTTAACAAAGAGCTATAAATGCAAGATATTAGCCTGATTTATCAATATAAATGGTCAATATCCATTTTTAACAGACATTTTTTTCACTGATGCCTTTCTTAGAAACGGACATTAAAAACAGACCCATTCAATTGTATGGGGGCAGTGGGTCAGTGAAAAATGGACAAGATAGAACATGTTCTATTTTTTTACGTCCGTTATTCAGTGGCTGTCCAAAAAAATGCTGTGTGAATAACCCTATAGACTGCCATTGGTCTTAAAACCGATGTGTGCATGTAGCCTAAGGAATAAGTAAAGAAATGGAGCAATGTGCATAAAGTGTACCTACTAAATAACTAAACATCCTGCAGAACTGTCCACAATATATCAACTTGAATAATCAGTACATTGTGGGGGCTATCTGCTTATCTCCTGGCTGCCTCTGAATTACCAATACCATGAGGCTGGTGCTACTGTGCAGTTGCAATTACATTTATAAAGTTGGGGAAGTACTAAAATACGTTCACCAGTTTTGAAAGTCTTGGCCATGTTTACATATTAAGTTATCATTAAAGGCGTTTTCCTAGATTTTTATACTGATGACCTATCCCCAGGAAAAGTCATCAGTTTCTGATCGGTGGGGGGCCGACACCCAGGACCCCCACCGATCAGCTGTTTGAGAAGGCAGCTCAGCCTTGAAGCACTTGAATGGGGCTGAGCGCAATACCAAGTAAAGCTGCTATTCAGCAAACAGCGCTGTGCTTGGTAAGCTGCTAGAAGGCAGCTGTGCTTACAAGAGTACCGGTGTCTTCTCAAAACAGCTGATATGCGGGGGTTCCGAGTGTCGGACCCAACGATCAGATAATGATGACCTATCCAGAGAATAAGTGATCAGTTAAAAAAAGTATATTTGTAATGAAGTATATTCACTAGAGATGAGCGAATCGACTTCGGATGAAACATCCAAAGTCGATTCGCTTAAAACTTTGTTTCAATACTGTATGGAGTGAGCGCTCCATACAGTATTGGAATGTATTGTCTCCGATAAGCCGTAGTTATTACTTCGCGACGTCTCGCGAGACTTCGCATAATAACTTCATAAATTAATTTCTACTGTAAAAAAACATTTCCTGAACTCGAGTTTGGTTCCAAGGTACCACTTGGAACTGAACCCGAGTTCGGGAAATGGTTTTTTACAAGTAGAAATCAATTTCTAAAGTTATTTACGCAAAGTCTCGCAAGATTTCGCGAAGTAATAACTTCGACTCATCTGAGCCAATACATTCTAATACTGTACGGAGCATTCGCTACGTACAGTATTGGAACAAAATTTTATGCGAATCAACTTCGGGTGTTTCATCCGAAGTCAGTTCGCTCATCCCTAATATTAACCACTAATATCATACATCATTGAAATATACTAGTGTTAGGGCTCATGCACACAACCGTATGTACTTTGCGGTCCGCAAAAAACACAGATGACGTCATCCGTGTGCATTCGTATTTTGCAGAACGGAACAGCTGGACCCTAATAGAACAGTACTATCCTTGTCCATAATGCAGGCAACAATAGGACATGTTCTATTTTTTTGTGGAACGGACATATGGAAATGGGATGCACACAGAGTAACTTCCATACAGTCTTAAAAAAAACGGAATGGACACGGAAAGAAAATACGTTTGTGTGCATGAGCCCTTACAGTATTTTTGTTTGTGTGCAGTAAATAGAAAAAAGAAAGGGAGAATTCGTTTTTTCAGTTGCAGGGTGGCACTCGATAAAAATGGAGTGACTATTTCACAACAGGTTCTCGATCTGGTGCATACTGAGGGAGCAGGTGGCATTCTGTCCCCAAAGCTTGGATGTTGAACAGGTGGATGAGAGAGCTTGTCAGAATTTCTTTAACCTTCACTATAATATTATCAACTTGCAGGATAACAGGCCGAACTGGATGGACAGATGTCTTTTTTTGGCCTTATATACTATGTTACTATGTATGTTACTAGTTCTTTTTGTTTATATAGTGCCAACATAGTCCGCAGTGCTGTACAATAATTGCCATCACTCAATTAGTCCCTGTACGCAGTGGAGCATAATCTAACTTTCCCATTTTAGCATGTCTGTCTAAAAATATAGGAATAAAATATTTTAGTTGGCTAACCTGTTTAAAGGGATTCTGTCACCAGGTTTCACCCCTGTCAGCTAAAAATATGCTGATGTTCAGGGCGTCTTCACGATTCCTAATGTGGGCTTATAAATGTCATCTGTGGGCTTATTTAGCTAAAAAACAGCTATTACTAACCTGTCAGTCAAACAAGGTGATGTTAATGGATGCAAGGTGCCCGCCGCACCCACCGCCGTTCGTGCCCAGCGCCGCCTTTCCAGACTTCTGCGCCGCCTCCTAATCCTCTGTGCCGCCTCTCGCTCTCCCTCCCTCCCCCTCCTCCTGCTGTAAGATCTTGCGCATACAGGGGTTGAGCGAAGTGCCGGCGCATGCGCACTTCGCTGTAAGAAGCCAAATGGAGAAGTCCGCACGGGCGCATCAGGCAGAGCCCTGTGCGCAAGCGCGAGATCTTACAGCAGAAGGAGGGGGGAGGGAGGGAGAGCGAGAGGCGGCACAGAGGATTAGGAGGCGGCGCAGAGGTCCGGAAAGGCGGCGCTGGGCACGAACGGCGGTGGGTGCGGCCGGCACCTTGCATCCATTAACATCCCCTTGGGCACCTTATTTGTTTGACTGACAGGTTAGTAATAGATGTTTTTTAGCTAAATAAGCCCACAGATGACATTTATAAGCCCACATTAGGAATCGTGAAGACGCCCTGAACATCAGCATATTTTTAGCTGACAGGGGTGAAACCTGGTGACAGAATCCCTTTAAGGTCTATAAGAAGCATATCACCTAAAAAGTTGTTCGTCAGTAGTTTCAACCATGCTGACAGCACTAAGCAGGGGCTGGGAAACACAGTGCAAACATACTGCTTGTGGAACTTTTAGTATCAGGAGAAGTGTGAATATTAATTTTTATTCTGCCAGATTCTGCTCCTGCAAGTCCTGCAGAACTTCACTGCAAAGTCCTATCTGTTGTCTCTTGGCATTGGGCTGCTTTACAACCTTCCCCCTCTGCTCTGAGTGACAGCTGTAACTGTCTTATGGTTGGCTACTACATATGTCACTCACAGCAAAGGGGAGGGGCTGTGAAGAAGCTCAATGTAGAGAGCATTTATAGTGAAGCCCCATGCTGAGAACTTTCAGGACCAGAATCTGTCAGGATAAAACTTCACATTTACACTACTCCAGATGAGAATAACTCCACAAAAGGAGTGTTTGCACTCTCCCCAGCCCCAACTTAGTGCTGTCAGCAGTTTATTATGGACAAAACTGATGACATCCTCCCTTTAAAGGGATATTTTGTATTATACTTTATGTTGTGTTTACTGTAACCTTGTTTGTTAAAAGGGCGGGTTGGCTTCAGACATAGCAGTGCAGTGTCCTAGGAAGAGACAGGGGTTTAATGTGTGGGACCTTGTGGGATAGAGCTGTTACAGTGAATGCCAGGGCTACTTTATTTGTGATAGAGGCTCCAGTTGCCATGATTGACAGGGGCAGGGGGTGTAAAATTAGTTCCAATAGCCAGCACAGGAATTCTGTAGCACAAAGGCATTGCCTTGCCCATGTATGCTAGGCTAGGATAAATGGCAGAGTTTAATCAACCAGGCCATTTTATGACACAGTGTTGTTGGCTGAAGTGGCTGCCCTAGTGTGCCTAGGATGGGGCCTACAGCTACATGGACCTGGGCCTAGCCAAAGAGAGGAGAAGACACAGAGTAGATGTAGAAGGAGAAACTGAGAACACTGCACTGTATACAATCATTAAACAAGCAATGATCATCTAATAATATAGTAATATTTGGGGTCATTTATCAAACTGGTGTAAAGTAGAACTGGCTTAGTTCCCCATAGCAACCAATTAGATTCCACCTTTCATTTTTGACAGCTAATTTAGAAAATTAAAGGTGGAATCTGATTGGTTGCTATGGGCAACTAAGCCAGTTCTACTTTACACCAATTTGATAAATGACCCCAATTATTTTTAGTGTGTTACAGACTTTGCTAAATATAACAGATGTAATCCTATACAACGGATGTGTAAAACTAGGCCACTAAACACTTTCGCCACAAATAACTGCAACAGTGAAGTGCTTACCGTATTTTTCGCCCCATAAGGCTCCATTCACACATCCACACGGACAGCGGCAATGTGCGTTCCGCATTTTTCGGACCGCACATTGCCGGCACTAATAGAATATGCCTGTTCTTGTCTGCAATTTTTTGCGGAACGGAAGTGCGGACCCAGAAGTGCGGATCCGCAATTCCGTGTCCGGGCAGCACATCGTGCTGCCCCATTGGAATGAATGGGTCCGCAATTCCGTTCCGCAAAATGAGGAACAAAATTGCGGACGTGTGAATGGACCCTTAAACTACTTCTACCTACATCAGACACATACAGTATAAAATAATGTATCTTTTTTGTAGCTCTTAGCCCTTTTTCAGTAAGGTTTTGAGTGTGTTGTGCCTGAGGATAGGCTACATTGAGTTATGAGACATTTTGTACCTTTTGTGGTTTCATTAGTGGGTGAATATATTGAGAAAGTGTATAATAAGCACAGGATAAGTGTATAATGAAGCACAGGATGTATTTTATATTCACTATTATAGAAATAAAGTTCACCCTCTTTATTGTACAGAAACTTTTTCCACTTCAAATTTCCTTTGAAATACAAATATGCATGAATTATAGATATTCCACATTTCAAATGAGTTGTCATTAAGATTCACCAGTCTAGAGGAGAACAATGTTCTTCACTCAATGAAAGCAGACTTATACAAGCACAACTTCTATCAATTTACATTAAAATGTATTATCAAATTTGCCGGGGGCTTCTGCATCCCCTATTCACCTGGAATTTTCCGGGTGGTGAGAAAGGAACATTGGAATCAAATGAAATCAATAACAGACTTGGTCCGTGATCAATGGTTGGATATAAAACTAATTTGGACATCTCAAACTATCCTGCAGATGACTTCCATAATTTGATTCCATATCGCAAAAATTACAGGCGTACTTCTCTACCAATGCAACGCCCAACATGTCCCATACAATAATATGGGAGGCGCATAAGGCGGTAATTAGGGGGGAATTTATTGCGCTGGGGTCTCATATTAACAAAAATAGAGCGAGAAAATTGTTAGACCTCTTATCCCGTATCGCTAGTCTAGAATCGTCACATAAACGCTCATGTGCGCTCAGAGACCTTGAAGAGTTAAGAGTCATGAGATGAGAACTACAGGAGCTGTTAAATATTAAAGGGACACTGACAGGCCCAATAAGCATATTTAGGTATATATATGACAATACAGGTCTTATAAAGTGTATTAAAATCATCTAAGTATCCCCCATGTCCACCTTATAAATACAGTAAACTGCCGTTTTGAAGCGCCGCCCAGCTCATCAATATTCACTTCGCTGGGCGGCTACTACTGTCCCCGACTTCACAAGATCCGGCGCATGCCCAATACAATCCTAAGGGCATCGACCTCCGTCTCATCTTCAGCGCATGCGCCCGGCACCCTCACTGGCCGGGATCACATCGCGCCTGCGTACAGTCTGCATCTTAGAGGCCGCTTCAGCCTCTGCATTATGCGCATGCGCCGGGCACTGTTCAGCGCAGCGCTTCAGAGCGGGGACAGCAGAAGCCGCCCAGCAAAGTGAATATTGATGAGCTGGGCGGGGCTTCAAAACGGCAGTTGGGGGCGGCTGGCTGGGCGCAAGTGGAGATGAAACGCCGCCCCTTGGGCAGATTGGAGACGATTCAAGCAGGTTATAAAACTTCAGTTTACTGACAGGGGGGATACTTAGATGATTTTAATACACTTTATAAGACTTGTACTGTCATATATATATACCTAAATATGCTTATTGGGCCTGTCAGTGTCCCTTTAAGGCATCCAGGGCCTATTTGAAAGTCAAACATAAACATTATGTTCACGGGAATAGAGGCGGTAAGATAATGTCCGCGCTCATTAAAAAACGAGATGACCAAGTTTTTATCAAACGCATGAAGTCACAGGAAGGGCCTATAGTAACGGACACTCAAAAAATATCAAAAATCTTTAGGGATTACTACCACGACTTGTATAATCTTAGGCGGGAGGAACAGGGTGGCATACAGATAGCGCGCAGAGGGGAAATATATAATTTCCTGCGGACATTGAATTTACCGGTCCTTAACGACTCCTCTAAATTATCACTGATAGCCCCTGTCACCCTGGCTGAGGTGAAAAAAGTCCTAAATACGACGCCATCTGGTAAGAGCCCAGGCCCTGACGGACTTACCGTGGCTTATTATAAAAAGTCCTTCCTCAGTCCGTAGTCTCTTTTCCTCATTTGTGTGGGGTGGCTGTAGACCCAGGTTGGCGTATAAGGTTCTCACTAAGCCCATATTTAGGGGAGGCTTCGGACTTCCTGATGTGGCTGCATATTACAGAGCTATTCAGCTCAGATTACACTCCGACATCAGTAACCCTACGAACACCAAACTAGGTTGCAAGATAGCTAGAAGCCTACTAGGCCCTAAGGGTGTAGCGACCTTATGGGATCCCAAATTAGTGATGAATAACAACATAGGTAAGGAAGGTCTAGACCCCCTGAAGGGAGTTATGAACACATGGTCTAAAATATCACCACTCTTACGCTCTTCCCCTTGCCTATCTCCGTTCACTCCCACTGGCTATGTCCCATACTTGGTAGTACAGGGTTTCCAAGATGATTTGGGTCTTTGGAAGGCGCTGGGTTCTGTGGCAATAGGAGATGTCTTGAAACAACGGATGGTCCCTTCCATTCAAAGCTTGAAATCAAGTTTCCCTCACATCCCATGGTCACCCATACACTACTCACAGTTTTTGAGAGTTTGTACTCAATACCTAGCTTGTACCCCTAGTAAACTCGATCCCACTTGGTATGACACGATCTTACTACAACCATCGGGCAAAAAAGGATCCATTTCTAAGATATACAACAAATTACTGGATAATGTAGGTCCTTATAGACCCTGGTTTATTTCCCAATGGGAAAAGGACATGAACACCACCTTCGATGATAGTACAGTAGATAGGATCTTATGTCACTCTCATGGGTACTCTAGGTGTATTAGGATCCAAGAGAACGCCTATAAATTGGTGATTAGGTGGTACAATACGCCGCCCAAACTCCATGCCATGGACCCCTCACATTCGGATCAATGCTGGAGATGCAAGGGAACTACAGGCACTCTAATTCATATCTGGTGGACCTGCCCCCTGATATCCCCATTCTGGGACATGATTTCTAATCATGTCCTAGACATTGTCCCCTCCTCGTCACCACTGACTCCCTTAGTGGTTCTGCTAAACTTGCCCAGTGCAAAATTCATTCTTACCAAACATTCCTTGTTGTCCTCCCTAATAGCTGCGGCAAAACTCCTGATTCCTATGTTTTGGCTCACCAATAAAATACCGGGCTTAACAGATTGGATTAATAAGGTTCAGGAGATCCGCCTGCTGGAAGAGATGTCTACTTGGGAATCCTTGTCCCATGACAAACATCTGCGGGTGTAGGCTCCATGGCTGAAGTAGCAGGTTAACCGTCAGGATGTTCCAGCACTACCGGCAGCACCTATTCCTGCTAGTAGTAATTAACAAATGCTATCTTTTATGTAATGCCGTAACCACATTATGAAAGAATTTGTAATATGCTGATGCAGTGTTAGTGTTTGGAAGGATGCTACCCTGTCAACCAATATCGTATCTTTGTATGTTCTTCACCATCCCTATCTTCAACCGTGAATCCGTTCTTGTAAATGTAATTTACCTGTAAATGTAATCCACATGCCATTGAAACTTATCTGTGCTTCGCACAAACTTATTATTGCGATCTCGAGTATGTATCTTGTATAATCTGTATCAGACCAAGGATGTACCTTTATGTTATCATTTTATTATTCGATATGTACTTTATTATTGTCTCTCAATTAATGAAAATCTTAAATAAAGATTTGTTAAAAAAAAGAAATGTGTGTATTGTATGTTAGGATATGGTCGTACCACACGGTATATTGATCACACATTGACATTACAGTTGTTTCCAGGTATAAAATATATATAAAATAGCCTGAGATAAGATAATAACATTCGTAATATTACTCACCATGCTGGTGCTTCAATCTACATGCTACATCATTTTCTATTCTTGCATGTTGAGATATCACTTGAGTGAGCTAACTAATTTGGAAGGCCAACTGACCATGAGGTTAAGTGGTGATGTAGTCCAACCTGTAAAGGGGTGGTCTGGTTTAGAAAAAACATTTTCGAAAACTTAATTCAAGGGAATCCCTCATTTGTAATGTTCATGAATTAGGTGCAGTGGGTGGAAGACAACTAGAATGAGCACCTCGTGCTTTGGAGTACCTGGTACATTCATGTATTATACTGACATTATACAGACTGATTTTAATGAGCGCCATGTAACATCAGTTCTCTTGTGATGGAGCTACAGGGGAATCGAACGCTTCCTACCAGGTTCCTCCACTGAGTACAGCAGACCTATATGTTTCCAAATGCATATACTCTGAGGTCAATGTCCAAATCAGACAACTCCTTTAAAAATATTAGATAGTCCAATAAAATTATGTATTTTTTTATGTATTAAAAGTAATAAATCCATTGTTCTGATTTGTGTGATTTCAAACCATTTTATTAGTTTCTTATGTTCAATTTCAGGGGAAGAAAACTTATTGGCAATTTTGAAAAGACGGTGGTGGAAGTATATGTTCTTGGGAATTATAGACATAGAAGCGACATATTTAGTGGTGAAAGCACATCAGTATACCACTTTTATTAGCATACAGGTAAGTAATTTGTCATTTGCATGCTTCAATTTCCGTTAATTGACTTGTTTTTTCAAATCGTGTTAAAGGGGTGTTACCGCAGTGTGTGGAACTACTGTGTCAACCAACTGGTTTCACTTAGATCTAAACCTACAGTAAGAGCATTATCCGGGCAATTCCCTGGTATTCACCCGTTAAACCCTATACAGTGAAGTGAACTTCGCCGCAGGGAACCAAAAGGTCGCTACCTCCTGGAGTTGGATGACAGCAGACCTACTGGGGGGTCAGAGACACCAGTGCAGGGTACTAAGGAATAAGGCAGAACATGTAGTCCGAAACAGATCGAGGTCAAGGATGGCAGAGTTTTTGCAAATTTGTGATATAGGTCTCAGGTCAGAGCTGGCTGCAGAGGGTCACAACGGTAAATAGGCACAAGTCGGTGAACAGTAGACAACAGAAAACAGTATAAGCACCTTAGCAGGAACTTAGCAAGTTAGGAACCTAATTATTCTGGAAAAGGTCTGCAACCACAGTCTTATAGCAGAAAGCTGATTAGCAATTAGAAGCAGCCGTGCAGCAGCATATAGTCCAAGAGGAGGAAGGGAGTAGTAGTGAAAGCAAAAATAATGTTTCTTTTTTGAATCAGATAATTTTTTATTCAACAACATTTTTACAGTTATACAACCAATCACAGATGACATTTTAGAATTATTTCCATACATTTTACAAAGTTGACATCAGCATCCCAACACCCCACCCCCCAGCTTAACCCACCCCCTAACGAAGGGACGGCCACACAGAACCTTGCAAAGAAAGCAAACAACTCCACATTTGAGGCAACCAGGCTGTCATAACGCGAGCCTGACCTCTCTGTCTTGAAACTCAGACAAAGCCTCTACTCCCCTTTTCATGTCCTCCAATCTATATTCATTTTTTCCCTACATTAGGTTTTGAGATGTAAGTTACTGAAATCGCGCTGTTTAGGCCTCCTTCCACCACCACTAGGGTGGTAGAGTCAGTCCCAAGGGGAGACGCGCCATCCCTGGCCGAAATCCATTTGTCCCATAATTTTGTAAACTTGGCGATGCACTGCCTTTTAACATATACCCCTCTTTCTAGAAATAGCTCAGCTACAGAGGGTGGGCGCGGCAAAGCCAGTGTTTGGCAATACGTTTCCTGGCCTGGAATAATAAGCGCTGTACACTCAAGCGCAAATCCCGATTTTAAATAAAAAGGAAGGTGTCCAGTATACTCGATGCACGAGTAGTAGTTGAGACATGCGCTGGCCCTCACTCACCAATAGCTGCGGTGTCAGTGCCAATATAGCATTACAGTTGCAAGAAAAAGTATGTGAACCCTTTGGAATTATATGGATTTCTGCACAAATTGGTCATAAAATGTGATCTGATCTTCATCTAAGTCACAACAATAGACAATCACAGTCTGCTTAAACTAAAAACACACAAAGAATTAAATGTTACCATGTTTTTATTGAACGCTTTATGTGAACATTCACAGTGCAGGTGGAAAAAGTATGTGAACCCCTAGACTAATGACATCTCCAAGAGCTAATTGGAGTGAGGTGTCAGCCAACTGGGGTCCAATCAATGAGATGAGATTGGAGGTGTTGGTTACAGCTGCCCTGCCCTATAAAAAAAACACACACAAGTTCTGGGTTTGCTTTTTTACAAGAAGCATTGCCTGATGTGAAAGATGCTTCGCACAAAAGAGCTCTCAGAAGACCTACAATTAAGAATTGTTGACTTGCATAAAGCTGGAAAGGGTTACAAAAGTATCTCCAAAAGCCTTGCTGTTCATCAGTCCACGGTAAGATAAATTGTCTATATATGGAGAAAGTTCAGCACTGCTGCTACTCTCCCTAGGAGTGGCCATCCTGTAAAGATGACTGCAAGAGCACAGCGCAGACTGCTCAATGAGGTGAAGAAGAATCCTAGAGTGTCAGCTAAAGACTTACAAAAGTCTCTGGCATATGCTAACATCCCTGTTAGCGAATCTACGATACGTAAAACACTAAACAAGAATGGATTTATTGTGAGGATACTACAGAGGAAGCCACTGCTGTCCAAAAAAAACATTGCTGCGCGTTTACAGTTTGCACAAGAGCACCTGGATGTTCCACAGCAGTACTGGCAAAATATTCTGTAGACAGATAAAACCAAAGTTGACTTGTTTGCACAACTATGTGTGGAGAAAAAGAGGCACAGCACACCAACATCAAAACCTCATCCCAACTGTGAAGTATGGTGGTGGGGGCATCATGGTTTGGGGCTGCTTTGCTGCGTCAGGGCCTGGACGGATTGCTATCATCGAAGGAAAAATGAATTCCCAAGTTTATCAAGACATTTTGCAGGAGAACTTAAGGCCATCTGTCCACCAGCTGAAGCTCAACAGAAGATGGGTGTTGCAACAGGACAACGACCCAAAGCATAGAAGTAAATCAACAACAGAATGGCTTAAACAGAAGAAAATACGCCTTCTGGAGTGGCCCAGTCAGTGTCCTGACCTCAACCCAATTGAGATGCTGTGGTATGACCTCAAGAAAGCGATTCACACCAGACATCCCAAGAATATTGCTGAACTGAAACAGTTCTGTAAAGAGGAATGGTCAAGAACTACTCCTGACTGTTGTGCACGTCTGATCTGCAACTACAGGAAACGTTTGGTTGAAGTTATTGCTGCCAAAGGAGGTTCAACCAGTTATTAAATCCAAGGGTTCACATACTTTTTCCACCTGCACTGTGAATGTTTACATGGTGGTGTTCAATAAAAACATGGTAACATTTAATTATTTGTGTGTTATTAGTTTAAGCAGACTGTGATTGTCTATTGTTGTGACTTAGATGAAGATCAGATCACATTTTATGACCAATTTGTGCAGAAATCCGTATCATTCCAAAGGGTTCACATACTTTTTCTTGCAACTGTACATTGGTCTACCGATATGGGGCTGACACATTTTCCCATTTCTGTCTAACCGGCAGAGATTCCTCTCTTGCAGACTTCACAAAAAGATTCCTATATATTAATGATATTAACCCTCTCGAAGAGTGCCGAGTGAGAGTCTGCCAAAAATAATGTTTCTAATAGAAGTAGCACAGCAGTGATGGACCCACACTGCCGATGCAACAGGGGTTTTCGGAGTTCAGAATATTTATGGCTTATTCCTAGGATTGGCCAACAATATCAGAGCAGTGGGGGTCCAACTATTGGCATCCCCGGCAGATTAGCTGTTTCGGGTGCCATGGTTCTTGTGCAAGTGTAGCGGCTTCTTCATTGCCTACATCTACCTGCATGTTATCTACTTAGTAGCGGTGGTGCAGGATGTTGTAGCTTCTTCCAATTCAAGTGAGCGGGACACAGCTACAATAACCTGCATCACAACCACTAAGTAAATGTTCTCAGTAGACAAACTGATGTAAACAATCAAGAGGTCTCAGTACTCGCATGACTCCTGCTGATCTCTTATTGAAGACCATCAATAACCTCATCCTGGAAAACCCATTTAATTTACATGAAGAATAGGTAGCAGTGATCAATGTAAAGAAATGGGTGGAAACTAGCATTAGTGAATGATACAAGTAAA
Organism: Bufo bufo; assembly: GCF_905171765.1. NCBI lineage: Eukaryota > Metazoa > Chordata > Amphibia > Anura > Bufonidae > Bufo > Bufo bufo. Next base: position 349,323,714 of record NC_053392.1, read on the forward strand.
ATTAGTTCTATGAAATCAAGACAGCAAGGCATACTAAATCGCGTTAAAGGAGTGTTGCCGCAGTGTGTGGAACCATTGTGTCAACCAACCAGTTTGACTTAGATCTAAACCTAAGAGCATTATCGGGGCAATTCTCTGCAAGGCAAATCAGTCAACTAGTTATATACAGTATAAGCAGCTGAACAGGAAGTCTCTGGAACACATAGGGTCAGCACTTGAGTGGAAGAGCCTGCAGTCAGTGTGGGCACATAGTAGACAGCCGAATCAGTGGCCCACAAAAGGGCAGGAGGCAGACAGATTTTCTAAAAGCCAAGAGGACCCTATTAAAAGCAGCTTTTGACAGATGAGAGGCTTGCATGACCATAATGAGGCAGTCACCACCCCAAAAGAACAGTTCAAAAAATTCTGCACCTCCTAACAAGAAGGTGCTAAATATGTTGTTTCTTTTTATCTGCAGCATGTATAATAACCTCATCCTGGAAAATTTGTATGATTATTTTCCATTTTGTACAGACAAATATTGTAGTGGAATTCTTTTAGAAACTGGGTGAGAACATACCTGTCATGGATGTAGTAGGGGAGAACACCAAAAGACAACAAGAAGGAAGGGAAAAGACACTAGGCCTCACCGCTAGGGAAGGAAAAGGGTCACCACCTATAAAACCCTGCTCCTGGCCCTAACTCATACGGGGCACCTCTCGATGGTAGAGATGCCCATACACAGGAACCTAGAAAACCCTGGTGGCCCTCGGATGCCCTAATGGTAATGACAGGGCAGAGACTACCCGCTCCTTCCCTGGTGAAGGAACCAGCATCTCGCTGAGGCCTAGTAAACAACAAAGGTGGGGGGAATACAAATTAGAACAAACTGAACACTTAACTTCTAAGGTTGATGGATGATGGATGAACAGGACTTCAACTAGAACCACACTCCAGCTCTTCCAAAAACCAAATGAAGCTGTCAGATCACTAATGTGCAGATAATCTTTCAGACCTTCTAAAACCTGTCACCGGTGTGACAATACCACTGTTAAATAGATACAAGTACTTAGCGAACATAAAAGACGCCAGTGAGTGCACATACTCACATAGCAAATATGTGGCTAGTCGATGGTCTTTTAGTTTTTAGTGTTATGGACTATATTCATGCAGGGTTGCCAACTGGAATTTTTTTTTTTTCTGGGCAAGTTATCCAAGTATCATGTACAGGCAACATTTTATTTTTAACAAATTGGAAAACCATAATGAATAATAAAGATTATACAGTAAGTAATACACGTCAATAGCTCAATATACTGACAAGAGCTCATTACCAGTATTACCTGGAAACTGTGAACTAAAAATAATTACCTTGAAAATAACCCGCTCAAGTACCACCATCCTCAAAAAATCACTGACACATCAGTTTTTTTTCTCAAAGACACAGGAAAAAAAGTCACCGATTTTCACAGAATTTCTGGACAGTTGGCAACCTTTTATTCGAAGAGCCACCTGGGTCACTAAAGTCTAAAAGTCTTTTATGACCTGAGGGACAAAGTATAAAAAAAAAATACACTGCTTAAAAAAATACAGGGAACACAAAAATAACACATCCTAGATCTGAATTAATTAAATATTCTTCTGAAATACTTTGTTCTTTACATAGTTGAATGTGCTGACAACAAAATCACACAAAAATTAAAAAATGGAAATCAAATTTTTCAACCCATGGAGGTCTGGATTTGGAGTCACACTCAAAATTAAAGTGGAAAAACACACTACAGGCTGATCCAACTTTGGTGTAATGTCCTTAAAACAAGTCAAAATGAGTCTCAGTAGTGTGTGTGGCCTCCACGTGCCTGTATGACCTCCCTACAATGCCTGTGCATGCTCCTGATGAGGTGGCGGACGGTCTCCTGAGGGATCTCCTCCCAGACCTGGACTAAGCATCTGCCAACTCCTGGACAGTCTGTGGTGCAACGTGACGTTGGTGGATAGAGCGAGACATGATGTCCCAGATGTGCTCAATTGGATTCAGGTCTGGGGAACGGGCGGGCCAGTCCATAGCATCAATGCCTTCGTCTTGCAGGAACTGCTGACACACTCCAGCCACATGAGGTCTAGCATTGTCTTGCATTAGGAGGAACCCAGGGCCAACCGCACCAGCATATGGTCTCACAAGGGGTCTGAGGATCTCATCTCGGTACCTAATGGCAGTCTAGGAGTGGACTCCGGACACTCAGGGCCCACCTTCTCAGGATGGGACCTATGGAAAGCCCTGATGAGACGAGAGGCCTTAATGTCCGTCACTGGGACCCACATCCTCTCCTCAGGACCATAACCCTCCCAATGAACGAGGTACTGGAGGGAACCGCGGACAAGACGAGAATCCACAATCCTAGAGACCTGAAATTCAAGATTTCCATCAACCATAATCGGAGGAGGAGGCAAAGGCGAGGGTACAATAGGTTGAACATAAGGTTTCAATAAGGACTTATGAAAAACATTATGGATCTTCCAAGTCTGAGGAAGATCAAGACGGTAGGCAACAGGATTGATGACAGACAGGATCTTGTAAGGCCCAATAAACCTAGGACCCAACTTCCAGGAGGGAACCTTCAATTTGATATTCTTGGTAGACAACCACACCAGATCACCAACATTCAGGTCCGGACCAGGCACACGTCTCTTATCCGCCACACGCTTATATCTCTCACTCATGCTCTTTAGATTATCCTGAATCATTTGCCAAATAGATGACAAAGACGAGGAGAATCTGTCCTCATCAGGCAAACCAGAAGAGCCCTCTCCCGAGAAAGTCCCAAACTGTGGATGGAACCCATATGCACCAAAAAATGGTGACTTATCAGAGGACTCCTGACGACGGTTATTTAAAGCAAACTCAGCAAGGGACAAAAAAGAACACCAATCCTCCTGATTCTCCGCCACAAAACAGCGCAGATATGTCTCCAGATTCTGATTGACGCGCTCTGTCTGGCCATTCGACTGCGGATGGAAAGCAGAAGAGAATGACAACCGAACCCCCAAGCGAGAACAGAAAGCCTTCCAGAATCTGGAAACAAACTGCGTGCCCCTATCAGAGACTATGTTGCAATTTGACAATGTGGTCAATAAATGCCTGCGCCAGCGTCTTAGCATTGGGCAAACCAGGGAAAGGGATAAAATGCACCATTTTGCTAAAACGGTCCACCACCACCAGAATCACAGACTTCCCCGAGGAACGAGGCAAGTCCGTTATGAAGTCCATGGACAGATGTGTCCAAGGACGGGAAGGAATGGGCAAAGGAAGGAGAGGACCTGATGGCCGTGAATGAGGGACCTTGGCACGAGCGCAAGTCTCGCAAGCTGCCACAAAACCCTCAACCGACTTGCGAAGCGCAGGCCACCAGAATCTCCGAGCGATGAGATCCAGTGTGGCTCTTGCCCCCGGGTGCCCAGCAAGGACCGTGTCGTGGTGTTCTTTAAAAATCTTGTGTCTCAAAGCGAGAGGCACAAACAACCTCCCAGGAGGACAAAGATCAGGAGCTTCTGACTGGGCTGCCTGCACCTCTGCCTCCAATTCAGGAAAAAGAGCAGAGACCACCACACCTTCAGCCAAAATGGGACCCGGGTTTTCAAAATTCCCACCTCCTGGAAAACAACGTGACAGGGCATCTGCCTTCACATTCTTAACCCCAGGGCGGAACGTAACAACAAAATTAAACCTTGAAAAGAACAAAGACCATCTGGCCTGTCTCGGGTTCAGACGCTTGGCTGACTCCAAATAGGCCCGATTTTATTGGTCAGTAAACACGGTAATAGGGTGTCTGGCTCCCTCTAGCCAATGGCGCCATTCCTCAAAAGCCAACTTGATGGCCAACAATTCCCTATCTCCCACATCATAATTTCTCTCTGCGGAGGAGAGTTTCTTTGAGAAAAAGGCACACGGTTGCCATTTGGCAGGAGAGGAACCCTGAGACAAGACCGCACCCACCCCTACCTCAGAAGCATCAACCTCAACTATGAAGGGTAACGAAATATCAGGTTGTACTAGGATGGGAGCGGAAGCAAAACTCTCCTTGATATTAGAAAAGGCCTTACGCGCCTCTACCGACCAGGAAGAAAAATCTACCCCCTTTCTGGTCATATCAGTGAGTGGTTTAACAACAGAGGAATAATTCAAAATAAATTTCCTGTAATAATTGGCAAAGCCCAAAAAACGCATCAGCGCCTTCTGGTTCTCAGGAAGCTCCCACTCAAGCACAGCGCGGACCTTCTCGGGGTCCATGCGAAAACCAGAAGCGGAGACAAGAAACCCCAGAAATTGGATTTCTGGAACCGCAAACACACATTTTTCCAGTTTCGCATATAATTTATTCTCCCGCAGAATGAGCAAGACCTGACGTAAGTGTTCCTTATGAGTCTTGAAATCAGGAGAAAAAATCAAAATGTCATCCAAATACACTAATACAAATTTTCCCATTAAATGATAAAAAATGCTGTTGACGAAATGCTGAAAAACGGCTGGGGCATTCATCAAACCAAAAGGCATAACCAAATTCTCAAAATGGCCCTCAGGGGTATTGAAAGCCGTCTTCCATTCGTCTCCTTCTCTGACCCTAACCAGGTTGTATGCCCCTCTTAGGTCTAATTTGGAAAAGACTTTAGCCCCAACAACCTGGTTAAACAGGTCCGGGATCAGAGGAAGCGGATAAGGATCACGAATAGTGATACTGTTCAGCTCCCTGAAATCCAGACAAGGTCTTAAAGAACCATCTTTTTTCTTAACAAAGAAAAAACCAGCGGCAACAGGTGACTTCGAGGGTCGTATGTGTCCTTTTCTCAAACTCTCAGAGATATAAGCCCGCATAGCGACCCTCTCAGGTTGGGAGAGATTGTATAAACGAGATTTAGGCAGCTTGGCGCCTGGGATGAGATTAATAGGGCAATCATACTCCCTGTGCGGAGGCAAACCCTCAACTCCACTCTCAGAGAAGACATCCAAAAATTCTGAGAGGAAAGGTGGTACAGTCTTAGTAGAAACCTCAGAAACAGATGTTATGAGGCAATTCTCTCTGCAAAAGTTACTCCAACCATTTATTTGCCTCGCTTGCCAATCAATGGTGGGGTTATGTTTAGTGAGCCAGGGTAGCCCCAACACTAGAGGAGTAGGCAAACCGCTAAGGACGAAACATGACACATCCTCAACATGAGCATCACTCACAATTAAACGGATATTGTGAACTATGCCCTTTAATGATTTCTGAGAAAGTGGAGCTGGATCAATAGCAAAAACAGGAATATCCCTTCCCAAAGTGCATACCTGGAAACCATGAGTTATTGCAAATTGATTATCAATGAGGTTGACAGCTGCTCCACTATCGACAAAAATCTCACAAAAAATGCTCTTGCTCTCTAGCGCCACCCTAGCAGGCAGGACAAAACGGGAACTACAAGCAAACGGAAAACCTTCAATTTCCCCCTCAACCCTGCCAATAGTAACAGACGGAACATTTTTAAAAGATTTTTTCCTTTTTGTCTCTTTATTACTCCCAGAAAACTGCCTGAATCTCCTTGAGGGACAAACATTTGCCAAATGATTTATACCTCCACAACAAAAACAAACCCTCCCATGCGGGCTGAATCTTCTATTGTCAGAGGCAATCAACCCCAGCTGCATGGGCTCCTGCTCAGAAGGGGCTGACAGCGACTGAGACTCCTGCGCACAGAATGAGACCGCTGCACTGTTCCGAGACTGAGTAGGACAGGAAGGAGAGATCTCTCGTCTCTCTCTAAGACGCCTGTCAATACGAACGGCCTGAGACATAGCAGAGTCCAAGGAGATAGGCCTCTCATGAAAGGAAAATGCATCTTTCAATCCCTCTGAAAGACCATGGCAAAATTGACTTCGGAGTGCAGCATCATTCCAACCAGTATCAGCTGCCCATCTCCGAAATTCGGAGCAGTATATCTCTGCGGATTGTTTACCCTGGCATAACAGACGTAGTCTAGACTCAGCCAGAGCAATACGATCCAGATCATCATATATCTGACCCAGGGCTAAAAAGAATTCATCCACTGAGCGGAGGGGCCGTGCCCCCTCCGGTAGCGAAAAGGCCCAAGACTGAGCGTTACCCCTGAGCAGCGATACAATGATCCCCACCCTCCGTTCTTCATCACCAGAAGAATGGGGAAGAAGGCGAAAATGGAGTTTGCAAGCCTCTTTAAAACGCACAAAATTCTCACTTCCCCCAGAGAACGTATCCGGGAGCGAGATCTTGGGCTCAGCACAAACTCCATGAACGCAAGCTGAACCGGTCACTTGAAACTGAGAAAAAATCCTACGGAGATCAGCTACCTCCAATGAAAGACCCTGGAGGCGTTCAGCCAAAAGTGAAACCGGATCCATGCTTGAGACGGTTTTGGCGGCTGATAATGTCACGGATGGTGTACAGGAAACAAGACAATACCATATAAACAATGTCTCTCTGGATCCACAACTAAGGAACAAAGGGAGACCCCTGCAATAGAGCTGCCGCTCTCCCTCACTGCTCAGCCTATGCGAACACCCCAAAGGTGGATGGCCGCATATCCACGTTCCTCGGCTATCTATTACCTGAAGACCCTACAATAGTGAAGGGACACGACCACCGGCTCCCTACACTGACACGGAGGGAGTCAGGGTCACCTGGATCCAGAAAAGACAAAAACATAAATACATAAACAGCACTTATCTGCAGACGACTGACGACTGACGACTGGGAACTGGGAACTGGGAACAGCATGCACACACACTCCAGGAAGTTGTATCAGCCGCACACTACTGCATTATGGGGAGGAACTTAAAGGGTAGCGATCAGTCTGACTGCATGACAGCTGAGATAGACTAACGAGATGAGAAACTAAACCAAAACAAAGAAATTCAAGGAGGAGGATCTGAGAAGCTCCTGTGAGCGCTTCTCAGCTGTCTGGCTGTGACAGGCGGAGGTAGCGGTGCTGCTGCTGGGTTGTTGCCCTCCTACAGCCTCCTCCACGTCTCCTGATGTACTGGCCTGTCTCCTAGTAGCGCCTCCATTCTCTGGACACTACGCTGACAGACACAGCAAACCTTCTTGCCACAGCTCGCATTGATGTGCCATCCTGGATAAGCTGCACTACCTGAACCACTTGTGTGGGTTGTAGACTCCGTCTCATGCTACCACTAGAGTGAAAGCACTGCCAGCATTCAAAAGTGACCAAAACATCAGCCAGGAAGCATAGGAACTGAGAAGTGGTCTGTGGTCACCACCTGCAGAACCACTCCTTTATTGGGGGTGTCTTGCTAATTGCCTATAATTTCCACCTGTTGTCTATCCCATTTGCACAACAGCATGTGAAATTGATTGTCACTCAGTGATGCTTCCTAAGTGGACAGTTTGATTTCACAGAAGTGTGATTGACTTGGAGTTACATTGTGTTGTTTAAGTGTTCCCTGTATTTTTTTGAGCAGTGTATATGATAATAATAAAAAAGTATAAGAAAAATGGCCCCAAAAATGTTCCCTGTCCAAATCTCTTGCTTGCCAAGAACCTATTATGCAAAATTGGGCATGTAATTTATGTAAATTTACAGTAGACGGCAAACGCAAATAAAAATTAAATCTGTTTTAGGGTAATACTGTATTATTGCCAGAGAAAAAAAAAAAAAAAAAAAAGGCAAAAAGAGCTGATTTTTACAATATTTTGAGACTATAAACTAAAAAAGTAATAAAAAACATAAATCACTAAAATCATGTCACTAGCCATACAAATAAAATACAGTTGTTAAACTGAAAAATAGCCAAAACAAAATAAAAAACCAAGATGACCCTGGTCCTGATCTGGTTAATGTGAAGTGTGGAAGTAGAAAAATTCATGCACACTACCAGCCCAGTTGTTACAGAGAGAAGAAAGCTGTTGAGACTGAATCTAAACGAGTACCTGTTTCTGTCCTGAAAAGAAGAGTTTTTCTTCAAGAAGGGCATACATATAAATGAAGCAATTCTTATTTGAATTATTGCTATTCTGTATGTTTAAGAAGTCATTTAATTAACATATACAAATCAATACATTGATCTACACAATCTCATTTAGGCACCGTACTGTAAATTTCCCACTCTAACTAGCTCTTTGTATTCTTAATGTGTGTTGCATTGTATACTATAAACTATATGGATTGCCATTATGATACAATAATCACACAATTGAGACAGACAATGCAGTTTAATGACTGGCATGTAGAACTTTTCATGAAAGAATATATACTTCATATATCATTTGTTTAATTGGGAAGCAGCATAATAAGACATAATCTCCAATTGTTCTTGGCTGTGCCTGGAGACTGCTTTGTTCGATTTATATCAAAATGGAGCCAAGTTAAATTACACAATAAACTCGTTTGGATACTAAAACACTAAATACAGTTCTCATAGAGAAGTTTGTTTTAGTAACAGAAAACAGGAGAAAAAAATCATTGTAAAAAGTTTGCAAAACATCTTAGGCCTCTTTCATACAGTCCGTGTTTGATCATGAAAGAACACAAAACGATCTCTGCTCCACAGACGTGCCTTGGGCTGTACTGTACATACTGTAGCATTAGGACATATTTTGTGAATGGGCATACACAAAAATGTCATATTAAATGGAGAAGACCAGTAGCAGGATATACTGGTATTGAAGCATTGTGATTATGGATCCATAAGTTGGCCATAGATAATATGACATTTTGTTGTATGCCTAGGGGAACAGCTCAAGTGTCTATCCCTGAACCATCTTTATCATCCAGCCTGAGATAAATCTAGGGCAGGTCTAGACAGTCTTTGGTTACACCATCTACAGGTTTAGTAAATCTGGACTATTATGTAAGCCTTCTCCCTATGAATTACCAAGTAAGGGTGTAAGCCCACCTTTCCTTTTCCTTTGCTTTCTTATGACATGGTTTGCGCTCATTTTGTGCAATAAATGTCTACTGCAGAACAAAGGAACCTATGGTTAGTGGTCTAATAGCAGTGAACATGCACAAAAGTATCCCAATTTTCTTAGTAGCAAAGAAGAATATCAGCTTAGCATGTATGTTGGTTAACTAACAAACCAGTTTGAAAGCAATGTAATTTTGCTAATAGAGCGTTGTACCAGTCATGCACCAAAAGCCTCATTACCCTATAATTAGGCTTTCTGTGCACAATTTCTGTTACAATTTAGAAAAATATAAATTCACTATAAGACTAGGACAACACGATGACACTGTAAACCACGATTTGCAGTATAATCATGGCATCATTGTGCAGCAAGCCCTTGAGAAGTCAGAGCAAAGAGTCAGAGCAAAGGATGGGAGTGGTAGGTGCCCCGACTATGGTCTCCCCCAGGGTATTGCTCTCTAGAGCTGGTGTAGTGAGGAGGGAGCATCCTTTCTTCCCTCAGGGCACTCCCTGTATTTGGAGCTCCTGCCAAATGGTAGTTTGGGGTGCCCTTGATGTTGGTGCTTGTATGGGTGCCTGGCAGAAGATGTAGTGGCAGTGGCCAGCATGAGGTGTAGTAAGGGTCAGTAACCAGGCCAGGTTTAACACAACAAATTTACTTTATTTGAATGCAAAATAGTTCATCCAACAACAGTCTGTACACAGTGCAAATTCTGCCCATATGTTTGTGCATGAGTTAGGCAATGTTGGAAGCAATGGCCCTCTGGTTACACTGTCTGTTGCTAAAGTCTCTCTTAATAGAATCTCTGGCTGACGACTGTATTCTATTAATAATGCCTGCAATTTGCACGGCAGTGTGCAGGTTCAGTGATATGACTAGCCAAGTCATATCAGAGGTGTGTAGGATGTGTTAACTTGTTACCCCTCTACAGCAGCAGGGTCTGGAAAGCTTTACGTAGGTTACCTTGCTGACTGCCTCCTCGCTCGGCCATATAGATTCTCCAGTCTTGTCTTTCTTCCTCTTTTGCTGTAGCAGAAGCAGAGGATCCCATGAAGATCAGTTAGGGCTGTTTCTCACGAGCGTTTGCAGTCTAGAAATCACGCTTCATGTGTGAATGTGATCCTCACTTCTGGACACTGCTCATCTTGCCGGAGCGCACAGCATTATACTGATTTATAATGCTAATTGCCTCTGCATAACCTGATTGTTACAGAATCATAGTGACAGCTTTAGTTCAGTATGATCCTGTAGAAAGAAGGTCATGCAGAGGCACATAGCATTATAAATCAGTATAATGCCATGCGTTCCTGCAAGATGAGCAGTGTTCAGAAGTGAGGATCTTGCTCACACACGGAACATGAGTTCCGGACTGCACACTCTCATCTGAATGAGCCCTTAGTCTCCAGATTCTTCTCCCTGTCATGCCTGAGCTTAGGTTCCTAGTCAGTGATGGCCAGTTCGCAGTGTTCGCCAACGAACACATAAAGGCTGCCATCTTAACTCACAAGTCCGGCGATGCACAGGTAAGCCCTTACCTGTGCCGCGAGCAGGTCTGAAGCAAATGCGGTCACTGGGAGCAGGCAGTTCCGAGAACAGCCGCCGGGGGCCTTCATTGGGCTGTTCTCTGAACTGCCTGCTCCCGGTGACCGCACTTGTTTCAGACCGGCTCGCGGCGCAGGCACAGGTAAGGGCTTACCTGTGCATCGCCAGACTTGTGAGTTAAGATGGCAGCGCGCATGTGTTCGTTGGCGAACACTGCGAACTGGCCATCACTGTTCCTAGTTTACTAGTTTAACCTGTAAAGGCTTGCTATTCTTATTCTGCCCATCTGCCAAACTTCTGCCTGTTAACCAACTCTGATACTCCGCTGCCTGCCCTGACCATAGCCCGTCTATCGTACTAACTTTTTTTAAATTGGTTTCTGGTCCTCCTCTTAATATACATCTTATTCTCCATCAATATATATGTTTCATATCAGCTGTGCTGTTTGGGCAATTGGGCCCTTAAAGTCTACCCTCTACCCCATTCTCTGCAATATGTGCAAAGTCCAATAAACTCTGCTCTACAAAATACAGTAATTGTGATCTACACCATGCCACATTAAATGTTTTTTTTCAGGATTTACCAAATGATGGCCTATACTCTGAATAGGCTATCAATATCTAATCAGCTGGGGTCCGACACCCTGCAACCCTTTTGATCAGCTGTTGTACAGAGCTCTGTCCATTGTGCAGTGGACAGAGCAGGTTACTGCAGTGCTACTCCGATTGAATTGAATATGAGCAGTACTGCAGTTACCAGCTGTGTCCACAAAGGGTAGAGTCCTATAGTTTCGGCACCAACCTCTGCCACCAGAGCTACTGCAGAACAGCTGATCCGCAGAGGTGTGGAGGTGTGGAGTGTCGGGCCCCAACTTATTAGATTTGATGGACTATCCTGAGGAAAGACCATAACTTGTAAAATCCTGGAAACCCATTAGCAAGTGATACAGTCACATTTTCTCAAATACAAATATCCCCAAATCTCACTTTCTTTGGGCAAGTTGGTTTCATAGGACTTTCAAGATATTTATGCAGCAAGCACCCATATGTCATGGTTATGAGACTGTTAAATGCCACAAACTAGACTATATTGTCTATTATTTCTGAACAAGCCATCTCCAAAATAGGGTTAAAGGGGTTCTCTAGGAATTGAGAAAATTAAAATACGTAAATATTACTTTATTATAAATATATTCCCAAATACCTTTCATTAGTTATAATGGCTCGTTGTGTTTGGAGAGCAATTATTAGGAGGAATAAAATGGCCACCATCCTATTAGTCCACACAAAACCTGTCCTAATCACACAGGAGGACAAGTTACTTCAGAGCAGTGAGTTATAGAGCTGCCTCATCCTCCTCTCCTACTTGTCAGGGGTTATGGTCCTAAGTACAGTTTAATATGATCTTTATCTGAATCTCTGTAGGAACAGAGTTCATGAGGAGACATGAAGTACAGAGAGGAGGTGAGGATGTGGCTGTGTCCTGCTATGTAATTAGGACAGGTTTTGTGTGTACTAGTAGGACGGCGGCCATTTTATTTCTCCTAATGATTGCTCCCCAAACAAAACAAGGCATTATGACTAATGAAAGATATTTGGGAATATATTAATAATAAAGTAATATTTAGGTATTTTCATTTTCTTAATTCCCGGAGAACCCCTTGAAGCTTGATCCTGAGCAGCATGCCTCAGCTATAAAAACTGCATTGTGATGACTTGACCAAGCTGTTCCTGGAGCTATTAGAACGTTTTAAACACCCTTTCCATATGCTTAATTTCTAGTTGTTTTCAGCCTTTCAGATAACATAATTACCACAAACAACAGGTTTCTCATATCTGCATATATTTTGAGGAGCTCAAAATACCAAAAGCCCCTTACATTTCCATCACATCTTGTGAATAAGTAGTAAGGTAGGTCTGCCACTTAGGCCCCATCCAGACATGCAGAAAGAACAAAGATAACTTTTGTGTGCCTTCCGCATCTATGTGACCATTCCGCAAAGGGTAGAACATGTCCTATACTTGTCCGCAAAGTGCAGACCATAGACACATTGATTCCGCAACAAAATGCAGCATGCACATGGACTGCATCCATATTTTGCAGATCAACAGTTTGCAGACCACAAAACAGACAGTCTCTACTTAAAATGATAGTATTTCCTAAATTATCGTACTCACTTTAAACTATACCTTTACTTTTGCGTAAAAGCAATACCAAGATACCTAACAGCATATTTCGGCGGTTTATTTGGGGAGGTGCCTGGCATAATAGAATATGCTTAGCTAATTTACAACAACTAAAACTGTTAGGAGGCCCAAATTTCCCAGACCTATTGCTGTACAGTTTGGCAGCTAATTTTAGATGCACTTTATACTGGCTTTGAGGTTCCTCTCACTTTGCTAATGTTGAACTAGAGAGTCAATTTAACCAAACTAAACATCCCACTGCCCTATTACATTTAACTGACGTAGAACTCCCTCCAGCATTAAAAGATCACCCGGTTCTTTGGTCCACAATTCAGGCATGGCGGAAGGTCAGACATATGTGTAAGCTGGATAGTTCCCATACTCCTTTTAAGCTCTTTCTAGGCAACCCTAGGTTCATGGGGGAACGCCCACCTATAATTTACGGAACACTTGCAAATCAAGGTTGTCGCTTATTGTGGGATTTTCTTGATCATTCACATGAAATTCTTTATAATCAGGCACAAAGTTTTGTCAATAGATGTCTGGCAGGTTCAGTGAAGAACTCATTGGGAGCCTGCTTGAATGTTTTTATCAAACATGCAAGATCTAAGACCTCCTTTTCTAGTAATATTTAAAGGTTTTTACGCCCTACCATTTCATGGAATAGGGAAACAGTAACTCGGATATGGCTTTATTCAATTTTCACAGAGCATATATTACGCCATACCTCCAGCATAAAATGTCCCCCATGTCCACCTACTCATGGTCCAAATGTTGCTAATAAGGGACTGCCCTAAAATCAGGGAATTTTGAATAGAAATCCAATCTACTGTTTTGAGCACCTTTAACATTAGATTCCCCTTGACCCCACAGTAGGTTATTTTCAATATACTCCCTGATTCTCATCTCACTTTACCTAGAAACATTAAGACTTTATTACACATCTGGGCCGCAGCTAGTAAGAAAAGCATTTTGCATCACTGGCTCAACCCCATTCTACCCCCTAACTCTTTGGTGAGGAAAAGGGTAATGTTTCTTTTCAAAATGGATTGGCTGAATACCCTCATGAATCAAGAAACACTGACAAAACATTTTCTTTGAAATACAGTATGGTCTATTTTTGTTAATACACTTTCCAATACAATTAAATCCTGACTTATCTCTAATTTTGACACACTTCCTGGTACCTTTTAGAAGTTCTTAGTGGACGTAATCTTATTTCATTTTCTACATCGTGACGTCTTCATCATGACCTTGATGCACACAGATGTGGAGGGTTGGATATGGGTTATTCAGTCTTTTTGTCATTATTTTGTTCACCTTTGTCTTCATGATTTTAGATGTAAAAGTTTAATAAATAGATTTAAATAAACAGACATGGTTGTGTTCCTTAGGCCTTACTTCTCTTCAACTTTTATCGGATTTCAGTGTCTTGAGTGATGAGGCTTGTTCAGTCAAATAGTGAACAAATTTCCCACTCGGGTCCAAAACTGCTGTACTTGAGTCACCAAATAATATACCAAGGCTATTCAGGCAAGCCACCCATCCTCTTCGTTCGGCAGTTGTAGTTTTTCCAATTTCATTAGAGCTCCTGGCTTCCAGGCTAATTCTTTAATCAGTGTATCCTCCTAAACAAACATTCAGCATTATGCAGGGCATATAAAACCTCAGACATTAGTGTGAATCTACCAGGTTGGTACGACCAAGGGCTGAAGGTGGATTTAGGCTGCCCAATTTTTGGGAACGACCGATCTGCCCATCTAAATGTGCTGCTGATCACCCGATGAACAGGTTAAATGCTCGTTCAATGAGTGATGTTGTCATTCGTGCAGGCACATCAATCATTGTTTCTGGTCAGCAGATTATGCTGTCTAAACAGCACTGTCCTCATACTGTGAAGGAGATTGATGCAGGTAAACCCTTCCTTCCCAACAATCGGCTGTAACATCATGCGGTATAAACCCGCCTTGAGAGCAGTAGTTTTATCTTGATCAATCTTGGTGCAAGTCATAAACACAAAAATTTGTAAGGCCTCTTTCACACGGGCGAGACTTCCGCGCGGGTGCAATGCGTGAGGTGAACGCATTGCACCCACACTGAATCCGGACCCATTCATTTCTATTGGGCTGTGCACGTGAGCAGTGATTTTCACGCATCACTTGTGCGTTGCGTGAAAATCGCAGCATGCTCTACTTTGTGCGTTTTTTACGCAACGCAGGCCCCATAAAAGTGAATGGGGCTGCATGAAAATCGCAAGCATCCGCAAGCAAGTTGCTAGGAGACGATCGGGATGGGGACCCGATCTTTATTATTTTCCCTTATAACATGGTTATAAGGGAAAATAATAGCATTCTTAATACAGAATGCTTGGTAAAATAGGGCTGGAGGGTTAAAAAAAAAATAATAATAATTTTACTCACCTTAATCCACTTGTTCGCGGAGGGAAGGGAAAATAATACAATCTACACAACACCTAACCCAAACCCGAACTTCTGTGAAGAAGTTCAGGTTTGGGTACCAAACATGCCGATTTCACTCACGCGCGTGAAAAACGCATAAAATTTTTTTGCCCTTGCGCGGAAAAATCACGCATTTTCCCGCGACGCACCCGCATCTTATCCGGCCCAAAACCATGACGCCCGTGTGAAAGAGGCCTAAAGGTTGAATGTTCAAGGGACACACAGGAGACAGTTATAAGTTAAGTTGGCTTTACACTGCCAGACTGTCGGGCAAATTATCGAGGAAGAATATTTATATGAAAGCTTGTTCCCAATAACCTTCCTGTGTAAAGGTGTCGCTGATCATGCAATTTAAAAGGAAAACGATCGTTCATTGGGTGAAACAATCATTCATGTGGACATGTGAACCATTGTTTCTCGCAGCAGATTGTGCTGTCTAAACGTTAAGAAACAATGAATCTGTATGGGGATGAGCAATGGCAGCCATCGCACATCCCCACAGAGTGGAGGGGATCTCTGCATGTAAATGCAACGCTTTACCTCCACTGAGCCAGCAGGCATTTGTCGGAAAGGAAGCAATTGGAGCGATACAATTAACAATGGCCCTTACTCCCACACAGGAAGTCAGCGATCATTTGCACAGGACACCAGTGTCCATGAACCATCATTCTAATACAATGACATCTGCTCCTCTAGACCACTGTACCTCTCAACAGGTAAATGACTTCTCTCCAGGGGTGGATAGGCCATAGACCCTACAGGGAAATTTCCCAGAGGGACGATGCCCAGGGGGACACTCAAGCCCTCTTGATGGCAGTGTCATGGCTGTGTCTCGGTCTGGTTGTTGTGCGCAGTGACACGGTTGCCGCGCATGCTGGTTGCCATAGGCAACGTGTTGTTTTGCAGCATGTGTGTGCTTTCCTCCTTTCTCCTGGTTCCTTCCCTGTCTGGTGCTGGAGGGGTTAACTTCCTGGCTGGGTGTGGTCACTTGGTGTTTATATTGCCTGTGGCTTGTAGGTTGGAGTCAGTTGTCCTCCAGCCTCTGTTGGTGCAGGAGCCTTGCTCCTGTCCTGGGTGTTCCATCTGACCAGTCCTTGAGGGCCACCTATGGTGTGGGTTTTGTTTGGGGTTTTGTTGTATGTCTAGTTGTTGTTACATGTCTGGTCTGTTGGTGTTTGTAGTCCAGCATGTTTGCTAGACACTTCCCTTGTCTGTCTATGCCTTCGGTGAAAGGGCCCCAGGGTTCCCCAGAGAGGAACAACAAGTCAATGAGCAGCTCTGCCGGGGGCCGCCATGCACCCTGTCCGTATGAGGGTCCAGGTAGTTACTGGTTTGCTGGATTCCGTGTGTGTTGTTCTGTGCTGCGTCCTATTTGGTGTTCAGGTTCCAGTACTGATAGATGGGCTCCAGTCATTGTTGCTGCGGCAGGTAAGTGCTTGTTGTTCTGGGCTCTTACCTGCCGATCCAGTGGCTGTTCTCTGTCTTTCCCTTTTCTCGCATCTGTGTATGAGCCGTCCTACCATCTGGGTCCGCTCATACGGCTAGGAGTCAGGGCGAGGATTAGGGTGGCATTAGGAGCTGACCTGCTCCCTGTCCTCAATGTCTAGGCCTAGTTGTCATCCCCGTTTCCCAACGGTGTTCGGTGGGGAGTTTCCCCCCAGTCCCCACGTGACAGGCAGCAGGCCAGGTATATAATGATCTGAAGCTCAACGGCCATAGGTACCCTCCTGAACTCAACTGTATTACTGTCCTCATGATGGTCATACAGTTGAATACTGTAATGAGGGCGGCAGTATTTTGTGCTGTGCTGTGGTATTTGGTTCTGCTGGGGCGGCATTCTGCGCTGCACTACAGTATTGCAGGCCCCACCTACTTTTGTTGTCCCTGCCTACTTGTTTTGGCCTGTCTTCTGTCAGTTTGAACCCACCTACAACATGGGGCCACATTTAGGTTTTTTCCAGGGCCACTTTACGTTCCCAATCTGCCCCTGCTTCTCTCCCAGCATTCCTATGGTCAGGGTGAACAACAGAAGCAAAATACAAATGGATTACTACATGGCTTTCCAGTTCATTACATCATCGTAACTCAGATTTTGGCCATTTTTAAGGAATTTATTTCAACTGAATGATTTAGAACCTGTTTAGATTGATTAGTTTAAACAAGGCAGAAATATTTTAATGTCGACTTAAGTCAAGCATTCCTGGGTCAAACCTTTGACAGTGCTTTATCTAAGACTTAAATCAGTCATTTGCAAATACATGGAAGAATGGCTTCACTTAGATTGTAGGCTCCAATAAGCAGGATTTTTTTCAGCGATTTACTTATTGCCTTCCATATGCTGTTCTATTTATAAGATCTGCTTGCTCAATATGTCAATGCCTTATAATGGAATATTAAATGACAGAAAGATAAAATGCCGCACTATAATACTCACTCATCAATATAAAAAGGTTGACTGCATAATAACAGTAATACTGTATATTAATAGCGTATGTAATCTCAAACTTTAATAAACTCCCTTCTCTGGTTTTTGAGATTTTATGTAAAATAATTCTAGGCACATTGAAGCAGTCTGCCTCTTCTCTATGTGCTCAGTTAAGCATATCATTAAGTATAATGTCTGAATGAGTGCATGTACATGTAGTTACCTTTTCAATACACTTCTGTTAACGTTCATTCCATAGTTCTTCTCAGACTGTGGGAGGGTCAGTTTGGTTATCTGCCTGTTTCTAACCCTAGTTGCCTCCACAGAACCCCCCCAAAAAACTGTAGTGCAACATTATCGGGATCTTATCCCTCACGGACGGTAAAGGCTCTGTTACACAGGAAGCGTTCCCTTCCGCCCTGCTTTCTAGAGGAGGAGACCCCTGCTATTACATGCAGCGATCTCCTCCTCAGTATAGGGACTAGCGATTGGTAATGCATCGCTCGTCCCTATACTGTCTCATTGTTTGCCGGAAGCAGAGCTCCTATTACTCGATGCATTCTGCCGCTGGCAAACCAGCACTTTTTAAAGAGGACCTGTCACCCCTTCTCACATGCCTGTTTTATTAGCTTCATGCATTCCCCAAGTATTAACAATTCTGGAGCATCTATTCTTATGGCTCCATTCCTGGATAGGTCATCAGTATCTGATCAGTGGGGGTCCGACACCAGGACCCCCGCCGATAAGCTGTTTGAGAAGGCACTTTTTTGCAGCTTTCCCTAGGCCACGTGGCATCAAGTTCCTCAGTCACATGGCCTAGGCTCAGCCCAGCCCCATTGAAGTGAATAGGAATGAGCTGTGATACCAAGCACAGCCGCTATGAAATGGACAGCACTGTGCTTGGTGAGCAGAGAGAAGGCTGTGGCGCTACTGATTGGCTGGGGTCCCAGGTGTCGGACCCCCAACGCTCAGATACTGAGGAATAGAAATGGCATCAGTAAAAACATCTCAGGAAAACTCTTTTAAATTTGCCCCATTTTCCCAGTTGACCTCTTGCAGGACTTCATCCATTTCTGAATCATAGCTTTCTCCCATATCTCAGATGGCACTGGATGGAAGACAGATAAGGATCCTTCAACCAGGTCATATTTTGGGAAAGATGGGCAGACACTTTGGCTATATTATTCTGACTGTGGCTGGGAATATTATCCACATATGAGTATAGTTTCTCTACCCGCTGAATGCTTTGATTGGCAGATCTAAAAAAGAAAGTGTAAAAAATACATAGCAGACAGGCCAATAAAGCTGACACTATGATATTACACCAAGCCTGTACGCAGCAGGAGCTCTGCATGCGCAGTATATCATCACTCCAATTACCTGTGGCATGTTCTCCACTTTTAGCACCTGTCACTAGAGAACAGCTCTGGACTTATTAAGAAGCTTTTGATGTCAGAGCAGTAGCTTTAGATTTTTATTTGATGCTTCCTGACAATGGATCTACTTTGTTACATCTATTAACTAGACTCCGAAGTTTCAAACTAAACAGGTAGAAATTATGCCTTTTCCCCTCAGTCATTCTTCTTGTTGCCATGGAAACAGTGTCATGATGAATTAATTATACAGTCAACTTATCAAGAACTTTCCATGAAAAGCTGTACAAACAGGCTGAGCGTATGCAACTTTTTACTAATTAAATACTTAATAGCAAAAAGTCTAAGGGGCACATTTATTAAGACTGGCGTTTTAGATAAAATCCTGCACTGGAGGGGGATCCGCCGCAGTTATGTAGAGGCGCCGGCCTCTACATAACTTCGGCGGATCTACTGTCGCTTCTAAATGTAAGACAACTTCCAAGCTGTCTTACATTTAGACCATTTTCTACGCCTAAGGCCTCTTTCACACTTGCGTTGTCCGGATCCGTCGTGTACTCCATTTGCCGGAGGTGCCCGCCGGATCCGTAACACCGCAAGTGAACTGAAAGCATTTGAAGACGGATCCGTCTTCAAAATGCGTTCAGTGTTACTATGGCAGCCAGGACACTATTAAAGTCCTGGTTGCCATAGTAGTAGTGGGGAGCGGGGGGGCAGTATACTTACCGTCCGTGCGGCTCCCGGGGTGCTCCAGAATGACGTCAGAGCGTCCCATGCGCATGGATGACGTGATCCATGCGATCACGTCATCCATGCGCGTGGGGCGCCCTGACGTCACTCTGAAGTGCCCCGGGAGCCGCACGGACGGTAAGTATACTGCTCCCATGCTCCCCACTACACTTTACCATGGCAAACAGGACTTTAGCGTCCTGGCAGCCATGGTAACCATTCAGAAAAAGCTAAACGTCGGATCCGGTAATGCGCCGAAACGACGTTTAGCTTAAGGCCGGATCCGGATTAATGCCTTTCAATGGGCATTAATTCCGGATCCGGCCTTGCGGCAAGTGTTCAGGATTTTTGACCGGAGCAAAAAGCGCAGTATTCTGCGGTATTTTCTCCGGCCAAAAAACGTTCCGGTCCCCGCCACACCAACTTTTTTAGACCTGGTGTCAAAAAAAGAAGTGCTAGAAGTAAGTCTATTTTAGGCGTATTTCTGTTTATTAAATGACCCCCCTAAATATCCTAATAAAATCCCAGAATGATAACGTGGGCTATGTATGGGTTATAATCTGACACTTCAGATTACTTTTCATTTTATTTGGACATGTGATCTAAATACATGCGCACTGCAATCTCAATTAATTCAATTGACATTGAGAATTTGATATATATGTACCAGTTGTTGGTAGAAACTATGGTAAATTGGTAAAGCAGCCTATTGCATTACTTCAGATTTGTTTCCAGCGCTGCCTCTCTATGTCTGTAATATAACATAGTTTTTAAGAAATGTACCTTTTAAGAGAGGCAGCAGTGGAATCTCACTATGAGGAAGCAGTCCTGATATTTATGAGCAGTGGAGATAGCTTCGCCCACCTACAAATGATTGACAGCATTCTCCCTATTACCGTGCATACAGGGAATGGTGTCAATCAGTGGCAGGAGGGTGGTGGTGGATGGAGCTTATAAATATCAGGACTGCTTCCACATAGCAATTCCAGCACCACCGCTCCTAAAAGATAAATGTCTTAAAAACGACATTATGTACCGACAACAAGAGAGTCAAAGCTGGAATCAGTGCGCCTGCCACTGCCTTATGCTGCCTGATTGCCTTTATAGGCCATACACATTTTATTTTCTTTATTGTTGTATTGTATGTATTTTTTAAAATAAGAGATCTGCAACAGTTTTTTTTTTCTTTTTTCTTTTCTATTGTTTGGCTTATAGAGAGTCAAATTCTTTAGAAACGGCTCAAAGTGGTATAAAAAAGATACCCTCACCAATCCTATGATGCTCCTGTTCCAACTCTTACCAGGCCCCTGCTCAGATGCCTATCCAGTCTATCACCATCAGGGACCTGGTAAGAGAGTATACAAATCAGCTCTTAGCAAGCTCTGCCTCTAATGCCATCAGATGTAAGGTTGCTATCCTATTAGTCAACTTCAATCTTTTAAAGGGTTTCTGTCCCCAGAATTAACCCTATTAAACTAGCTGACATTAGCGATGTGCTAATGTCAGCTGAACCTAACTAGTCTATTCCTACTTTTATCTATGCCCCCGTTACTCCAGTAATATAACTTTTATAATATGCTAATTAGCCTCTAGAAGCGAGGGGGGGGGGGGCGTTGTTCCTGCTCCTAGAGGCCCTGTTCACCCACCTCTGCCCACGCCCTGCTACACTAGATTGACAGGGCCAGGCAGCGTTGGTCTCCTACTGCCGGCCCTGTCTGCCGTGTAAATCTGCCTGCGCCGTCCCGTTCAGTATTCGGGGCAGGTGCAGTGAATGAAGGGCGCTCGCTGGCTGCCGGCTTCCTCACTGCACCTGTGCCAAATACTGAACGGCGCAAGATTGCCCCAGCGCACAGGGCCGGCAGTTGGAGGTGAAGGCTACCTGGCCCTGTCAATCTAGTGTAGCAGGGCGTCGCCAGAGGTGGGAGACCGGAGCCTCTAGGAGCACCTAGAGGCTAATTAGCATATTATAAAAGTTATATTTCTGGAGTAAAGGGGGCATAGATAAAAGTAGGAATAAGCTAGTTAGGTTCAGCTGACATTAGCACATCGCTAATGTCAGCTAGTTTAATAGGGTTAATTCTGGTGGCAGAAACCCTTTAAACAGGCCTTGAGACATGATTTGGATAACCAGAGATATCCAGTAGGATATCCAGTAGAGATTTCCAGTAGGCTGAGGCTAGTGAGGCGTGAGGAAGCACAAACATCTGCTCCCACTACAAGGGTCTTTAGGACCACAGAATAAGATGGCGGCGCATGCACCACGCGAGGCCCAGCGTCTCCTCAGATTTTGCAAGTTAGCAGAGTTATTCCTGCTCATTTCAGGTCTATTCGTTCAGAGCAGCTTTGCTTTTACAATTTACACCCGACAAGAGCTTTTGGATATAGGATTACACAACTCCAACTGTTTTATCAGCAACCTTCGACTCATCCCTGAAATAAGAACACCCGATGCTTTGCAAGCTACTCTGCCGACCGGAAGTGCTCGAAGATGGTGCAAGGACCGCAAACAAAGGTGAGGGAAGCGCGGCGGGCTAACAGCTAAGCTAAGGCTAACAACATATCGGCATTCTTTACCCAGCATTTTCCTTGCTAATGTGCGGTCCCTGGTGAACAAAATGGATGAGTTACGACTATGGATCACCGACAACAGGATACTTATGGATTGTAATGAAACTCATGGAAACATGGCTACACAGCGGAATATCTGACAGTGCTGTCGAGCTGGTCGGACACTATACTCTCCGGGCGGACAGAATAGCAGATTCCGGTAAGACAAGAGGCGGAGGACTGTGCATTTATGTTAACAAGGCTTGGTGTACGAACTCTGTCATTGTTGGAAAACACTGCTCAGCTGACCTAGAGTATCTCATGGTTAAGTGTAGACCGTTCTATCTGCCGAGGGAGTTCACCTCCACTATAATAACTGCTGCATATATCCCACCGGATGCTAATGCCAAGTTTGCTATGAACGAACTTCATGCGGTCATCAGCAAACAACAATCTGCACACCCTGAGGCTGCATTGATTGTAGCGAGTGACTTCAACCACTATAATCTAAAGTCAGTACTACCTAAACTTCATCAACATGTCTCCTGCTATACCAGAGGGGATATAACCTTGGACCATGTCTATACAAACATTGTTGGAGCCTACAAGGCAACGCCCCTCCCCCACCTGGGACAGTCTGATCACCTTTCTTTGTTTCTCACCCCCAAGTACTTGCCGCTTATCAACCGTGTGAAACCATCAGTGAAGACAATCAAAGTGTAGCCAGTGGGAGTAGATTCTGTACTCCAGGACAGGTTTAAAGACACGGACTTGAGCATGTTTGCCTCTCAGGCCACCTGTGGTTCTCACACCAACGTTGATTCTTATACGTACTCAGTACTGGAATACATCAATACCACAAGTGACAATGTTACCACAGAAAAGGAGATCACAATGTACCAAAATCAGAAACCATGGATGAACAAGGAGGTGCGGCTTCTACTAAAGGCATGTGACATTGCCTTCAGATCAGGTGACGCTCAGGCCTACAGTACGTCCAGGGTAGACCTGAAGAGGGGCATCAAGAAGGCCAAGCACAGCTACAAGCTGAAAGTGGAGGAACACTTTGTCAGCTCTGACCCATGACGCATGTGGCTGGGCCATTCAGGCCATCTCTGACTATAAGCTCAGCAATTCCACACAGACAGCCATGACTGTGTCCTCACTCAATGAGCTAAATGACTTCGATGCTCGTTTTGATAAGGACAATGAGGAAAAGTTTGCAAAAACCCTACCCTCTGATGACTGTCATACCCTCACTCTCACCATCATAGATGTCCATAACGCACTGAGACGTATCAATGCTCGCAAGGCTGCTGGCCCTGATGGCATTCCTGGATGTGTGCTTCGAGCATGTGCTGAGCAGCTCGCAGGGGTCTTCACTGACATCTTTAACCTGTCATTTGCCCAGGCAATAGTACCAGCGTGCTTCAAGTCCACCTCTATTGTGCCAGTGCCGAAACACTCATCACCAATGTGCCTGAACGACTATAACCCTGTAGCACTCACACCTATAGTTATGAAGTGCTTTGAGTGACTGGTCCTGGCACATCTAAAGTTATGCTTGCCCCCCACACTGGATCCTCACCAATTTGCCTATCGAAGTAATAGGACTACAGAGGATGCTGTATCTACAGCGCTTCACTGTGTACTCTTACATCTGGACAACAAGAATTGTTGCATTACATGCAAGAATGCTGTTTGTTGATTTCAGCTCAGCATTCTATACAGTCATTCCTTCCAAGTTTATCACTAAACTTATGGAGCTTGGAATCAGCAACCCTATCTGTAACTGGATCATGGACTTTCTGACCAACAGACCCCAGCATGGTAGGTCAGGAAAAAACTGTTCCACCACCATCACACTCAACACCGGCACTCCACAGGGTTGTGTGCTGAGCCTGTTCCTCTACTCCCTTTTCACCTACAGTATGACTGCAGGCCTAGGTATGGATCCAATTCCATCATCAAGTTTGCAGATGACACCACGGTGATTGGTCTCATCACTGACAACGATGAGTCTGATTATAGGGAAGAGGTAAAGCACCTAGCTGTGTGGTACGCTGACAATAACCCGCTACTGAATACCAGCAAAATAAAAGAGCTCATTGTGGACTTCAGGAAGGAGAAGAGAGAAACCCATGACCCCATCCACATAAATGGCATGGCTGTTGAACGGGTTTCCAGCTTTAAGTTCCTGGGAACCTACATCTCTGAGAATCTGTCCTGGTCATCCAACATCTCTAGCCTGGTTAAGAAGGCACATCAGCGCCTCTTTTTTTTTAGGACATTGAAGAAAAAACACCTGTCTGCTGAGTCTGACATACTGGGTAACTTCTATTGCTGTGCGATAGAGAGCATCCTGAACAACTGTGTTACAGTCTGGTACGGTAATTGCTCTGTTGCTGACTGCAAGGCATTGCAGCGGGTGGTGAAAACTGCACAACGCATCCTAGGGACTCCACTTCCTGCTATTGAGGATGTTCACATCCATACTCACTTTCCCTCTACACTACTCCTCCCTCCATCCCTTCCTATGACCATGATCATGACTGTCATTCATTTATTCTCAACATTCATGATATGTTCATATTGGTTACTGCTATAGTTGGGACACTGTCATAGCATAAGTCTCTGCTATTGTATGTACTTACACTACATTGTTCACTATTACAGTCTGTCCATAGCGCTACTCTTCCACTTCTAGAGCTATAGCATTTTGCAGATCTGTTTACTATACATTTGTAAATTTGTACATACGTAGCACATCTGTATACTTGTTCATAGTACATCTGTGTATTCACCGTCTGTATAGCAATAGAACTTTTATCTGTATATATGTACAGTATACATCTGTTTATTTGCTCTCTATATAGCAATATAAACACCTGTATATTTAACTTATTTTTACTGTATGTAATCTGTACATAACTATTCCTACTTTCTACACTATCCTTATCTGTATATAACTTGTTTTTATTGCACTGCTGCCCTTTGCACTTCTGATTAGATGCAAACTGTATTTCGTTTCCCTGTTCTTTACATGTGTAATGACAATAACGTTGAATCAAATCAAATCAAACTAAGCTAGCAGTGATCAGCACTGGAGCAGTGGGGGATTGGTGAGAGTGACGTTCCTCTATTTTTTTCTACCACTCTGAGCTGTTTCTAAAGAATTTCCCCCCCTGGACAAAACTTTTAATACTTCCTATCACATTGCTTAAAGAGTATAGAAATATATTCGCAATAGGGGAAAAATCGAAAGTTATATACCCCCAAAAATTTAACTTTTACTTAATACGTTTAAGAATGGAACAAAACCCGAAAATCAATTGTACATAGATAATATAAAATCCTTTACTCGTGCCCGCACTGAGATATATATTCATATGGTGTACATGTATAACCACAGATCAGCAGGACAATAAAGCGACAACACCAGCATATAAGATACTCGTAACAATGCAGAGCAACACCGTTAGTTGTGATCCATAACTCACGGTTACTTGATACCATTCACTTAAGCCCATCCGGTCTTCAGGGTTAACAGCCGATAAGAGGGGATGGAGAAGATCTTCTATCCCTAGGGTGACCCTACTGCTCTCCCTGCCTAAAAGCGGAGCAACCACCCCGAAAGGGGCAACCCCACTTATCGGTGGCTAAACCCTGAAGCACCCTGGTTGTCCCTGCTGAAATCTTCACTTCCCCAGATGGCGGTGTCCACGTGGTTCACCGTCTTAGAACTGTAAGTCTGCTGGTTCTTAATAAACAGATCTCCTTCTCTTGCTTACTGTAGCTACATTTCTAGTCCTGTGTTTTCTATATGATGCCTTTATCGGGGGACCCTAGCAAATGTATAGGCTGGGGACCCTGCCTACATATCATGGCCAAGAATGGCTTTTTTATACATAGCATCTTCCTTTGCTGCTTGCTTATTCCCCTTATGAACCATGTGGACACCGCTGGCTTTTCTATACATGATTACCAGTTTGGACTCCCTGGACTCCTATAATCTTATTAGAAAAAACCCGGAGTATATATCAAATGTCCCGTTTTTTTCCCCCCTTTCTGGGCACCTACTGTAGCTCTATGGATGCGTCTTACATGTCTGAGCGCGTCTCTATAGGTATCCTGCTGCACGCTCTTCTCTCTTTTTTTGAATTGCCCAGCGCACCGTGCACTCCGGGGCCAGGTTCCCTCTGCAGCCGTGAGGGACTCCCGGCTTTTGGAGCGCATGATACGTTCCACCTGCTGGGCGTTCCACTTGTGCGTTCCACGGGACGCCGGATATCCTTCTCTCCTCCGGATATCCTTCTCTCCTACAGATCCTCTGACCAAAAGTGGCTAAATGATGTCAGACGCCTGTGATTCTTCGAGCTATAAAAGAGGCACCAATTTAAATGTAGGTGCTCTCTTTTTATCTAGGTGCCCACATGTATAATGTTCTTTTTCCATCAGACCATCATCTATATGTTTGAGTAGTTTAGGTTCATCTTCCTTTGCTGCTTGCTTATTCCCCTGATGAACCACGTGGACACCGCCACCTGGGGAAACGCGTCGGGAAGTGAAGATCTCAGCAGGGACAACCAGGGTGCTTCAGGGTTTAGCCACCGATAAGTGGGGTCGCCCCTTTCGGGGCGGGTGCTCCGCTTTTAGGCAGGGAGAGCGGTAGGGTCACCCTAGGGATAGAAGATCTTCCCCATCCCCTCTTATCGACTGTTAGCCCTGAAGACCAGCTGGGCTTAAGCGAATGGTATCAAGTAACCGTGAGGTATGGATCACAACTAACGGTGTTGCTCTGCATTTTTACGAGTATCTTATATGCTGGTGTTGTCGCTTTATTGTCCTGCTGATCGGTGGTTATACATGTACACCATATGAATATATATCTCAGTGCGGGCACGGGTAAATGATTTTATATTATCTATGTACAATTTATTTAGTAAAAGTTAAATTTTAGGGGTATTTTCTTCTGTGATATAACTTCCTATCACATTGACTGTGTCTGACAGTGCTGAGATAAGTGAAATGCACACTATGGTAAGTTTGGCCCATCACCATGTTATACAGCAGTATAGAAGAGAGTATGAGATGTGTCTGTCTTCACCATTCAATGAGGTTCAAAAAAGTTGGGAACCACTGTTTTAAGACAAAGGTGTTCTTTATAGAATTTGATATAGGTTCACAGTCTCTGTTAGAATCCATGTAATGCATAGTCTGTTCCTTTGGGCGTCAAAATCCATTGAACTATTTTTGACCACAGCAGTCTCTAACTTTACATTGTCCCTGATTTACAGTATTGGAGGTGAACTATCATGCTAATTGCACAATGACATAATTATTCTAGACAGCACTATCTCAATGTACATGTGATTACTTCCTTTTTATTGTATACTCAGATCCTATACAATATAATCTATCCAAAATAAACAGTACATGTGAAGAAATGGTGCTTGGTAAATTGACCCAGCTATGTTTAGTCAAGCATTCACATTACTTGTTGTACATAATTTAATTATGTTTTCTTTCTTTGCAGTTACTTAATTGTTTTGTGATCCCTGTGGTCATATTACTGTCCTGGTTTTTCTTACTGGTGCGATATAAGGTTTTACACTTCATTGGGGCAGTTGCCTGTATCTTAGGAATAGGCTGCATGGCTGGAGCTGACGTACTTATGGGAAGACAACAAAAGGAAGGTAAATCATACTTGTACATATTAACGCTGTTTTATAACTTCACTAGACAGAATTACGAGTCAATAAAATGACAATGTCTGTCGTGCCTGATGCAATCATTACAAGACCGTATGAAACAGTCAACCACTCTGTTCGGGACACCTCAATACGCTTTGTTAGTTTTGCACAATTTCAGGACATACAAACATCAGAGCTTATTAATATTATATTTTCAGCACTGATGTGAAAGCTCTTGGTCAGCCAGTTGTAAACCTAATTTGGTCTTAATACCACTCATGAATCAGCCTGTTAGCAGCAACTTTTATTATTGTTACTAGACATTAAGCCTGTTACAATAACGGATGCTAGAACAGTAGTGCATAAACATTAGTAGGAACAGTATATATTAAAGAAGTCAAAAGTAAAATAATAATAAAATTAAAATGGAAACGTATATATATCACAATACAGTAAGTATAATTATTATAGCCTTAGTGTAAAACTTTGTAACAATCTGCAATATACAATATCTGAAGCAGATATTCAGAAAAAATGTTTTTTTTACCTCTTGACATTTTTCTATAAAATTTCTTTATAGACAACATTTTTTGAAAATATTCTGTCTGAATCTGGCAACAGGAGCTGGCACTGACTGGTGGCTGAGACTGGTGGCATTACTGCTGGCTGTAGCTGAGATTGCTGTCACTGACTGGTGGCTGAGACTGCTCGAACTAACTGGAGGCTATGGCTAAGACTGCTGGCACTGATTGATGGCTGAGACTGGTGGCTGTGGCTGAGACTGCTGGCACTGACTGGTTGTTAAGACTGGTGGCTGTGACTGGGACTGCTGACTGTTGCTGTTGGCTGAGATTGCTGGAACTAACTGGTGGCTGTAGCTGAGACTGATTGCTGTGGCTGAGACTGTTGGCACTGACTGGTGGCTGGAGCTGAGACTGTTGGCACTGGCTGGTGGCTGTAGCTGAGACTGCTGGCACTGACTGGTGGCTGAGACTGGTGGCTGTGGATGGTGGCACTGACTGATGGTTGAGATGGCTGGCACTGACTGGTGGCTGACACTGCTGGCACTGTGACCGGTGGCTGTGGCTGTATGACTGGCACTGACTGCTGGTGCTGAGACTGCTGGTAGTGAATGGTAGGTAAGACCGCTGACAGGGGCTCGTCTCTATATGATTGATAATGCTGTGACTGCGAAACATAAATGGCGGTGGGACTGACGAACAGAAATGGTGGCTGGTAGGTCAGACTGCTGACAGGGGCTCCTCTCTATATGGCTTATAGTGATGTGACTGACTGAAATGGCGGTGCTCCGACACACTTGCTGGCGTGCTGTGACTGATACTGCTGTGAATTACTGAAATGGCGGCGCTCCGACTTGCTTGCCGGCGCGCTGGTGTGAGCGGTGCGGGGGGGGCGTGTGTAGCGCAGTTTTCTCATTGATCGGTGCTAGGGCTGCAGCAAACGATTATTTTAGTAATCGAGTATTGTTTTTACAATTAATCGAGTAATCTAATAAGAAAAAATTTAATTAATAGATTGTTTTCCTTTATAAAAACTCATCAGACCCCCTGCCATCAGTCCCCAACACCGTTCGTTTTCCCCTGTGCGATCAGCCCAAGTGCATCAGTTCCCCCAGTGCCATCAGCTCCACTATCCCCCAGTGCCATCAGCTCCCCCCGTGCCATCAGCTCCATTCCCCCAGTGCCTTCAACTATCCCCCACCCCAGTGCCTTCAGCTCCACTCCCCCAGTGCCATCAGCCCCTCCATGACATCCATTGCCATGTCCCCCACACCCCCAGTGCCTCCATTCCATCCATTGCCATGTGATGTCCCCCACTGCCATCAGATCAGCCCCTCCATGCCATGTCCCCCACTCATTCCAGTGCCATCTGCCCCTTCATGCCATCCCTTGCCATATCCCCCTTCCCAAGTGCCTCCATGCCATCCATTGCCATGTCCCCCTCCCACAATGCATTTATTGCAATGTCCTCCTCCCCCAGTGCCTCCATGCCATCCATTGACATGTCCCCCTCCCCCCAGTGCCTCCATACTATCCATTGCCATGTCCCCTCCCCCAGTGCCTCCATACCATCCATTGCCATGTCCCCCTCCCCCAGTGCCTCCATGCCATCACAGCAGTGAAACAGTGCCCTGAACAGTGGCCTTCACACAGTCCCTTATTGTTTCATGGGACAATGAGCTCCTCTTGCTTGCTGTCGGCCCAGCTATGTGAATGGGAGCGCACCCTATCTCTGTACACTCCCATGCTGTGCGCTCCAGGGTACAGGAGTGATGCTTCTGTTTACTTGAGAGCAGGACATCACAGTGTTACGGGGATGCTGTGCTCTGGAGGGTACAGGCAGTGAAAGGGTTGCCAGCAATAAAATAACCTGCGCTTAGTCCAGCAGCAGGCAATACCCACCCTCCCTCCACAGGGAGCTCCTCTTGGCTGCTATCTGTGAATGGGAGCGCACAGCACCTCTTTACACACTGATGCTGTGCGCTTCAGGACACCAGTACTGAAAGGGTGTCCAGCAGTAAGATAACCTGCACTTCACCCAGTGGCAGACAATCTTACTGCTGGTGTCCTGGAGCGCACGGCATCAGTGTGTACAGAGATGCCGTGCGCTCCCATTCACAGATAGCAGGCAAAAGGATCGCGCACTGGTGTGGGAGCGCGTGGAGCGCTGTGTGCTGATAGGTCCCTGTGCCTAGTGTAAAAATCGGCACACACGCACAGACACATCGCAGGCACAGAGGGATTTTATTATATAGAATTACTGTTTGAAGATATATCGCAGTGTTCTACACGTGGTATAGCCTTGAGAAAACTCTCCAGATGCTATATAAAGACAATGGTATGTTTGAACCAATATTTCATGTGTTGCATCTAAATTCTTTAAATATTCCATTTTCTATCTTGTCCACAGAATTTTTTCCAGGAGATAGCAAACTAATTGGGGATGTCTTGGTTCTTGGTGGTGCTACTCTGTATGGAATTTCTAGCGTGTGCCAAGAGTATATTGTTCGAAATCTCAGCCGAATTGAATTACTAGGCATGATTGGACTTTTTGGATCTTTCTTCAGTGGAATACAGCTGTAAGTATGTGACGTGCCAGGATTCCTCTACTGATTGTTTGGAAAACATACAGTGGGATGCGAAAGTTTGGGCAACCTTGTTAATCGTCATGATTTTCCTGTATTAATCGTTGGTTGTTACGATAAAAAATGTCAGTTAAAAATATCATATAGGAGACACACACAGTGATATTTGAGAAGTGAAATGAAGTTAATTGGATTTACAAAAAGTGTGCTATAATTGTTTAAACAAAATTAGGCAGGTGCATAAATTTGGGCACCACAAAAAAGAAATGAAATCAATATTTAGTAGATCCTCCTTTTGCAGAAATTACAGCCTCTAAACGCTTCCTGTAGGTTCCAATGAGAGTCTGGATTCTGGTTGAAGGTATTTTAGACCATTCCTCTTTACAAAACATCTTTAGTTCATTCAGGTTTGATGGCTTCCGAGCATGGACAGCTCTCTTTAAGTCACACCACAGATTTTCAATTATATTCAGGTCTGGGGACTGAGATGGCCATTCCAGAACGTTGTACTTGTTCCTCTGCATAAATGCCTTAGTGGATTTTGAGCAGTGTTTAGGGTCGTTGTCTTGTTGAAAGATCCAGCCCTGGCGC
Organism: Bufo bufo; assembly: GCF_905171765.1. NCBI lineage: Eukaryota > Metazoa > Chordata > Amphibia > Anura > Bufonidae > Bufo > Bufo bufo. The sequence goes on from NC_053392.1 coordinate 349,355,280, forward strand.
AGCTTCAGCTTTGTCACTGATTCCTGGACATTGGTCTCCAGAATCTGCTGAAACTGAGTGGAATCCATGCGTCCCTCAACTTTGACAAGATTCCCAGTCCCTGCACTGGCCACACAGCCCCACAGCATGATGGAACCACCACCATATTTTACTGTAGGTAGCAGGTGTTTTTCTTGGAATGCTGTGTTCTTTTTCCTCCATGCATAACGCCCCATGTTAGGGCCAAATAACTAAATTTTTGCTTCATCAGTCTACAGTACCTTATTCCAAAATGAAGCTGGCTTGTCCAAATGTGCTTTAGCCCACCTCAAGTGACACTTTTTGTGCTGTGGGCGGAGAAAAGGCTTTCTCTGCATCACTCTCGCATACAGCATCTCCTTGTGTAAAGTGCGCCGAATGGTTGAACGATGCACAGTGACTCCATCTGCAGCAAGATGATGTTGTAGGTCTTTGGTGCTGGTCTGTGGGTTGACTCTGACTGTTCTCACCATTCGTCGCTTCTGTCTATCCGAGATTTTTCTTGGTCTGCCACTTCGAGCCTTAACTTGAACTGAGCCTGCGGTCTTCCATTTCCTCAATATGTTCCTAACTGTGGAAACAGACAGCTGAAATCTCTGAGACAGCTTTCTGTATCCTTCCCCTAAACCATGATGGCGAACAATCTTTGTCTTTAGGTCATTTGAGAGTTGTTTTGAGACCCCCATGTTGCTACTCTTCAGAGAAAATTAAGAGGAGGGAAACTTACAATTGACCCCCTTAAATACTCTCTCATAATTGGATTCACCTGTGTATGTAGGTCAGGGGTCACTGAGCTTACCAAGCCAATTTGAGTTCCAATAATTAGTTCTAAAGGTTTTGGAATCAATAAAATGACAACAGTGCTCACATTTATGCACCTGCCTAATTTTGTTTAAACAATTATAGAACACTTTCTGTAAATCCAATAAACTTCATTTCACTTCTCAAATATCACTGTGTGTGTCTCCTATATGATATTTTTAACTGACATTTTTTATCGTAACAACCAACGATTTATGCAGGAAAATCATGACGATTAACAAGGTTGCCCAAACTTTCGCATCCCACTGTATATGGAAGTATGAATAAGGGTCCTATTACACGGCCAGTGCTGGGCTGTTACAAGCCCTGAGATTACTACCCTCATATACTTCACATTATGCTGGCAGCATATGCTCCGTTTAAACAAGGAGATGTTCTCCCGCACAGAGAGCATTTTTATACCCACATGAAAGATCAAATCAGGTGGCACCTAATAATGTATATGAAAACAGCTTTTCTAAACTAGACAATCTATCAAGATCCACTGGCTCATCTCTCCAGGTGCCTAATGTTCTTCTCCTGGCCACTGCTGTGTTTCTGCATTGCGCCACTCTGGTCATGTTTTATATACATGCGCCAGCTCCTGCTCTCTTAAAGTGCTTACTGATTGCCCCAGACTTTGTCCCAAGCCCAAGTGCTCCAGGCTTCCTAAGGACTTTTTCACCATCACGCTGTGTCTGAGGAAGGTCCTTTTCTTTCTTGTGTCTGCAAAGATGTTTGTTCCTGCTTCATTTGGTATTTGTCCGGCATGTGTTCTTGACCGCTTTGTTCTGTGTCCTGCCTGCCATGACCTCTGCTGACCTCCACTTACAACCAAACTCTTCCAGCCTTGACCCCTGCTCCATTTGTGATTCCTTCCTTCTCCCATGGCACTGAGTATTAGAAACACCTTCCTGTCTATATTTCAGATTCCTCCAGGGTTAAATCCCTGGGATTTACTGTGGGAAAGTCCATAACTCATGGGGGTTCAAACGGTTGTCCAGTGTAGAAAATAGGAACCCTTATGGTTGTAACGTGTGCCCCATAAAAAGAAGAAACACACTCACTTGTCTGCAATCTTGCAGTGGCTGCGCCGCTTCCCTGTTCCCGGCTGTCTCTGGTCCCTATCATTTAAGCAGATGTGACCACTGAGGGCTGTGATTGGCTACAGCAGTCATGGGACTAAGCTACAGTACTTCCTGGTCCAGTGGGCAGAGGAAGTGGCAGAGAACGGGGCAGCAGTACATACATGGTGCCACTGGTTCAGTCTATGACTCCATTTATACAACTCCTTAAAACATAGTATTGTTTAACCCCTCAAAACAAATGATGCAATGTTTGAGTCCGCTCACAGTCAACAACATTTGATTGTTTGATATTCAAGAGCAAACTTTGAGCAAACTCGAGAAATTCTGAATATGTCACCTTTCTGGTATTTAGCTCAAACTTGATTACTTATCTTTGTATAGCTAAGCCTTTCAAACAGATTCTGACAGAAGCTTAGGGCTCTTTCACACTTGCGTTGTCCGGATCCGGCATGTACTCCACTTGCCGGAATTACACTCCGGATCCGGAAAAATGCAAGTGTACTGAAAGCATTTGAAGACGGAACCGTCTTCAAAATGCTTTCAGTGTTACTATGGCACCCAGGACGCTATTAAAGTCCTGGTTGCCATAGTAGGAGCGGGGAGCGGGGGAGCGGTATACTTACAGTCCGTGCGGCTCCCGGGGCGCTCCAGAGTGACGTCAGAGCGCCCCATGCGCATGGATGACGTGTCCAATGCGATCACATGATCCATGCGCTTGGGGCGCCCTGACGTCACTCTGGAGCGCCCCAGGAGCCGCACGGACGGTAAGTATGCTGCTCCCCGCTACACTTTATCATGGCTGCCAGGACTTTAGCGTCTTGGCAGCCATGGTAACCATTCAGAAAAAGCTAAATGTCGGCTCCGGCAATGCGCCAAAACGACGTTTAGCTTAAGGCCGGATCCGGATCAATGCCTTTCAATCGGCATTAATTCCGGATCCGGCATTGCGGCAAGTGTTCCGGATTTTTGGCCGGAGCAAAAAGCGCAGCATGCTGCGGTATTTTCTCCGGCCAAAAAACGTTCCGTTCCGGAACTGAAGACATCCTGATGCATCCTAAACGGATTTCACTCCATTCAGAATGCATGGGGATAATCCTGATCAGGATTCTTCCGGCATAGAGCCCCGACGACGGAACTCTATGCCGGAAGACAAGAACGCAGGTGTGAAAGAGCCTAACAGGATTTTAGAATACAAATCCTCAACTATATCAGTCAGTTAAACTGTTCAGCACTGGACAAGGGGCCTCAGTCACAACTACTCTATAGGGATGCAACAAGGATGCAGAATTCATGTATAGGTGTACAGAGCACATAAGTGCTGCTGAGGAACGCTGGTGTCCTAGGTTCAAATCTGACCAAGGGCAACATCTGCTTGGAGTTTGTATGTTCTCCCTGTGTTTGTGTGGGTTTCCTCCGGGTACTCTGGTTTCCTCTCACACTACAAAGACATACTGATAGGGAACTTAGATTGTGAGCCCCATTGGGGACAGCGAGTGACGGTAATGTCTGTAAAGCACTACGGATTATGCTGACGCGATATATAATAAGTAATAGGTAATAAGTGAATACACAGGTATTTTAAATATTCACTTGACATTTCCAATATTAGAAAATAATTGTGAGCTGAATATTTGCCATTTCAAGTCCGAGTATCTGAGCCTCTTTAAGATCTATCATTAATGGATATACAAATCAAAGCATATCTTTCTCCAGAACAAAACAATTTGCAAGTTTGTCTCAAGGGTCCAGCATCTTGATGCGTCAAGGCACCATTAGTGTGTTCGGATAATTACTGTATCCAATTAAAGCGGTTGGTCCATCCCACACATTGGTGGCATATCACTAGGATATTCCATCAATGTTAGATAGGTGTGGGGTCCCACCTTGGGGACCTGTACATATCTCTAGAATGGGGCCCCCAAAAGTGAAGGAGTGTGCAGCGTGCTCTCCATTCACTTCTGTGGGGGTTCCACAAAGAACTGAGCCACTGAGCATTCTATGCCATCAATGTGTTAGATGGGCCAGCCCCTTTAAATTCTGTTGCATAGGGTGGACAAATATTCAATATCTTTTTTTAAATAATCTTTAGTTTTATTTAATACATACATCCAATTGTAGATATGAAAACTTATACAGATGAATTATATCCCTGACACTCCTCTCCCCCACGTGCAAATACAAAATCGCTCCAGATATGATGGTAGAGAGGTGGGGAGAAAACACAAAGAAAAAAAAGGTCTAAAACTATTGATCCCCGATCTTATAAAATCATCCAGTTGATTTGCAGTAGTAAAAAGGATTCTAATTCCTAATATACTTAGGAATCTTTCTCCTCAAGTTATCAGTATTACATTTTCGTCCGCAAAACTTGTTCCAGTTCCTGTAGGATGGAAATCCCAGAAAAAAATCAAAACATCAGTTGGTATTCTGTCTTAGATATATTGCATTGTAATCTTTATTTTACTCTTTTCTTTATAATGCAACCTATTCCACAGATTTATTACTACTTTACCTGTAGCCCATTTTTAATTCATCCATACATTTTATAATATTCAATTTTAAATACTGAAAAACATAATTTTATCATGAAAATGCATGAACACTCTCCCTGATACTAAGTTCCTAGGAGTAGTGTGAGAATCTTTCAATCAAACCTCTGGCTTGTAGATATGTTCTTATACAATATTTCTAGGATTGTATTATTTCAGGGGACCTTGGCAGGAGCAGAGAAATAGAAGTGGGAAGTTGTTTTTAAAGGGAACCTGCTGCATTGAACAAGGCATCTGATCTGCAGGCAGTAGGTTATAGTGCAGGAGGAGCTGGACAGATTGATGTAAACTCCACACTTTCTATGCTAAGAAGACCAGTGGGTGGTCTTATTAGGGATTGACAGGGATTCTGTATGTACGCTCATGCAGTTGAGGTTGTCAATCACTAAATAGCAATGCTCACGTGAATCATATCCTAAACACAGAAAGAGCAAAGATTTCAATGAATGAAATTAAAATTTTACAGATTTTTTTTTACCCCACAAAGGGTGTCAGAACATCACCAATCAGATACTGATGACCTAACCTTTGGATAGGTCATCAATATCAGTAGCCTGGAAAACTCCTTTAAATTCTAACAATGTAAAGTCCTTTCAGAAGTAAATAAGTTGTGATTGTTTACACTTTGGAAACTTAGAAAACCTGTTAAAAAAGATAGGTTTCTCCCTAGAGGTCTTCAGTGCAATAAAGTAAAACATATATGTATTAATTTTTTTAATAATTGCTGAATCTCCCAATTATGCACTATAAAAGAAAATGCATTCTTAGCATTAGAGTCAGCTCTCCTTGGCCTCACAATGTCTCAAGAGGCAAGTAGAACATTTGTAGGAAGAAGACTTCCAAGATAAAACATACAGTAGGTCGATATGAAGTCTGGCTTGGAAGCAATTGCTGCATTTGCACATTCTAAATTCAGTACTGCATACACAGGAAATTGTGGGCACAAACTTTTACCACAGATTTAATACTGATGACCTATCCTCATGATAATGCCAAGAATTCAATGACGTCAGGATCTCCCTCAATAGTATATTTATTAAATCAATCCAACATATACAGAGAAATGTGATCTTTCATCTACAACTTGGCTTTTCTCAAGCATGTAGTCAAAACTGTAGTGTTTTTCTGTAAATGTTGGATTGGTTTATTAAAGATAACATTCAGGAAAATACTGACGCCATACAATTCTTGAAGTTTACTGATCTCTGTGCTTGATGTGGATCCATCAGCAAGATGTCCTGGTGCATTCCTGATGGGAGATGATGAGGGTCATTGATGTTGTTCTCAACTCTATATGTTAACTACCTTCAGGATATGTCACCAGTATCTGATCAGTGGGGGGCCGACTCCTGGCACTCACGCCGATCAGCTGTTTGAAGAGATGGAGTGCCACGGATTCTTCCTAGGCTGGTGACATCATGTTCATTGGTTACATAGTGTAGGCGCAGCTCAGTCACATTCATGTGAATGGGGTGAGCTGCAATACCAAGCACAGATGCTATTCAATGAATGGTGCTGTGCTTGGTAAGCTGTGAACAGGCCGTGGTACTCACCAAAGTATCGAAGCCTCTTCAAACAGCTGATTGTTGGGGGTTCCAGGCATCAGACCTCCACCGATCAAATACTGATAACCTATCCTGAGGATGTGGGGGATTCAGTCAGCACAACCCTGTATGCAGGTGCACATCGCTATGGCAAAATACATATACAAACGCAAAATACAAATGCAATAGCACTCTGCAACCGGCACTCTGCCCTGCCTCTATGCTGGATGTTGAATGAGGCATTGGTTTACATTTTGGCCAAAGCGTAATAAGGCACTCACCACGTCAAGGTCGCCTCTATGAGTGGTCCCTAACACTAGTACCTACCTGTTATGGGCCATGATAGCCACACAAAGTCCAGGGAGCGCAGGTACAGCATGCATGCCAGGCACACTCTGCTTTTGGAGGATGGTTCATCAGTACTAACCCATACAGTACCAGCGCCGTACATGTATGGTGCTGGCTACTGTATTTAAAATACCAGCGCGTAGTACTACAGTGCGCTGATCTGGTGGGAGCAGGAGCTGCGCCCACCCTGTCCGTTGCAGGGGTCCGGCAGTGACTGATAGCCAGACCCCTGGTGTATGCGCCGGCATCGGTGAAAACACTGATGCCGGCGCATTAACTCTAGATGTGCCGCGGTCAGCGCTGACTGCAGCACGTGCGATGTATAGGGAGGGAGAGAGCTGCCATCGGGTCCCCGCGCTGCTGTGATGGGGACCCGATTGCTTGGACGGCAGCCTGATGTAACCTCATCCTGCAAAAAATGAGGCCCTACATAAGACAATTACAAAAAATAAAAACCAATGGCACCCTTAAACCAATCCATCAAAATCTGCTTCAAATGCTATATGGCGCTCATTCCCTTCTGAATCCTGCGAGGTGGCCCCCCCAGCACTTTACCACCACATATGGGGTTTTGCCGTATTTAAGAGAAAATGGGTAACAAATTATGGGGTGCTTTTTCTCCTGTTACCCCTTGTGAAAATGAAAAATTTGAGGCTAAAGCAACATTTTATTGGAAGAAATGAAACTTTTCATTTTTACAGCCAAGTGTTTCCCAATTCCGTAAAATGCTTAGGGGGTCAAAGTGCTCAGTACCTTATATACACTGCTCAAAAAAATAAAGGGAACACAAAATTAACACATCCTAGATCTGAGTTAATTAAATATTCTTCTGAAATACTTTGTTCTTTACATAGTTGAATATGCTGACAACAAAATCACACAAAAATAAAAAAAATGGAAATCAAATTTTTTAACCCATGGAGGTCTGGATTTGGAGTCACACTCAAAATTAAAGTGGAAAAACACACTACAGGCTGATCCAACTTTGATGTAATGTCCTTAAAACAAGTCAAAATGAGGCTCAGTAGTGTGTGTGGGTCACGGAGGAGACCGAGGATGTCAATCATCTTTACAAGAGTGTGCCAAACGGTGAGAGGAAGGAGCCTCTAGGTGCTGCAGGAACACCCCACTAGCACCTAGAGGCTCATTTGCATATTATAAAAGTCATTATTTAGCGTGCACGGCGGCAGGCAGGGAGATATAAGTCATACAGTTATGTTCTGCTGACATTAACACATCGCTAATGTCAGCCAGCTACATAACGATTTTTCTGATGACAGAAACCCTTTAAGATCAGGCACCTTTTTAAGGAGCGCCTATCAGTAGGTTGAAACTTTAAATATACATGCATAAATTTCACCCACAGTGTGAATAGCTACATTGCTGTATTAGAAAACTATGTATGAACTGTAATACACCCCTGATCCTGAGGACCACGTATCCTTGTCTACAAGGGCTGCAAGTAGGCATGATATACTTCATGATATGTCTAATGGAAATCCAGCCCTTTCTTCAGGAATGTATCAGATCAGCATTTTATTCTTTTTAACAACATTCTTTGAAATTATTTACTGGTTATATTTAGCTAATTGGCAACATCAGATGTTGTCTTTTTTAAGGGGATCAACAAAAGATATGAGTCAGAGTGGAATTCACTTAACGTGACATCCAGGAACATCTTTAACCACCATGAGATATTTAGCACTTTTTTTCATAAGAAGAAGCGCCTGCGGTCATGTGATCCTCCATCTTCATCTTTCCTGTCTCCAGATTTGAAAAATAGCTGATTTTATTATGAGAAATTCACTAGAATTGAATTGCCAAAAATTCTGAATTGACAAATTTTTGGGGAAATCTTGGTTCAAATTCAATTTGTTTAGAATCAATTCGCTCATCGCTAGTAAGTAGTAATGATGTACTGTACTGTCTGCCTAGCATTCTGATAGGGGGCACTGTTTGGCTTGCACAGATATGGTGGGGCACTCTGTGGCTGGTGCAGTTATGGTGGGGCACTGTGTGGCTGTCAGTAAAGGGGGTACTGTCTGTCTAGCACTCTTATAGGGGGCACTGTTTGGCTTGCACAGTTATGGTGGGGCACTGTGTGGTTGTCAGTAAACAGGGTACTATCTGCCTAGCACTCTTATAGGGGGCACTGTTTGGCATGCACAGTTATGGTGGGGCACTGTGTGGCTGGTGCAGTTATGGTGGGGCACTGCGCGGCTGTCAATAAAGGGGGTACTGTCTGCCTAGCACTCTTATAGGGGCACTGTTTGGCTTGCACAGTTATGGTGGGGTACTGTGTGGCTGGTGCAGTTATGGTGGGGCACTGTGTGGCTGTCAGTAAAAAGGGTACTATCTGCCTAGCACTCTTATAGGCGGTTACTGTTTGGCATGCACAGTTATGGTGGGGCACTGTGTGGCTGGTGCAGTTATGGTGGGGCACTGTGTGGCTGTCAGTAAAAGGGGTACTGTCTGCCTTGCACTCTTATAGGGGGTTACTGTTTGGCATGCACAGTTATGGTGGGGCACTGTGTGGCTGGTGCAGTTACGGTGGGGCACTGTGTGGCTGTCAGTAAAAGGGGTACTATCTGCCTAGCACTCTTATAGGGGGCACTGTCTGCCTAGCACTCTTATAGGGGGCACTGTTTGGCATGCACAGTTATGGTGGGGCACTGTGTGGCTGGCGCAGTTATGGTGGGGCACTGTGTGGCTGTCAGTAAAGGGGGCACTGTCTGCCTAGTACTCTTATAGGGGGCACTGTTTGGCATGCACAGTTATGGTGGGGCACTGTGTGGCTGGTGCAGTTATGGTGGGGCACTGAGTGGCTGTCAGTAAAAGGGGTACTGTTTGCCTAGCACTCTTATAGGGGGCACTGTTTGGCTTGCACAGTTATGGTGGGGCACTGTGTGGCTGGCGCAGTTATGGTGGGGCACTGTGCGGCTGTCAGTAAAAGGGGTACTGTCTGCCTAGCACTCTTATAGGGGGCACTGTTTGGCTTGCACAGTTATGGTGGGGCACTGTGTGGCTGGCGCAGTTATGGTGGGGCACTGTGCGGCTGTCAGTAAAGGAGGTACTGTCTGCCTAGCACTCTTATAGGGGGCACTGTTTGGCTTGCACAGTTATGGTGGGGCACTGTGTGGCTGGTGCAGTTATAGTATGTGGGTGGTAAAGTTATAGGGTACACTATGAACTTGGCACTGTTAAAAAGGCTCTGTAGCTGGCACTGCTAATGTTTCAGATGGGCATTTTAATTTATAGTAGTGCAATATATCATAACCCTTGGGCTAATAATAGTGGTCCATCTCTGACGGAAACCATTTTCTGAGGTTTGCTTTTGCTTGGCACATGGGTAAGGCTCTGTTCACGTTAGTGTCATAGCTTCTGTTCATCAGAAAGAAATAACATCTGTACCAGATCCATGAATGTGCTATTCTTGCCATTAAGAATATTGAAACCGGTAGTGTGAACAGAGCGTTATTAATATAGAACAGCAATATATCATGAGATCATTGGTACAGTTTATATCACATCCACCTTGTGACAGGCCATTTCCTGTGGGAAATGTAATCTTGAATTTTCCATCTATAATTGATTACTTATGTTCAGTATAGTGTACCTGGGATCACAGCTATTACAGTGACTTGCACGGAGTTAACAGTTTAATTGTAGGTATGTCCTAGAGCAGGGTTTCTTAACTCCGGTCCTCGGGACCCACCTACTGGTCAGGATTTGAGAATATCCCACAGAATGAATACCTGTGGTAAGTCCTGATACATGGACGCTAATTATATCACCTGCTCAATACTAAGGAAATCCTGAAAACATGAATGGTAGGTGGGTCCCAAGGACCGGAGTTGAGAAACCCTGTCCTAGATGAATTCTGTATCATAGTGGACGGTGTATTTGAGAGCTAATCTGATTATTGTAGCAGTGTCATGTTCAGCACCGGAGAGCTGTATGATTAGACTGTCAGAGTGACAGCACAATAGCAGCAGGTATTTTTCTGACATCAATTGTGGCTTTGATGAATAGATTTTGCTCTCAAGTAATATTTCATTCATTTACGTCTGTCACGTACTAGCATTAGCGCACAATTACGGAGCATTTGCAGACGATATGAATAATAAATTAACATGACTCCATGAAAACACATCATTTCATATCTTCACTGTAATTTGTGTGGGATTAAGGCTTCATGACCAGCACTGTCATGAGTATATAATATAGGGAGTATATATTATAGGGAGTATATAATTCCCACTGCTATGTAGAAGGAGAAAGCAAACAACGGTATAACAAACTACATCGAAAGCAAGACAATTTAGGTGAAGTACGTAATGTAGGCTCCATGGATTGGGGAGTGTTAATGGTTCACGACTAAGACGCTAATGGCATTAGCTCTAGCACGTACTGTATACAATATGGGAAGACTGTAGATAATGTTAGCATTACATAGGATTCATACCTACAGCCATATTACAACCATTCTCATCGTGCAGCCATAAGGCAGAGGCCATACAAGTGCCATATACTATACTATATACCAGGCATGCTCAACCCGCGGCCCTCCAGCTGTTGTAAAACTACAACTCCCACAATGCCCTGCTGTAGACTGATAGCTGTAGGCTGTTCGGGCATGCTGGGAGTTGTAGTTTTGCAACAGCTGGAGGGCCGTAGGTTGAGCATGCCTGCTATATACTATACCTCCGCATGCCTCTAGTTTTATCTGGAGATTTTTTCATATAGAACTGGACAGAAAAATAATCATGGCATGCTACATTAGTCCATTAAGTTTTCTTGTTTGATTACTGTAGACTTAGAATAATATGTGGTGACAGAAGAAGTAACTTATTCTGCACATAATAAAATCTATTTTGTTCTGTTTGTTATTACCTGTCAGTACGCTGACAGTTATTTGTGTCTCAGGGCCCATTTACACCGACCAATACGAAGGGCAATGATCAGGAATGAACCTTTGCTCCCTACTTATGCAATCATCTCTTTTGTATGGAGATGAACAATCGCTACTGCAGGGGTGTTGCAAGGGTCTCAAAAGATCCACAGACCACGCGATCACTATGGGGCCCGTGAGGTTGGGGAGCCCGGCAGGGCTAAATGGCCCCGCCCCCTCACTTTCTAGTCTTACGGCTTAAAAGCCGGTTTACACAGCAGCAGAGGAAGGGAGCATCTTGTGGCGTACTAAGGGGGGGGGGGGGGGGCGGTCCTCCCCGGGTGCAGGCTCTCGGGGGGGGGGGGCAGAAGCAATGAGCGCTCCCATCAATACAGATGGAAGAGCTCATAGCTGTAGCACTGGGAGCTGATGTCATGTCACTGTCACACCGGTGACAAGTTTTAGAAGGTCTGAAAGATTATCTGCACATTAGTGATCTGACAGCCTCTTTTGGTCTGTGTGTTGCTTGTATGTCCACAACTCCTGTTCAGGTGTGGATCATGTGACCTTTACCTCCTCCTATTTAGTCTGACTTTACCCATCACTCCTTGCTCTGGATAGCTTCATTTAGAAGAGCTGGAGTGTGGTTCTAGTTGAAGTCCTGTTCATCCATCATCCATCATCCATCAGCCTCAGAAGTTAAGTGTTCCGCTTGTTTTATTTTGTATCCCCCCCACCTTTGTTGTTTACTAGGCCTCAGCGAGACGCTGGTTCCTTCACCAGGGAAGGAGCGGGTTTTCTCTGCCCTGTCATTACCATTAGGGCATCTGAGGGCCACCAGTGTTTTCTAGGTTCCTGTGTATGGGCATCTCTACCATCGAGAGGTGCCCATACGGATAGGAGTTAGGGCCAGGAGCAGGGTTTTATAGGTGGTGACCCTTTTCCTTCCCTAGCGGTGAGGCCTAGTGTCTTTTCCCTTCCTTCTGGTTGTCTTTTGGTGTTCTCCCCTATTACATCAGTGACAGTCACCGCTCAGCTCCCAGCGCTCCTCCCCTCCTTCGGGCCGGCAGTGCTCTGAATGGTGAAGCAGGAAGACTTCTCCCCACTCCACCATTTAGCCTGCAGGCACAGATTGCGCTGCCAGCCTGTGTGAGCGGAGCCTGCAGCCCGGAAATCTGAATAAGCTCTGCCCCCACATAGTGCTGCAGAGCGATCTGTGCCTGCAGGGAAGAGAGGTATGTGAGCTTCAGGAATGGGACAAGGTGAGTAGTTACTGTGGTTTTTTTTTTCTTAGTTTTTTTTTTTTTAATACAGAGGGCTTTATTACTATGAGGGGTCACAGAAGACTTTATTACTATGGAGGGGGCACAGAAGACTTTATTACTATGGAGGGGGCACAGAGGGCATTACTACTATGGAGGAGGCACTGAGGGCATTACTAATGTGAAGGGGGCACAATAGGCATTTCTAGTATGGATGGGGCACAGAGCCAGAGGGCATTACTACAATGAAGGGGCACAGAGGGCATTACTACTGTGAAGGGGGCACAATGGGGATTTCTACTATGGAGGGGGCACAATGAGCATTATTATTGTGAAGAGGCACAGTGGGCATTATTACTATAAAGGGGGCACAATTGGGATGATTTCTATGAAGGGGAAACAATGGGGATTATTACTATGAAGGGGGCACAATGGGGATTATTACTATGAAGGAGGCACAATGGGGAGTATTACTATGAAGGGGGCACAATGGGGAGTATTACTATGAAGGGGGCACAATGGGGATTATTACTGTGAAGGGGCACAAGGAGGGCATAGCTACTGTGAGGGGGGCACAATGTGGGCATAACTACTATGAGAGGGCACAATGTGGGCATAACTACTGTGAGAGGGCACACATCTGTACAATACTACTGTAAAGGTTGTACAATGAGGGCAATACTACTGTGAGGGGGTACAATTTTTTTTAAGTATTGGGAGGGTGCCAGATAAAGGGGAGCATCATCCTATCTGAACTCTGGCACGGCAGGCGCGTGCTTCCTGGTTGCCAGCGCCGCTGCAGGGATGTGAAGCAGGTGCCAAGAGAAGTTTCTATATTGCCCATTGCCCTCCCAGTGTCTGCCTCTGTGACCACCATGTTGACGAACTCGGTGAGTAGCAATGGCTGGAGGTCTACTGCAGCAATCTTGATCACATTGTGTGTGAGTGACTGACGCTTAGTGTAATAATCGCTCAGTCATTCACACACACTGTGCTGCAACGCCTTAGGGGAGGGAGCTGTGAACCATGGCCTCTGTCTGTTGTATATGTGTGTGTGTGTGTGTATATATATATATATATATATATATATATATACACAGTACAGACCAAAAGTTTGGACACACCTTCTCATTCAAAGAGTTTTCTTTATTTTCATGACTATGAAGGCATCAAAACTATGAATTACCACATGTGGAATTATATACATAACAAACAAGTGTGAAACTTGTCATAGGGGACTACCTCTTGAAGCTCATCAAGAGAATGCCAAGAGTGTGCAAAGCAGTAATCAAAGCAAAAGGTGGCTACTTTGAAGAACCTAGAATATGACATATTTTCAGTTGTTTCACACTTGTTTGTTATGTATATAATTCCACATGTGGTAATTCATAGTTTTGATGCCTTCAGTGTGAATCTACAATTTTCATAGTCATGAAAATAAAGAAAACTCTTTGAATGAGAAGGTGTGTCCAAACTTTTGGTCTGTACTGTATATACAGTGGGATGTGAAAGTTTGGGCAACCTTGTTAATCGTCATGATTTTCCTGTATAAATCGTTGGTTGTTACGATAAAAAATGTCAGTTAAATCTATCATATAGGAGACACACACAGTGATATTTGAGAAGTGAAATGAAGTTTATTGGATTTACAGAAAGTGTGCTATAATTGTTTAAACAAAATTAGGCAGGTGCATAAATTTGGGCACTGTTGTCATTTTATTGATTCCAAACCCTTTAGAACTAATTATTGGAACTCAAATTGGCTTGGTAAGCTCAGTGACCCCTGACCTACATACACAGGTGAATCCAATTATGAGAAAGAGTATTTAAGGGGGTCAATTGTAAGTTTCCCTCCTCTTTTAATTTTCTCTGAAGAGTAGCAACATGGGTGTCTCAAAACAACTCTCAAATGACCTGAAGACAAAGATTGTTCACCATCATGGTTTAGGGGAAGGATACAGAAAGCTGTCTCAGAGATTTCAGCTGTCTGTTTCCACAGTTAGGAACATATTGAGGAAATGGAAGATCACAGGCTCAGTTCAGGTTAAGGCTCGAAGTGGCAGACCAAGAAAAATCGCGGATAGACAGAAGCATCGAATGGTGAGAACAGTCAGAGTCAACCCACAGACCAGCACCAAAGACCTACAACATCATCTTGCTGCAGATGGAGTCACTGTGCATCGTTCAACCATTCGGTGCACTTTACACAAGGAGATGCTGTATGCGAGAGTGATGCAGAGGAAGCCTTTTCTCCGCCCACAGCACAAAAAGTGCCGCTTGAGGTGGGCTAAAGCACATTTGGACAAGCCAGCTTCATTTTGGAATAAGGTGCTGTGGACTGATGAAACTAAAATTGAGTTATTTGGCCATAACAAGGGGCGTTATGCATGGAGGAAAAAGAACACAGCATTCCAAGAAAAACACCTGCTACCTACAGTAAAATATGGTGGTGGTTCCATCATGCTGTGGGGCTGTGTGGCCAGTGCAGGGACTGGGAATCTTGTCAAAGTTGAGGGACGCATGGATTCCACTCAGTATCAGCAGATTCTGGAGACCAATGTCCAGGAATTAGTGACAAAGCTGAAGCTGCGCCAGGGCTGGATCTTTCAACAAGACAACGACCCTAAACACTGCTCAAAATCCACTAAGGCATTTATGCAGAGGAACAACTACAACGTTCTGGAATGGCCATCTCAGTCCCCAGACCTGAATATAATTGAAAATCTGTGGTGTGACTTAAAGAGAGCTGTCCATGCTCGGAAGCCATCAAACCTGAATGAACTAAAGATGTTTTGTAAAGAGGAATGGTCCAAAATACCTTTAACCAGAATCCAGACTCTCATTGGAACCTACAGGAAGCGTTTAGAGGCTGTAATTTCTGCAAAAGGAGGATCTACTAAATATTGATTTCATTTCTTTTTTGTGGTGCCCAAATTTATGCACCTGCCTAATTTTGTTTAAACAATTATAGCACACTTTCTGTAAATCTAATAAACTTAATTTTACTTCTCAAATATCACTGTGTGTGTCTCCTATATAATATATTTAACTGACATTTTTTATCGCAACAACTAACGATTTATACAGGAAAATCATGACGATTAACAAGGTTGCCCAAACTTTCGCATCCCACTGTATATACACAGTGTATATATTGTGACACAGTGAGAGGTTTTGTCTGGTAAAACAGGTATTTTCATGTGCTGCTGTGCTGATTTACAGCCAGGTAAGGTCAAATACCGGACTGGATTTTAATTACCGGTCGGGGTTTTGGCAGCACCTGGCTGTCCTTAAATAGGCAGCTGGGCTCAGAAGCCAGGTCTCTGTGTTTGGATCTGGGAGTCTTGTGTCTGGATGAAGGCTTGCTACCTGTTTGGCGTGAAGACAGGCTGGTGCTGCTATGGTCAAGGACTCTTTGAGGCAGAATTGCCACATGGTGTGAATGACCACCAACACCACAAGGTGACTCTTTGTTTGATTATGACTGCTTGTTTTGTCACTTGCCTAAAGTGTGAATAAAACACTGAACTGTTTGATCCAAAGAACTTGTTGCTGCCTCTATACTGCATCCGCTAATCCTGTCTGCCAGAGCGAAACCCCACAATATACTTATATACAGTGTGTATATATATTGTAAGAAGGTGCAAGGGACCATCCTGGATAGAAGGTATGGGTCACCGAGGTTCCTGGCCTCGGTGAAGTAAGAGCCGGTATTTTATGTGTCAGCAGCAGCTATTCCTAATTGACATCTTGAGAGTTAGCATGGCTGTCATAGCTGATCTGGGACGGCTCTTACTGGGAGTAGTCAAAGTGCTGGGTGGGTGACTACTCCCTATTTTCCAGGCCGGGTTTTGCCAGGCATAAAAACCAGCCAGCACTGCCAGGTGTGTGGATTTACCTCCCTCTGACAGTGGAGCTCAGGAGTCTGTGTGCTGTGAACAGAGGGCTGTGCTGGGATTTGAGGTTTGAGCCGGGCTGGAGGACTCAGGCCCCTCTAAAGGTGAACAGGCCGTCTATGGACTTGATGAGGCTGAACTGCTAACAGGGTATAAAAAAACACCAGGAGAAAAGGTGACTTTTATTCCTTATGGACTTTCCTTGTGTGTGAACAAACACCAAGCCACCTATGTTTTGTGATACAGCTTATCTGCATTTTGTTATACATCAATGTGTGAATAAACACCGCTGTTTGATTCATGAACTGTGTACTGTGCCTCTATACTGCATCCGCTAGTCCTAACTACCAGAGCGAATCCCCACAATATATATATATATATACATATATATATATACACACACTCACCTAAAGAATTATTAGGAACACCACACTAATACGGTGTTGGACCCCCTTTTGCCTTCAGAACTGCCTTAATTCTACGTGGCATTGATTCAACAAGGTGCTGATAGCATTCTTTAGAAATGTTGGCCCATATTGATAGGATAGCATCTTGCAGTTGATGGAGATTTGAGGGATGCACATCCAGGGCACGAAGCTCCCGTTCCACCACATCCCAAAGATTCTCTATTGGGTTGAGATCTGGTGACTGTGGGGGCCATTTTAGTACAGTGAACTCATTGTCATGTTCAAGAAACCAATTTGAAATGATTCGAACTTTGTGACATGGTGCATTATCCTGCTGGAAGTAGCCATCAGAGGATGGATACATGTTCTCATTCTGTTTACGCCAAATTCGGACTCTACCATTTGAATGTCTCAACAGAAATCGAGACTCATCAGACCAGGCAACATTTTTCCAGTCTTCAACAGTCCAATTTTGGTGAGCTCGTGCAAATTGTAGCCTCTTTTTCCTATTTGTAGTGGAGATGAGTGGTACCCGGTGGGGTCTTCTGCTGTTGTAGCCCATCCGCCTCAAGGTTGTGCGTGTTGTGGCTTCACAAATGCTTTGCTGCATACCTCGGTTGTAACGAGTGGTTATTTCAGTCAACGTTGCTCTTCTATCAGCTTGAATCAGTCGGCCCATTCTCCTCTTACCTCTAGCATCCACAAGGCATTTTTGCCCACAGGACTGCCGCATACTGGATGTTTTTCCCTTTTCACACCATTCTTTGTAAACCCTAGAAATGGTTGTGCGTGAAAATCCCAGTAACTGAGCAGATTGTGAAATACTCAGACCGGCCCGTCTGGCACCAACAACCATTCCACGCTCAAAATTGCTTAAATCATCTTTCTTTCATATTTTGACATTCAGTTTGGAGTTCAGGAGATTGTCTTGACCAGGAGCACACCCCTAAATGCATTGAAGCAACTGCCATGTGATTGGTTGACTAGATAATTGCATTAATGAGAAATAGAACAGGTGTTCATAATAATTCTTTAGGTGAGTGTATATATACACACACATACACATTTGTCTATGGGGGACATTCTGTGTCTGTAGGAGGGTTGCTGCTATTAGAGCCACACAGAAAACCTCCACCCCGTGCGGATTTATATATAAACTGAACAAAAATATAAACGCAACAATTTCGGTTTTGCTCCCTTTTTGCATGAGCTGAACTTAAAGATCTGAAACATTTTCTACACAAAAGAACCATTACTCTCAAATATTGTTCACAAATCTGTCTAAATCTGTGTTAGTGAGAACTTCTCCTTTGCCGAGATAATCCATCCCACCTCACAGGTGTGGCATATCAAGGTGCTAATTAGACAGCATGACTATTCCACAGGTGTGCCTTAGACTGCCCACAATAAAAGTCCACTCTGAAATGTGCAGCACAATGCCACAGATGTCGCAACGTTTGAGGGAGCGTGCAATTGGCATGCTGACTGCAGAAATGTCTACCAGAGCTGTTGCCCGTGCAATGAATGTTCATTTCTCTACCATAAGCCGTCTCCAAAGGCGTTTCAGAAAATTTGGTACATCCAACCGGCCTCAGAACCGCAGACCACGTGTAACCACACCAGCCCAGGACCTCCACATCCAGCATGTTCCCCTCCATGATCGTCTGAGACCAGCTACCCGGACAGCTGCAGCAACAATTGGTTTGCATAACCAAAGTATTTCTGCACAAACTGTCAGAAACCGTCTCAGGAAAGCTCATCTGCATGCTCGTCGTCCTCATCGGGTTCTGGACCTGACTGCAGTTCGTCATCATAACCGATTTGAGTGGGCAAATGCTCACATGGCATCTGGCACGTTGGAGAGGCGTTCTGTTCACGGATGAGTCCTGGTATTCACTGTTCAGGGCAGATGGTAGACAGCGTGTGTGGCATCGTGTGGGTGAGCGGTTTGCTGACATCAACGTTGTGGATCGAGTGGTCTATGGTGGCGGTGGGGCTGTGGTAAGGGCAGGCGTATGTTATGGACAACGAACACATGTGCATTTTATTGATGGCATTTTTAATGCACAGAGATACAGTGACGAGATCCTGAGGCCCATTGTTGTGCCATTCATCCACGACCATCACCTCATGTTGCAGCATGATAATGCACGGCCCCATATTGCAAGGATCTGTACACAATCCCTGGAAGCTAAAACATCCCAGTTCTTGCATGCCCAGCATACTCACCGGACATGTCGCCCATTGAGCATGTTTGGGATGCTCTGGGTCGGCATATACGACAGCATGTTCCAGTTCCTGCCAATATTCTGCAACTTTGGACAGCTATTGAAGAGGGGTAGACCAACATTCCACAGGCCACAATCAACAACCTGATGAACTCTATGTGACGGAGATGTGTTGCACTGCGTGAGGCAAATGGTGGCCACACCAGATACTGACTGGTTTTCTGACCCCCCACACCCCCCCAGTAAGGCAAAACTGTGCACATTTCAGAGTGGTCTTTTATTGTGGGCAGTCTAAGGCAATATTTGAGAGTAATGGGTCTTTCGTGTATGTAGAAAAATGTTTCAGATCTTTAAGTTCAGCTCATGCAAAATGGGAGCAAAACCGAAAGTGTTGCGTTTATATTTTTGTTCAGTGTATATATAAATACGCATACACTAGTACAATAATTGTACTTTATATTTTGGTGGGGGGCCCAGTTCTGAGATTCGCTATGGGGCCCCTCGATTTCTATGTACGCCCCTGGCCCAAGCCCCAATGAATATGGCCCAGTTCTCTAAGTGGCCCCCTCCCCCACACCACATTTTGGTGTACTTGCCATACAGCAGCACATATCTGTCACATCCAGGGCCTCGCAGGTGACGTCTCCTCTGATGTAGATCTTCTCTGTCATCATCTTCTCCATTTGGTCCATACAACTTATTTCAGCCGCCTCGTCTCTGCAGAATGTGACACACAGATATCTTAGGTTCCATCACATTTCTATCATCATCTCCAAACCTGGAGTCCCCACAGTGTTATCCTGCTGCTCGCTGTGCTCCCCAATACCTCCAAATACGATCCTGAAGAAATAATAGTGCCCCATAGTAATAATGCTCCTCATAGTCCTACCAATAGTAATTCCCTTCTAGAATGCCCTCATTAGTAATACTGCCCCCACCAGTGCCCGCAACAGTGATAATGCTCCCCAAGAGTGCCCCCATTAGTAATACTGCCTCAACAGTGCCCCCAACCGTGATAACGCTCCCCAAGAGTGCCCCCATTAGTAGAAGAGCCCTCCAGTATTAATAATACCCTCACAGAGCCCCCAGTAGAAATAAGGCCCCCTATTGTTCCTCCAGTGGTAATAAAGCTATCTACAGATCCCTCAGTAGTAATAAGGCCCCCAATAGTGCTCTTAGTAGAAATAAGACGGATCTATAAGTCCCTCCTATACAGCCCCCAGTAGTAATAGGAACGCCTAATGTCCCCTGGATTTATAATACCCCATACAGTAAGCCCAGTATTTATACTGGCCCCTACTGTTAAAATACTTTCCCTGAAGTGACCCCAGTATTTGTAATGCCCCCTGCAGTGACCCCTGTAGTTATATACCTCCCTCCACCATACAGTCCTATGTAAATAACATCACACCATCTCTCCTCCCCCCTCCAAAATACAGTCCTATGTAAATAACATCACCCCCTTCCCTTCAGCCCCTCCAATATATAGTCCCATGTAAATAACATTATTTCCTTCCTTCCGCCATAGTCCCATGTAAATAACATCACACCATCTCTC
This sequence comes from Bufo bufo, assembly GCF_905171765.1. Lineage (NCBI taxonomy): Eukaryota > Metazoa > Chordata > Amphibia > Anura > Bufonidae > Bufo > Bufo bufo. Next base: position 349,375,870 of record NC_053392.1, read on the forward strand.
AGAGCCCCCTACAATAAACAGTCACATGTAAATAACATCCCTCTCTATCTACAGACCCCTCCAAAATACAGTCCCATGTAATTAACATCACCTCCTCCCCAGTCTCCTTCAACATACTGTACCAAGTAAATAATATCACCCCCTCCCCAGCCGCCTCCAACATGCAATCCCATGTAAATAACATAGCCCCCTCAATATTCAATCCTATGTAAATAACATCACGTCCTCCCTCAGCCCCCTCCGACATACAGTCCCAAGTAAATAACATCACTCCCTCCCACAGCCGCCTCCAATATACCGTCCCATGTAAATAACAATTCCCTCTCACAGCCGCCTTCAACATACAGTCCCATGTAAATAACATCACCCTGCCCCAGCCCCCTCCAACATTCAGTCCCATGTAAATAACATCACTCCCTCAGCCCCCTACAACATTCAGTCCCATTTAAATATCACTCCCTCCCACAGCCACCATAAACATACAGTCCCATGTAAATAACATCACTCCCTTCAGCCCTAACATACAGTCCCAGTTAAATAACCACAATTTCCAGCATTGCTCTGCCTTTCCCTTCACTTAACTCTCCTCATGTACAGACATCACCACAGCTTCTTCTCCTCTTTACTGTCGTCCTCTCCTGCACAGGTCACATGATGGTGACATCATTGCAGGTCCTTCTCAACCACTGCCTGTTGTGATGTCATCACAGGCCCTTCGGCTCTTCCAGTGCATTCGATGCAGTTGTATCCAGCTGGCAGGCAGGACGTTTGGGGCCTGGGACAAAACGTCAGAGGCCCAGACCCCGAATGTTTTAACCTAGCAACACCGCTGCACTACTGTGATCATTCACACCCATACAAAGTCACTGTTTGTCAGCAGCACATGACATCCCTGTCTACACAGGGCGATGTGCTGCCAACAATTGTACAGGGAGTGCAGAATTATTAGGCAAGTTGTATTTTTGAGGATTAATTTTATTATTGAACAACAACCATGTTCTCAATGAACCCAAAAAACTCATTAATATCAAAGCTGAATATTTTTGGAAGTAGTTTTTAGTTTGTTTTTAGTTTTAGCTATTTTAGGGGGATATCTGTGTGTGCAGGTGACTATTACTGTGCATAATTATTAGGCAACTTAACAAAAAACAAATATATACCCATTTCAATTATTTATTTTTACCAGTGAAACCAATATAACATCTCAACATTCACAAATATACATTTCTGACATTCAAAAACAAATCAGTGACCAATATAGCCACCTTTCTTTGCAAGGACACTCAAAAGCCTGCCATCCATGGATTCTGTCAGTGTTTTGATCTGTTCACCATCAACATTGCGTGCAGCAGCAACCACAGCCTCCCAGACACTGTTCAGAGAGGTGTACTGTTTTCCCTCCTTGTAAATATCACATTTGATGATGGACCACAGGTTCTCAATGGGGTTCAGATCAGGTGAACAAGGAGGCCATGTCATTAGATTTTCTTCTTTTATACCCTTTCTTGCCAGCCACGCTGTGGAGTACTTAAACGCGTGTGATGGAGCATTGTCCTGCATGAAAATCATGTTTTTCTTGAAGGATGCAGACTTCTTCCTGTACCACTGCTTGAAGAAGGTGTCTTCCAGAAACTGGCAGTAGGACTGGGAGTTGAGCTTGACTCCATCCTCAACCCGAAAAGGCCCCACAAGCTCATCTTTGATGATACCAGCCCAAACCAGTACTCCACCTCCACCTTGCTGGCGTTTGAGTCGGACTGGAGCTCTCTGCCCTTTACCAATCCAGCCACGGGCCCATCCATCTGGCCCATCAAGACTCACTCTCATTTCATCAGTCCATAAAACCTTAGAAAAATCAGTCTTGAGATATTTCTTGGCCCAGTCTTGACGTTTCAGCTTGTGTGTCTTGTTCAGTGGTGGTCGTCTTTCAGCCTTTCTTACCTTGGCCATGTCTCTGAGTATTGCACACCTTGTGCTTTTGGGCACTCCAGTGATGTTGTAGCTCTGAAATATGGCCAAACTGGTGGCAAGTGGCATCTTGGCAGCTGCACGCTTGACTTTTCTCAGTTCATGGGCAGTTATTTTGCGCCTTCGTTTTTCCACACGCTTCTTGCGACCCTGTTGACTATTTTGAATGAAAGCTTGATTGTTCGATGATCACGCTTCAGAAGCTTTGCAATTTTAAGAGTGCTGCATCCCTCTGCAAGATATCTCACTATTTTTGACTTTTCTGAGCCTGTCAAGTCCTTCTTTTGACCCATTTTGCCAAAGGAAAGGAAGTTGCCTAATAATTATGCACACCTAATATAGGGTGTTGATGTCATTAGACCACACCCCTTCTCATTACAGAGATGCACATCACCTAATATGCTTAATTGGTAGTAGGCTTTCGAGCCTATACAGCTTGGAGTAAGACAACATGCATAAAGAGGATGATGTGGTCAAAATACTCATTTGCCTAATAATTCTGCACGCAGTGTATGTGCTGAGTAAACACAGATCTCACAACAAAGTAATCAGCCAATTGATTAGTGGCACGTTTACATTGGGTAGTTTTCAGTAACGACCGTTAGTACATAGAAACGTTACTTCCTGACAATTGTCCTGATAATCTGACCATATATATATATATATATATGTCATATGTATGGGTCCTAGCTGTTTTTACTGTTTCATGTTCAGTTACCAACTACAAACAAATGTATTTCAATGGCAAATACTCTCTCCTATTATTTACATCCATTATAGGGTTTGCCAGCTTTAAACAATCACTTTTTGTTAGAGGGGTGACCCTTCCTGCTAAAATTCCCAAATATCAGATGTAGTCTGTATTACACAGTTGCCCTTGAAATCAAAGTGCAAGAGATGCTATGTGTCGTCACTATCCACTCCACTGACTAACAGATGCACTCATCTTGAATTCCCCCCAATAAAATTGATTTTCTAAATAAGGCAGCCTCTTTAAAGAGTCACTGTACTTTTACACGTCATTTCATTTAATAGAGAATGGTGTATTTAGCAAATTTCTAAATCACTTCATTTAAAAAATCTGCCTGCATCGGCCTGTAAAGTCATGGACACTAAAGGTCTCACCTAACTTGCCCGTTGTCAGGTAAGATCCATCCCTGGTAACAGAAGACCATTCAGAGAAAATGGGGGCATTGCAGAGTTAGCTGAGCTCCTGAGCCTGATAGAAGAACTGCTTCTACACTGCTTCTGAAGAGCAGAGAAGCTCCTGTGTGTTTATTAGTCTGACCTCTCATTCTTTATCAGATTTCTGAGCTCCCTAGAAGAAAACAAACATACTGGGAAGTAAGGGAAGAGAGGTCACTGCACACAGTACTGGCAGAGACACCCCCTGCTTGTGAGAGAAATGTATCTAGCTGTGCATTTGAAACAGGAAATATGGCTGAGGAAGGCATTAGGGAAGCCTAAAAAAGACGTGCTCCATCATAGTTATAATTCTACAATAAACCACAGCCATTTTGCAAGCTTTTTTTTTTTTTTTTAACTTAGGTACGCTTTAAGTTTTGTACATAAAGGAAACCTGTCTACTGGAACCATTGGCATCTTGTGACATCTCAACAGGCTCCCTCATTTCACTATAACAAATATGTCAAATATGCCAAGCAGTTCAGCCAGAAGCTACACAACAGACTCTTTGTGCCTGGTTCGATTTTAGAAATATTTATTTCCCTGAAACACTGCATCATTTGGAGTATAACATAGCACTCTGCAGTGAGGGAGCCATGCTCCCCATGGTTCGTGCAGCATTAAAGAGATGACAGGTTCCCTTTAATTGAAAAATCTTATTTGTATAAATATTACTACTATAAATAAAGATAAAACAAGATTTATATTTCATATGGATACACCTTAATAAAATGGGAATGGTTGGTGATATTAACTTCCTGTTTGTGGCACATTAGTATATGTGAAGGGAGAAACTTTTCAAGATGGGTGGTGACCATGGCGGCCATTTTGAAGTTGGCCATTTTGAATCCAACTTTTGTTTTTTCAATAGGAAGAGGGTCATGTGACACATTAAACTTATTGGGAATTTCACGCGAAAAACAATGGTGTGCTTGGTTTTAACGTAACTTTATTCTTTTATGAGTTATTTACAAGTTTCTCTTTGTTTACAGCCATTGACATGTCGCCGAGGTTAACACGTGAGGAGCGGATAGAAATTGTGTTGATGTCTGGTGAACTCAGTAACCGGGTCATTGCAGCAGATTTCAATGCAAGACACCCTACGAGACCACCCATCTCCCATGCTACAGTTAGCAAACTGCTTGCTACGTTTCGTGAAACTGGTTCAGTGTTGGATTTGCCAAAATGTGGACGCATGAAATCTGTCTCTAATGAAGAAACATCAGTGGCTGTCCTAGTTTCATTCAGCAAGAGCCCACAGCGTAGCACTCGCCGCATGTCACTTGGAGAGTGGCATTAGTCGAACATCCCTTCGACGGATATTAGCTACTCACAAATGGCACCCTTACAAACTCCAGCTACTGCAGCATCTCAACGAGGATGACCCAGATCGGCGCACTGAATTTGCAGAATGGGCAAAACAAAAATTGGAACAGGACCCTCAGTTTACGCAGAAGATTTTGTTCAGTGATGAGGCAAACTTTTATGTGAATGGTGAAGTTAACAAACAAAACCACCGCTATTGGTCTGACACTAACCCACATTGGATAGATCCCTCCAAGACTGTTGGAACAAAAAAATTGATGGTATGGTGTGGTATATGGGGTACAAAGATAGTGGGGCCATTCTTCATCAATGGAAACCTCAAGGCCACTGGTCAATGGAAACCTCAAGGCCACTGGATATGCGAAATTGCTACATGCTGATGTGTTTCCCTCTTTATGCACTGAAGCTGGCACGTTCCCTGAGTTTTTCCAGCAAGATGGTGCACCACCACATTATGGGTGTCAGGTCCAAGCATTCCTCCAAGGTCTCCCGATCTGACCCCCTTAGACTTTTATCTTTGGGGTCATCTGAAGGCAATTGTCTATGCTGTGAAGATACGAGATGTGCAGCACCTGAAACTACGGATACGGGAAGCCTGTGCTAGCATTTCTCCTGCGGTGTTGCTATCAGTGTGTGAAGAGTGGGAGAAGAGGGTTGCATTGACAATCCAACACAATGGGCAGCACATTGAACACATTTTATAAGTGGTCAGAAACGTGTAAATAACTCATGAAAGAATAAAGTTACATTAAAACCAAGCACACCATTGTTTTTCTTGTGAAATTCCCAATAAGTTTGATGTGTCTCATGACCCTCTTCCTATTGAAAAAACAAAAGTTGGATTCAAAATGGCCGCCATGGTCACCACCCATCTTGAAAAGTTTCCCCCCTCACATATATACTAATGTGCCACAAACAGGAATTTAATATCACCAACCATTCCCATTTTATTAAGGTGTATCCATATAAATGGCTCACCCTGTATATTGAGAATTCTCTCATTAAGCCTAAGAAGTCCTACTGTGCCAAAAATTATTTAATTCAGGCGTGCTCAACCTGCGGCCCTCCATCTGTTGCAAAACTACAACTCCCAGCATGCCCGAACAGCCTACAGCTATCAGCCTACAGCAGGGCATTGTGGGAGTTGTAGTTTTGCAACAGCTGGAGGGCGCCACAGGTTGAGCATCCCTGATTTAATTCAATCATTTATTTGTATAATGTACTCTTTTTGAGATTGACGTATTATACTATGTCTGTCTTGTCTTTCAGAGCAATAATGGAGCACAAAGAGTTGCTAAAAGTACCCTGGGACTGGCAAGTAGGTAAGCCATTCAAATTTCCTCACAAATAATGCTTCACTAAACAATGAATAATGGCCTTGCAATCTATCAAAACCCGAGCCGCTTTATAACATTTTCCTAAATGAGCTCTCCACCTACTGACTTAACGAACATTTACTGCACCATTATCTTGGGTATAGAATAGCACCAACCAGAGATCAATGCGGAAATAAAATTTACAGAGGATGACACTTTTACTCTCATATGAACCAAAAGAATATGAGAACTGTTAACAGTAATGGCCATAAAAAGATAAATACTAAAGAATATCCAAATGTCTAATTCTCATAAAATAAGATTGCCCAAAGGCAACAGTGCATAAAACATACAAATGAGTTAGAAGGAAATTAGGCCTGCATATGGAATAATAAGGAGCATCATACATCTATGTCTGCCCAAAACAGTCCGAGAACTTCTATTAGTTTTATTAAACAAGTCTCGGGGAGGCAGTGAAATAAATTACTGTGAATTGTGGAAGGTAATTGAGCCTTTGGTGAATACATTATCTGTATTGTATTAATATGCTTCAAAATAATATGTGTATTCATGCAAAATAGTGAGCTGCACTGGTACTATACAGTAGACCTAAGCTTGTTGATTAAGTTGAGGCTTCTTCCACATGGTTGTAACACAAGCCCACTTTAGTATCCGCAGTTCAGTCACATACCCAGACCTCCCATATCACAAGCAAAACAAAAAATGAAGTATATCTTCTAGAACATCACAGCTTTATTAGAAAAATGGTGTTTATCTAATAAAGCTGCAAAGCTTTAGAAGATATACTTCCTTTTCAGTTTTGCTTACGGAGAGTGCCGAGGGTATCCTATCTTCGTTGGCAAAGGTGTTTTCTGCTATACACTGTTGGGGGAGCTAGAACTTCGCTTTCTGATGTTTCTCCAATATCACAGTTGGATTCTGTGGTGGATATGAGGGGCCTACTGTAGACTGGATGATTTTCAGGCCAATCATCGGGAACAAACATTCATAGGAATGATTGTTTCTGATATCTGGCCCATATACCCATGAGCCAATCAGCCAATAAGCACTCATTTGTTGGCTGTTTTCCATCTTTCATCAGGATAAAATATCAGGGATAGAGATGCTGCCTATAATCACTGCAGGGGTGGACTGGGAGCTTAAAGTGACCCTGGAATAAGCCTAAAAGAGTTCCCAAGTGGAAAGCAGGCTCGAAATTGACAGAGGGTGGGCAACAGAAGTAGGCAGGGACAACAGAAGTAGGCGTGACCTGCAATACTGTAGTGCAGCACAAAATACCCCCTAGCAGAACACAGCAGAAATGCAACACTGCAGCACAAAATATTGCCACCCCACTGCAGTATTCCACTTTATCGCCATACTGAATTAAACAGAGCAGCTGGGCACATAGCAGTAATTAATTATTCAGAAATTAAGCATTAATTATCATCCAGCCCCAGCTTGAGAGGCCCACTGGGCATTGGCCCACGAGGAAATTTTCCTGTAGAGTCTATGGCCAGTCCGCCCCTGAATCACTAATTAGGGGGAAGAACAACTGCCATAGTAGATGTTCCTCCCATTCACATTGTATTGGACTATATAATAGGCTTATTCAAACATGCGCTGATCAACAGTTTAATAAGTCGTGTTCAGTAGAACTGCAGGAGTTCCGGTTACAGCAGTTGCAAAACAGATGTTACCCGTATTATGGCTTGGGGACACATCACCGCTGAGGCCAGTTATTGGTGCAGTTCCTCATGTGACCCCGTCTGTGAGGAAGTTGACAGACGGGCAGTGGTAGTCCAGTGAACACATGCAGAGCATTTGGGAGCAGTTAACCACCTCAGGACCGCCGTACGCAGGATTGCGTCTTTGCGGCGGTCCTGTTGTTCTGGGTGGACGCGCCGGTGCGTCCTCTCGCGAGACGCGAGATTTCCTGTGAACGCGCGCACACAGGCGCGCGCGTTCACAGGATCGGAAGGTAAGCGAGTGGATCTCCAGCCTGCCAGCGGCGATCGTTCGCTGGCAGGCTGGAGATGTGATTTTTTTAACCCTTAACAGGTATATTAGACGCTGTTTTGATAACAGCGTCTAATATACCTGCTACCTGGTCCTCTGGTGGTCCCCTTTGTTTGGATCGACCACCAGAGGACACAGGCAGCTCAGTAATATGTTGCACCAAGCACCACTACACTACACCCCCCCCCCCGTCACTTATTAACCCCTTATTAGCCCTTGATCACCCCTGATCACCCCATATAGACTCCCTGATCACCCCCCTGTCATTGATTACCCCCCTGTCATTGATCACCCCCCTGTAAAGCTCCATTCAGATGTCCGCATGATTTTTACGGATCCACTGATAGACTGATCGGATCCGTAAAAATCATACGGACGTCTGAATGCAGCCTTACAGGGGAGTGATAAATGACGGAGGTGATCACCCCATATAGACTCCCTGATCACCCCCCTGTCATTGATCACCCCCCTGTAAAGCTCCATTCAGATGTCCGCATGATTTTTACGGATCCACTGATAGACTGATCGGATCCGTAAAAATCATACGGACGTCTGAATGCAGCCTTAAAGGGGAGTGATCAATGACTGTGGTGATCACCCCATATAGACTCCCTGATCACCCCCCTGTCATTGATCACCCCCCTGTAAAGCTCCATTCAGATGTCCGCATGATTTTTACGGATCCACTGATAGACTGATCGGATCCGTAAAAATCATACGGACGTCTGAATGGAGCCTTACAGGGGAGTGATCAATGACTGTGGTGATCACCCCATATAGACTCCCTGATCACCCCCCTGTCATTGATTACCCCCCTGTCATTGATCACCCCCCTGTAAAGCTCCATTCAGATGTCCGCATGATTTTTACGGATCCACTGATAGACTGATCGGATCCGTAAAAATCATACGGACGTCTGAATGCAGCCTTACAGGGGAGTGATCAATGACTGTGGTGATCACCCCATATAGACTCCCTGATCACCCCCCTGTCATTGATTACCCCTCTGTCATTGATCACCCCCCTGTAAAGCTCCATTCAGATGTCCGCATGATTTTTACGGATCCACTGATAGACTGATCGGATCCGTAAAAATCATACGGACGTCTGAATGCAGCCTTACAGGGGAGTGATCAATGACTGTGGTGATCACCCCATATAGACTCCCTGATCACCCCCCTGTCATTGATTACCCCTCTGTCATTGATCACCCCCCTGTAAAGCTCCATTCAGATGTCCGCATGATTTTTACGGATCCACTGATAGACTGATCGGATCCGTAAAAATCATACGGACGTCTGAATGCAGCCTTACAGGGGAGTGATCAATGACTGTGGTGATCACCCCATATAGACTCCCTGATCACCCCCCTGTCATTGATTACCCCTCTGTCATTGATCACCCCCCTGTAAAGCTCCATTCAGATGTCCGCATGATTTTTACGGATCCACTGATAGACTGATCGGATCCGTAAAAATCATACGGACGTCTGAATGCAGCCTTACAGGGGGGTGATCAATGACAGTTGGGTGATCACCCCATATAGACTCCCTGATCACCCCCCTGTCATTGATCACCCCCCCTGTCATTGATCACCCCCCTGTCATTGATCCCCCCCCTGTCATTGATCACCCCCCCTGTCATTGATCACCCCTCTGTAAGGCTGCATTCAGTCTTTTTTTTGGCCCAAGTTAGCGGAATTTTTTTTTTTTTCTTACAAAGTCACATATTCCACTAACTTGTGACAAAAAATAAAATCTCACATGAACTCACCATACCCCTCACGGAATCCAAATGCGTAAAATTTTTTAGACATTTATATTCCAGACTTCTTCTCACGCTTTAGGGCCCCTAGAATGCCAGGGCAGTATAAATACCCCACATGTGACCCCATTTCGGAAAGAAGACACCCCCAGGTATTCCGTGAGGGGCATATTGAGTCCATGAAAGATTGAAATTTTTGTCCCAAGTTAGCGGAACGGGAGACTTTGTGAGAAAAAAATAAAAAATATCAATTTCCGCTAACTTGTGCCAAAAAAAAAAAATTTCTATGAACTCGCCATGCCCCTCATTGAATACCTTGGGGTGTCTTCTTTCCAAAATGGGGTCACATGTGGGGTATTTATACTGCCCTGGCATTCTAGGGGCCCCAAAGCGTGAGAAGAAGTCTGGTATCCAAATGTCTAAAAATGCCCTCCTAAAAGGAATTTGGGCCCCTTTGCGCATCTAGGCTGCAAAAAAGTGTCACACATCTGGTATCGCCATACTCAGGAGAAGTTGGGGAATGTGTTTTGGGGTGTCATTTTACATATACCCATGCTGGGTGAGATAAATATCTTGGTCAAATGCCAACTTTGTATAAAAAAATGGAAAAAGTTGGCATTTGACCAAGATATTTATCTCACCCAGCATGGGTATATGTAAAAAGACACCCCAAAACACATTCCCCAACGTCTCCTGAATACGGCGATACCAGATGTGTGACACTTTTTTGCAGCCTAGGTGGGCAAAGGGGCCCACATTCCAAAGAGCACCTTTCGGATTTCACTGGTCATTTACCTACTTACCACACATTAGGGCCCCTGGAAAATGCCAGGGCAGTATAACTACCCCACAAGTGACCCCATTTTGGAAAGAAGACACCCCAAGGTATTCCGTGAGGGGCTTGGCGAGTTCCTAGAATTTTTTATTTTTTGTCACAAGTTAGTGGAAAATGATGATTTTTTATTTTATTTTTTTTTTTCATACAAAGTCTCATATTCCACTAACTTGTGACAAAAAATAAAAACTTCCATGAACTCACTATGCCCATCAGCGAATACCCTGGGGTCTCTTCTTTCCAAAATGGGGTCACTTGTGGGGTAGTTATACTGCCCTGGCATTCTAGGGGCCCAAATGTGTGGTAAGGAGTTTGAAATCAAATTCTGTAAAAAATGACGAGTGAAATTCGAAAGGTGCTCTTTGGAATGTGGGCCCCTTTGCCCATCTAGGCTGCAAAAAAGTGTCACACATCTGGTATCTCCGTACTCAGGAGAAGGTGGGGAATGTGTTTTGGGGTGTCTTTTTACATATACCCATGCTGGGTGAGAGAAATATCTTGGCAAAAGACAACTTTTCCCATTTTTTTATACAAAGTTGGCATTTGACCAAGATATTTATCTCACCCAGCATGGGTATATGTAAAAAGACACCCCAAAACACATTCCCCAACTTCTACTGAATACGGAGATACCAGATGTGTGACACTTTTTTGCAGCCTAGGTGGGCAAAGGGGCCCACATTCCAAAGAGCACCTTTCGGATTTCACTCGTCATTTTTTACAGAATTTGATTTCAAACTCCTTACCACACATTTGGGCCCCTAGAATGCCAGGGCAGTATAACTACCCCACAAGTGACCCCATTTTGGAAAGAAGAGACCCCAAGGTATTTCGTGATGGGCATAGTGAGTTCATGGAAGTTTTTATTTTTTGTCACAAGTTAGTGGAATATGAGACTTTGTAAGAAAAAAAAAAAAAAAGAAAAAAATCATCATTTTCCGCTAACTTGTGACAAAAAATAAAAAGTTCTATGAACTCACTATGCCCATCAGCGAATACCTTAGGGTGTGTATTTTCCGAAATGGGGTCATTTGTGGGGTGTTTGTACTGTCTGGCCATTGTAGAACCTCAGGAAACATGACAGGTGCTCAGAAAGTCAGAGCTGCTTCAAAAAGCGGAAATTCACATTTTTGTACCATAGTTTGTAAACGCTATAACTTTTACCCAAACCATTTTTTTTTTACCCAAACATTTTTTTTTAATCAAAGACATGTAGAACAATAAATTTAGAGCAAAATTTATATATGGATGTCGTTTTTTTTTGCAAAATTTTACAACTGAAAGTGAAAAATGTCATTTTTTTGCAAAAAAATCGTTAAATTTCGATTAATAACAAAAAAAGTAAAAATGTCAGCAGCAATGAAATACCACCAAATGAAAGCTCTATTAGTGAGAAGAAAAGGAGGTAAAATTAATTTGGGTGGTAAGTTGCATGACCGAGCAATAAACGGTGAAAGTAGTGTAGGTCAGAAGTGTAAAAAGTGGCCTGGTCTTTCAGGGTGTTTAAGCACTGGGGGCTGAGGTGGTTAAAGGCTATGTACACTTAATTTTTTTTTATTATTGCATTGCACTTATTTTTAGCTGAAAAACATTTTTTTTATTGGCCTTTATTAAAAAATATGGAATCCTTTTTTCTGTACATAGCTGAGATGCTCTTGTAGCAGCCTGTGGATTTTCTGTCTTTTCCGTCAGTTGGGGAGCTGATGGACTCCTTATCTCTGCTCTCTGACATTATAAACACTCATTATAGCTCAGTTCTTATTTTACTGATAAGAATGTGGCTTAAATAAGTATTTATGACCTCTCAGTAGTTTAGAGATAAGGTTTATGTAGATGACTGGCACAAAGTGAAAGTGAAACTACCAGTCACACAGTTAGAAAAACAGTTAACCATTTGTGACAGAATGGCTCAATATTTTTAATAAAGGCCAATAGAAAATATGATTTCTAGGCAAAAATTAGTAAAATGCAATCATAAACAAAAATTAGGTTTCTCCCCGGGTACCGCTGGCTAGGGGGTTATAGCCCCTTTAAGAACACATTATAAAATGTTAGAAGGCAGGTCTAGCTTGTATAACCTGCAGATTTCCTTTTAACCATGAACAGATTTAGCAGCAGACTCTTTGCTAATCATATTGTGTGTCTTACTTGTACAGGTTTGTTATATGTGGGATTCACCGCCTGCATGTTTGGCCTCTATAGCTTCCTCCCTGTGGTTATCAAAAAAACAAGCGCCACTGCCATCAACCTCTCCACACTAACAGCAGAACTCTACACCTTCTTCTGTGGTCTCTTCTTGTTTCATTACAAGGTGAGTTACAGTGGAGTCCAGGTCATGTGAATAAACTAAGATGTCATGGACTTACATGTTATTGCAGAAGTGATGTTACAACCTATGAAAATCACAAAATTACAGGAAACACCACCACATTATCCACTTACTGTATACTAGTAACTTCTGTCTTTGAAGCCTGAGAGTCATTCTGTATGCTTCTCACATTCCTGGAAGAATACAAAATATATTCTTTTCCTTTTGTATTGCTAAAATATGCCAGACAGCATGCCTTTTACAGTAACAGCTTCTTGTAGGTGAATTTCATTTAATACATATCCCACCGGAGGCGAGATATATGAGGTTATTCTGATATATGCGATATATAGCTTCCCTGAAGCCGTAATTTTGCTTGGTAGGACTCACAATGACACGTTAAAGGTCACTTATAAACCACAAACCCATCCAGATAGCAATATATTTTTATATGTGACAGTGTAGTTATTTTTATTCTGTGCTACAGTATAACAGCCATCTTCATATTGTCTTCACTGATTTTCAATTTAACTTGAGGACACATTTTTATTAATTTTTATTTCTTCGGTTTTCTTCCTAAATAGTTGGTCTACATATACTAACATCTCAAATGTATAACTTGTTTAGGAATTTTTATTGTTCAACTATTCAACTTTACAGTAGGTCTTGATTAAAAACGTCCTGCTATATATTTTGCACGTACAACAGAATTCTTTAACAAGGTTGTCCAAGATAATTAACCCCTTCCAGACAGAGCCAGTTTTCACCTTCCTGACAGAGCCTAAGGCCTCTTTCAGACGGGCGTTGCGGGAAAAGGTGCGGGTGCGTTACGGGAACACCCGCGATTTTTCCACGCGAGTGCAAAAGATTGCAATGCGTTTTGCACTCGCGTGAGAAAAATCGCGCATGTTTGGTACCCAAACCCGAACTTCTTCACAGAAGTTCGGGCTTGGGATCGGTGTTCTGTAGATTGTATTATTTTCCCTTATAACATGGTTATAAGGGAAAATAATAGCATTCTGAATACAGAATGCATAGTAAAATAGCGCTGGAGGGGTTAAAAAAATAATAATAATAATTTAACTCACCTTAGTCCACTTGATCGCTCTGCCCGGCTTCTCGTCTGTCTCCTTTGTTGAACAGGACCTGTGGTGACGTCACTCCGGTCATCCCATGATCCATCACATGATCCATCACCATGGTGAAAGATCATGTGATGGATCATGTGATGACCGGAGTGACGTCACCACAGATCCTGTTCAGCAAAGGAGACAGAAGGAGATGCCGGGCTATGCGAGCAAGTGGACTAAGGTGAGTTAAATCATTTTTATTTTTTTTCAACCCCTCCAGCGCTATTTTAGTATGCATTCTGTATTCAGAATGCTATTATTTTCCCTTATAACCATGTTATAAGGGGAAATAATAATGATCGGGTCTCCATCCCGATCGTCTCCTAGCAACCGTGCGTGAAAATCGCACCGCATCCGCACTTACTTGCGGATGCTTGCGATTTTCACGCAACCCTATTCACTTCTATGGGGCCTGCGTTGCGTGAAAAACGCAGAATATAGAGCATGCTGCGATTTTCATGCAACGCACAAGTGATGCGTGAAAATCACCTCTCATGTGAACAGCCCCATAGAAGTGAATGGGTCGGTATTCAGTGCGGGTGCAATTCGTTCAACTCACGCATCGCATCCGCGTGGAATACTCGCCTGTGTGAAAGGGGCCTAAGGCTACTTTCACACTTGCGGCAGAGGTATCCGGCAAGCAGTTCAGTCGCCGGCAATCTGCATGCAAATGGACAGCATTTGTAGACGGATCCGGATGAGGATCCGTCTTACAAATGCATTGCAAGAACGGATCCATCTCTCCGGATGTCATCCGGAGAAACGGATCCGTTATATATTTTTTTTGCATGTTTACTGGTCTGCGGAAGGACAGATCCGGCATTGCGGTATTTTTAATCCCGGATCTGGCACTAATACATTTCAATGTAAACTAATGCCAGATCCGGCATTCCAAATACTGATCCGGAATTTTGGACGGAGATAATACCGAAGCATGCTGCAGTATTTTCTCCGTCCAAAACGCTGTTCAGTGACTGAACTGAAGACATCCTGATGCATCCTGAACAGATTTCTCTCCATTCAGAATGCATAGGGATTAAACTGATCAGTTCTTTTCTGGTATTGAGCCCCTAGGACGGAACTCAGTGCTGGAAAAAAAAAATGCTAGTGTGAAAGTACCCTTACTTTGCAGATTTGACACGTGTTACTTTTTGTGCATCCCACTATTTGTTACACATTTGTTTCTGAATATGGCAACAGCCCATAAGTGGTCGCAAACTTCTGTATAGGCACACCCCAGAGCTCAGACAGGAAGGAGCACCATTTGACTTTCGGAGGGTAGATATTGCTTGAATGGTTCTTGGGTACCATGTCAGATTTGCAGAGCCCCTGAGGTACCAGGACAGTGTAAAATCCCAAAAACCTACCCCATTTTGGAAACTACATCATTCAAGGAATTTACCTAAGGGTATAGTGATTGGCTCAACCATACAAATGTTTCATAGAATTATTTAAGATTGAGAAATTAATTTAAATATTACATTGCATTTCAATTATATGCAATTCTAGCCTGAAAAGTTTCAGAAGAGATCAGGAGGGAGTAGATAAGCTGTAATGACTTATTGTGATCCTGTGTAATCTATATATAGGTTGTATGTGTCGCTGTAATTCTGCCTGTGATGATAATGGGATGACTGCTGAAAAGTTATAGGTACAGATAAAGACGTGACACCTATTATTAGGCTTAGTGGTCAGTGCGAAAATTCAGGAAAATAAAATCAAACCAAGTCCCCAAATGGTCTAAAAAATTTAATTACGTTTTACTTGCCTCTTTCTCCAGTGTTGTTCTCTGCATGGCTGGTCCGCTCCTCCTGATGCCGCATGTTTATAAACTGCAGAGGTTCCGTGCCTCTATACGCCATGTGACTATAGAGGTATATCGAGGACAGTGATTGCATGCAGTCATCACATGCCATAAATCTGCACATCGCCATCACTGTGATATGCACAATGACATGAAGGTGTATGGCATGTCACTGCTGCAGCCAGTCACTGTCCTCAGCAGTAGATCACTAAGAATAATACTTGGCTCCAGTGGTCATGAGCTATAAAACCAGCACATCACCACTGCAGTCTGTAAACAAGTAGTGGCAGGAGGATTGGCAGGGGCAGAGAACAGCACTTGGGAAAGATAAAGTATTACCTATTAATGATTGCATTTAACTTATTTTTGGCTAAAAATCATATTTTCAATTGGCCTTTATTCAGTCACAAAGGGTTAACTGTTTTTCTAACTGTGTACTGGTACTTTCACTTTCACTTTGTGCTGGTCATCTAATTACCCTTATTTATAAACTACTGAGAGGTCATAAACACTTATTTAAGCCACATTCTTATCAGTAAGATAAAGATTGAGCTTTAGGCCTCATGCACACGACCGTTGTTTGGGTCCGCATCCGAGCCGCCGTTTTGGTGGCTCGAATGCGGACCCATTCACTTTTTTTAGCGGCCCCGCAAAAAAAATAAAACATGTCCTATTCTTGTCCGCGCTTTGTGGACAAGAATAGGCATTTATATTGCCGGCTTCCGTTCCGCAAATTGTGGAAGGCAATACGGCAGCTTCCGTTTTTTGCGGATCTGCGGATTGCGGACCGCAAAGAATGGAACGGTCGTGTGCATGAGGCCTTAATAAGTGTTTATGATGTAAGAGAGCACAGATAAGTCCAGAAAGGACAAAAAATTCACAGGCAGCTAATAGAGCATGTCAGCTCTGTACAGAAAAAAGGATTCCATATCTAATATATGAAGATGAGTGTATATATGTATGTATGTATGTCCACTAAAGGAATCCACACTGTCACATTTACAATCACGAAATTTGGCACACAGATACATCAGGTGTCCGGGAAGGTTTTATATCAGGTCTCAGCTCTCTAGGACTTACCGTTCCTGAGATATTCCCCAAAAATGCATTAGCCAAAAGAAACTTGGTCACATGACCCTTATCAGCTAATTGAAGCTCGCAGGCCAGTCTCCACGCACACACAGCTTTACACTAGGTTTCCATAACAACCCAGCCATTTTTCTTCACTGCTGTAGGTGAGCTTTAAAGGAAACCTGTCACAAGGATAATCGCTATTGAAGTAAAGCCATGGCCAAATAGCACTTAGTACCTTATTTCCAGATGTGCCTTTGTTCCAGCAATAGATTTTTTTATCCTCTGAAAATCCAGTTTATTTGGTATGCAAATGAGCCAGTAAGGTGCCCAGAGGGGCGTCATTCTTGCAGGAAGGAGCCCAGACACGCCCCCTGCCACAATGTGTCCACCCTCAAAAGACAAACGTAAAACCCCGCCCCAGATCCTGCTAAGCCACGCCCCTGATCCGGTTAGGCCACGCCCCCATACTCCTCAGTCGACAGGGATTGAAAAAATGAAGGTAAAAATCAACTTCTGTCAGCTGCAGGGGTGGGAGGGAGGGTGACTTTCTCCCTGCAGCTCACACTCAGACAGCACTATGCTGCTGTTTTAGAGTGATTTTTTGAAAAGGACATGCCCCCAATCTGATTAGGCCATGCCCCCTCCCACTCCTCAGCCGACAGGGATTGAAAAAATAAAGTTAAAAATCCACATCTAGGTCCCACTAAGCCACGCCCCGATCTGGTTAGACCACGCCCCCTGTCACTCCTCAGCCAACAGGGATTAAAAAAATGAAGTTAAAAATCAACTTCTGTCAGCTGCAGGGGTGGGAGGGAGGGTGACTTTCTCCCTGCAGCTCACACAGCACAGTGCTGCTGTCTCTGAGAATGAGGTGTTCAAAAGGACATTCTTGTGTCCGTCCAGGCCCTGCGCCAGATGGAGGACAGGGAGTCTGAAAGCCGGACTGTCTGGCCTAAAACCGGACCTCTGGCCACCCTAGGGGCAGGCTGCTGTGGAGGTCACAGTTAAGGGGATGGTCCGCTATGGAGGTCAATGTTAAGGGGCAGATTGCTGTAAGGCCCCTTTCACACAGGCGAGAATTCCACATGGGTGCAATAAGTGAGGTGAACGCATTGCACTCGCACTGAATCCGGACACCTTCACT
Organism: Bufo bufo; assembly: GCF_905171765.1. Taxonomy (NCBI): domain Eukaryota; kingdom Metazoa; phylum Chordata; class Amphibia; order Anura; family Bufonidae; genus Bufo; species Bufo bufo. The sequence continues at coordinate 349,393,743 of NC_053392.1, forward strand.
CCAATGGGGATGTGCACATGAGCAGTGATTTTCACGCATCACTTGTGCGTTGTGTTAAAATCGAAGCAAGCTCTATATTGTGCGCTTTTCACGCAAAGCAGGCCCCATAGAAGTGAATAGGGCTGCATGAAAATCGCAAGCATCCGCAAGAAAGTGCGGATGCGGTGCGATTTTCACTCATGGTTGCTAGGAGACGATCGGGATAGGGACCCAATCATTATTACTTTCCCTTATAACATGGTTATAAATTAGGGATGGAGGGGGTTAAAAAAATAAAAATAAAATTAAACTCACCTCATCCACTTGTTCGCGCAGCCCGGCTTGTCTTCTTTGACTTTGAGGACCTGGGAGGAAAAGGACCTTTGGTAACATCACTGCGTTCATCACATGGTCCATCACCATGGTGATGAACCATGTGACAGACCATGTGATGAGCGCAGTGACGTCACCAAAGGTCCTTTTCTCCCAGGTCCTCAAAAAAGAAAGAAGAGAAGCCGAGCTGCTCAAACAAGTGGATGAGGTGAGTTTAATTTATTTTTATTTTTGTTAACCCCTCCATCCCTAATTTACTTAGCATTCTGTATTAAGAATGCTATTATTTTCCCTTCTAACCATGTTATAAGGAAATAAAATAAAACCTACACAACACCTAACCAAACCCGAACTTCTGTGAAGAAGTCCGGTTTTGGGTCTGGGTACCAAACATGCAGATTTTTCTCATGCGCGTGCAAAACGCATTAAACTGCTTTGCACTTGTGCGGAAAAATTGCGCATTTTCCCGCAACGCACCCGCATCTTGTCCGGCCCTCACACGCAACGCCCGTGTGAAAGAGGCCTAAAGGCCTCTGTTAAGGGAGGTTACTGTCAAGGGGGTGGTTTGCTGTGAAACTAACTGTTAAAGAGGAAGGCTGCTGTAAAGGTCAAAGTTAAGGGGGTGGACTGCTGTGGAGGTCCAATTTTAAGGGACGGGGCACTGCGGGGGGGTCAGTGTTAAGTGGTGGAGGGCTGTGGAGGTCACTGTTAAGGGGGCGGGGTGCAGTAGATGTCACCGTTATAGTGGATAGTGTTGATATATTGTAACAACACACACAAACATTAAATTAAATAGATTCAGGCTGGGTTCAGACCTGAGCGTTTTACAGTGCGTTCCTATGCACTGTAAAACGCTCAGCAGGCAAGGACCAATGATTCCCTATGGGCATGGTTCTCACCTGAGCGTTTTACAGCACGTACGAACGAGCTGTAAAACGCCCTACGCCCCAAGAAGTACAGGAGCTTCTTTGGGGCGTATTGTCGCGCGTATTGTGGCAGTTTTTCATTGGATTAATCACATAAACGCGCGTACTACGCGCATTTCCAAAATACAAAAACGCCCCAAAATACGCCTCAAAAACGCCCGATAAAAACGCCTGTAAAAAGCGCTTATCGAATACGCTCAGGTGTGAACCCAGCCTCAATATACGCTAGTGAAGCCGGGTCCTTCAGCTAGTTAAAGACCAAGTGAAAAAATTATTTTTACCTCAAAATAACTACAATGCAGTAATAAAAGAAAGAATTGCCCCCAAAGGTGTACATAGTCTTTAAAGCAATTAGGGGCTTGTCCAAGATTTTTAATTATCTTAGACAACCCATTTAAAGGGAATGTCCATTCATGCAACCATTTATACTTCTTCAGTGCATTTGAAAAGAAAAAAAAATAAGCACTTTGCAATAGTCTTCATTAACCCTTTGATGTCGAGGCCTATTTTCATTTTTGTATTTTGGATAAAAACAAAAAAACTAACATCCTAATTCTGCAGCTCAATGCGGCGATACCAAACTTGTATCGTTTTTTTTTTGTTTTACTACTTTAAAAAAAAAAAAAATCTTTGAAAAAAGAATCAAAATTTCTTTGCATTACCACCTTCTGACAGCCATAACTTTTTTATATTTCTATCTACAGAGCTGTATGAGAGCTTGTTTTTTGCATAACAAACTGTATTTTTTATATTTACCATTTTGGTAAATACTTCTTTTTGATCACTGTTGATACATTTTTTGGGGCAATTAGATGACCAAAAATAGCGAATTCCAGGATTTTCAATTTATTCCGTACACCGTACAGGATTTTTTTTTATATTTGAATAGTTCAGACATTTTTGGACACAGAGATACCTAATATGTTTATTTTTTTTATTGTTCATATATTTTTATATGTAAAAGTGGAAAAGGGGGGTGATTTAAACTTTTAATATATTGGTGTTTTTTGTTTTTTTTTACTTTTATAACTATTAGTCCCCTTAGGGGCTTAGTACATGGGATCTTTTGATCCCCTCTCCTATTCACCCTAATAGATCGCCTCTTCCTGTCAATGTGGGTGGGTACCGGCTATATGATACAGCCGGCACCCGCCATGTATGGAGCGGGCCCACTGCAGAGGCCCGCTCCATACATGCCCTGTGGCATTATGACATAACTGTATGTTATAATGCTCGAATGGGTTAAAAATGTCCCGTTTTGGCTGTACAGCTGTTATGCACATCTATGTATCTCCTTAATAACAGACTACAAACAAACCCTGTGTTGTCGGATCTTGCTGCCATACTTCTTTCAATCTGTCCCCTCCTTGTGACATATATTTGACAGGTTAGCTACAAATAGGGAACAGATACAAGAATGTATGACTACAGAATCAAACCACAGGGTTTGTTGTAGTCTGTTACCATGATAGGTCTGAACAGAGGCTATAGACCCAAAATGACAGGAAATGTAATAAATGCACTGAAGAATACAAATAGCTGCAATGGTGGACTTTTAAGGGACTTCCCTTTTAAGAAATGTCTTGTCTAAAATGTTACCCTCCAAATGAATAGATAAGTATACACTGCGTGCAGAATTATTAGGCAAATGAGTATTTTGACCACATCATCCTCTTTATGCATGTTGTCTTACTCCAAGCTGTATAGGCTCGAAAGCCTACTACCAATTGAGCATATTAGGTGATGTGCATCTCTGTAATGAGAAGGGGTGTGGTCTAATGACATCAACACCCTATATTAGGTGTGCATAATTATTAGGCAACTTCCTTTCCTTTGGCAAAATGGGTCAAAAGAAGGACTTGACAGGCTCAGAAAAGTCAAAAATAGTGAAATATCTTGCAGAGGGATGCAGCACTCTTAAAATTGCAAAGCTTCAGAAGCGTGATCATCGAACAATCAAGCGTTTCATTCAAAATAGTCAACAGGGTCACAAGAAGCGTGTGGAAAAACCAAGGCGCAAAATAACTGCCCATGAACTAAGAAAAGTCAAGCGTGCAGCTGCCAAGATGCCACTTGCCACCAGTTTGGCCATATTTCAGAGCTGCAACATCACTGGAGTGCCCAAAAGCACAAGGTGTGCAATACTCAGAGACATGGCCAAGGTAAGAAAGGCTGAAAGACGACCACCACTGAACAAGACACACAAGCTGAAACGTCAAGACTGGGCCAAGAAATATCTCAAGACTGATTTTTCTAAGGTTTTATGGACTGATGAAATGAGAGTGAGTCTTGATGGGCCAGATGGATGGGCCCGTGGCTGGATTGGTAAAGGGCAGAGAGCTCCAGTCCGACTCAGACGCCAGCAAGGTGGAGGTGGAGTACTGGTTTGGGCTGGTATCATCAAAGATGAGCTTGTGGGGCCTTTTCGGGTTGAGGATGGAGTCAAGCTCAACTCCCAGTCCTACTGCCAGTTTCTGGAAGACACCTTCTTCAAGCAGTGGTACAGGAAGAAGTCTGCATCCTTCAAGAAAAACATGATTTTCATGCAGGACAATGCTCCATCACACGCGTCCAAGTACTCCACAGCGTGGCTGGCAAGAAAGGGTATAAAAGAAGAAAATCTAATGACATGGCCTCCTTGTTCACCTGATCTGAACCCCATTGAGAACCTGTGGTCCATCATCAAATGTGAGATTTACAAGGAGGGAAAACAGTACACCTCTCTGAACAGTGTCTGGGAGGCTGTGGTTGCTGCTGCACGCAATGTTGATGGTGAACAGATCAAAACACTGACAGAATCTATGGATGGCAGGCTTTTGAGTGTCCTTGCAAAGAAAGGTGGCTATATTGGTCACTGATTTGTTTTTGTTTTGTTTTTTAATGTCAGAAATGTATATTTGTGAATGTTGAGATGTTATATTGGTTTCACTGGTAAAAATAAATAATTGAAATGGGTATATATTTGTTTTTTGTTAAGTTGCCTAATAATTATGCACAGTAATAGTCACCTGCACACACAGATATCCCCCTAAAATAGCTAAAACTAAAAACAAACTAAAAACTACTTCCAAAAATATTCAGCTTTGATATTAATGAGTTTTTTGGGTTCATTGAGAACATGGTTGTTGTTCAATAATAAAACTAATCCTCAAAAATACAACTTGCCTAATAATTCTGCACTCCCTGTATGTAGTCTGTTTTCCACCATTAAACCACCATATTGGTACGTGTGATGATACAGATTACCTCTAGAGAAGGGAATACAGCAATTGGGTCCAGTGACATGTGTGATGGGCTATTATTCTAAATGACACCTGGTTCTGCTGACCAGTGTATATTGGTAGATGCCTGTACATTACATGGACCTTGTATAATTGGTGTGAGCCTGTAGGATATAATGCACTCCCAGTTCAACTTTAATCTGTCTGCAGAGAAAAAATAATGATAAAGTAATATGGGTATTATGTAGTTTGGGTGAAGTTACCTTTAAAAATGGATCTGTCATCTGAATATGCTGTTTGTTACATTTGATGTTTGCTACATATGGACTCTGTGAATGTACAGATTTATTTGAGTATTTTTTTATCCTGTCATATGGATTTATTCACACTGTATCTGAAATTGACTGTAGAAGAAGGCAGATGTGATGCCGATGGCATCCAGTCAAAATACATCTGTCACTTTTCTAGCGTGGGCTAGAAACAATCTATACTTGACCAAGGAATCCACAATCGTTTGGCTCACGATTAACATATATATATATACACACATTACTAGATTAAAAAGACAAATCCTTACACAGTTCAACCCTACTTAGGCTTTTTGTTCAGAGGAGGGCTCTGAGAAACCTTGTGGACAATTATAACCAATTTTGACTCACAAGGCAGTTAAAAATGTCCTTGAATAAAATAAAGGGATTCTCTGGTACCGTTCTATTAATTGCCTATCCTCAGGATAGGTCATTAGGTCTGATCGTTGGTGGACCGACTCTGGAGCCGGAAGTTGTCGCCAGAACTAAATAGCTCCATCGATTGTGTAGTGGACGGAGCTGGTTACTGCAGCATTGCTCCCATTCCCCTCGGTGGAAGCAGTGCTACAGTAACCACCTCTGTCCACTACACAATGGATGGAGCTATGCAACACTGGAGCGGATTGGTGAAGATGCAGGGTGTCGAACTCTCGCCGATCAGATTTATAAAAGTATCAGAAAACCGCTTAGGGTACTTTCACACTAGCGTTTTTCTTTTTCGGCACGGAGTTCCGTCATAGGGGCTCAATACTGGAAAAGAACTGATCAGTTTCATCCCCATGCATTCTGAATGGAGAGCAATCCGTTCAGGATGCATCAGGATGTCTTCAGTTCAGTCACTGAACTGCGTTTTGGACGGAGGAAATGCTGCAGCATGCTTCAGTATTATCTCTGCCCAAAATTCCAGATCAGTTGCCGGAATGCCGGATCCATCCTTCCGGTCTGCGCATGGACGGACAGTATCCGGAGAGACGGATCTGTTCTTGCAATGCATTTGTAAGACGGATCCGCATCCGGATCAGTGGCGGATCCAGAGCCTGGTCTCGGGAGGGGCACTTTCAGATTTTTTTCTGTCCGCCGCCACAAAACAATGGTGCTTATAGACTCAGACTACACAGTGTAGGGGTATACTGTATACTGTGTGGCACAGTGTAGCGGTATACTGTATATTGTGGGGCACAGTGTAGCGGTATACTGTATATAACAAACATATTTTACATGAAAACTTACAATTACTTGGCTTGGCCCTTGGGGATCTCGGACACCACTTCAACAATTTGGCCGGGGGCTCGGCGGAGCTGATGTTGTGTTTTATCCTAATGAGAAAGATTTCATAATAAGGATTTGGAGAAGGGGCAGAGGGATAGCAGAGCAGGGAGAAGCTGGTGCTGCTACTAGGGGGTCATACCATGGGGGAGTAATAAAGCCCACCATAATGCCCCCCCAGTAGTAACAATTCTCCTTATAATGTGACAGTGCAAAAAATACCCCCTTGTAATGCCCCCAGTTGAGCTAATGTCCCCATAGTGCCCCCATAATGTCCCAGTATAAAATACCCCTATATAGTGCCCCCAGTAAATGCCCCAATAGTGCTCCACACCCTCCTTCCTCCTAGTGTCCCCCATAATGTACCAGTATAAAATGCTCCAGTAGATGCCCTCAGTGTCCCCCATAATTTGCAAGTATAAAATACCCCTTCTTAGTGCCCCCCAAAGATGACCCCATAGTACTCCTCTCCCCCCTTCCCCATAGTACCCACCATAATGTGTCCCAGTATAAAATTGTACTGTACAGATCGCCCATATACAATACCCCTTCTTTGTGGCCTCAGTAGATGCCCCTATAGTGCCCCCAATCATGTGCCAGTATTAATAGCAGCCCCCCATGTGCCAGTATTAATAGCAGCCCCCCATGTGCCAGTATTAATAGCAGCCCCCCATGTGCCAGTATTAACAGCCCCCCATGTGCCAGTATTAACAGCCCCCCATGTGCCAGTATTAACAGCCCCCCATGTGCCAGCAATAACAGCCCCCCATGTGCCAGCAATAACAGCCCCCCCATGTGCCAGCAATAACAGCCCCCCCATGTGCCAGCAATAACAGCCCCCCTGTGACAGCAATAACAGCCCCCCGCCAGTAATAACAGCCCCCCTGCCAGTAATAACAGCCCCCCTGCCAGTAATAACAGCCCCCCCGCCAGTAATAACAGACCCCCCCCCCCCGCCAGTAATAACAGACCCCCTGCCAGTAATAACAGCCCCCCCGCCAGTAAAAAACAGCCCCCCCCCCCCGCCAGTAATAACGGCCGCCGGCAGTAATAACAGCCCCCCCCGCCAGTAATAACAGCCCCCCCCAGTAATAACAGGCCCCCCCGCCCCAGTAATAACAGGCCCCCCCGCCCCAGTTATAACGCCCCCCCTCCCGCCAGTAATAACAGCCCCCCTGCCAGTAATAACGCCCCCCCCCCCAGTAATAACAGGCCCCCCCGCCAGTAATAACAGGCCCCCCCCCGCCAGTAATAACAGCATTGTACTGTATATATATATATATATATATATATAAAAAAAAAACATACTTACCTCCATGTCAGCGATGCGATGCAGGCCTCTTCTGGCCTGTGTCCTGCGCTGTATGGGTCAGGTGGCGCGATGACGTCATCGCGCCACCTGCGCCGGCCTCTGATAGGCTGCCGGCCTAGTGCCTGCAGCCTATCAGAGGAAGGGAAAGGGACACGCCTCTCCCTCCCCTGCCGCAGCACAGGCATCTGAGACTGTATCGCTGTCCTGAGGACGGCGATACAGATGACTGGAGATGAACGCTTCCACAATGGAAGCGCTCATCTCCCTGTGCTCCGCCGCCGCCGCCAGCTCGGGGGGGGGGGGCAATTGCCCCGTTGCCCCCCCCCCTGGATCCGCCTACAAATGCTGTCCGTTTGCATGCAGATTGCCGGATCCGTCAGGCAGTTCCGGCGACTGAACGCTGGCTGACGCTGTGTGTGACGTCAGGTTCCCAGTGCATGCTGGAATGGTCGGCGCACTCTGCACTGAAAGGTAAGTATAAAGTTAGCAGAGGCAGCAGCAGTGGGGTGGGGGGGGGGCACCTGTGATTTGGCATGTATAAAGTTATCCACTTTATGGGGGCACTGGGGGACATGGTGGATGGCATAGGAGGCACTGGGGAAGGGGGACATCATGGCAATCTGGATGGAGGGGTTGATGGCAGTGCCATTATGGTGGTACTGGGGGACATGGCATGGAGGGGCTACTGATCTGATGGCACTGGGGAAGTGGGGGACATGGTGGATGGCATAGGAGGCACTGGGAAAGGGGGAAGTTTTTAAAGCAATACATTATTTTAAGAAGGTTTTTCTTATTAGATTACTCGATTAATCGTAAAAATAATCAATAGAATAATCGATTACTTAAATAATAGTTTACTGCAGCCCTACTCGTAGTGACTTATATAGAATCAAAGGTCTTTATTGTTTTATATCATCAAAGAATTGAGTTGCTTTTGCAGCCACTGCTTGGCATTGATTACTATACTGCATATGTGGCAATATTAGTTGTCAGACAATGACCATGGTCCCCTTGCATGTCCGAAGAGCAGTTAGCTGTGTGCAGTGCACTGGGCCTCATTGCTAATCCCACACAATATGGCCACACAAAGAGATACATTAGTCTGCTGGTGGCAAAAGGGAAAGCTGAAGTATGAAAACACAACTTCTCACAAATTACCGTCTGCTGCCAAACACAAAAGAGGAAAACCTTTCATGCACAACCCTGAAGAATAAAAGCACTCTTTATTTCACCCTCATTTCACGAAGAAAGAAAAATTCTCAGTAGGAGTCACAATTCTGGTCAGCTAAAATAAGTTAAAAATCTTTTGATTAACAAAGCTCCTTTGTGACAAATTAATCCTCATGCTATAATAGCTCAGAGGAATGTGTATAGGGGCTACACTCATTAGAAAAAGACCAATGTATCATGTACAAGGATATTTCTTAGGATATGCAGTATTTCGGTGTGAATATTTGGGTGGCACTGTATTGTAGATCACAGTTTTACCTATAATTATTTTCCATTCCTTATGTTTTTTACACATCAACCTTGTAGAAACTGCACCAGCATTCATTACTGGGTGGTCAGGCAGATGGGCAATGTCCAAGCACCAAGCAGCTGAGGAGCCCATATGCCCCATGGAAATATTGAATCCATGATTAAACCACTATCTATTATTTTGTCTGATAAAGTAATATCACGCATTAAGGGCTCATGCACACAAATGTGTGCTGCCCGTGCCGTGCATTGGGGACTGGATGGATGGGCACTGTCCGTGTGGCCAGCGCTGACGGATGCAGACCCATTTAACGTGAGGGTGTCCGCGATGTTCTATTTTTTTTGCGGTGTGGAGACACGGACCGAAATGCCGCCTAGGGCTTCTGTGTCCTTCCAATCCGTGCCCTATCTTCCAGATTGTGGACCTATTCAAGTGTTTGCAGGCCGCAGTATGGGCACGGGCGGCACATGTTCGTGTGCATGAACCCTAAGTGACATGGTTCTTCACCAGTTGCAGGCTTTGGGTAGTCTTAATCAGTCCATGTTCCCAACTGATCCTAAGTATATATTAGAGCTTTCTGATAAACTGTAGCCAATACGTGTTTTACATATTCATTGGGGATTCACTTATATGATACATTGGTTTGCGTTACCGTCAAAATAAAACTAAATAAATTTACTGCCTGAAAAGGAACACTTAAAATAATATATTTAAAAAACAAATGTGTGGCTAGCCACCCGCATATTTCAATCAGGCTCAAGTGTGAGAGGGAGGTTATTATCTCTTTAATCATATGTGATCAAACCTCCAATAATTGTTATCCAGTATGGAGATATACACAGGCACATATTATCATCGATATGTTGTGTAGACAAATACTATGTATCACCATATAGTGTGTTTTTCTCCATCTGTTACACCATAAAATGTCTTTCTTAGGGTACTTTCACACTAGCGTTTTTCTTTTCCGGCATAGAGTTCCGTCACAGGGGCTTTATACCGGAAAAGAACTGATCAGGCATATTCCCATGCATTTTGAATAGATGCATCAGGATGTCTTCAGTTCAGTCACTGAACGGCATTTTGGACGGAGGAAATACCGGATCAGTTGCCGCCATTAATTTACATTGAAATGTATTAGTGGCGGATCCGGAGAGACGGATCTGTTCTTGCAATGCATTTGTAAGACGGATCTGTCTACAAATGCTGTCCGTTTGCATGCATTGTTGTTTTTAGGCATTGTAGCCACCAGCACTTCTGACCATCAATCCCAGGTTCCCCACAAGCTACACTCTTAATCATTTGCACATAAACCCTTCTTCCTATATTGCGACTGCTCGCCGCGTTTCTATGCCTATTATATCCGCACTGTATCGGCCAATACAGCGCCGGAGGCTCTGCATGTTCACCGTTGCTGCACGCCCGCCATCAGAGGCCTGCAGCGTTCTGTCTTCATTGTGAGCGCTGCCATACGCCAAGTGTATGGGCATGTAGCACTCACTACACCCTTTTTAGTGCTGCCATACGCCAAGTTTATGGGCGTGGAGCTCCTACTGTACCCAGCTAGTTGTCTTCTGCTCCTGATGACATGCGGATATAATAGGCATAGAAACACGTCGAGCAGTCGGAATATAGGAAGAAGGGTTTATGTGCAAATGATTAAGAGTGTAACTTGTGTTCCGGAATTTTGGACGGAGATAAAACCACAGCATGCTGCAGTATTATCTCACTCCTGAGAAGGCATAAAGACTGAACTGAAGACACCCTGATGCATCCTGAACGGATTGCTCTCCATTCAGAATGCATTTGCAATTGCTTTTCTGGTATTAAGCGCCTAGGACGGAACTCTATGCCGGAAAAGAATAACGCTAGTGTGACAGTACCCTTAACAAACCACTCCAGGATTTTCTTCCTACCTTTACTTGTTACTTATGTAATAGATTAAGAAAGACACATTTTATGGTGTAACAAATGGAGAAAACACACTATATGGTGATACATAGTATTTGTCTACACAACATATTGATGATAATATGTGCCTGTGTATATCTCCATACTGGATAACAATTATTGGTGTATGATATAAGGAGCTTTGATCATATTTGATTAAAGAGATAATAAGCTCCCTCTCACACTTGAGCCTGATTGAAATATGCGGATGGTTAGCCACATATTTGTTTTTTCACAAGTTAATGAAATAAAATATATTATTTTAAGTGTTCCTTTTCAGGCAGTAAATTTACATATTCATTGCCCAAAACTATATAATCAAGTGAACATAATGAAATTTAAGAAACGATTTAACAGGTGACTGGGTATTTTGTTCCACTAAGCACCATCTTCCCCGTCACTTAAATAATTGTGGCATTATCTCATCTTTTCTTAATGGTGAGCTTCACTGTAGCTCATCATAAAGCTACTGAAAGTGTTAAAACCTCTCCTCATTTTATGGCTATCAATCTTTTTGGATTTTTTTACTCATTCGTCAACCTTCATAATGAAAGTTGTATATATTTGCCAATCATGAGACAGCTCAGAAACAGGTAATGTGCATTCATTTTAAAATCAGCTAAACACACGTCCGTGGTGTGTTGCGGACCCGCAAATTGCGGGTCCGCAACACACCAGCCCGGCACCCCCATAGAAAAGCCTATTCTTGTCCGCAGGCTGCGGACAAGAATAGGACATGCTCTATCTTTTTGCGGAGCTGCGGACCCAAAGATCGGGGCCGCGCACCGCAAATGCGGACAGCACACTGTGTGCTGTCCGCATCCATTCCGTCCCCATAGAGAATGAATGGGTCCGCACCCATTCCGCAAAATTGCGGAACGGATGCGGACCCATTTTGCGAACGTGTGAATGGAGCCTTAAAGGGAATCTGTCACCTATTTTGACCATATAAAACTGTTAACATAGCAATGTGCAATAAAGTACCTTTATTCCAGCATGGCTCTTCTTTCTTTTATTCAACTTTTCATTCAGATGAAAAAGCAATTTTTCTGATATGCAAATGAAGTCTCAAGGTGCCCAGAGGGGCGTTATTACTCTGCTCTAGTGCCCACTAACGCCCCCCTGCAGTGCCCAGCCCGCCTTTCTTCCAAGCCCAGCACGCCTCCTAAGAAATAAATGTCCTCCCACATCCTTGCCGAACGGCTCCGCCCCCTCCGCTACGTCATTTAATTTATTCACTCGGCGATACTGCGCCTGCGCGGGATATCGGAGGCCAAGATAGGAGGAAGCAAGGACAGTGCAGTGAATAAATTAAATGACGTAGCGGAGGGGGCGGCGCCGTTCGGCAAGGATGTGGGAGGACATTTATTTCTTAGGAGGCGTGCTGGGCTTGGAAGAAAGGCGGGCTGGGCACTGCAGGGGGGCGTTACTGGGCACTAGAGCAGAGTAATAACGCCCCTCTGGGCACCTTGAGGCTTAATTAGCATATCAGAAAAATCGCTTTTTCATCTGAATAAAAAGTTGAATAAAAGAAAGAGGACACATGCAGGAATGAAGGTACTTTATTGCACATTGCTATGTTAACAGTTTTATATGGTCAAAATAGGGGACAGATTTCCTTTAAGGGATTGTGGACCTTTGGGAAGGCTTTTGGTAAACCCTTCTCTTTGGCAGACTTACAGAGGGATGCATACTTACCTGCTTCCCCGAGCTGGCTCCTTCTCTTCCCGACCTCAGCTTCTCCGCTCAGCTTAGCTCATGTGACTATTTGACATGATGCAATGGGAGCAAGTGACCCCTGTGGTCAGTGATTTAGAAGTTTACATCCTGGGAGCACAACGGAGGCCCAAGAGCGCGGGATTCAGGTAAGTATGCTTTACAGGTCTGCCAAAGATGAATGGAACAGCCACAGAGATTTCTGCAACAAACCTTTTAACCCCTTAACTCCCAGCGCTGTACATACATACGGCGCTGGGCGGGTGTTTATAGATGGCGCCCGCTCCTGCCCGCTGTGGGCCCATAGCCGCGGGTGACCGCCTGCTTCTTTTAGCAGACACTCGCGGCTCATGTCCGCAACCGGCAGTAATGGCGATTGTGGACATTTAACCCCTCAGATGCCGTGATGAATCGTGGCCATGGCATCTGAGCGCGCTGAAACCGAACGTGTGTACTTTCGGTGGTGCTCCAGCTCCTCTTGTGGCGATCGAGGAGCCGGAGTGTGTATGCAGCGGTCCCTGTCTTTATGAATGACAGGAGGCTGCTGCATAGTATTTCCTATGGAGCCCTTGCCTGTAATAGGGCTCCATAGGAAAGTAGTAAAATCATCATAGATTCCAAAGCACGTGCATTGGAGTCTGTGATAATAGCAATCTAATGATTGCATGTTATAGATCCCTATGGGAACTTTAAAAAAGTGTAAAAAAAAATATGTAAAAAATGTAAAGATAAATAAATACAAAAAAAAAAAAAAATTCAAATAACCCCCCTTTTCTCAAAATGAAAATAAAAGAACAAAAAAAATACACGGGTGTCGCGCTGTGCAAAAACGCCCATAGTATAAAAATATATTCCCCATACAGCAAAACGGCAAAAAATGTCCAAATGGCCGATTCGCCATATTTGGTCGCTTCATTTTCTACAAAAAATGTAATAAAAAGTGATCGAAAAAGTCATACCACACCCCAGAATGGTATCAATGAAAAGTTCAGATCGCCCCACAAAAAATGAGCCCCCATACAGCTTCGTACACATAATTACAACAAAGTTATAGGTGTCAAAATATTGCGACAAAAAAATAAAACTGATTTTTTTTCCCCCCACTTATTAATTTTTTTATCACTTTTTTGTCACCTTTTATCAAAACGCAAGAAAAACGATACACATAAGGTATCACCGGATTTGTACTGACCTGTAGAATAAAAGTAACTGTTTTTTTTTCCACTTCCCACTACATTATATGCAATATTAAATGGTGGTGTTGGAAATTACAACTTGTCCCGCAAAAAACAAGCCCTCATATGGCTATGTGAACAGACAAATAAAAAAGTTATGGTTCTGGGAAGGCAGGGAGCGCAAAACGAAAACAGCCAAAAAACATCAACTCTGGCCCTTAAAGGGTTAAGTATGAACATTGGATTACAGGTTGGACTTGATCTCTTTCTTATTCTCATCGACTATGTCACTGTACCCAAACTGTACACATATGTGGGGTCATTTATCAAACTGGTATAAAGTAGAACTGGCTTAGTTGCCCATAGCAACCAGATTCTACCTTTCATTTTCCAAAGGAGCTGTCAAAAAATGAAAGGTGGAATCTGATTGGTTGCTATGGGCAACTAAGCCAGTTCTACTTTACACCATTTTGAAAAATGACCCCAATGGTTCGAAGCAATTTATTATTCTAATTGTATTAAGTTCTCCATTAACCTAGTGGTAGTGTGCAACACAGCTGAGAACGGCAACCGGTTTCTCCATGGTTTTGTCATTTGGCTCTGCTACTTATATAGGTGCTGGACCCATTGAAACCATGTTTGTCAGCTTTACAAGATGCAAATTCAAAAAGCACAACAATTTTCCGCAAAATATTGTGGATTTACTCATTATACAACAATAAAAATGTTTCATAACATCACACCCACTCATGTAGACATGGTACTTTTGTACAGTACTATAGTACAGATAGATTTCCATATACATAGTACCCCACATATAAGGTGCAGTGTACTACGCTACAGCTGTATGTGTACTAGTGTACCATATATCACTATAGGCCTGTATAGATAATTCTGGGTTCTATATGATAGGGCTCTATATATTATGGTGCTCCTTGTCTCACTATAAATATGATTGTGCTCTACCTATAACTATATGTCTATAGACAATAGTGGATCATAATATGGGCATTTGGGGCGGTAGCCCCTCCAGAGGACCATGTAGGGGCCCATTGCCACCCAAACCACACCACACTAACTGAACCTTCACCAGTATGGCTTCCCAACCACTTCCGGTCTGTAAGCGCAGGCATGAGACTTTATGTCATGGTGTGGAGGGAGTGTTTTGGCATCCAACCCGTGATTCTCAATAGCCATCCCCCTATCACCAACAAGAAGGGCATTATTTAAAATATAACATGTGTGCTTACTAGTTATTCCGCCGCCATTCCTACAGCATAAATGTATGTTTGGTAAGAGGACTATCTAGTACTTTATGTATTGGACCCACTACCTCTTCTATGTATTATTATAACTATAGTCTACTATTAATTAACTACTAGATAAAACAAACTTACTACTTTTTTTCCCTGCAGACTCCAGAATTCCATTCCAGTACTCCCCAGAGTGGTGACATTCTGGGTCACTGCTGCTGCCAATCACGTGCTATATACTGGCCAGTGATTGGCTGCATGGCAACCTGGTGTGTACAGAACGTACACATTGATGTGGTATAGTTTTCACAAAAATGTACCAAAAAATTATCATGGAAGGGGGATTGGTCAGGGAAGAATGGAGGAAGGGGGCTCCAGTTAGGTAAACAGCCCCGGGCCTATGATACACTTAATCAGCCCCTGGCTATATATAAAATAATGGTGCCACAGCTGTAGTTAAAGGTCGGGGAGCTTTGTGCTGTTGTTTTAAAAGGGGTTTTCATTGTATTTTTTTTTGGAAACACCTACCACCAATGTGGCCACAGCTGAAGGGTTGCTGATCCCACATACTTGTGCTGCCAGTTTAACTCCATCTGCAATATGAGCCACATTTAGATTTAAGTTCCCAATCTACCCATGCCAAGTATGCCATAATGAAATCAGAAGTGTAAGAAGACATGATACGGCCCCATAGACTTCTAAAGGTTCTGAGTTTCAGTCCCATTCAACTAGAAAGTTGGACGTGGCCATGAAATAGCTGTGCAGTTTTAAGTGTGGATTTTGATTCATTTCTTTTTAGCTAAAGCCAGCATGCTTCTTATGTTTCAGAATTGCTGTAAAAACCAGCATCCAAAATAGTCACACATTCTGCAGAAAGAGAGTCATACAGATGTATGGAACAGATCTTTCAATCTCAGAAATGTCTGCAACACTCCTTGTTGTGAACATACCCTTATGATGTGTTGGTGGGTTTTTCAGTGCAGTGATGTAATAGCATTACATATTGTAACCTCTTACAGGGATCACAAAAAACGTTTTAGCCCATAGAACGGGTAGAGTGCTGCTTGAAGGAAAATATGAGATTCTTTCATACGTCTAGTACAAATTATAATGTGAAAGCAATGACTATTTGCTGTTTTTTTGTACTTCTTAACTGTATTCCTTTCCATAAAACCTCACTGTATTACCATAAATGTCACTGTTTAACAATTATTCTTTAAATTATTGCTTCTTCTTCTCCTGCTCAGTTTTCAGGACTTTATCTTCTGTCCTTATGCACAATTCTGGTTGGACTGGTGCTGTACTTCTCCACAACAACATATGTGGCCCAGGATCCAAGAGTGTACAAGCAATTCCGCAACCCATCAGGACCTGTAGTAGAACTGCCGTCTGGCGCACAGTTGGAGCCTTCAGTAACATACACAAGCTTAGGCCAAGAGACAGAAGAGGAGCCACGCGTCAGAGTTGCCTAAATCAAGCATTTTTTTACCCACTGAGGTCTCTGTGACATCTGTTTGTCCATTATCTCCGTATTGTGCATAGAGAAAAGGCATTTGCCAGATACATTTACATGAAGGGACTTGAAAGCAGGAGCATGAAAAAAGGTTTTGAAAGGATGCAAGAAATGTCCAACACCAACAGGCGCAGGAACACCTGGAGTCATAGATATGACAGCACTATTTATTCATGGGTGTGTAATCTCTTAGGGGGTAGAAAATGTTGTGAAAGGTGATATTACCTCAATGTTTACTTTTGCACATGTCTTCATGTGATATATTGCCAAGATTTTTATTTTAGTACAATTTACATCCTGTAGTTTTCACAGAAAGCTCCCTTTCTTACACAATCAAGTGGTTGCTTAATTAAAACGACTTGAGTACATTGACATTCCTACTGGTGCACTGCCAGCGGCCTTTGCTCTTTAGCCCAGGCAATCACCCAGATCGTTGGTAGTAAAATTAATTCCCAGCAGAACTTTTATAATACATTAGAGTTTGTATGTCCTTTTTGTACCTTCCATTTGCCAGGTAAATAATATTCTAATTTTTTCATGCTTTAACTCTATATACTACAGCTTTGTCCGGTAGAACCTACTTGTTATAGATCTATATAACTGTGCTACAACTCCACTAGTGCCATAGATAACCACGAGTAACCTACACCAGCACATCCTAATATTCTCATTATATTGTGACACAAGAATATCACGCCAGTGGTCACTGCAATATAGTTCAATCTCTCTGTGCCAAACCTTCAAATACTTGTACTGTAATCCAAGAACATGAATTGAGTAAACACTACAGATGGTTATGGGAATGTTAAAAAGTCGATATTTCTTGTACTTTTCTAGTGCTTGGATCAGTATACAGTCTATACTGATACCGATTCCAATTCTCATTTCAGACATTTATGGCATATCCACGCTGTTTCTCTAACTCACATAGAAGTCATAGGGAGCTATGCAAACAACAAAGCACTGTAGGCTACACTGCTTCTTCCATGTGAAATGCAGAAGCAGTGTAGCTCGCTGTGCTATGTTGTTTCAGTAACTTACATCCACTTCTAAGGATGGTCTCTCTAAGGAGGTCTCAGAACCAGCATATCACAGTGAGCTTGGTTGTCTCCATAACCCCAGCCACATCTTGCAACCTGGATGTGGTGGCCAGCGGATCATAGACATTTGTGGCATAGCTTGTAGATTTGCCACATATGTCTGATATAAGACTACACCTTTCAGTATCCATTACTAGATATACCCTTAAATATATTCCCTACTGTACCCTACCCTGTACCCTACATGCAATCAGTAGGTTAGAACGAAATAGGGCACATATAAAAAAAAAATATGACTTCAGGATCAGACTACAGTTTGTTTGTTGTCTGTTACCATGGAAATACATAGGTCTGGATACAAGCTGTAGAAATAAAAACTATATAAAATTGCTAAGACCTATTGCAAAGTTGCTTCATTTGCTATTTTATTATATTTAGACAATAAAAAATTTAGTTGTCAAGGTGTATAACTTTTTGAGATATTCGTAAAGGTTACTGGAAAATTGCCAAGGACCCAAGAATGTTCTTGTCTTAGCAATACATCTAAATAGAAACTGTAGCTATTGATTGACATAAAAATTCAGGATAAAAATTATATTAAAATGGGAAAATTTATCAACAGCAGGAAACATGTACTGACCGCTGAAACCATGCTCATCACTTCTCAGCATAAAGATAATAGCCATGTCACAACGAGGTGTGGGAGGGAACACCATACCAAACACAAGAAGGGGGGGGGAGGTATCTGGCCTAGAAGCAATGGAGAGGAAAAGGTCACTACCTAATGAATCCTAACCCTAGCCCTGACTGCTAACCGAATGAACGGACCTCAGTGGTAGGACCGTTCATTCACTGGAACCTAAAGCCTGAATACCCTGTAATGCCCTGAGGCAGTGATAGGGCCCAAAGACGACCCGTTCCTTAAGCAGAAAGAACAGGGGTCTTGACTCAGACCAGATACCAGAAGGCAGGGGAAAAAAAACACAAAACAAATATAAAGGAATGAGACACTTAACTCCTGAAGTAGAAGAAAGAGCAGGAAAACCAGAGGAGACAACACACACCAGCTCTTCCACTTGCAAATGAAGCTATACACCGCAAGGAGTGAAGGGAGTAGCCAGACTTAAATAGTAATGACCTCTATGCTGCACCCGACTAGAGGTGTGGTCAAACCCATCAACAACAAAGTGAAACCAAAAGAGGTTGTCAGATGACCTCACGTGCAGACAGCCTCTCTGATCTTCTAACAGCTAGCCTGGGAGTGACTGTGACAAGCCACCACAGCATAGTGGAGATGTTGCTTTGTCAAATGTTGCTAGCATAGGACTAATAATGGTAATTATTTTCTGTGCATATTGCAGTCTTCATTACAAGTCAATCCAGACAGTCCCCAGAAGTTGAAATGGTAGTTGTTGTCTTTATGTTATCAAGTGTTTTAAAGGGCATCTGTCAGCAGATTTGTACCTATGACACTGGCTGACCTGTTACAGGTGTGCTTGGCAGCTGAAGGCATCTGCGTTGGTCCCTTGTTCATATGTGTCCACATTGCTGATAAAAATGATGTTTTAATATATGCAAATGAGCCCTAGAAGCAATGAGGGTGTTGCCGATACACCTAGAGGCTCTGCTCTATCTGAAACTGCCACATTCTCTGCACTTTGACCGATAGGGCCAGGCATGATGATGTTTTTACAACCTGACCCTGTCAATCAAAGTGCAGAGAGTGAGGCAGTTGTAGAGATAGGGGAGTCTCTAGGTGTAACGACAACGCCCCCATTGCTCCTAGGGGCTAATTTGAATATATTAAAACATCATTTTTCTCAGCAAAGTGGACACATACGAACATGGGACCAACACAGATGACTTCAGCTGCCAAGTGCACATATAACAGGTCAGCCAATTTCATAGATACAAATGTTTGCCGACAGATGCCCTTTAAGTAGTAATGAGCAACACTAAAAGTGCAAAAGTTGCCAAGCCACACTCAGGGATAACAATGGGTTTACTGAGTTTTAACCTCTGCCAGTGCTTTAAAGCTAGGCTTTCTACTCAAACAGTACAAACATTGCATTGTGCTCAAAATATATACAGAGCCTGATATCATATAGCAGAACAATTATAATATTACAGAGCAAAGGCTATGACTTTTGTGCACACTTCTCTACTTGCTATGTCAATTGGTTTCTCAGATTTATGAACAGCAATATATTGCATGACTCCTACTTCTCATTCTACCCTATGCATCTAGAAACGTAAACCACTTCACATGTTGCCCAGGCTGCAGATTTTTTTGTTTTTTTCCAAGAATCCATGCATACTGCAGCTTATACCATGACTGTTACACCCTCTCATTTAGGAAAGAACTCTTTCTCTCTACTACAGGATTGGTAATTCTTTTTAATATGCCAAATTGCTTATTATGCTTAGAAATAGCGACTTGGTTGCGAGAACTCATGTAAGACGTGTTTATACTTTTAATGAAACATTTTTCATGTATACTTTTTGTATAGTACGTTTGCTTAAAATTGTGTTTTCTACTTCTATCCATGGCATTAAACAGTGCTTGTCACCAGATCTACCATCCATTCTGTATTCCGTATAATCTTAAGGTGGTTCTGTAAAACAGTTTATAACCTTGGGCTACAGACGGTGTGCCCCGAGTGTTAAACCTGGTAAAATCGTACGAAAGCCAGCATTAATATTAAACCGCCATATCCCTATTGTAATAATGTTTGCCACAGTAAGTGATCTAAGCAAGCAACTAAGGAGCGAGGGAGCAGATGATACAGTATGTGCCCTGAGCTGTGTCACCAAGGTAATGAATGTTGATGACATGATTTTAACATCCATGATAGCAATACATTGGCCCATGTATGTTCAAACATGCCTTCTAGGCTCCTGTGAACCTGATGATGCATGAGTAATTAAACATCCTCAACCCTGAAGGTACAACTACACGGTTATGTGGTGCTTGTGCCACGGCGTGGTGCGTTCCAGTACCACACTGTGTGGTCGTACCTTTACAGTATAGCGTGCATATGGTGAAACTGCCTCTGCATCATAATTTGTATTTATTTCTATATATTGCAATAATTTAACAGCTATTTGTAATGTGACAATAGATCGTCAATGCAGTATAACCATGGACAGGTATCAAATACATCATTATAATGAATTATGATTAGAAACAAAATTCTAATTTCTGTTTACCGACATGGTTTCAAAATTTCCAAGACCCAATAAACATGGCAGTGAGCACCTGTAAGGATATATGCATGCTGCACACACTTTTTCAACATGGATTTTTGTGTGAAAAATCCAGCAGCATAATAGTACAACAAAGTTTTTTAAATTGCATGCACGCAGTGTTTTTTTTTTTAAATTCGCCAAAATTAACGGTGCAAATTTTGAAATCTGTAGCATGTAAAATTCTTGGGGTGGATTTTCAGTGCAGATTTCATCCTTTTCAATGCAAAAGGTAATATCTGGAGTAAATTAGAATCAAAATCTGTGACAAAGTCTGTAAGTAACACATGCTGATTTCGGTGCGGATTTGATGCGGAAAAGCAGGGAGATCCACACCAGTTACACTGCAGTCTATGTATGTAGCATAAGGTACAAAATCAGGAGTGGATCACAAAAAAGGAGATAATGTATTAAAGGGGTTGTCTGGGTTCAGAGTTGAACCCGGACATATCCCCATCTTAACCCCTCCACCCCCCCTGATATAAGCATCGGAGCATGGCTTTCCCTTGCCCTGCTATCGCGCAGGGCAAGGGCTTTTTTGTTTACACTGGGACACTGCTAGGCAGGGGCTTCCAGCCAGCAGTGTTCCCAGTGATGTCATCGGCTTTGATGGGAAGGCTTTGGCGCTACCCTAGCCTTTCTACAGGCTAGGGCAGCGCTAAAGCCTGCCCATTAGTGCCGGTGACGTAACTGGTCTCACTGCTAGGCGGAAACCTCCGCCTAGCAGTCCTCATGGAGAGCCCGGTATGTCACCGGATCTCAAAAAAATGCCTTTGCCCTGAGCGATTCAGCGCAGGGCAAAGGAGAGCATCAGAGCATGAAATGCTCCGATGCTCATATCAGGGGAGCCGGAGGGGTGAAGATGGGACTATGTCTGGGTTCAGCTCTGAACCCGGACAACCCCTTAAAAGGGGTTGTGCAGGCCATTTATAATGATGACCAATCCTCAGGATAGTGCAATATAGTATTCAGAGCAGCACACAAATACTGTACAGACCTTTACTGGAATGCACCAGCCATCCACGACCACAGATCCAACTTAGGTCAATCGATCAGCATACAAACAAGTTTGACGGCAGCATCTCCAGAAATGCGCTTTAGTGGGTCCATGAAAAAAATGTGCAACATAGCCAAAAAATATTGCAAAGTTTTGACTACAAAGTAGTCTTTGTCAAGCTGGCTATGTTGCACATTTTTTTCATGGGCACACTATGAATAAAAGCGCATTTCTGGAGATGCTGCCGTCAAACTTGTTTGTATGCCAATCCTCAGGATAGGTCATCAATATCTGTCTGGTGGGGGTCTGACACCTGGGACCCCCACTGATTAGCTGTTTGAAGTGGAGGTGGCACTCCATGCAAGCACTGCTTCCTGTTTATTACAACTGCCTGTCATCTCGGAAGTTTCGGCGGTGCAGAGTAATGACATGTACTCGTTCCATTCACTTGAATGGAGCGAATACTTGTAATTACACGGTACCGCCGCTCCAGAGGAGACGACACTTAGTGTAATGAAGAGGAAGCAGCGCTCACAAGCAGCTGATTGGCGGAGGTGCTGGGTGTCAGACCCCCACCGACCAGATATTAATGAACTTTCCTGAGGATTGGTCATCAGTATCAATGGCCTGCACAACACCTTTAAGGACAGATACAACTTCTAATTTTCTGACTGCTGGTTTTTGCTTCAAAAACTCCATAAAAACTGCACGAGGGACTATACCTTTAAAGGCAAACAAAGAGACCTTACAAGTGTACAATATATGCTACCCCAACTTATCTCCATTGGCTACCCCCAAGTATTCAAATAGCACTGGTCACATCTGTTCCTGAAACGTTTGCATCTTGCGGCTCCTTATCCTATAGTAACATGACTTTTCTGCAGTCGTGCCTTCAGTTGAGTGGAAGAAACATAACCTTGTCTGCACAGCATTGCCTTGGAGTATCTAGTGCACATACAGCATCCATATTGGTACATCCAAATTGTGTAAAAGGAGTATTCTAGCCGATGACATGTATGACCTATTCATCGGTAATTTATGTGATCAGTGGGGGTTCAACTACCTGCTCCATCCTCATTCCAGCCAATTACTAGATCAGGCGACCAAAGTCCCCATCACTATCAGTATGATCATGCTGAGGAGTTTGTACGTGGTGGCAGTCCTATGCAACTATCGGAGTTATAGTAACAGCAGTTGGACCCTCACTGTTGGAGACAGGTGGCAAATGTTATCTAATAGAATACCCCATACAACCACGAAGAAAAAAATAATTAGGATATATTCACACATGAATACCTGAACAAAACCTGCACATGTAAATATAGCCTTACAGATTCTGCAGAAGTATGTAACACTCATTTGACGGCTACAGAAGACTCCATCTGAATGGGGTAGGTTTGGCAGTGCAGACTTCTGCAAGCCCCAACTAGATGAATAAGGCTAGTTTTACACGGCCGGCAGGAGTTCCAGATTTGCCAGGTAGCGGCCTGATTTCCTCCAGGCCCCATTATAGTCATTTTGGAACTGTGGGCATTCTGGTACCGTTCGTCAATGCCTGATCTAGAGAGCTCCGGCAGGCTGTCCTCTGCTGGAACTCCTGCCAGCAGTGTGAAAGAAGCCTAAGACACAAGAATAAAAATAAGACATTTCTGCAACAAATCTGCTACATGTGATTACACTCTTAGTCTTCAATATTGGTCAACAGAGAGGAAAATGTAGAATTAAAAGGGTATTCCGGTTATACAAAGTTATCCACTATCCTCCACAGGATATGGGAGAACTATTAGATCGGTGGGGGTCCTACTGCTGGGATTCCCACTGATCATGAGAACGGGGGCCCCGTACCCCACGCAGCCCCCGGAAATAAATTGCGCAGGAGGTCAGGCATGCGTGCTGCCGCTCCATTCGTTACTACAAGAATATCAGAGATATCCACCTACAGTGCTTCACTATCGATAACTATATATAACCAGGTTTATTTATATTATATATGTCTTATAGCGCACAATGCTTTTAAGAATAATTTGGAAATTGTGAAATCACCGAGCACCTGGTTGACGAATTCCTGCTTAAATCGCTGTCCTAGAAGAATATTGTTTTTACAGTGGAAAATGATGTTTCAGTACAATATAAAGCACAATTTTGTTAATTAACATAAAGTTTACTTGATAAAAGTGATTTAACACAAAACCATCAGGCAACAAGCCAGCAACAGAGCCAGTGTTGTCCCTACCTGTCCTGCAGGCTCCCAACATGCACCAGAACTTGGCACGTAGGGGACAGTATTTTTATGAAGAAAGTAATGGTGCCTTGCTAGTTCAGATGTTGGGACTCAGACAATAAAAAGATGGCCCACTTGTCATTACGCTATTTTAGGTTTTCCTCCTCAGTAAATACTCCTTCTATGAATTTTATTATGCAGTTTTTGGCTGGGCACGATTTATACCATGCTTGTGGTATACTGTTGGCATAAATACTAGGAAAGTCTCATTTTTTGTGGGTGTCAGACAATCACATTAATTCGTCAAATTTATACCAAAAGCTTGTCCTTTTGGCATATGTTTCCCTGGGATATATGAGATCATGCAGCTCCAATTGTATCGAAAAGGGCAGCCAAATGTAGAACATATTTTTTCCATTGCAGTCAGCGACAGAGAGTTGCACACATTCAGCAGGTGAGAACATAAGCATCCAATGCAGTGCGAATTCCGCCTTAGTTAGGCCCCTTTCACACGAGCGAGTTTTCTGCGCGGGTGCAATGCGTGACGTGAACACATAACACCCGCACTGAATCCTGCCCCATTCATTTCAATGGGGATGTGTACATGAGCGTTTTTTTTTTTCACGCATCAGTTCTGCATTGCGTAAAAAACGCAGCATGTTCTATATTCTACGTTTTTCACGTAGCTCTGGCCCCATAGAAGTGAATGGGGCTACAGTGAAAAGCAAGCAAGTGCGGGTGCAATGTGTTTTTCACTGATAGTTGCTAAGAGATGTTGTTTGTAAACCTTCAGTTTTTTATCACACGCATGAAAAACGCATTGCACCCGCTCTGAAAAAACTGAACAACTGAACGCAATTGCAGACAAAACTGACTGAACTTGCTTGCAAAATGGTGCGAGTTTCACTAAAAGCACCCTGAAAGCATCCGGACCTAATCCGTCACACTCGTGTGAAAGAGGCCTTAATCAGAGTCACTAAAGAATTTTATGACCATCGTCACCAGGCCCCTTTCACACGAGCGAGTTTTCTACGCGGGTGCAATGCGTGATGTGAACGCATAGCACCCGCACTGAATCCTGACCCATTTAATGGGTCTGTGTAGATGAGCGTTTTTTTTTCACACATCAGTTCTGTGTTGCATGAAAAACGCAGCATGTTCTATATTCTGCGTTTTTCACGCAGCCCTGGCCACATAGAAGTGAATGGGGCTTCAGTGAAAAACGCATTGCATCAAGAAGCAAGTGCGGGTGCGATGCGTTTTTCACTGATGGTTGCTAAGCAATATTGTTTGTAAACCTTCATTTTTTTATCACGCGCGTGAAAAACGCATCAAAACGCATTGCACTCGCGCGTAAAAAAACTGAACAACTGAACGCAATCGCAGACAAAACTGACTGAACTTGCTTGCAAAATGGTGTGAGTTTCACTGTACGCACCCTGAACGCATCTGGACCTAATCTGTCACGCTCGTGTGAAAGAGGCCTATGTGGCCAGGGCTGCGTGAAAAACGCAGAATATAGAACATGCTGCGTTTTTCACGCAACGCAGAACTGATGCATGAAAAAAAATAAACACTCATGTACACAGACCCATTAAAATAAATGGGTCAGGATCGGGATTCAGTGCAGGTGCTATGCGTTCACGTCACGCATCGCAGCCGCGCGGAAAACTCGCTAGTGTGAAAGGGGCCTATGGCCTCATGCACACGACTGTTGTGTGCATCCGCGTCCGTTCCGTCATTTTTCACAGTTTAGCGGAGGTCCCATTAATTTCTATGGAGCTGTGAAAAAAAACTGATAGTCCTCCGTTTTTTCTCTGTGTCCGTGATTCCAGTCCGTCAAAAAAATATAACCTGTCCTATTCTTGTCAGTGGAAAACGGAGGACTGACCCATTTAAGTCAATGGGTCCGTCAAAAAAACGGTTGCACAACTGGTATGTCATCCGTGTCCGTTTTCTTCTACAAGACCTTGGTGCAATAAAATTACACTTTTCATTAACCTTCCTTTTTTTTCCCTGTCAGACAAAAAAAAAAAGGAAGACACAAGGAAACACAACTGAAGCAAAATCGGACACGAACCACTGAAGCCAAATCACTGACAGTGAAAAAACACTGTCGTGTGCATGAGGCCTTAGGTGAACATAAGAGAAACCTGCTTATCAAGCACATAATGCCAATTATTACAGTTGCCCATAAAATTTTCAAATATTGACCATGTCACATAATGTTGCAAAGTGTCATTTAATTTGGTTTGCTTTCTCTTGTTTTTATTTCTATTAGAAATCGTATTTGCTAATTATTGGGCCTATGTAAAACGACCCAGTCTTGCAAATCGAACGACCTTGAGAACAAAAAGCACACTCTTTTTGCCGTAATGTGAAATCTGAACCAAAAGTGACAACCATGCAGGTCCTGCATTGATAGAACAACCCCTTCTCTGTTTTTGATATTTGCATGCACCTAAATGGACTGACTGTGGCAATGTAAAGCCTGTAAATTGTTATAAAATTATAATAAACACTTTATGAAGAATGGATCGTTTTGTTCATTAGTGAGGGCTCATGGACGTTTTCTTGTGTATTTGAGTGGACAATTATTGCAAATCATTTGAAGTACTGCTGTTTGACTAATTAATGACAACATAAAACAGCCTTATACATAGTCTTTTCATTTTTACAGCAGCGAGTGCAAATTTCTGCATGTAAATTGATGCAGAGAAAATATGTTTAGTATGCAAAAGAATACAGTTAAAAGCCCAATTACAGAAAACTAATCATCAGCCTCACATCAGAAGAACAGCACTTAGGCCCCTTGCAGACGAGCGAGTATTCCGCGCGTGTGCAATGCGTGATGCGAACGCATTGCGCCCGAACGGAATCCGGACCCATTTATTTCAAAGGGGCTGTGTACATGTGCGCTGGTTTTCACGCATTACTTGTGCGTTGTGTGAAAATAGCAGCATGTTCTATATTCTGCGATTTTCTGGCTCCATAGAAGAGAATGGAGCTGCGTGAAAAATCGCATCGCATACGCAAGCAAGTCCGGATGCGATGCGTTTTTAAGGGATGGTTGCTAAGATGTTGTTTGTATACATTCAGTTTTTTATCACACGCGTGCAAAGTGCATTGCTGAACAAATGAACACGATCGCAGGCAAAACTGAATGACTTTGCCTGCGAAATCACGCATTTTTCACTGAACGCATTCGCAACACATCCAGACCTAATCCGGACACGCTCGTCTGCAAGGCGGCCTTAGGGTACTATTAGACATGGTGGTTGCAGGGTGGTCGTGGGCTGCACCTCTATAAGCCATTTGAGCACCAAACACATTTCAGAGCCGATAGTGCTGCTGTATGTGAAAAATTTACTTTCTAACTATACCTCCACACTTTCAAAGATTTGCAAGAGGGTAAAATATGTATATGCAGTGAATGCTGTACTCTTTTACATATAATGGTCCACCATAGGCGTACGTTCGCATGTTCTGGTTTCTATCAGAATTTATGCGTCTAGGACAGAATTTACCAAAATTATGCAGGTATCTCATGAAAAACTAAAAATCACAAACTTTATAATCTGGAGAACAAAAATATTCTGCAGCGAAATATTGTAGATTGCTTTGCAAAACCAGACTGTGAAACATGGCTTAGGCCTCATGCACACGACCGTTGTTGTGTTCCGTGCCCGTTGTTCCATTTTCCGTGATTTTCTGCGGACCCATTGACTTTAAATATGTCTGTTGAAAACTCGAATAATGCACCGTTTGTCATCCGCGTCCGTGATCCGCGTTTCCAGTCCGTCAAAAAAATATGACCTGTCCCATTCAAGTCAATGGGTCCGTGAAAAAACATGGAGGCACACAAGATTGTCATCCGCGTCCGTTTTTTTCCTATCATTTGCAAGGCAAACTTGACTTAGATTTTTTTTTTCACTTTTCATGTCTGTTGATCCTCCAAAAATCAAGGAAGACACACGGAAACAAAAACGGAAACGGATCACGGAACAACGGAACCCCGTTTTGCGGACCGCGAAAAAATACTGTCGTGTGCATGAGGCCTTAAAGGGGTTCTCCAGGAATTAGGAAAATGAAAATTTTACTTTATTATAAATATATTCCCAAATACCTTTCATTAGTTATAATGGCTCGTTTTGTCTGGGGAGACATAACCTGAGACATAACTCCATGCTGAGTTTTGTGGCATTCTGATATTGTGCATTATTTTTTTTCTTTGCAAAAATGCTTGACCCTTTTACATAGCCACAAAGGGAAAACGCAACCTCTCCAACACAATGACCCATTCCGTCAGTTAAAATTACGCCTCATAAGTGGAGATAAGTGTAGGCTTACATCAATTTTCTTTATGGCAGCAATATGATTCATACATCATATGTACTTAAAGGTCAAGTTTAAACCCCCAGTCACATTTTATCCTTGTGAATTCCTTAATACCGTATCATGACATAGCACAATTTTCCAGTAGTCTTGTTTAATAGTATATCCTTATAAACTGAGGGCCCTCCCTTTTTATGTTGGGCTGATGTCAAGTGTAAGCAAACTGCTGCCAATGACCAGACTTGAGAAGATCTTAATAACTAGCAATTTTTTAAAATGTTTGCTTATGTAACTTTTTTTGCCATAGAAATATAAAAAAAGAAATTTTATTTATGTATTCATTCCACTATTTAGGTTTCACACTGTATAACTTGATAATTAATTTATTCTGCTTATTATGGTCATGTGGATACCCAATATGTGTATTTTCTTTATTTTTATTTAATGTGTGTACAAAGAAATGCATTTCACACTAAATAATGGCAAATTTTTAATTTTATTTCCTTTTTAATCACATAGTTTATAACATCCCATTATGAGAGTACTATTTTATAACTTTTTCAGACTTATAGCATACTCCTATATGCTCCTACAATCGCACAAATCTCTGGGAATGAAGGCAATAATGACCAACTATCTCCAACCCCGGCTATGAAGGAGTCTGCGCTAAGAACGCAGGCTGTTACCAGTTCTTGGCACAGGATTGCTCCGGCAGCCCTTAACCCCATCAACTGCAGCAATGCCAAAAGTCTGAGGACCTGCACCTCCCACTGTCACAAGACCGTGGGTAGTCATTAAGGGGTTAAAGTGAAATTGTCACCATGTAAATGCAGTGCAATCTGCAAGCAGTAGGTTATAGAGCAGGAGGAGCTGAACAGATTTATATATAGTTTAGTAGAAAATTATTCAGCAAAACTTGTTTTTTATACATTTAAATCTCTGCTCTTTCTGATCTGGCTGCACGCTAAGACAACTCATAAGGTTTGTTTTGTCTGTAACCATGGAGACATAGGTATGCATAGGAGTTGTATACAAAATATCTTTTAAATTAAAGACTATTTGCAAAGTTGCTTAATATTTTTACGTACACTGGAGCAATACCACAATTGGTTGCACAAGTGAACTTAGGCTTCAAAAACCCTCAAAAGGAGAGAGGTTTAGGGAAAAAGTAATGTGAGGTAGTTAAATAGGCACAATTATATTATCAGCACAGTAATGTTCTATGTGTTCGGCTCACCAATCAAGCTTATCTACTGCATGGTGGCTTTGCTCTACCATATAGGCAGGTACACTTGTTTGATTAATGTAGAGAAATTTCCCTCTTTCTACATTTAAGCACTGATTTGTACAGCATTCACTGCAGTCAGTTCTCCCTGTGAAAATGGGGAGGCTGATTGCTGTAGAGTAATGGGAATAAATGTGCCTGCTGCTGCTATACACATGCATCCTGGGTGCAGCAGTTATCCTTGAAAGGTAAGCATTAAACATCAAAGATGCTATGTGAGCTATAGTAAGTGGAAGCCAAGTGGCTGCAGGATGGAGACTATTCAGTGACTCCTGGAAACGTTCTTCTGGAAGCTATGTGCAGCTTTTCTATTTTTCTCTTTCACTTGTTATAATTCTCTCCTTTGTCTTTGATCTTCTATACTCCACTGCGTTTCTGTTTTCATTTCCTCCTACAGTCATTCCTACAAAGGAACATGTCACCACGAAATAAAATGCAATACTGCCCTATAACAGGCACCATGTTATAGAGCAGGATGAGCTGAGCAGATGGATATATAGTTTTGTGGGAAAGATTCAGTAAAACTTGTAATATTCATTAAATCTCTTCTCTTTCAGAGATCAGTTGCCCAAATAGGTCATCAGTGACTGACAGCTTTAAGAGCTTATGCACAAGACCGTTGGATGTTTTGCAGTCTGCAAATTGCAGATCCGCAAAACACGGATACCGACCGTGTGCATTCCGCATTTTGAGGAACCGAATGGCCGGCCCCTAATAGAACAGTTCTATCCTTGTCTGTAATGCGGACAATTTTTTGCGGAACGACCATGCGCACACGGAGTCATTTCTGTTTTGTTTGGACGGACACAGGAAAAAAAATACGATCGTGGCCATGAGCCCTAAATGCGTATTTACACTGAAGAGCCCTGTGTACAGCTGAACTCAGAAAGGGCAGAGATTTCAACCCTTTCAAGAGCCTGGGATTTTCCATTTTTGCGTTTTCATCTTCCTCTCCCTGACTTCCTGAAGCTAAAACCTTTTTGTCTTTTTGTTCACATAGCATGATGTAGTTGGAAGCTGGAAAAAAATTCCAAAGTAGGTGAAAATCGAAAAAATACACAATTCCGCCAAAGTTCTATGGATTTGTTTTTGCAGCGTTCACTATGTAGTAATACATACCTGTTCTCTTTATTCTCTGGGTCAGTACGATTACAGCAATACCACATTTGTATAGTTTTTCTTATGTTTTAATACTAGTTAATAAAAACAAAAAAAAATGATTTTTGCTTTGCATCGCTATATTCTGACCCCCATAACTTTATTATATTTATGTCTACGGAGCTGTGTAGGGGCTTAATTTTTGTCTAGTGATCTGTAGTTTTCAGTTTTTGAGTGTGTATGCCTTTTATTTAATTTTTTAGCAGGGAAGAAGTGACAAAAAAAAGGTCAAATCAGCCATTTCAAATCTTTTTTTCTGGTACGTTTATATTTTAATAGTTTGGACATTTTGGGACATGGCAGTGAATATGATCTTTATTTTATTGTTATTATGAGTAAAGGGGTGATTAAAATTTTTATCTTTTTTATATATTAAACTTTTTTTTTTTTTTACACATACACCTTTTACACCTTATAGGACTTGAACATGTGACCCTTAGATCACTTGTCCTATATACTTTAATCAATTACCATTGCCTGCTATGGGACATTCAGTATGTTCCACAAGAACTATTGCTGTGGAAGCCTTGGATGCTTCAGAGGATTGAGGCTACCAAAAGGAAAAAATGGCTCCCCCAGGCGTGGGAGCTGTTCGGACCCTGAGACAACTGTGCTCCAAGAGAAAGCCACCGCCGATGCCCCAGCTTGTAGTTTATGGACATCATCCATGGACTGCCCAGTACTACATATCTTGGTGTCATCTGCAAAAAATAAAATGGTATTTTATTCTATTAATTATATTATTTATTAAAGAGGTTATCCAATACTATAAACTGTCCACCCAATTGCTGGGCCCCTCACAGGGAATATAGTCCCCGCACCATGGCTGCTGCTTCTCCCCGTGCGCGGATGAAAACATTCAGTGTCGGGGGGGGGGGAAAGGGTGATAGCAGCAAATGGCAGGCGGGGACGGGGATGAGCCTTCCTAGCATCACGGGTGACGCTGGGAGGCTTGTCCCCGTCCCCACCTGCCATGGCTGCTCCCACCGACACCAGATGTTTTCAACCGTGCACGGGGAGAAGCAGCAGCGGCGGTGCGGGACCAGGCGCGGACCAATGTTAGTATATTCCCTGTGAGGGGCCCGGCATATGGGGGGTCAGTTTATACAGGCCCGGGGCGCTGTCAGGAGGGGGGCACCGGCAGGGCACAGCAGGAGATGAGCGCTGCGCTTCTATTGTGGAAGCGCTCACTCATCTCCAAAGTCATCTCATCTGTATCGCTGTCCTCAGGACAGCGATACAAATGTCTGTAATGCGGCAGGGCAGGGAGAGGTGTGTCCCCTCCCTGTTCCTCTGATAGGCTGCCAGCACTAGGCCGGCAGCCTATCAGAGGCCGGTGCAGGCGGCGCGATGAGGTCATCGCGCCGCATGAGCCAGCGAGGGACACAATTACAATACTGGCACATAAGGGGGGCTGCTGGAGCCTGGCACAGACATGAGGGGGGCTGCTGGCACAGACATAAGGGGGCTGCTGGCACAGACATAAGGGGGGCTGCTGGCACATAAGGGGGGCTACTTGCATATAAGGGGGGCTACTTGCACATAAGGGGGACTACTGGCACAGACATAAGGGGGGCTGCTGGCACAGACATAAGGGGGGCTGCTGGCACATAAGGGGGCTGCTGGCACATAAGGGGGCTACTGGCACATAAGGGATAAGGGGGGCTACTGGCACATAAGGGGGGCTACTTGCATATAAGGGGGGCTACTGGCACATAAGGGGGGTACTTGCACATAAGGGGGGCTACTGGCACAGACATAAGGGGGGCTGCTGGCACAGACATAAGGAGGGGTGCTGGCACATAAGGGGGGCTACTGGCACATAAGGGGGGCTATTGGCACATAAGGGGGGCTACTGGCACATAAGGGATAAGAGGGGCTACTAGCACATAAGGGGGGCTACTGGCACATAAGGGGGAGTCTACTGGCACTTGATAGGGGGGCTACTGGCACTTGATAGGGGGGCTACTGGCACTTGATAGGGGGGGCTACTGGCACATGATAGGGGAGCTACTGGCACATGATAGGGGGGGCACTCTGACTACTGGCACATGATGGTGGCGGGGCTCTTATTACTGGCACATGATTGGGGGGCATCTATGGGGGCTCTTATTACTGGCACATGATTAGGGCACATCTTACTGGCACATCATTGGAGGGCATCTATTAGGGCACTTATTACTGGCACATTATTGGGTGGCACTATAGGGGCATCTACAGACGCTAAAAAGAAGGGGTATTTTATATGGGGGGCTCTGTATAGGGGCATTTTATACTGGGACACATTATAGTGGGTACTATGGGGAAGGGGGAGAGGAGTACTATGGGGTCATCTACGGGGGCACTGAGAAGGGGTATTTTATATTGGCACATTATGGGAACATAAGCTCAACTGGGGGCATTTCAAGGGGGTATGTTTTGCACATTATAAGGAGAATTATTACTACTGGGGGGGCATTATGGTGGGCTTTATTACTCCCCCATGGTAGCAGCACCAGCCTCTCCCTGCTCTGCTATCCCTCTGCCCCTTCTCCAAATCCTTATTATGAAATCTTTCTCATTAGGATAAAACACAACATCAGCTCCGCCGAGCCCCCGGCCAAAGTGTTGAAGTGGTGTCCGAGATCCCCAAGGGCCAAGCCAAATAACTGTAAGTTTTCATTTGGAGTATGTTTATGTTATACACATATAGCATACACTGTGCCACACAATATACAGTATACCTCTACACTGTGTAGGGGTTATACTGTTTATTGTACAGCATGGCACAGAGGTTTTATTGTCCGGAATGGTGTGACCTCCATACATTTTATGTACAATATACAGTAATCCGCCTTGCCATCTATGCTTTGAATCTGGTTTTATATGTTACTTGGTTTTTGTACATTTACTTGCGTGTGCTAGTTGAGACCTGCTGTGATTGGGTTTTAGTTAGTTATTAAATGCTAACATGACAGTTTTTTGATTTTGCACATTATTGATGATTGTATTTCATGACTACTCTTCTAAGGGTATTGCCTTCCTTTATACCGCAGTTCTCCTGTACCACTCTGCCTGCGAATTTTAGCAGTTTAAGCAGTAATTTATGATTTTCTTTGCTCTCAATAAATCTTGTGTTAAAGGGAACCTGTCACCGGGATTTTGTGTATAGAGCTGAGGACATGGGTTGCTAGATGGCCGCTAGCACATCCGCAATACCCAGTCCCCAAAGCTCTGTGTGCTTTTATTGTGTAAAATAAAACTATTTGATACATATGCAAATTAACCAGTGATAAGTCCTGTATGTGAGATGAGTCAGGGACAGGACTCATCTCAGGTTAATTTGCATATGTATCAAATAGTTTTTTTTACACAATAAAAGCACACAGAGCTATGGGGACTGGGTATTGCGGATGTGCTAGCAGCCATCTAGCAACCCATGTCCCCAGCTCTATACACAAAATCCCGGTGACAGGTTCCCTTTAAGCATAAAAAAAAAATATGGTGAGACGGTTGCAAGTACTCTTCTGATATAATTTCATCGAGCAGTTTTGACCGGGGGGGGGGAGTTTTTTTTGACACTCGCCCTGAGTACTGGATAGCCCCTTTAAAGGCTATGAACACCTTTGGGGGCAATTTTTTATGATTGTATTTTACTCCTGACAGCTAATAAACACTCATTATAGCAAAAGTCTAATGAAAGCGATAACAATATGGCTTAAAGGGAACCTGTCATGTGGATATTTGATTATAATCTAACTAATTATATACAATCATTAACTACTAAAAAGTACCTTAGATGTATTCACTTACTGGTGTGACAGATGGCTACCTCATAATATACACACAAAGATGCCACATGCCGCATGCTAATGAGCTGATTTGAGTCCAGCGTTTTTTTTAATTCATAGCTATAGCCACTCCCCTGCCCACCTGCTGCTGTCAATCAGCAGAAGGTAGGCGGGGAGAGTCAGGAGCTCATGAATATTCAGGACTCATCATTATGAGCTGGAGCTTTTCAATACAAGATGTTGGCAGATTGACTGGGTCAATTAAAGAAAGTGACCCAGCATTTTGCTAAGAGAATCAGTCACTTATTTATGTTGCCCTTAGTTAGGACACCATAAAACTGGTGACAGGTTCCTTTTAAATGAGTGTTTATGAGGTGTCAGTAAGGTTGTCACGATACCAGAATTCTGATTCGATTTCAATACCATAAAAAAGTATTGTGATACTCGATACCACGCGAAAAAAATAAAACACCAAAAAATCTGTGTGCATTCCGCATTTTATGGAACGTCCGGCCCATAATAGAACAGTCCTATCCTATTTTTTGGGGGGACAAGTTGACGTCTTTTTTGGACGTGGTGATATGTAATATGTTTATTTATTTATTGTTTACAGTATATATTCTATATGTAAACTTGGGAAAGGGGGTGATTTATACTTAATATTTTGCTGTGTTTTTCTTTTTTTTTTTTTAACTTTTTATTTAATAACTATTAGCACCCTTAGGTCTAGAACGTGGGATCTTTTGATCCCTTGTACTATTCACCCTAATAGAGCTCTATTAGGGTGAATAGGACGTCACATTGTCTCTGATGCCCTGTGCTTTGTGCACACAGCAGCAGGGAGAATACCATGGCAGCCAGGGCTTCAGTAGCATTCTGGCTGCCATGGTAACCGATCGGGGCCCCACGATTTCACTGCTGGGGCTCCGATCGGAACTGCCACTGCCACCAATGAGGAGGAGGGGAGGGGACCCAGTGGCCACTGCCACCAATGACTTTAATACTGGCGGGTTTGAGGGGAAGCCCACTGTGCCACCAATGTTTTTAATACTGGGGTTTGGGGGGGGCATGCTGCGCCACCAATGTTTTTAATACTGGGGTTGGGGGTGGGGGGGCGCACCGCGCCACCAATGAAGGTAACTAACCCATTAATACAAATAAAGGAGGCAGGTGCTGACTGTAGAATCACATAGCCGGAACCTGGCCTCTATGACAAGGTGCTACGATCTTCGGCAGTTAACCCCTCAGGTGCGACACCTGAGGGATTAATTGCTGCAGATCGCAGCACCCTGTCATAGAGGCCGGATGCCGGATATGTGATTCTGCAGCTGGCACCCGCTGCCTGTATTTGTATTAATGGGTTAGTTATCTTCATTGGTGGCGCAGTGGCCACAGCCCCTCCCCTCTCTCCTGTCATTCGTGGCAGCGGCACAGGGGGAGAGACTCCCTTCTTCTCCCCTGTGCTGCTGAGGAGAACATTGCGCGCGCTGAGAACAGTGTGAAGAGGGGATTTTTGTCTCTTGGAAAATGGAGATTTATGTATATCTCCGTTTCCATCCCTTCTATTCTATTCCTAGCAACTTGCCTTTGTTTCCCATACAACCCGAATATCCTGTGTAAAATTACACCTTTTCCAGTCCAGTCATATATCCCAGGAGCAACACACAACCCTCGCAGATACTTATATATAAAAATAGTTTACTGGTAACATGGACATGACAAAGCAATGGACAATATACATAGAGATACAGATAACACAATACATAGAGGACACCACCACACACAGCCACCTCATTTCCTGTCCACCCTGGATGCTAAGAAAATGCGGCTAATAATGTGTATGTATATACAGTATATCCAGAGTCCACCAATATACAGTCTACTGGATCTACTCTTCTAACCAACTCACCTCCAGTACCTGACCATTAGTACATGTACATATAGAGACTCATGCATAAACAGCATATAATCTAACTGGTAATACAATTGCAGACTACAAATATCTATATGTACACATATAAAGTCTACTGGGATATTATACTTATATACATACCCACATACGCACACATATAACTTAGCTTGCTCCTGCATCCATGAAGAGAAGCCCCCCGCCTCACTCCCAACTTTCACATATATCTTGCTGTGTCCCAGCCCCCCCACCATAGACTCCACCCTGTGACCACCCAAATATCTTCCCCCATCTCTTGGTCAAGAGGATGTTGTTCAACTGCCTAGGATATGCTAACAAGGGACACAATGCTACTGGCCATACTGAATGGGTGAATACCACTGGGTCCAATTATTAGGCATATTTGTGTGGTCATCAGGATGAGGTTCTGGCTGAAAGCCATATTTCCCTTAACACAGTGCATGCCATGTTCTCTGATACTAGGCTGCACAGTAGCACAGCCTAATATTGGCAAAAGGCAAAACCCGGTATCGAATCGATACCGGAACAAAAGGATTGGGTATTGATAATTCGATAATAGCTGTCAAGAGTTCACAGATAAGGGCTACACATCCATCTGTCAGAGCAGCATCCTGACGGTTCAGTGTGAAACTGAACGTAATATACTCTGCAGATAACCCTTTAGGACAATAAATTTTGAATAAAGATCAACAGAAAAAATTATTCCTAGCCCAAAATGAATAAAATACAATCATAAAAAATTGCCCCCAAAAGGTATTCATAGCCTTTAATGAATAAAATACTATTTTGTTTTTGCAGATGACATCAAGCTATGTAGTTGTCAAGTCTGTGGCGTAGGTACGGACAAGGATAGTGAGACACTGATCTGAATCCAGCACACTGTCTCTACCTACTTGCAGTACCAGCCCTAAACGGCTGAACCACAACTGCACAACAGTCCCTACACTACTTAGTTGCAGAGATGGACAAACAAGAAAACAGACAGACAAACACAAGCCAGAGTCGTCAAACGGGTCAAAACCAGACGGGCTATGAAGTAACAAAACGAGAGGCAGAGAGTGGTCAGGAGGCAAGCTGGGGTCAGAAACACAGAGTAATATCAGCAATACAGGAACAGGGAACGGAAACAAGGCGAGTGAGCCAAAATTGGACTATCACTGGCATCGGTGTATAGACAGGGGGGAATTTAAATAGAGCGCCAGGTCCCCGGACCAGAACCTGATTGGTTCGGTGGCCTGGTTCTCCAATAAGTCAGACACTATAAACAGGTAACTGGGCAGATGGACTGTCAATTAGTCCACACAGCATTGCACTGGGTTGCTAAGGACTGGGGGGCGTGGCTCAGAAGCACATCTCTCCCACCGCGACTGCGCCGAAGCTGGAGATCGCCCCACTGGAGCCCAGACAGGTAGATTCATTACAGTAGTACTGTGCAGTCTATGGCAGATGTCTATAAACTACAAACTGACTTGGACACTGAGTGTCCTTTTTAATTTTTAAATTGTGCATGCTGTGGGTGTGCAATTTTGCCTCCTTTTCTGGGGTTTTGTATCATAGTTATCCTTTGTTTTTTGGCCCTGCCTGAAAAATAAAAAAAAACGCAAGTGTCAGTGTCTGCAGCTTTGTTAGGGTGCCTTCACACGTGGCAGACCAGTTCCATACATATGAGAGTTGTTTTGCCGGCAAGCACATGGATTTCTGCAAGCCCGGTTCAGGTGAATTGAACTGATTTTGTCACAGAAATTTTCTACAGCCAAATCCACAAAATTATAAACAATACGAATTGTGGGTGGGCACTCAAACTATGGACTAGGCAGAAAGCAATTTATTTATAGTCAATAAAAATACACTGCTCAAAAAAATAAAGGGAACACAAAAATAACACATCCTAGATCTGAATTAATTAAATATTCATCTGAAATACTTTGTTCTTTACATAGTTGAATGTGCTGACAACAAAATCACACAAAAAAAAAATATGGAAATCAAATTTTTTAACCCATGGAGGTCTGGATTTGGAGTCACCCTCAAAATTAAAGTGGAAAAACACACTACAGGCTGATCCAACTTTGATGTAATGTAATTAAAACAAGTCAAAATGAGGCTCAGTAGTGTGTGTGGCCTCCACGTGCCTGTATGACCTCCCTACAACGCCTGTGCATGCTCCTGATGAGGTGGCAGACGGTCTCCTGAGGGATCTCCTCCCAGACCTGGACTAAAGCATCTGCCAACTCCTGGACAGTCTGTGGTGCAACGTGACGTTGGTGGATAGAGCGAGACGTGATGTCCCAGATGTGCTCAATTGGATTCAGGTCTGGGGAACGGGCGGGCCAGTCCATAGCATCAATGCCTTCGTCTTGCAGGAACTGTTGACACACTCCAGCCACATGAGGTCTAGCATTGTCTTGCATTAGGAGGAACCCAGGGCCAACCGCACCAGCATATGGTCTCACAAGGGGTCTGAGGATCTCATCTCGGTACCTAATGGCAGTCAGGCTACCTCTGGTGAGCACATGGAGGGCTGTGCGGCCCTCCAAAGAAATGCCACCCCACACCATTACTGACCCAATGCCAAACCGGTCATGCTGGAGGATGTTGCAGGCAGCAGAACGCTCTCCACGGCGTCTCCAGACTCTGTCACGTCTGTCACATGTGCTCAGTGTGAACCTGCTTTCATCTGTGAAGAGCACAGGGCGCCAGTGACGAATTTTCCAATCTTGGTGTTTTCTGGCAAATGCCAAACATCCTGCACGGTGTTGGGCTGTAAGCACAACCCCCACCTGTGAATGTCGGACCCTCATATCACCCTCATGGAGTCTGTTTCTGACCGTTTGAGCAGACACATGCACATTTGTGGCCTGCTGGAGGTCATTTTGCAGGGCTCTGGCAGTGCTCCTCCTGTTCCTCCTTGCACAAAGGCGGAGGTAGCAGTCCTGCTGCTGGGTTGTTGCCCTCCTACGGCTTCCTCCAAGTCTCCTGATGTACTGGCCTTTCTCCTGGTAGCGCCTCCATGCTCTGGACACTACGCTGACAGACACAGCAAACCTTCTTGCCACAGCTCGCATTGATGTGCCATCCTGGATAAGCTGCACTACCTGAGCCACTTTTGTGGGTTGTAGACTCTGTCTCATGCTACCACTAGAGTGAAAGCACCGGCAGCATTCAAAAGTGACCAAAACATCAGCCAGGAAGCATAGGAACTGAGAAGTGGTCAGGTCACCACCTGCAGAACCACTCCTTTATTGGGGGTGTCTTGCTAATTGCCTATAATTTCCACCTGTTGTCTATCCCATTTGCACAACAGCATGTGAAATTGATTGTCACTCAGTGTTGCTTCCTAAGTGGACAGTTTGATTTCACAGAAGTGTGATTGACTTGGAGTTACATTGTGTTGTTTAAGTGTTCCCTTTATTTTTTTGAGCAGTGTATATAAAAAATATTACAATAAAATATAAAACATAAAACAATCCTAATGTCGCTTACCAATACAAATCGCAATGTATGTGCTGAGATTTGCAACAGTATGGCAATATAAGGACTGAGACTTGCAACAGTATGAGGATTTAGTTGCTTGAAACATCCGAACAGTCAGTAAAGTCCAGTACTTGTAAAATATTGTCACAACCAGACAGTTGAGAAGCTCTGACAGGAGCTTTTCAGATCCTCCTCCTTGAGTTTCTTTGTTTTGGTTAAGTTCCTCATCTCGTTAGTCTATCTCAGCTGTCATGCAGTTGGACTGATTGCTTCCCTTTAAGTTCCTCCCCATGATGCATTAGGTTGCGGCTTATACAACTTCCTGGAGTGTGTGTGCTTGCTGTTTCTATTTCCCAGTCCTCTGCAAGATAAGTGCTGTTCCTTTATTTGTGATTTTCTGTCTGCTGGATTTTCAGGTGACCCTGACTCCCTCCATGTCTAGTGTAGGGAGCCGGTGGTCGTGTCCCCTCACTATTGTAGGGTCTTCAGGTATTAGATAGCCAAGGTATGTGGATATGCGCCCATCCACCTTTGGGGTGTTCGCATAGGCTGAGCAATTAGGGAGAGTGGCTGGTCTCATGTAGGTGTCTCCCTTTTGTTCCTTAGTTGTGGATCCAGTGAGTCATTATTGTATTGCATTATCTTGTTTCCTGTACACCATCCGTGACATTATAAGCCGCCAAAACAGTCTCAAGCATGGATCCGGTTTCACTTTTGGCTGAGCGCTTCCAGGGTCTTTCATTGGAGGTAGCTGATCTCCGTAAGACTTTTTCTCAGTTTCAAGTGACCGGTTCAGCTTGCGTTCATGGAGTTTGTTCTGAGCCTAAGATCTCGCTCCCGGATACGTTCTCCGGGGGTAGTGAGTATTTTGTGCGTTTTAGAGAGGCTTGCAAACTCCATTTTCGCCTTCCTCCCCATTCCTCTGGTGATGAAGAACGGAGGGTGGGGATCATTATATCGCTGCTCAGGGGTAACGCTCAATCCTGGGCCTTTTCGCTGCCGGAGGGGGCACGGCCCCTCCGTTCAGTGGATGAATTCTTTTTAGCCCTGGGTCAGATATATGATGATCCGGATCGTATTGCTCTGGCTGAGTCTAGACTACGTCTGTTATGCCAGGGTAAACAATCCGCAGAGATATACTGCTCAGAATTTCGGAGATGGGCAGCTGATACTGGTTGGAATGATGCTGCACTCCGAAGTCAATTTTGCCATGGTCTTTCAGAGGGATTGAAAGATGCATTTGCCTTTCATGAGAGATCTACCTCCTTGGATTCTGCTATGTCTCAGGCCGTTCGTATTGACAGGCGTCTTAGAGAGAGAGGAGAGATCTCTCCTTCCTGTCATACTCAGTCCCGGGACAGTGCAGCGGTCTCTTTCTGTGCGCAGGGGTCTCAGTCGCTGTCAGCCCCTTCTGAGAAGGAGCCCATGCAGCTGGGGTTGATTGCCTCTGACAATAGAAGATTCAGCCCGCATGGGAGGGTTTGTTTTTGTTGTGGAGGTATAAATCATTTGGCAAATGTTTGTCCCTCTAGGAGATTCAGGCAGTTTTCTAGGAGTAATAAAGAAACAAAAAGGAAAAAATCTTTTAAAAATGTTCCGTCTGTTACTATTGGCAGGGTTGAGGCGGAAATTGAAGGTTTTCCGTTTGCTTGTAGTTCCCGTTTTGTCCTGCCTGCTAGGGTGGCGCTAGAGAGCAAAAGCATTTTTTGTGAGATTTTTGTGGATAGTGGAGCAGCTGTCAATCTCATTGATAATCAATTTGCAATAACTCATGGTTTCCAGGTATGCACTTTGGGAAAGGATATTCCTGTTTTTGCTATTGATTCCGCTCCACTTTCTCAGAAATCATTAAAGGGCATAGTTCACAATATCCGTTTAATTGTGAGTGATGCTCATGTTGAGGATGTGTCATGTTTCGTCCTTAGCGGTTTGCCTACTCCTCTAGTGTTGGGGCTACCCTGGCTCACTAAACATAACCCCACCATTGATTGGCAAGCGAGGCAAATAAATGGTTGGAGTGACTTTTGCAGAGAGAATTGCCTCATGACATCTGTTTCTGAGGTTTCTACTAAGACTGTACCACCTTTCCTCTCTGAATTTTCGGATGTCTTCTCTGAGAGTGGAGTTCAGGATTTGCCCCCGCACAGGGAGTACGATTGCCATATTAATCTCATCCCAGGCGCCAAGCTGCCTAAATCTCGTTTATACAATCTTTCCCAACCTGAGAGGGTCGCTATGCGTGCTTATATCTCTGAGAGTCTGAGAAAAGGACACATACGACCCTCGAAGTCACCTGTTGCCGCTGTTTTTTTCTTTGTTAAGAAAAAAGATGGTTCTTTAAGACCTTGTCTGGATTTCAGGGAGCTGAACAGTATCACTATTCGTGACCCTTATCCGCTTCCTCTGATCCCGGACCTGTTTAACCAGGTTGTTGGGGCTAAAGTCTTTTCCAAATTAGACCTAAGAGGGGCATACAACCTGGTCAGGGTCAGAGAAGGAGACGAATGGAAGACGGCTTTCAATACCCCTGAGGGCCATTTTTAGAATTTGGTTATGCCTTTTGGTTTGATGAATGCCCCAGCCATTTTTCAGCATTTCGTGAACAGAATTTTTTATCATTTAATGGGAAAATTTGTATTAGTGTATTTGGATGACATTTTGATTTTTTCTCCTGATTTCAAGACTCATAAGGAACATTTACGTCAGGTCTTGCTCATCCTGCGGGAGAATAAATTATACGCGAAACTGGAAAAATGTGTGTTTGCGGTTCCAGAAATTCAATTTCTGGGGTTTCTTCTCTCCGCTTCTGGTTTTCGCATGGACCCCGAGAAGGTCCGCTCTGTGCTTGAGTGGGAGCTTCCTGAGATTTAGAAGGCGCTGATGCGTTTTTTGGGCTTTGCCAATTATTACAGGAAATTTATTTTGAATTATTCCTCTGTTGTTAAACCACTCACTGATATGACCAGAAAGGGGGTAGATTTTTCTTCCTGGTCGGTAGAGGCGCGTAAGGCCTTTTCTAATATCAAGGAGAGTTTTGCTTCCGCTCCCATCCTGGTACAACCTGATATTTCGTTACCCTTCATAGTTGAGGTTGATGCTTCTGAGGTAGGGGTGGGTGCGGTCTTGTCTCAGGGTTCCTCTCCTGCCAAATGGCAACCATGTGCCTTTTTCTCGAAGAAACTCTCCTCCGCAGAGAGAAATTATGATGTGGGAGATAGGGAATTGTTGGCCATCAAGTTGGCTTTTGAGGAATGGCGCCATTGGCTAGAGGGAGCCAGACACACTATTGCCGTGTTTACTGACCATAAAAATCTGGCCTACTTGGAGTCAGCCAAGCGTCTGAACCCGAGACAGGCCAGATGGTCTTTGCTCTTTTCAAGGTTTAATTTTGTTGTCACGTTCCGCCCTGGGGTTAAGAATGTGAAGGCAGATGCCCTGTCACGTTGTTTTCCGGGAGGTGGGAATTTTGAAGACCCGGGTCCCATTTTGGCTGAAGGTGTGGTGGTCTCTGCTCTTTTTCCTGAATTGGAGGCAGAGGTGCAGGCAGCCCAGTCAGAGGCTCCTGATCTTTGTCCTCCTGGGAGGTTGTTTGTGCCTCTCGCTTTGAGACACAAGATTTTTAAGGAACACCACGATACGGTCCTTGCTGGGCACCCGGGGGCAAGAGCCACACTGGATCTCATCACTCGGAGATTCTGGTGGCCGGCGCTTTGTAAGTCGGTTGAGGGTTTTGTGGCAGCTTGCGAGACTTGCGCTCGTGCCAAAGTCCCTCATTCACGGCCATCAGGTCCTCTCCTTCCCTTACCCATTCCTTCCCGTCCTTGGACACATCTGTTCATGGACTTCATAACGGACTTGCCTCGTTCCTCGGGGAAGACTGTGATTCTGGTGGTGGTGGACCGTTTTAGCAAAATGGTGCATTTCATCCCTTTTCCTGGTTTGCCCAATGCTAAGACGCTGGCGCAGGCATTTATTGACCACATTGTCAAATTGCATGGTATTCCTTCAGACATAGTCTCTGATAGGGGCACGCAGTTTGTTTCCAGATTCTGGAAGGCTTTCTGTTCTCGCTTGGGGGTTCGGTTGTCATTCTCTTCTGCTTTCCACCCGCAGTCGAATGGCCAGACAGAGCGCGTCAATCAGAATCTGGAGACATATCTGCTCTGTTTTGTGGCGGAGAATCAGGAGGATTGGTGTTCTTTTTTGTCCCTTGCTGAGTTTGCTTTAAATAACCGTCGTCAGGAGTCCTCTGATAAGTCACCATTTTTTGGTGCATATGGGTTTCATCCGCAGTTTGGGACTTTCTCGGGAGAGGGGTCTTCTGGTTTACCTGATGAGGACAGATTCTCCTCGTCTTTGTCATCTATTTGGCAAAAGATTCAGGATAATCTAAAGAGCATGAGTGAGAGATATAAGCGTGTGGCAGATAAGAGACGTGTGCCTGGTCCGGACCTGAATGTTGGTGATCTGGTGTGGTTGTCTACCAAGAATATCAAATTGAAGGTTCCCTCCTGGAAGTTGGGTCCTAGGTTTATTGGGCCTTACAAGATCCTGTCTGTCATCAATCCTGTTGCCTACCGTCTTGCTCTTCCTCAGACTTGGAAGATCCATAATGTTTTTCATAAGTTCTTATTGAAACCTTATGTTCAACCTATTGTACCCTCGCCTTTGCCTCCTCCTCCGATTATGGTTGATGGAAATCTTGAATTTCAGGTCTCTAGGATTGTGGATTCTCGTCTTGTCCGCGGTTCCCTCCAGTACCTCGTTTATTGGGAGGGTTATGGTCCTGAGGAGAGGATGTGGGTCCCAGTGACGTACATTAAGGCCACTCGTCTCATCAGGGCTTTCCATAGGTCCCATCCTGAGAAGGTGGGCCCTGAGTGTCCGGAGTCCACTCGTAGAGGGAGGGGTACTGTCACAACCAGACAGTTGAGAAGCTCTGACAGGAGCTTTCCAGATCCTCCTCCTTGAGTTTCTTTGTTTTGGTTAAGTTCCTCATCTCGTTAGTCTATCTTAGCTGTCATGCAGTT
This sequence comes from Bufo bufo, assembly GCF_905171765.1. Classification (NCBI taxonomy): domain Eukaryota; kingdom Metazoa; phylum Chordata; class Amphibia; order Anura; family Bufonidae; genus Bufo; species Bufo bufo. Next base: position 349,438,661 of record NC_053392.1, read on the forward strand.
GGACTGATTGCTTCCCTTTAAGTTCCTCCCCATGATGCATTAGGTTGCGGCTTATACAACTTACTGGAGTGTGTGTGCTTGCTGTTTCTATTTCCCAGTCCTCTGCAAGATAAGTGCTGTTCCTTTATTTGTGATTTTCTGTCTGCTGGATTTTCAGGTGACCCTGACTCCCTCCGTGTCTAGTGTAGTCATTGAGTCATTATTGTATTGCATTGTCTTGTTTCCTGTACACCATCCGTGACAAATATATCGCAATGTCTCTGATTAATGGTCAGAGAGTTCAATAGTGGTATATTGTGGCACAATGTCTCTGGTATGTATCATAGAGATCCTTGCGGTAAATGCAGGGCTAAACAGCCAATTTATCCTTCTGGATAAATCCCATATAAATCAAATAGCCAGCCTATATGTAAATAGATAAATTCAAGAGGGAGTACGTACGTACTTACGTACCGATATCTTCCTGTGCAGCGTCCCGCATCGACGGTACAGTAGACTCACCTCTATGTCCGTTCGTTAATATATTAGAAGCTAACCTCCTCTCCACCAGTGTTCAGCAGTTTCACTTGTCAGTGGTGGCGGGGGAGCAGACTGCAATCACTGTTCAGCTGGTCGATTTTCATGCACCAGTCTTACGATAGTTTGCAGCGTTGATTTTGTCTGTATTGCCGCTCCAGCTGGGAAAATTTCTTCAAACGAATTCCATCAACTGTATAAAGCTTGGTAGTTCCTACAGCATATTTTTCCACGCCAAACGCATTTCAAAACAACTAGTTTCTTAATCAGTGGCTAAAATATGCTGTTTCTCAGTACACTTTTATAGAGCACCATCTTGGGATATTGGTAAATCCCGGATTGGAATTCTTAATTGCGTCATCCAACAGTTTCATTCACAATAGCACTAAAGTGTCTATGTGCGATTTTTCTTTATATGTGATTTTGTTGCGTTTTATTATATACATACTGTTGCGAATTTTTCTTTCTATTATACTACAATCTTAACCTATTGCTATAAAATATATAATTATATAAAATTACATTCTCAGCAAAACCATATGTATGTATGTGATTTTTTTGCATTTTTTCTATCTATGCGATTTTGTTGCGTTTTTTTATTTTTTTTAAACATATTTAGGATGTCTCTATAGGGCACATAAAATGACATCCCTAGCTACGCCATATACAGTCAGGTCCATAAATATTGGGACATCAACACAATTCTAACATTTTTGGCTCTATACACCACCACAATGGATTTGAAATGAAACGAACAAGATGTGCTTTAACTGCAGACTGTCAGCTTTAATTTGAGGGTATTTTCATCCAAATCAGGTGAACGTTGTAGGAATTACAACAGTTTGCATATGTGCCTCCCACTTTTTAAGGGACCAAATGTAATGGGACAGAATAATAATCATAAATCAAACTTTCACTTTTTAATACTTGGTTGCAAATCCTTTGCAGTCAATTACAGCCTGAAGTATGGAACGTATAGACATCACCAGATGCTGGGTTTCATCCCTGGTGATGCTCTGCCAGGCCTCTACAGTAACTGTCTTCAGTTCCTGCTTGTTCTTGGGGCATTTTACCTTTAGTTTTGTCTTCAGCAAGTGAAATGCATGCTCAATCGGATTCAGGTCAGGTGATTGACTTGGCCATTGCATAACATTTCACTTCTTTCCCTTAAAAAAAGCATACTGCTTTTGCAGTATGCTTTGGGTCATTGTCCATCTGCACTGTGAAGCGCCGTCCAATGAGTTCTGAAGCATTTGGCTGAATATGAGCAGATAATATTGCCCGAAACACTTCAGAATTCATCCTGCTGCTTTTGTCAGCAGTCACATCATCAATAAATACAAGCGAACCAGTTCCATTGCCAGCCATACATGCCCACGCCATGACACTACCACCACCATGCTTCACTGATGAGGTGGTATGCTTAGGATCATGAGCAGTTCCTTTCCTTCTCCATACTCTTCTCCTACCATCACTCTGGTACAAGTTGATCTTGGTCTCATCTGTCCATAGGATGTTGTTGCAGAACTGTGAAGGCTTTTATTGATGTCGTTTGGCAAACTCTAATCTGGCCTTTCTGTTTTACAGGCTCACCAATGGTTTACATCTTGTGGTGAACCCTCTGTATTCACTCTGGTGAAGTCTTCTCTTGATTGTTGACGTTGACACACATACACCTACCTCCTGGAGAGTGTTCTTGATCTGGCCAACTATTGTGAAGGGTGTTTTCTTCACCAGGGAAAGAATTCTTCGGTCATCCACCACAGTTGTTTTACGTGGTCTTCCGGGTCTTTTCGTGTTGCTGAGATCACCGTTGTGTTCCTTCTTTTTAAGAATGTTCCAAACAGTTGTTTTGGCCACGCCTAATGTTTTTGCTATCTCTCTGATGGGTTTGTTTTGTTTTTTCAGCCTAATGATGGCTTGCTTCACTGATAGTGACAGCTCTTTGGATCTCATCTTGAGAGTTGACAGCAACAGATTCCAAATGCAAATAGCACACTTGAAATGAACTCTGGACCATTTATCTGCTCATTGTAATTGGGGTAATGAGGGAATAACACACACCTGACCATGGAACAGCTGAGAAGCCAATTGTCCCATTACTTTTGGCTCCTTAACAAGTGGGAGGCACATATGCAAACTGTTGTAATTCCTACACCGTTCACCTGATTTGGATGTAAATACCCTCAAATTAAAGCTGACAGTCTGCAATTAAAGCACATCGTTTCATTTCAAATCCATTGTGGTGGTGTATAGAGCCAAAAATGTTAGAATTGTGTTGATGTCCCAATATTTATGGACCTGACTGTATATGTGTGTGCGATTTTCTTGCGTTTGCGTTGCATTTTTTTCCCATATACAGTTGCAAGAAAAAGTATGTGAACCCTTTGGAATAATATGGATTTCTGCACAATTTGGTCATAAAATGTGATCTGATCTTCATCTAAATCACAGCAATAGACAATCACAGTCTGCTTAAACTAATTACACACAACCCAAAGAATTAAATGTTACCATGTTTTTATTGAACACACCATGTAAACATTCACAGTGCAGGTGGAAAAAGTATGTGAACCCTTGGATTTAATAACTGGTTGAACCTCCTTTGGCAGCAATAACTTTAACCAAACGTTTCCTATAGTTGCAGATCAGACGTGCACAACGGTCAGGAGTGATTCTTGACCATTCCTCTTTACAGAACTGTTTCAGTTCAGCAATATTCTTGGGATGTCTGGTGTGAATCGCTTTCTCGAGGTCATGCCACAGCATCTCAATCGGGTTGAGGTCAGGACTCTGACTGGGGCACTCCAGAAGGCGTATTTTCTTCTGTTTAAGCCATTCTGTTGTTGATTTACTTCTATGCTTTGGATCGTTGTCCTTTTGCAACACCCATCTTCTGTTGAGCTTCAGCTGGTGGACAAATGGCCTTAAGTTTTCCTGCAAAATGTCTTGATAAACTTGGGAATTCATTTTTCCTTTGATGATAGCAATCCGTCCAGGCCCTGACGCGGCAAAGCAGCCCCAAACCATGATGCCCCCTACCACCATACTACTGATTGCCTACTCTTGACACGTGCACCTGCTGGGTTTGTGGTGGTGGCACGTTGCCTCCTATACTTGCCCACTGGCTTTGCGACGTTTATGCTATCTGGTGCATTATTGTAACCATTTGCTCTGTTGGTTACTGTTGTAATAGCGATGTCAATACATTTGTTGCTATTACTGCCTAATAGAGTGCGAGCTACCGAGTAGCTAATAGGCAGTATAGCGATCCTTTGCGCAGTCAATTAGGAATCACCAGACAAATATCAGGCAGTAATAGCAACAAATGTATTGACATCGCTATTACAACAGTAACCAACAGAGCAAATGGTTACAATAATGCACCAGATAGCATAAACGTCGCAAAGCCAGTGGGCAAGTATAGGAGGCAACGTGCCACCACCACAAACCCAGCAGGTGCACACAAATTCAAATAGTCACAGACTATATACAAAAACCCACTGCTACTGCAAAACCAGCAACACAAGCTAATAGGAGAAAAAAAGTATATAACTATACAGCACTCACAGGGTCAACTGAAGACAGTTTTAAATCAGTAGGTTAGATAAGACAGTTCCCAGTTTATTAAATAAATAAATAATAAAAGTGAATTTTTAACTTATATAATATAACATTCACAATAATAAAAATGCACGTGTCAAGAGTAGGCAATCAGTAGTCTAAGACTAAATGTAAATATATTACAAATGCCTCTACACGAGCAGGGTACAAATAAGTGTAATAAAAACCCACCACCATACTTCACAGTTGGGATGAGGTTTTGATTATGGGTGTGCTTTGCCTCATTTTCTCCACACATAGTGTTGTGTGTTTCTTCCAAACAACTCAACTTTGGTTTCATCTGTCCACAGAATATTTTGCCAGTACTGCTGTGGAACATCCAGGTGCTCTTGTGAAAACTGTAAACGTGCAGCAATGTTTTTTTTGGACAGCAGTGGGTTCCTCTGTGGTATCCTCCCATAAAATCCATTCTTGTTTAGCGTTTTACATATCGTAGATTCGCTAACAGGGATGTTAGCAAATGCCAGAGACTTTTGTAAGTCTTCAGCTGACACTCTAGGATTCTTCTTCACCTCACTGAGCAGTCTGCGCTGTGCTCTTGCAGTCATCTTTACAGGATGGCCACTCCTAGGGGGAGTAGCAGCAGTGCTGAACTTTCTGCATTTATAGACAATTTGTCTTACAGTGGACTGATGAACAGCAAGGCTTTTGGAGATACTTTTATAACCCTTTCCAGCTTTATGCAAGTCAACAATTCTTAATCGCAGGTCTTCTGAGAGCTCTTTTGTGCGAGGCATCATTCACATCAGGCAATGCTTCTTGTGAAAAGCAAACCCAGAACTGGTGTGTGTTTTTTTATAGGGCAGGGCAGCTGTAACCAACACCTCCAATCTCATCTCATTGATTGGACTCCAGTTGGCTGACACCTCACTCCAATTAGCTCTTGGAGAGGTCTTTAGTCTAGGGGTTCACATACTTTTTACACCTGCACTGTGAATGTTTACATGGTGTGTTCAATAAAAACATGGTAACATTTAATTATTTGTGTGTTATTAGTTTAAGCAGACTGTGATTGTCTATTGTTGTGACTTAGATGAAGATCAGATCACATTTTATGACCAATTTGTGCAGAAATCCATATCATTCCAAAGGGTTCACATACTTTTTCTTGCAACTTTATGCAATTTTACTACTTTTTCCATGTGTGTATTTTTACAATTTCATAGCATTGCATTTTTAAAAGATAGTGTATAAAATCTCTCAAACTATAAATCATATAATCTGTCATATAAAATCATAAAATATGGCGGAAAATTCTTTGGAAATCTTAAGAGAACTTTAGAAGAGTATGTATGTTTGAGATGGGAGGGGCCTCCACCTAAGGGGGGATCGGAGATTAGAATAATACACCGGTGCCCCATCAGGTCAAGGCGCCTCCCATCTACAAAAAGCCAAAGGTTTCAAATTCTGCATTTAGATCCCTCGGATGTCTGGTATTAAAATTAAAAATCCGTCTAGATTCCTGGCGGGACATTTTTGCTAAATGATTTCCGCCCCTCCAATCCCTCTCAACCTTTTCAAAGGCCGCAAAGGACATTCCTGAGGTATCTTGGGCATGAAACTTCTTAAAATGTCTTGATAAGGGATGTTTTTCATAGCCCTTCTTTATATTTGCCATATGCTCCGAGATTCTCTTCTTTAGAGTTCGTTTAGTCCTACCAATGTACTGCTTGCCACAAGGACATTGGATTATGTACAGTACATTGGTAGAACAGTAGGTGAGTGGATCACTGATTATGAATTTGAAATCATTTTGTGTAGAGTTAATCACCAATGTTTTCCTATCAAATGAGGTGTTGGCGCAATTAGAGCACCTCCGGCATCTGTAGAATCCTTTTAGGCCGCGTCACTGTTGTATTATTCCTATTTTTTTCTTTTTGTTCCTGATTGTTGGTGCTATTTTTGAGCTTAAATTTAATGCTTTCTTATATACAAATTTAGGACTATGGGCCATCAGGGAGCCTATAATTTTATCCTTTTTAATATGAAAGCAAAGTTTTTAATATTTTTTTCTATTTTTTTATGGTTAGTACTGTACGGCAGAACAATATACGGAGTGTCATCCCTATTCACTATATTGTCCACAGTCTGTGTTTCTTCCTGGGTAGCAAAGAAGGTTTTCTATTCATCAGTATGACCTTCTCTAATGATTGGTCAACGGCCTGTATAGGGTAATTTTTACTGAGGAATTGTTTCTTCATCGTATTGGCTTTTTCCCTAAAAGTTTCGTCCCTCGTGCAATTTCTTTTGAACCTCCTAAACTATTCCTAATGGAATGTTCAGTAGCCACCTAGGTAAATGGCAGCTACTAAACAGAATGTAGCTATTTCTGGAAGTTGGCTTTTTAAATGTGCTACAAATTAATTTGTTATTTTCCATTTTTATTGATAAATCCAGAAATTCTGTTTGTTCTTTATTTACACTTGCTGAGGGAATTATTGCCTATTTCCTCCAGAAAATGGAAAAGTTCTTCTTCATCTTTTTTCCAAATAAAGACTATATCATCGATATATCTATGCCAGAGCACCAGATAGGTCCCCAGCCTTGGGTCGATGAATTCCTCTTCCTAATTAGACATAAATAAATTGGCATAGCTGGGGGTGAACCTGGTGCCCATGGCAGTCCCAATCTTCTGGAGGTAGTAGTCCGTCTCAAAATAAAAATAATTATGGGACAGTATAAATTTGACACCTTCCACTAGATACTCAATCTGTTCTGTATTGAGGTCACTCTTTTTCTGTAGTTGGGATCTCATTGCCGCTATCCCTTGTTTGTGATTTATTATGGTGTATAGCGAGTTCACATCCAACGTTCCCATAATCCAGTGGGATTCAAAGTCAAGTTTTTCTAAGATTTTTACAATTTGAGTGGTGTCCTTTACATAAGATCTTGCTTTCCTCACTGTAGTAAACGATCAATATACTGGGAAAGGTTGGATGTGAACGACCCAATACCCGAAATTATGGGGCGTCCAGGAGGATCTTGTAAACTTTTGTGGGCTTTCGGGAGACAGTAGAAAACAATGCCTACTATAAAGTCGAATTCTCGTTTTAGTAGAATGCCTCTATCTAGGCCTCTTTTATAATATTCAATCAGTTTACCGTTGAGTTCTTTTATCGGATCTCCTTTTAATTTGACATATGTTTTATCATCTGTCAGTTGTCTAAGACATTCTGCCTTATACTTATCAGCATCCATCAGGGTTATCGCACCCCCCTTGTCTGCTGGGCGGATCACTAGATTCTCTTGATCTTGAAGTTGTTTAATTGCATTACGTTCTTGTCTAGTCAGATTATCAGTTTTAGTGTGTATTTTCATTTTTCTGATATCTGCTTCCACACATTGGCGGAAAGCCGCAATTTCTTGGTCTATTTCCTGTTTAGGGAAGTATTTTGAAGCCTTTTTCAAACCCGTATGTTCAAATGTATATTTCCTTTCTTCTTTGGAGTTATTGGGATTTTTTAAATAGTATTTTTTGAGGCAGAGTTTTCTGATAAATTTTTCAACTCCAATATATAGGTCGAATTTGATTGAGGTTGTGGTGGGTGCAAACTTGAGACCCTTATTTAATAATTTATTTTGGATCGTGGTTGGTGAGAAGGAGCTCAAGTTAATAATAGAAACTTGTCCCATCAATTCCTGTACTGATTTCTTCCCCTTCCCCCTCCGTATTCTCTTTCTCTTTCGTATCTCGGTGTTCTGTGATATTCCCTCCTTTGGTTGTCTTGAGATCGTGTCGGTGTTCTCTGTCATGGTCTTGACATGTGTGGTGTCTGGTGTTGTTGGTGATCCCGGAATAGTGGTCTGTGTCTGAGATTGTAATCGTTTCCCCTTATTGGGGATACCCTCTGGTGTCTCGGTGATTGGGACCTTCGTATTCTTGTTTTGTGGTGAGCCGGGGTCTCATCTAAAAAATGGTTCTCCGACAGTGTTTCATACCTATTTGTAGTGGGAATATTAAATTTCTTTTGTCTTTCTACCTCTTCTCTCGCATGTGTATTTTTTTCCCCTAATGTGATGTGTATTTTCTTCCCTTATGTGGTGCTCTTCCCTTTGTTGTGCTCTATTTGTGTCCATTTTTGTGTTATTTTTTAATATTATTTCTTGTGTTATTTATATAATTTTAATGAAATTTTTTTGGTTAAAATCTCGTGTTCCGTCTTATCCAGGTTTTTACATAGCCTTTCTTGCCAGGCATTGAATTCATCATTTATTCGGAATTTTTCTATTATTGACTTTTTTCGTTCTATTTGTTCTGTCAATATAGTCAGAATTTCCCCTCTTCTCTTTATAATGAATTTTATTAATTCAGTTGATTGTTTAAACAACAGTTCATCCCATTCACTCTCAAATTCTGTATTAAGTAAATCCTGAGCCGGAGTTTTACTTTATTTTGTTCTACATATTGGGTTAATGTCTTAATTTCCCATCTTTGTCGCAGTTGTTTTTGGAGGAGAGTCTCTACCTCTTTAAATACATCCGACATTGAATTTGCTTCAATTAGATCCAATTCATTTTCTGCCATTCCTTCAAATACAAATTGTTCTACCTTCAGTTTTTTTGCTTCTGCATAGTTCCATATGTCCATAATTGACAGACCGGGCAACGTCCCAAAGGGTGACAGTAAATGCAAGTGTTATGTCGAGGAAGGGATGGCTCAAGGTTTGACAATATATGGATATAGGTGCAACCAACCAAGTCTGGCTCACCCTGCCAGTATAAGTAAAGCTATAAACAATAAGAATTGTAGGTGGGCTCAAACTATGGACTAGGCAAAAAGCAATTTATTTATAGAGTCAATAAAAATATATAAAAAATATTACAATAAAATATAAAACATAAAACAATCCTAATGTCGCTTACCAATACAAATCGCAATGTATGTGCTGAGATTTGCAACAGTATGGCAATATAAGGACTGAGACTTGCAACAGTATGAGTATTTAGTTGCTTGAAACATCCAAACAGTCAGTAAAGTCCAGTACTGGTGAAATATATCGCAATGTCTCTGATTAATGGTCAGAGAGTTCAATAGTGGTATATTGTGGCACAATGTCTCTGGTATGTATCATAGAGATCCTTGCGGTAAATGCAGGGCTAAACAGCCAAGAGGAATTCCTTCTGGATAAATCCCATATAAATCAAATAGCCAGCCTATATGTAAATAGATAAATTCAAGAGGGAGTACGTACGTACTTACGTACCGATATCTTCCTGTGCGGCGTCCCGCATCGACGGTACAGTAGACTCACCTCTATGTCTGTGCGTTAATATATTAGAAGCTAACCTCCTCTCCGCCAGTGTTCAGCAGTTTCACTTGTCAGTGGTGGCGGGGGAGCAGACTGCAATCACTGTTCAGCTGGTCGATTTTCATGCACCAGTCTTACGATAGTTTGCAGTGTTGATTTTGTCTGTATTGCCGCTCCAGCTGGGAAAATTTCTTCAAACGAATTCCATCAACTGAATAAAGCTTGGTAGTTCCTACAGGTTAGCTTCTAATATATTAACGCACGGACATAGAGGTGAGTCTACTGTACCGTCGATATTAACGCACAGGAAGATATGGTACGTAAGTACGTACGTACTTCCTCTCGAATTTATCTATTTACATATACTGTAGGCTGGCTATTTGATTTATATGGGATTTATCCAGAAGGATAAATTGGCTGTTTAGCCCTGCATTTACCGCAAGGATCTCTAGGATACATACCAGAGACATTGTGCCACAATATACCACTATTGAACTCTCTGACCATTAAATCAGAGACATTGAGATATATTTTACCAGTACTGGACTTTACTGACTGTTTGGATGTTTCAAGCAACTAAATCCTCATACTGTTGCAAATCTCAGTCCTTATATTGCCATACTGTTGCAAGTCTCAGCACATACATTGCGATTTGTAATGATAAGCAACATTAAGATTGTTTTATGTTTTATATTTTTTTGTAATATTTTTTATATATTTTTATGGAATAAATAGCTTTTTGCCTAGTCCATAGTTTGAGTGCCCACCCACAATTCTTATTGTTTATAGCTTTACTTATACTGGCAGGGTGAGCCAGACTTGGTTGGTTGCACCTATATCCATATATTGTCAAACCTTGAGCCGTCCCTTCCTGGACATAACACTGAAATCCACAAAATTGCACACGGCCATATGTTTTTTTCAGTATTTTGCGGTCCGCAAAAAATACGGATGTCGTCCGTGTGCATTCCCTTTTTTACGGAACAGCTGGCCCCTGATAGAACAGTGCTATCCTTGTCCATTATGCGGACAATAATAGGACATGTTCTATGTTTGAACGGAACGGAAAAACGAAAATACGGAAACGGAAGGCATACGGAGTACCTTTCGTTTTTTTTGCGGATCCATTGAAATGAATGGTTCTGTATACGGTCTGTATACAGAACGCAAAAAACGGAACGGAAACGAAAAAAAAAAAAAACTTTGTGTGCAAGAGGCCTAAATCTGTTACGTGTGAATGCACCCTTGCTAAATTATTTGAGCACTTTTTTTTCATATATATCTACAGAGGAAGTGACATCGGGGGGCATCAGGGGAAAGCAAACAGAAAGCAAAAAACAAGGTGTTCAAGCACCCTTAAGGTGGGGTCACACAGAGATTTTTAATGGTGTTCCTCTGCACTTTTGCGTAGCATTTTTTGCACCTGCGATTTTTGGTGTGTTTTTTGCAGTAAAAAGTTGCAAACATACCCTCACAGTTTTTTTTTATTAAATAGAAAAAAACACTTATAAAAAAAGTTGTATAAAACACTTGCAGTATGAAAAAATAAGTGAGTGTTTTCTTGTAAAAATCTTTTTATTTAATTTTTTCATTTTAAACGCATCACAATTACAACATTGAAAAGGAAAAATGAAAGAAATAACATTTTTCCAAGCATTAAGTATATAATGTGCATAACATAATTTCTCGTACAGTTTCAGTAACATTGGTAAAAATCGTATATGTGTAATGGAGTCTAACTGAAAATGTATTTCTTTATTGACATTGTGTAATCATAGCAACTATGTTGGAAGTATTAAGTAATAACACCATTATTTAGCTATATAGTATTGAATATAGTGAGTGTTTTCTATGGCTTTTTTAATGCCAGTCAAAATTCATGTTTGTAGTGACCCAAAGAGTGGTTTCAAACATAGGACTTGATTTATCATGCCTTCACGCCAGAGTTCTGGCTTCAAAGGCCCCTTTCACACAAGCGACTTTTCAGAGAGGGTGTGATGCGTGACGTGAACGCATAGCACCCGCACTGAATGCTGACCCATTCATTTCAATAGGTCTGTGTACATGAGTGGTTTTTTTCACTCATTGGTTCTGCATTGCGTGAGGATCGCAGCATGTTCTATATTCTGCGTTTTTCACACAGCCCTGGCCCCATAGAAGTGAATGAGGCTTCAATAAAAAACACATTGCATCCGCAAGCAAGTCCAGATGCATTGCGTTTTTCTCTGGTGGTTGCTAAAAGATGTTGTTTATAAACCTTCAGTTTGTTTTCAGGCGCGTGAAAAACGCATCAAAACACATTGCACTTGCGGGGAAAAAAACTGAACTGAATGCAATCGCAGACAAAACTGACTGAAGTTGCTTGCAAAATGGTGCGAGTTTCACAGAACGCCAATCCGTATCCTTCATGTGAAAGAGTCCAAAGAGTTGAAAAATTGGGCTTTTGTGACTTTTTGACCTCACATGCAAAAAAACATTTTAGCGATGTTTGGCATTTTTACAGCATGCACTCCAGTTTTGAAATGTGGGTGGGAATATGGTTAAATAAGTTATTGAGTTTTACTCCAAATTTATCATTGAGACATTTTTAAAAAGTAGGAGGGCGGAGTAGGAAAACTGGAGTAGCTTTTTGTAACGGCACCCCGGGCATAAAAGGGGTTAAAACCGTTTAGGCAATCTTCTCTTTCCAGAGCTACAGGCACAGCTACTTAGAGAACACCAAACTCCCGAATGGCATACAAGGGAATGCTCCAAACTCCCGAACGGAATACAGCATAGCACTCCAAACTCCCGAACGGAACCTCACGAATAGCTGCTAACAGACAAATAGGAAATGCACCCAAGCGGCTTACACTCCTAGAAATCAGTCTCTAACAGCATACAGTGAATCCCCCCAAGAACGAGACGAGGCTCTGTGTTGAGGGTCAAGCAGTGGACAGCCAGAGCTGTGTGTTTATTGTTCTTATATAAAACATTCTTACACATTAGTACCACCCACAGGGTTTTGTAAAACAACCAGTAACCCCGTACAATACACTAAGACACTCCCACACAAAATCCTCCCCTCTGCCTGTGATACAATTACCTTACACAATGGGTTAATGTAATTATCACAGGCAGGATAATACACAGTTTTACACAATGTCTTCTGTCCTGGAGACAATTGGGAAGTAATCCAATTTATCTCCAAGGGCAGAGGCAAAACTTCATTAGCCACATGGTAGCAAAAGACATAAGAATATTTAACTGTGCAGCTATTGCATAAAACATAGACATTTAACATATCCCCAGATAGCTCCGGTCTGAGTGCATATTATTAGGTGAATGGCACTCAGACTACACAAATACAGTTCAATTGCCATGGAGCCAAATTCTTTCATATAGTCTTTGCAGGGGAAAATCAAGCGTTTCAACATGGGGCCATAGTCTAAAGGAAGCAGGCGGGCAACCAGGCTTCTCCAATGCAATGTGGCGAGATTGGTCTCGTCACACTTTTCTAGACAAGAGCTCGTGCAAACGAACATATGGCTGTGGTGCTTGTATTGCGGACCGCAAACGGTGGGTCCGCAGTACATGGGCACCAGTCGTGTGGACCCATTGACTTGAATGAGTCCGTGAGATAGGAATTCACCTACCTTTTGCGACACAGTTCGGACGCCCAATGATGCACTAAGTGGGCTTTCGGGTCCCAGCCTCTACACCGTTTGGGTATTCACTCTGGTAGACAGGACAAGGGGACGCAGTATAGAGGCAAAGACCAGTTTGTAACTCAAAAACTTCAGTGTTTTATTCACACTTATGGCAACAAAACAGTACGACAGTCCATTTGCAGTTTTGGTGTTCGTTGACACCTAGACAGTTCATACAGAAAAAGAGTCACCTGTTATCCTAGGTGTTAGTTCACACCCGATCGGCATTGCTCAGGACAGAGCAGACCTCCAAAAATCAGGCCTACAGCCTAGCACACGGCTCAAATCCCAGTCCAGCGATTGCCAGAGCACCTCTGTCTGAGAGAGAGGTAATTACCACCAGCTGACACTGCCGGCTGGGTTTTTTATATAGGCCAGTCAAGACCCGGCCTGGAAAGTGGGGAGTAGTCACCCACCCAGCACTTTGACTACTCCCAGTAAGAGCCGTCCCGGATGAGCTATTACAGCTATACTAAATAGCAAGGTGTCAAACAGCAACTGCTGCTGACACATGAAAACTGTCTCTTACTCCACCGAGGCCAGGAACCTTGGTGACACATACCTTCCGTCAATGACGGTCACTTGCGCCTTACTATATACCTCCCCCTTTGTTTAACCCTGAGGGGGTGAACACTTGCCAGACAATGTACCTGGGACAGGGCATCCATGTTTCCCTGCAAGCCTGCCCTGTGTTCCACTGATAACTTGAAGTTCTGTAATGACAAGAACCATCTGGTGACCCGAGCATTCCTCTCTTTGGCCTGGCTCATCCACTTGAGAGGGGAGTGGTCGGTCACCAGACGGAACTTTCTCCCCAACAGATAATATTGGAGAGACTCGAGTGCCCACTTGATGGCCAGGCACTCTCTATCCACTATACTGTACCTGGTCTCGGCTGGGGTGAGTTTGTGGCTCAGAAAAACAATGGGATGTTCCTTCCCATTGATTTCCTGAGAGAGTACAGCTCCGAGGCCTATTTCAGAGGCATCGGTCTGTACAACAAACTCCCTCTTGAAGTCGGGCGTCACCAAAACCGATGACCCGCACAGGACTGACTTCAACGCGGAAAATGCCTCTTCCGCCTGGTCATTCCAGCAGACCATCATAGACTTCCGTCCCTTCAAGAGCCCTGTCAACAGAGCCTCTAAAGTGGCAAAATGGGGAACAAACCTCATATAATAGCCCACCATTCCCAGGAACGACTTTACTTGCCTCGTGGTGACAGGTCGGGGCCAATTCCGAATTGCCTCTATTTTATTCACTTGTGGTTTAATAACTCCAAGTCCAATTACGTACCCCAGGTACTTAGTCTCCTCTAACCCTATCGCACATTTCTTTGGGTTAGCAGTCAGTCCAGCATTCCTAAGGGAGTCCACTAGAGCCTGCACTTTGGGTAGATGACTTTCCCAGTCGGTACTGTGTATGACAATATCGTGCAGGTAAGCCAAAGCGTACCGACGATGTGGACGCAGCACAATGTCCATGAGCCGTTGAAAAGTGACAGGGGCGCCATGCAGACCAAAAGGTAACACCTTATATTGGTACAGCCCCTCTGGTGTGATGAAGGCAGTTTTCTCTTTGACAGCCTCCGTCAAGGGTACCAGCCAGTACCTTTTGGTGAGGTCCAAAACAGTAAAATACCGGGCATGGCCTAACCTCTCAATAAGCTCATCCACCCAAGGCATGGGATATGCATCAAACTTAGAGATCTTGTTTAGTTTTCTGAAATCGTAAAAAAAAAACGGAGTGTCCCGTCCGGCTTGGGTATTAGCACTATAGGACTAGCCCATTCACTTTTAGACTACTCAATGACATCTAGCCTCAGCATCATCTGCACTTTCTCTGAGATGGCTTGTCGCCGAGCCTCGGGAACCTGGTATGGTTTTAGCCAGACTTTCGCCTGAGGCTCAGTGACAATGTCATGCCGAATTGTGGAAGTTCGTCCAGGGAGATCCGAAAACACATCCGTGTGTTCCATGTTCTGGCTAATAAACTCCATGGCCTCCTGAGCCTGCTTAGAGGAGAGGCTGTCAGCAATTCTTACCGTGGCATCCGCTTCCCTTGCTTCAGACAGAGGGGCCGAAACAGCTTCCCCTAGAAAACCTGGCCGAGGGCTGTCTTCAGTACAGGTTTCCCTATCTTTCCATGGTTTGAATAGATTCACATGGTACACCTGCTCCGGCTTTCGCCTCCCTGGCTGCTGTACCTTGTAATTTACCTCTCCAATTTTTTCAAGTACCTCGTAGGGCCCCTGCCACCTGGCCAGGAACTTACTGTCCATGGCCGGCACCAGAACCAAAACCCAATCACCCGGGTTAAAGTTCCGGACCCGAGCATGCCGATTATAGATCTGACTCTGGGCTCACTGAGCGGCCTCCATATGCTCTCTGACAAGAGGCAAAATGGTCTCTATTCGCTGTTGCAACTTGGGAACATACTCGAGGACACTTTTATGCGGAGTGGGTTTTATGCGGAGTGGGTTGCTGTTCCCACGCCTCTTTGGCTACGTCCAACAAACCACGAGGATGCCATATAGCAATTCGAAGGGTGAAAACCAAGTAGAGGCCTGGGTACCTCTCGCACATCGAACATGAGATAGGGCAGAAGAAGGTCCCAGTCCTTCCCATCTTTAGACACCACCCTTTTTAACATGGTTTTTAGTGTTTTGTTAAACCTTTCAACCAGACCGTCTATTTGCGGATGGAACACGGACGTACGCAACTGTTTGATATGCAGCAACTTACAGAGTTCCCTCATGACCTTGGACATAAAAGGGGTCCACTGGTCAGTCAGAACCTCTTTAGGTAGCCCCATTTAGGAGAACATCTCCATTAGCTCCTTAGCTATAAGTTTAGCCGATGTATGTCGAAGTGGCACCGCCTCCAGGTGCTGAGTGGCGCAGTCTAGGACGACCAAGATCTGTTGGTGTCCTCTAGCGGACTTCAGTACTGGGCCTTCGAGGTCCATAGCGATTCGCTCAAACAGTACCTCGATGATTGGGAAAGGGAACCAAGGGACTGCAGAAAAGGTGCTGGGGGCTAGTTGCCTGGCAGGTCGGGCAAGACTTAGAGAATTCATCCACCTCCCTAAACACACTGGGCCAGTAAAATCGTTGTAGTATCCGGTCCTGTGTCTTCTGTTTTCCAAGATGACCCCCAAGAACACAAGTTTGCGATAAGCCTGGGGCACCACTAACTGTTCAATGGGTTCACCCCGCAGCTGGTTTACCTGATACAACATATCCTGATGAACCACAAAACGGGGGAACACCGATCCTGCCCAAGCTTGTTGTGGTTCACCATCTACTATTAATACATTTTCCCAGGCTCAGGATAGGGTTGGGTCCCAGTTTTGTGCAGTACCAAAATTATCCCCGGAGACATTAAGGTCTGCCAGCTCAGGCCCCAGCGGCAATCCTCCACATCTCCCACCATTACACTCAGTGGGGTTGTCTCCCCCTCTTCCACCGAAGTGGCGGTCACCCCTACCGCTGGCCATTCAGCCTCGGGTTCCCAGGGTTCTGGCCTCCTCCTGGAGCAAGGCCACTCTGCTGGGGTTACCCCTGTCTCATGTGTATCAGTCACTTTCGTAGCAGGCCACAGTGCCGGGAAACCCGGGAAGTCTCTCCCTATTATAAGTTTGTAGTGTAAGTTTGTTGCAACTGTCACTTCGTGAGTCCACCTGCCGGCCCCCGTGGTTAGAGACACCAGGGCGGTGGGATAGTCTTTAAAGTCCCCATGAATGCACTTTACCCTGACTTTTCAGCCAGTATACTCAGCGGACCGTCCCAGGGGAGCCCTTACTAGGGACACCAGACTCCCTGAGTCCAGCAGGGCCTCCGCTGGAGTGTCTTCCACTTCCACCTGGCACAAGTGATTTAGAGTTTCTGGGGTACCTGCTGCACACAGCTTCCTGGCATATAACGACTGACAGAAGCCATAGTTCGTGTCCATGGGTTCCACCTGATGTGGACAGTCAGCTAGTACATGGCCAGGCTCCTGACACCGCCAACAGACTATCGGAGCCAGGTCTACAGGGGGTACATCCCGGGCGGGTTTGGTTGGCACAAGTCGCTGGGTCTGGGGTGGAGATTTACGGGAATTGACTGCCCCCCTCCCAAAAGAACCCCCCTGTAGATTCTGGGTAGCCTCATAGCGTTCCACCAGGTCGACCATCTCAAGGGCATTACCTGGCCGATCCATTGCTGGAGAGGGGGTGGCAAAGCCCTCCAGAACATATCAGCCAATATTCTGTCCAGCATAGCCATGGGACTCAGCACATCAGGCTGTAGCCACTTTTGCAAAAGGTGGAGTAAGTCATAATACTGGGGTCTCGCGGGCTCAGCCGGCTTAAACCCCCACTAATATACCCGATGGGCCCAGACCAACACATTTACCCCCATTCTTTCCAAAATCTCACCCTTTACTTTGTGATAGTCGGCCGCTTGATTGTCCGGCAAGTCAAAATACACCCGCTGGGAATCGGATGCCAGAAACGGAGCGACAACAGCCCACTGGTCTTCTCCCTTGTGGCCACTTTCTCGTACATCGCCAGGTAGGTTTCGATGTCGTCTGCGGGTGTCATCTTAGGAATCGCAGCACAGACTGCCTTCCGGGCATCGTGGACGCTCGGGGTTGCTTCTGCTGTCTGCAAAGCCATCACGTGCTGTAGCAGCAACTGGTTGGTCTCTTGCTGCTGCTTGTTAGCCTCCATGAGGGCCTTCACAACAGCCTTCATTTTGTCATGGGACAAGGATTGTAATACCGCTGGTTTGATGTATGACATACAACCGTGCCCAAAAATGCAAACCAAAAAATATTTCGGCGTTCACGCCAGCCTCACTGCTCTTGCCCTCATCCTTCACTAATTGTGAGGATTCCCTCTGGTAGACAGGACAAGCGGACACAGTATAGAGGCAAAGACCAGTTTGTAACTCAAAAACGTCAGTGTTTTATTTACACTTATGGCAACAAAACAGTACGTCCATTTGCAGTTTTGGTGTTCGTTCACACCTATTCAGTTCATACAGAAAAAGAGTCACCTGTTATCCTAGGCATTGCTCAGGACAGAGCAGACCTCCCAAACTCAGGCCTCCAGCCTAGCACACGGCTCAGATCCCAGTCCAACAATTTCCAGAGCTCCTCTGTCAGAGAGAGAGCTAATTACCACCAGCTGACACTGCTGGCTGGGTTTTTTATATAGGTCAGTCAAGACCCGGCCTGGAAAGTGGGGAGTAGTCATCCAATGCCTCTTCATAACTCTGGTGGAACCACTGCCAGATATAGAGGTTATTAACCACCTCCGGACCGCCGAACGCAGCAATGCGTCCTGGAGGTGGTTGTTTCATTCCGCCTGGACGCGCCGGCGCGTCCTCTCGCGAGACGCGATATTTCGGTCACAGCCGGCCCGCGCATGCGCATCGCGGGCCGGCAAAAGTTCGAGGAGAATTGCATCAGCAACCTGCCAGCCAATGATCGTCGCTGGCAGGTTGCTGATTTTTTAAAAATCGAATCACAAGCCATATAACAGATCATATTAGTAAATATGATCTGTTATATGGCTTCTCTGCTCCTCTGCTGGTCCTTTTCGTCGGTTGGATCCAGCAGAGGAGCAGGCTTCACAGTGAGTAGCACCGACACTACACCTTAGCCCCAGATCACCCCCCTGCACCCCAATTAACCCTTTGATCACCCCTGTCAATCACTAGTGAAAGACAAAAAGTGATCAGTGTAAACTGTCACTTTTTTTTCCCACTAGTATTGGCTGTTAGGTTTTAGGGATAGTTTAGGCCCCTTGGTTAGGTAGTTAGCGTCAGTTAGCGCCCAGCCCACCGCACCGCAGTCACTTTTAT